>NC_052644.1:17770335-18370335 GCF_016161935.1 Mauremys reevesii
GAGGATGGAGCTCGGGCTGTCTTCTGTGTAGGCAGATGAGAGAACAAGGAGCAATGGTCTCAAGTTGCAGTGGTGGAGGATTAGGTTGGATATTAGGAAACACTATTCTATTTCACTAGGAGGGTGGTGAAGCACTGGAATGGGTTACCTAGGAAGGTGGTGGAATCTCCCATCCTTAGAGGTTTTTAAGGGTCAGGCTTGACAAAAGCCCTTGGCTGGGATGATTTAGTTGGAGTTGGTCCTGGGTTTTGAGTAAGGGGTTGGACTAGATAATTTCCTGAGGTCTATTATTCTTTGAGGGTGGAGAGCCATAGGCGAGTCTCGTCCCAGCTGGATGGGGTTAGTCACATCCTGGGTCTGTCCCTTCCCCTGACTCCTAGGGTGTTAATTTCGACTCCTGATAACTCTGGGCACACAACAATCCCAGGAAGCACTTGAGGCTATAGTTACCGATGTGATATTGCTGATGTTGGTGACCCAGAAGGCTCTCTCTAGTTTGACTGTCCTTGAGGATCTGCCGATACTCTGCGCGTGCTTCACCAGCATTTTGGCGTGACCCAGGGAGGAAACAGACAAGCAGGAGCCAATATAAATCAGACTCTTGGTTATGGGCAAAACGGAGTTTTGCAAAGGAAGTTTAGAGAGGGTGTGTAGAGAGACAGGAAGTATATCCTCTAACAAACATACTGTAAACTCAGGCCAATAACCTGTTCCCATCCTCCCCAAACTAAACAAACTAACCTCCTGGAAGAGTAAAATAAACCAGGCAGAAGGGCAGCAGCAGCGTGGGGCTCTCCAGTTGATTGCACTGAATGCAGCATGTACGATTACCAGCCCTGTGGGCAGGTAGCATATGTGGGCATTTGGCCCAAGGAGCTACTGGCCCTCGGAGACCAGGAGACCAGAGGGGCTGAACTGGTGGAGCTAAGGGAGACAGTGAGGTACATAGAGGAGACTTTTAGGGATGCAGTAGAGTAGTCCACCCCAGTCTGACAGCCTCTGTGCTGCTGAGGAGGGTGAAAGTTTCGGGAAGGAGAACATCGAGCTGGGGCAGAGGAGACGATCCCATAGTTGGGACCCACCTTCCAGATGAAGTCATGATGTCCTCTCACACTGAGGCTACCCCTCCTGAGGTGGGAATCCACTTACAAAGAGAAGCCAGGAAATAGTAATGGGATTCAATCAATAGACACATAAACAGTTGGGTTTGTGATGACTGGGAGAACCGCATGGTAAATTGCCTGCCTGGTGCAAAGGTTGCAGCTATCACGAGACATCCAGACAGACTTATGTGCAGTGCTGTGGTATGTAACCTAGCGTTTAAATCGGCCTCTGTATGAGATAGCTAATGTGAGAGTGAATTTTAAAAAAGTCTCCAGATGTGATCCCTGGTAAGCCTGACTTCAGTACCAGGCAAATTATTTGAAACTATAGGAAAGAACAGAATTATCAGATGCGTCGGTGAACACAATTTGTTGAGGCAGAGCCAACATGCCTTTTATAAAGGGAAATCATGCCTCACCAGTCTACTAGAATTCTTTGAAGGGGTCAACAAGGATGTGGAGAAGGGTGATCAATGGATATAGTGTGCTTGGACTTTCAGAAAGCCTTTGACAGGGTCCCTCACCAAGGCTCTTAACCTAAAGAAGCTGTCATGGGATAAGAGGAGGTTCTCTCATGAGTCAGTGGTTAAAAGATAGGAAGCAAAGGACAGGAATAAATGGCCAGTTTTCACAGTGGAGAGAGGTAAATAACGTGGTCCCCAAGGATCTGTGTTGAGACCAGTGTAGTTCAACATAGTCATAAATGATCCAGAAAAGGTAACCAGTGAGGTGGCAAAATTTGCAGATGATACAAAATGACTCAAGATAGTTAAATCCAAAGCAGCCTGCGAAGAGCTACAAAGGGATCTAAAAAAAATGAGGGACTGGGCAAGAAAATGGCAGATGAAATTCAATATTGATAAATGCAAAGTAATGCACATTGAAATCATAATCCCAACTATACATACAAAATTATGGGGTTGAAATGACCACTCAAGAAAGAGATTTTGGAGTTATCGTAAATAGTTCTCTGAAAACATCCAGTCAATGTGCAGCGGCAGTTAAAAAAGCAAACAGAATGTTGGGAACCATTAGGAAAAGGATAGATAATAAAACAGAAAAATATCATAATGGTTCTATACAGTGGTGAGCTGGAGCCGTTTCCCACAGGTTCCCAAGAACCGGTTGCTAAAATTAGACCTCCGTGGAGAACCGGTTGTTAAAGGGCCAGGGGGTGGGCAAAGAACTCCGGTCCGTGGGCGGGACCATCCTGTTGCTCCCAGGA
The DNA here is from genome assembly GCF_016161935.1 of Mauremys reevesii. Taxonomy (NCBI): domain Eukaryota; kingdom Metazoa; phylum Chordata; order Testudines; family Geoemydidae; genus Mauremys; species Mauremys reevesii. Next base: position 17,772,664 of record NC_052644.1, read on the forward strand.
TTCCCAGCTGGGGAGGCTGAGGTTCCCCTGGACCCTCCCCCGCTTCCCCCCAGCTGCAGCGTGGCCAGCTGCCGGCGCCAGCTGGGCAGCTCAGCTGAGCTCGGGAGTCGTCCTGCTGCCACTTTTTGAGTAGCCCGGCAAGTGGGGTGGGAGAGGGGGCTGCTGCAAGCTCCAGGGCTAGCCAGAGGAGGGAAGGGAAGGGGCAAGTGGGGCACTGGCCTAGGCCCTGCAGGGGCCCCCGGCCCCACGAGGATGTCTCCCCCGGGCTCTCCCCCGCTTCACCCACCCCGCAGAGCCGCAGCATGGCCAGCAGCTGGGCAGCTCATCTGGGCTGCCGGTAAGGTAAGGGGACGGGGGGCTGCGAGCTCTGGGGCTGCAAGGTGGGGCAAGTAGGGCAATTTGCCACGGCCCCTCGGCCCCACGAGGATGTCTCCCCCGGGCTCTCCCCCGCTTCCCCCACCTCGCAGAGCCGCAGCATGGCCAGCAGCTGTGCAGCTCAGCTGAGCTCTGGGCTGCCAGCAAGGTAAGGGGCGGGGGGCTGCGAGCTCCGGGGCGGCAAGTGGGGCAATTTGCCATGGCCCCCTGGCCCCACGAGGATGTCTCCTCCCGGCCCCACGAGGATGTCTCCTCCCGGCCCCCTGCAGAGCTTCAGCGTGGCCAGCAGCTGGGCAGCTCAGCTGAGCTCCTGAGTCGTCCTGCTGCTTTGAGATGCCGGCAAGGTAAGGTACGGGGGAGACTACGAGCTCCAGGGCTGCGGGGGGGAGGGCAAGTGGGGCAATTTGCCTCAGGCCCTGCAGGGGCCCCCAGACTCTCCTCTGCTTCCCTCCCTTAAATCAGAACTTTTTATAGGGAACCGGTTGTTAAGATTTTGGCAGCTCATCACTGGTTCTATATAAATCTATGATGCGCCGAAACCTTGAATACTGCCTGCAGTTCTGGTCGCCCCATCTCAAAACAGATATACCAGAATTGTAAAAGGTGCAGAGAAGGGCAACAAAAATGATTAGGGGGATGGAACAGCTTCCATATGAGGAGAGATAAAAAAGATGGGGGACAAGGGTACACTTCAAACACTGTATCTCCGTAGCTGCACTGGCGCTGTAGCGTTTAAGTGAAGATTCTCCTATGCAAAGAAGCTCTTAATCCACCTCCCCGAGAGGCGCTGGCTAGGTGAGTGGGAGAGGTGCTCCTGCCGACAGGGGTGTGGATTTTTCACACCCCTGAGCAATATAGTTATAACAATATAGGTCTGTAGTAGAGACCTGGGACTATTTCGTTTAGACAAGAGATGACTAAGGGGGGATATGATAGAAGTCTATAAAATCATGACTGGTATGAAGAAAGTGACTAGGGAAGTGTTATTTACTCCTGCACATAACAGGAGAACTAGGGGTCACTTTATGAAATGAATAGGCAGCAAGTTAAAAACAAACAAAAGAAGGTATCTGTGCACACAATGCACAGGCAACCTGTGGAAATTGTTGCCGTGGGATGTTGTGAAGGCTAAAAGTATAATTGGATTCAAGATAATCAGGGCATGTAACCCCATACTCTGCATGTCCCTAAACCTCTGACTACCAGAAACTGGGACTGCATGTCAGGGGATGGATCACTCAGAATTTCCCTCTTCAGTTCATTCCCTCTGAAACATGAAGCACTGGCCACTATCTGAAGACACAATATTGGGCTAGATGAACCATTGGTCTGACTCAGTATGTCCATTCTTATGTGAGTTATGAAGAGTAGAATACGGATAGAGGAAGCTAAAGACCTCGGAAACTCCATGGCTTGCAGGACTAAGGAGGTTTCTTTAAAAAAGTGAATTAGGAACAAAAGAAATTGTAGCAGTGGTGTAGGCTCATTACTAGATGGAGACTGTTTAAAGGTTGCAGAAAAGGTGGAAGTGTTCAATAAATATGTTTTCATGTTGGAAACCCCATGTCAGTGTATTTAGGAAGGACAAGGGTCTCAGTGCTCTTACATTTTAGCAGCTGCATGAAGGAGAAGAGGTGGTGAAGTCCCTCCACAGCCGATTGCCAGATCTCCTGCTCCTGCTCCACACAGCACAGAGTGAGACACCCCACCAGCTGGCCCAGGACTCTGAACTCCTCCACTTCCTGACGGAGAGAAGGAGCAAAGGGAGTCACTCGCCCCTGCAGACCTAGCGCAGTGAGTCCCCCTGGCATTGCCCTAGCAGTGGGTTAGAACAGGGGGAGGCAGAGGCCACCGCAGAGACTGGGGACAATGAGAGCAGGAGGAGCTGTGGGGCCCATCACCAGGGGCTGAGGAAAGCTCAGCAGGGACGGAGAAATCTGGGCAGCAAAGTCAGCAAACGTTACCCCCCGAGTGGGGACCCAGGTAACGAATGAACTAACGTCCAGTCTCCATCTCAAGGGCAAGTTCCTAATCCCAGCCCCTTCTCCCATCCCCCTCCCTTCTTTGACCTCAGGCCCAGGAGCTTGGAGTCACCTTGGACTCCTCTGCTCTGCCTCCAGCCTCTCTCACTCCAACCTCGAGCTCCCAGAGCCCTCCCTTTCGCGCCGCCCCAGCCTGCCTGCTCTCTCCTGCCGGCTCTCTCCTGCAGCCTTGTCCTCTCGTCTCCCCCTCCTGCAGCCCCTGCACTGGCTCCCTGCTCTTCCCCACCTGGCACCAAGCCCCTTGCCCTCCTCTCCCGGGGTCTGCACAGCCTCCCCACTCCCCAGTTCTCTGGCGCCTTTGGCCCCGCCCATCCCTTTCACTGTGTCCCCTCCCACCTCCCTCATTCTGTTCTGCTGCCCCAGCCTCTGGGGGCACATCATCCAGCGCCCCGTCCAGCTGCCGGAGGAGGCCCTTCCATAGGGGATGGAGCATCTGGAGCAGCTCAATGGCCTGAGCATGCAGAGCAAGGGGCGTTCATCTGGCAGCCTGGCAGAAGCTGATGCCAAGGCATCCCACAGGCGTCTGACAAAGGGGGTGAACAGACACCTGGGTTCGGAGGCTGCTGTCAGGGCAATCCTGTGTAAATGCATTGACCCTGCAGAGCAGACTTTGGTGCTAGGGAACAGCGGGAGAGTCCTTGGAGACAGAATGATGGAACTCGACCCAAAGCCCACTGGAGTCAGAGGAAAGACCCATCGACATCAGGGCTCGTTAGATTGGACTCCTACTGAGGATCTTGCTGAGTCACTATTCTAGGCCTGCATTTTCCATGCCAGGGCATGCTGCACCAAGGCTGTTCAGTGTAGTTAGGAGGTGGCCAGGGTCACAGGCTGCTCACCTGGAATTTGCACTGAGACCCCATGAATTCCATCAGCCACCTGATCCTTCCCACTGCCCTCAGCCGCTCATGTACCTCCTGGATGTGGTCAGGGAGCAGGACCTGAGAGAAACAAATTGGGACAAATTGCTAAGGAGAAGTACCAAAAAATAGTCCAAGCACATAGGAGAAAATCAGCAAGGCAAAGGCAAAAATGAGTTCTAACTGTCAAGGGACATAAAAGACAATCAGAAGCAGCTCTATAAATGCATTAGGAGCAAGAGAAAGACAAAGGAAAGTGTGGGGCTACTACTCAGCAGGGAAGGAGAGCAAAGAATGGATGACACAGACAAAGCCAAGGTGTTTAATGCCTTTTTGCTTTAGTTTTCACTAAAAGGTTAATGACGACTAGATGCTTAACACAATATTAACAACAAGGGGCAGGAATACAGGCTAGACTAGGGAGAGAACAGGTAAAAGACAATTGAGGTCAGTAGATGTATTCAAGTTGGCAGAGCCTCATGATATTCACCCTAGATGGAGCTAGGCAAAGAAATCGCTGAACCTTTAGGAGGTTGAGGTCCCAAAGGACTGGAGAAGGGCAGACACAGAACCTGTCTTCAGAAAGGGGAACAAGGAGGCCCCAAGGAATTATAGACCTGTCAGCCTAACTTTGGTACCCAGAAAGATACTGAACAAGTTATTAAACAGTTTGTAAGAATCTAGAGGAGATAATAGGGTAATAACAAATAGCACCATGCCAAACCAATCTAATTTCCTTCTTTGACAGGGTTACTTGCCTAGTGGATGGAGGCAGGCAGTATATGATGATGTATATGAAGTTTAGTAAGGCTTTTGACACAGTCCCACAAGACATTCTCCTAAGCAAACTAAGCCAGTCTGATCCAGATGAGATTACTATAAGGTGGGCGTCCAACTGATGGAAAAATCGTACTCAAGAGGAGTTATCACTGACTCGCTGGCAAAGTGGGAGGGTGTCTCAAGTGAGGTCCCCAGGGTGTGCCTGGTCAGTACTAATCAATATTTTCATTAAGAACTTGGTTAACGGAAAGAGAGGATGCTTGTAAAGTTTGCGGATGACACCAAGCTGGGAGCGGTTGCAAGCACTTTGGAGGACAGATTAGAATTCAAAATCAGCTTGCTAAATTGGAGAGTTGGTCTGAAGTCAACAAGATAAAATTCAGTCAAAACAAATGTGACGTAACACACTTAGGAAGGAAAAATGCATAAAAACAAAGTGGGGGATAACCGGCTAGGTGGCAGTACTGCAGAAAAGGATCTGGGGCTTATCATGGATCTCACACTGAATATGAATCAACAGTGTGATGCTGTTGTGAAAAGGAAATGCCATTCTGAATTGTGTTAGCTTGGAGCTCTGTGTCCAGTTGCAGGCACCACGCTTTAAGAAAGATGTGAACAAACTGGGGCCAGTCCAGAGGACAGCGACAAAATGATCAGCAGTTTAGAAAACCTGACCTGTGAAGAAAGGTTGAAGGAATTGGGCATGTTTCATCTTGAGAAGACGGAGGGCACCTGTAACAGTCTTCAAATACGTTAAGGGCTGTTATACAGAGGATAGTGACAAATTGTTCTCCATGTCCCCTGGAGGTAGGACAAGAAGTAATGAGCTTAATCTGCAGCAAGGGAGATTTAAGTTAAATATTAGGAAAAAGTCTAAGGGTGGCTAAGCACTGGGACAGGTGACCTAGGGAAGTGGTGGACTCCCCATCATGGAGGTTTTAAAAAACAGGCTGGACAAACACTCAACAGGGACAGTCTAGGAATGCTTGGCCCTACCTCAGTGCAGGGGGTGGAGTAGATGACCTCTTGAGATCCCTTCCAGCCCTGCACTTCTGTGATTCCCTCTTCCCAGGTTCTGGGATCGAGGAGACCGAATCTCTGTTAAGGACATTTCCCTCTTTTGGGAGCACAAACCACCCACAGAATCTACTTCCTGTGGCCCCAGAACTAGAATGTTGGGAATCTAGCTCTGGGCTTTGGCCAGGTTGGTGGGGCCCATGGTGAACACAAAGGAATGCCAGGTTCACATGAGGGCTCAGTGGAGAACACAGCAGATCCCGCCCACGCTCCTCCACCCCCACCCCATACAGACTTTTTCAGATATAGTGGGGGCACTTGGCCCTCCAGCCCAAGAACCTTTGTAGAGAACGTACTCTGAGGAGCCGAAGGCACGGGGGTGTCCCATGCTTGGGATTAAACAGAGCCTTGGTCCCTGAGCCCCACCCCAGCTACAGGACTAGTCCCTTCCTGCCCCACGCCTCCAGACCTTCAAGATGATTTGCAGCACCAGAAGGTTGGGCTCCTGATCCTCGCACACCAAGGCCTTCAGCATCTCATCCATGGTTTTCAAAGTCTGCATGCAGAGCAGAGGAGAAACCAGAGCAAGTGGAGTTACCCAGCCAGGTGATGAACCAATGCCCTGGCGTGTGACACCCCCCAGGTCATAGCAGCCCCTGGTATTACAGCTCACCCACTCACTTGTATCCGCAGGGGACCTACTACAAACTCCTCTTGGCAACAGGGCCCCACCTGTCTTTGCTCTCCCCAAAGCCCACTGCACACAGTCTATCCCACTGGGAGAGTCAGACAGGACTCCACATTTGGAGGGCAGATTTCCAGCCAAGTTTCGGCTCCCCTGGCCTATGTGCACCTGAAGCAGCCGATCTCAGGCCTGTGCCCCCAGCCACGCATGGGGGATGAATGTGCTTGTGAAGGGAGTGTCTGTTCCCCACTAATTGTCAGTGCATGTGAAGGATAAATGCCTACTACTGCTACCCTAGGAGGGAGTTACTCCTTTATCTGGGCCTGTGCTTTGGGGCCTGTGCTTTGGTGCTGCAGGTCCTGAGCTGAAGTCCTGTCGGGGAGCTGTGATCATTACACTCTTATGCCAGTGCCAGGTAACCCAGGGGACAGTACACGGCGAGTGGCAGGATTCCCACTCAGTTTGGGACAGCTCAACATGGCCAGATTGGGGCTTACTGTGGTGTAGAGAGCAGCCTCCACCTCCTCCATGGTGTGTGCTGGAGCCAGGGAGAAGATGCTGGAGAAGCAGGTGGCGAGCAGGCTGGGTTGTGTCAGGATCCGCACCGGTAGCTTCATTTTGCTAAGAGAAGAGACACATGCGGATTTGGGGTCTGAGGCGGGACTGATGTGCTAATATTGCCCTCAGGCTCCCAGGACATGGAAACACCTGCGGGGGCTCCAGCTGGCGGGTGGCAGATGAGAACAGGCCAGGGGGTGGTGGAAGGAGTTGGTGCTGCCTTCTCCCATACCAGCAGGCAGGGACTTAGTGTAGCCTGCAGCTGTCTGCTGTGACCCCACCAGCACTCACCGGCTGGGGCAGAGATCGCTGCGCTTCACCGAGAAACAACATCCTGCAAATGGCATGGACGGGAGACTAGAGCCTGCTGGCACCAGCGCCTCTGAACCCAGCGGCCACAGTGCAGAGGAGCCTGCCAGTCCTGCCCGCTGGGGCAGAGACCCTCCACCACAGCCGTCTGCACTGCGGCTGCACAGTCCAGGCCAGCACCGAGATGCTGCATCAACCCGCAGCCGGGCAGAACCGAAGCAGAGATCTAAGCCCTGCCCCTGCCCATTGCTCTCAGCCTGCTGGACAGGGCACACAGCTGTGTGCAGGGGGGCAGGAAGGTGGGGACAGCCCAGACAGCATTAACCTCTTCACCCCCACTGCCAGAGCATGGCCCCAGCACATGCAATGAGGTGCCAGGTGACTACTTGAGCTGCCCCTGCAGCGCGCCTCGTGGCAGGCGGCAGCCAGTGAGAACAGCTCGCCCACTGCTGGCGCAAATCCCTCCCCTCTCACCCCGCAGAGGCGATCATGGCCAATGCCGTCGCCTGCCCCATTGTCAGGAAGCCAGTGTGCAGTGGGAGAGCTGCTCCAGCTCCTGCCCGCCTCCTCTTCCCATTCCTGGGAACCTATCGAGCCAACAGCGAGAGCCCAGCTCCAGCCCGCAGCATCCATCACCTTCCAGGCGCCTGATGGACAGGGAAGCTCAGAGCAGGGCGCTAGTGGCACTGAGAGAGAGCCCCATGGCACAGGCAGTGCCAAGTGCCAGGGCTCAGCCTGCCCAGCCTCTCAGCCACTGGGAGTCACTGAGCTGCCAGTGTGACGCAGCTGGCACAGCTGGCACCGACTCCAGTCGCTCCGCTCCAGCAGCACCTAACTGCCCCTCTCCCCCCAGAGGGGACTGGTCCTGCCTCCCACGCCCCCTCCACCATATCTTCATAAGGCCACGTGGAGAGGTCACCAGGCACCGAAGGATCCTCCACCACCTACCCACTGGTGCCAGTCCACATGCACCAGCACCATCATCTGGTGCCACATTTCCTGGGGGAATCAGGAGATGGGGAGGAGCAGAGAAATGCCCTGGAAAACTGGCCATGCCAAGAGGCTGGCGTGTCTGGCTGCACGTAGCACTGGCTGGGGCTGGGCCGGGCAGGCTGGGTACCTCAGCTTCATGATGGCGAGCATAGCTTGCTGACGCATCACGCCGGTCAGGGAGTCGACGGACTCGTGATCAATCAGCTCCTGAGGAGACAATGTGGGGAAATGCCAGCTGGGCTCCAAGCTCCTGCAAGGCTCCGACAGGGGATCAAAGCGCAGGGCCTGCAACACGTGGGCTCGGCAGCCAGGTCGTCCTACTGCAGGCTTGATGGTGTGCAGGGCTCCAGCCGGGGAGCGCAGTGCAGGGCCTGTGCTCAGTGTCCCAGTGTCACGCGCCAGTGCTCTGCAAAGGCTCCATCAGCATTAGCACCCAAGGACTCCACCTGAGATCAGGCCCCCTTGTGACCGGTGCTGGACACACACAGTGAGCCAGTCCCTGCCCCAGAGAGCTCACGAGCTAACTAGGCGAGACAAGGCATGGGAGGAAATTGAGGCACAGAGGGAAGTGACTTGCCCAAGGTCTTACTGCAGAACTGGGAGTAGAACCCGTGTGTGTTGAGCCCCAGCCCACTGGACCACCCACCAGCCCACGCTGTCCCACGTTCAGGGAAGGGAGGTTAGCTCTGGAAAGCTTTCTGCAGCGCTGGAGAGCAAAGACTTTCCAAATCTACGGAGCAGATTTGTTGCTAGTTCCCTAGTGGGCACTGACTGCGGAGTGTTGGGGCTCTGGGCAGGGAGACTGGCGTACACAGAGCGACCCGGTGACTTGGGAAGCTGGGTGCAAGGGAACAATCTACGTTTCAATACAGTTATATGTTTAGGAACAAAGGCAGGTCACACCCACAGCATGGGGGTCCTAACCTGGGAAGCGGTGACTCTGGAAAAGACTTGGCAGTCATGGTAATCAGCTGCCCATGGCGCCCAGTGCGAAGTTGGGGCCAAAGGGCTAATGCCATCCCAGGATGTACAAACAGGGCAATCTCCAGTTGATAGAGAGGTTATTGTCCCTCTGTATTTGGCACTGGTGCGACCGCTGCTGGGATCCTGTGTCCAGGTCCGGTGCCCACAATTCAAGGAGAATGTTGATAAATTGGAGGGGGGTTAGAGAACAGCCCCAAGAGTGACTGAAGGACTGGGAAACATGCCTGATAGTGAGAGACTCAAGGAGCTCAATCAGTTCAGCTTAACAAAGAGAAAGTTACAGGGTGACTTGATGACAGTCTGTAAGTACCTACAGGGAAGCAAATACTGGATAATGGGCTCTTCAGTCTGACTCGATCCAATGATTGGCAGCTGAAGTTCGACAAATCTGCAAAGATCTCAGGACAATCACTAAACCCGCCAAGTGACACAGCCCCAGTGTGTGTTTTACTCACCTTTATCTTCTCCACTAGCAGGGCTTTGTTCATAAAAGCAGGCAGGCTTCTGAGGGTGCTGATGGAATCCAAGAACTTGAGTTTCTTGGCCTCGTCCTCGCCCGCAGAGATTAGACACAAACAGGAAGGTTAGCGTGGAAAGGAGCTGCCAGTGGGAGAGATGTCAGAAAGCTTCCCCAGTGCTGCTCAGGCTTTGATATGCCAAATGGCAGAAGGCCATTCATCCGGCAACAGGAGTGACTATCTGGGGAGGGCAGGGCAGCTCTGTATGAAACCGGACCAGAGAGGAGCAGATCTCACGGGGTAGGTGTCAGAGAGGAACTGCAACATGGCAGCTAAGCAGCCAGACAGTGTTAGCAGGGGCTTGACAGAGTGGGAGGAACATCTGGGTGGGATACCCTGACACCCCAATATTCACCACTGTCATGTCATTAGGATATGTTTTGTACAAAGTACATATTGTAAGGTATTGTAAAAGTCTTTATCTGCTAGACATTAATGTCTCATTGGATTGTATGTGCTATCGCTGTATGTGCAGTTATGAAGTTCAGCTATGTATGTGTTCCTGAAACACGTTGTGAGGTTCAAAACAACCTTTCAGGTACAACAGTAAAAATGCCAAACAATGGCTTCTTGAGGAAATGCACACAAACAGCATAGAAACCTCTGTGAGATAACGCTACACAGTGGGAACTGTTGGACCCAGGTCGCAGCAAAGAGTTTTCCAGCAGGTGGGAAGAGGAGATAAAGGGAACAATGACATCGGGGGGACCTCACGCTCCCTGCAATAAGACACCTGGAAACACCTGAGGGACAAAGATTGAACTATGAGAAGTGATGGTCTCAGGCTGGAGAGAGATTCCTAACCTGTGTAAGAAAACCTGGGAAATCCAAGCTGCACAGCAAAGAATCTTAAGAATCTGCCAGCCTGAGAATTTGCTAGTGTAGATCCTATCTATCTAGTGTGGAAAGCTTAGTTTGTATGTTGTGTTTATTTACTAAGGTAATCTGCCTTGTTCTGTTTGCTATCTCTTAGAACCACTTAAAATCTACCTCTTGTAGTTAAGAATCTTATTTCTTGTTTGTACCATAACCCAGTTTGTACAATTAGTAACTGGGGGGAGGGGCAAAGAGTTGGGCATGCCTCTCTCCACATCAAGGGAGGAGGCAAATTTCATAAAACCTTTGGGTCTGTACTCCAAAGGAGGTGGGCACCAGAGTACTGGGACAAGCCCCTTCAGCTGAGTCTTCCCAGAGCTGATCTCAGGGTCTGTGTCTTTCTGCAGCTGGGCATGGCCCTGCCTGAGTGTATGGCTGAAAGTGGCTTGTGAGCCGAGCCCAGGGCCGCCCAGAGGATTCGGGGGGCTGGGGCAAAGCAATTTCAGGAGCCCCTTCCATAAAAAAATAGTTGCAATACTATAGTGTCATGTATTTGGAAATGTAAAAAATAACCAGTGAAATACATTCAAAAAATAATTTTTAATAATTTGAAAATACACCTCTACCTCGATATAACGCTGTCCTGTGGAGCCAAAAAGTCTTACCGCATTATAGGTGAAACCGTATTATATCGAACTTGCTTTGATCCACTGGAGTGCAGCCCACCCCCATGAGCACTGCTTTACCGCGTTACATCCGAATTCGTGTTATATTGGGTAGTGTTATATCGGGGTAGAGGTATACACGAAATACATGATTTTAAAACATTCAATGCTTTAATGTGTGTGTCATAACTATAAAGGGAAGGGAACTGCCCTCCTGTGTACAATACTATAAAATCCCTCCTCGGCAGAGACACTAAAATCCTTTTACCTGTAAAGGGTTAAGAAGCTCAGGTAACCTGGCTGACACCTGACCCAAAGGACCAATAAGGAGACAAGATACTTTCAAATCTTGGCGGCGGGGAGGAGGCTTTTGTTTGTGCCCTTTGTTTTGGTGGTGTTCGCTCTTTGGACTAAGAGGGACCGGACATCAATCCATGTTCTCCAAATCTTTCTGAACAAGTCTCTCATATTTCAAACTTGTAAGTAACAGCCAGGCAAGGCGTGTTAGGTTTAACTTTGTTTTCTCAACTTGTAAATGTTCCTTTTTGCTAAGAGGATTTACCTCTGTTTGCTGTAACTTTGAACCTAAGGCTAGAGGGGGTTCCTCTGGGCTCTATGAATCTGATTACCCTGTAAAGTTATTTTCCATCCTGATTTTACAGAGATGAGTTTTACCTTTCTTTCTTTAATTAAAGCCTTCTTTTTAAGAACCTGATTGATTTTCCTTGTTTTAAGATCCAAGGGGATTGGATCTGGACTCACCAGGAATTGGTGGGGGAAAGGAGGGGGGATGGTTAAATTCTCCTTGTGTTAAGATCCAAGGGGTTGGATCGGTGTTCACCAGGGACTTGGTGAAGAAGTCTCTCAAGACTATCTAGGGAAGGGAGTTAGTATTTAGGAGTGGTGGCAGCAAAACCAGATCTAAGCTGGTAGTTAAGCTTAGAGGTGTTCATGCAGGTCCCCACATCTGTACCCTAAAGTTCAGAGTGGGGACGGAACCTTGACAGTATGTATACATTTGCAATTACATAATGGGCTGTCGCTGGGTTATGGTTAGGGTTGGGGCCCATGGGCCGGCGCTGCCTGGGGGTGGCGCTGCTGTTGCCCAGGGCTGGGTGGGGAGCTGGGCTCAGGGCTGGGGGGGCCTGTCAGGAGGGTGTCCAGCTCAGAGGGGCTTACCATGCTGCTTACTCCCACCTCCCCACTCTCCCAGAGCCTCAGAGCGCGCCGCGTCCAGGAGCTTTCCTGGCCCCTGGACAGCACTGCAGCAGCCTGGCTCCATCGGGACCTGAGCTCACAGCCCCGCCCCCTTACCATGTGGTTCTGAGCAGGAGGTGCTCAGGCCATGCCTCCTTACCACGCAGCTCTGAGTGGGAGGAGCTCAGCCCCGCCCCCTTACCAGGCAGCTCAAGCAGGAGGTGCTCAGGCCATGCCCCCTTACCATGCAGCTCAAGCAGGAGGTGCTCAGGCCCCGCCCCCTTACCATGCGGCTCTGAGCAGGAGGTGCTCAGGCCCCGCCCCCTTACCATGCAGCTCAAGCAGGAGGTGCTCAGGCCATGCCTCCTTACCATGCAGCTCAAGCGGGAGGCGCTCTGGCCCCGCCCCCTTACCACGTGGCTCCAAGTGGGAGGAGCTCAGGCCCCGCCCAAGCCACGCTGCTTTAGCTCTGTCCAGGGCCACTCCTGGAGGCGGTGCGCTGAGCGCCGGGGATGGGGGCAGGCGGAGGAGCCTCCGGCATTCTCGTGGGGGCCTCTCGTGGCCGGGGCCTGGTGCAAATTGCCCCACTTTTCCCCCTCTGGGTGGCCCTGCCCAAGCCCAGCAAGACAAGGTAAAGGGGCCCAGGCTGGCAGAACAGGCGGGCTCAGTGGTATCGATACATCAGGTGGCACCTCAAAGGGGCTGGAAATTGAAAGTAGACAAATTCAAACTGGAAATGTACGTTTTTAACTGAGAAAGTAATAGACCATTGGAACAACTGAGCAAGTGGCATGGTGGGTGACCTTTTGTAACTCAAGACAGGAGATTTTTAAGATGCTTTAGTTTAAACAGGAATTATTCGGGGGCTGGTCTCTGGCCTGTGTTATACAGGAGGTCACAGTGGTCCCATCTGGCCTTAGAATCCATGCGTCTCCCGGAGAAGGGCGGATGGTGCATGTGGACAGGGCACTAGCTGACAGGTCAGAGGAGGGCTCTTAGTACCTGTTCATTGCTCGTGAGAAAGGCTTCGATGTAATCCAGAGCCTCTTTCTCCTCCGAGTCTAGCCTCATCAAGCAGGCGTTACAGTAGGCTGGTGAATCTGATCAAAGACAGAGCGGTGGTAATACCTGGGTCTACCAAGCTGCAGGCTGGGTGACAGAGATCTAAGAAAACCCTTACCCCTCACTTCCGCCCCAGCAGGGGAGCAGCCCCGATGCACAGCAGGGTCTGGCACAGCGATTCCTGGATTCCTCACCTCTTTGCTGCCCAGCCCAGCAAAGATCCAGTCAGAGCCCTGGTTCCCAACAGCCACCCCACTTCCCCGCCCAGCATGCAGGCTCAGTCTGGGGATTTGGAGAGCGTCACATCTGGAAGGAGGGATGATGTCAGGCCATGAGTGGTGTCCCAACTCTCCAGGCCATTGCTGGAGGGCAGAGGGACTGGCAGTGAATTGGTCTGGTCCTCGTGTAGGAGAGGGAACAGTTGCCCAGTCTGTGTGAGAGATGGGGACCCAGAGCCTGCCCGTTCTGCTTGTTCTGACTGCCTCTCCTGCCACCAACAGCCAGCCAGAGCCATCGGGTGTAACCTGGGCAGGCACTGGGCTCCCATCGTCAACACTCCCCCCCAAATGCCCTGTGCTGGGACATGCAACAAAGGAGCCAGCAGATGGGGCTGCAACACCAGGGGGCATCTTATGCTCTGGCGGTGCCCTGCAATCCTAGGCTTTAACAACCCACCCTGCACCAAGCAGCCCCTTCGACGGGTGGAAAATATCTTCCAACCCTGCAGCGTGACAGATAAGGGTGGGCGATTCAGTCAGTCTCCACCCCATGCTTCGGCTGCCGTTTCTAATGCCCCAATCAGCTCTAGAGGCTGCAGCTGCTGCCAGCAGGAGGGGCCATTCCCCCCTGCCGGGGTTTTCCTGTCTCTCCATCTCATGGCAGCTCAGAGCAATACAAGGTCTATGGAGTCTTCTCCCCCCAGTGACACCCTAGTCCTGCCACCCAAACCACATAGGGGCCAATCCCCACCGCAAAGCAGTGCCATGGCCCCGGCCATTTCTGCAGCCCCCTCCGCCCACGCAGGAGGTACCCACTCACCGGCATGGAAGGGCTGAGGCACACACAGCTCCTGCTTCTGCTGTGGGCTCTTTTGCCAACTCTTCCATTGGGGAGGTTTCGTCTCCTCCCAGGCACCGATGGGCTTTGAGGGTCCTTGGGGGCTTCTTCAGCCATCCTGCAAGAAGCCAGGACAAGGCATTGCTTGTGAGTGACGAGAGGTGACTGCCCCGTTCAGCATCAGGGCCAGCCCAATTATTTCTGTTCCACCAGCGCCTACAGATGCCAGCTGAGATCAGGGCCCTGTTGCACCAGGTGCTGCAGACAATCGCTGGGCTGTAGGGCTCAGACTCTAACTAGCCAAGGCAGCCAGCAGAGAAACAAGTGAAGGGATGTGCTCAAAGTCACCCAGCCAGTCAGCAGGACAGGCAGGATTAGAACCCAGGTCTCCTTATGCCCAGCCAGCACCCCATCCCGCAGGCCAAATGGCCTCCTGGGTCACTCCACCTCTCCTTCTGCTGGTTCACAAGCTGCACAGCAGACAGGCTGGATCCAGCCACTCAGGATTCTTCCTGCCCAGGAAATTACCTAATCCCTTCCCCCAGGAATATTGGGGCCATGGCAGTTCCCAGGTGGGCGAGGCCAGGGGGGTGGGGCAGCTGGGGCGGGCTCGTGAGCAGCAGGAGTTGCTCACACCCCCCCGTGAAAGGGCAGGAGCAGAAGGTGGGAGAGCAGCAGAGAGGCTGGTACCTTCTCTTCCAACGTGCCCAACCTCAATTGCTTTTATCCTGACCACCCCCTGCAGGGCAGGGCCTGGCTGCTACCCCCACTGAACAGACAGGGAACTGTGGCACAGAGGGACTAAGGGACTTGCCCAAGGCTCGCAGACTATCTCTGGCAGAGCTGGGAAATGGCCATGGGTCTCCTGGGTCCCAGGCTGGCACCTTCTCTTCCAACCTCCTGCCCCCTTTGTCCCTGGTTCAGTGTGAGCTGTGAGAGCTCTCTGGGGCACAGGAGCTGGCTTGTGCCCAGATGGAACAACGTTGCCTATTGCACAGATCTCACTTTTCCCGAACATTGAAAATGCTGCTAAAACCATACCAGGGCCCGCCAGGATCCCTGCAGCTGGTCATTGCAAAGTTGTGAACTGTTCCCTGGCCTCCCAGAGTGGGGCAGTGGGAGAGGGTGGGGCTGGCCCAAGGCCCTGCTGGATGGCGGCTTATGTGTATGGGGTCCCAGTGCTACAAAGCTGTGTGCCAGGGGCGCTTTCTGGGGTTTCACGGATCATCTCTCCAAGGCCTGTGTGGCAGCAGCCGCTGGAGAGCATCCCAGGCCTGAGTCCCCCCATGATGGGTGTCCTGAATGGCCCCTGCTCTGGGGGGCTCCATTCCTCACTCAATGTCTCCTGCTGACTCTACAGCAGCTGCAGTGCAGGTGTCCTAATGCAGCCCTAGCCCTGTCCAGAGCTCAGGGCACTGTCCTGGCATCGGACTGTCTTGGTAAATAGAACAATGGCTCCTGGCAACCTGAGAATGCCAGTTCCCTGGCATCCTCAGTGCCATTCCCTATGGAAGTGATGGGGTCAGCAAAGGTGATGGAGGTGGTCAGGCCTAGCTCGCTAATGACATTCCAGGTGCAGGGGCGAGGTGCAGAGCCAGGAGGAGATTGGGGAGGCAGGAGTGGCACATTGTGATGTGGCGCGGGCGGAACTAGCTCCCCACATCTGAACGCTCCGCAACACTGGCGGATTCAGATCCAAACCTAGAGCAGGCTCCAAATTCACCGCTGGCCCCTCCCCCTGATCTGGAGCGGCTGAGACTCCAGCGCTCTGTGGAAGAGACCAACAAACGCCAAATCCTGGGGTGGGCTTCCCCCAGAGACAATCTCGTGCTGGGAAGGGAGATGCCTAGAGCCGGCAGCTCCACCACTCACGCTCCCAGCTGCCTGGGAATGAGCCAGGATCAGAGCATCGGATAGCACGCAAAGCCCGGATCAGCACCCCCAGGCCTGCAAGGGACCTGCACCGTCTGGGGGTGGTTGATTTCACCAGAAAGGGAGCTTCCCACAGACTCTCCAGCTCCCTCACCTCTCATGCTTCTTCCCATTTGCCTTTCATCACTGCCACATGGACCAAGTTGGCCACCAGCTGCCTCCCTGTCTGGACACTTACCTGGCCCCATCATGGCAGTGGCTGAGCAGAGGTGGCCAATAGAAGATTCTCCTACCTGGAGTCAGGAGTGGGCAAAAGCCGGTGTGTATATGGTCCACCCACTTTCTGCTGCGGTGGCAGAGCTGAAACGGCTGGCTCAGCGTTCCTCAGCAGCACGTGAAAGCACTCGCTCTGCCAGAGCCAAGCCTGGCAGTGAGGGGATGAGGCTGTGCCAGCCAGCAGGGGCATGTCACAATGGGCAGGTGAGTCACAAGCCAGCCAGTGTGTGACTCCCCAGCCATGGGATGCCCCAGCCCAGACTAGTTCTGGCCTCGCAGGGGTTTAGAGCCTGTCCTTCCCCACCAGGGTCATGGGAGGGACCTTCCACTCCCCACAGTCACAGACGTTCGGCTGGAAGGGACTGCTGGACTTGTCTAGTCCCAGCTCCTGCAGACCCCAAGCCAGAGCCCCTCCCTGCGTCCATGCAGCTGAAGCCAGGAGGTTGCCGGATGGATCCCTGAGTGGGAGAATCACTTCCATCCCGGCTCCTCCTCCTCGTGACAGTACAGAACGGGGGTTCCCGAACTCTCTCCTCCTCCAGCTCCCAGCCCATGCTTTAGAGCAGCCCCCGCCCAACTGAGTCTCAGGCCTTGCTAGCCACTCAGTGCCACAGCAGCCCAGGAGATGATTGTTGCGGGGTCTCAGCCCAGGAAGGCAGTGACTCCTAGAAGCAGGGAAAGCAGCAGCACCATAGCTCAGGAAGTCTGGCAATGCCAGTGGCTGGCTGGGGTCTGACAGCCCAGGCACCCAGAGCAGATTGTCAAGGCCACAACCCTCTCACCACCGGCTCTGTAGCTCCCCCTTGCTTTTGGTCTGTCTTAGGCACCATCCTGGCCCTCATCCCCATGGCATCAGAGCACTGCCCAACCTCGATTGCATTTAATCTAACCACCCCCTGCAGGGCAGGGCCTGGCTGCTACCCCCCACTGAACAGACAGGGAACTGTGGCACAGAGGGAATAAGGGACTTGCCCGAGGCCACGCAGAATATCTGTGTCAGAGCTGGGAAATGACCATGGGTCTCCTGGGTCTCTTCCAACCTCCTGCCCGCTTTGTCCCTGGTTCAGTGTGAGCTGTGGGAGCTCTCTGGGGCACAGGAGCTGGCTGGTGCCCAGATGGAACAACGTTGCCTATTGCACAGATCTTGCTTTTCCCGAACATTGAATCTGCTGCTACAGCCATACCAGGGCCCACCATGATCCTTGCAGCTGGTCAGTGCTAAGTTATGAACTGTGCTAGGTAGGGAAGATGAAATAGATCTTCCATCACTAGCACAGCTCTGTGTTACTGTGGACTCACTGCGGGCTCAACCCAACCAGCCCTCCTCACAAGGAGCCTGTAAATCCTCCAGCCCTGCTGTTCTCCTTTGTATTTCTGTAGTGCCCAGAGGGCTCAGTCCGGGATCAGGGCCCGCGGTGCTAGACATTGTACAGACACAGCCCGATTCCCCCACGCTGCGTCTCCTGAATGGGGACTGGAGGAGACCAGGACTGGAGTAGGACTAGGAACAAGGCTGGAGCAGGCTCAGACTCTTGCCTTTGTCAGGCAGGAGCAAGTTCCTGGCCCTGGGTGATGTTGAGCAGACTGAGCTGCTGCTGTGAGACTGATATAGCTGCTCTGGGAGTCACAAGGCCAGTTCCTGGCTTGTGGATTGGCTGGAGCCCAGCACAGGAGGACTCAGCCCCTTACAGATGGCTCCCAGGGCGCTTGGCTCCCGGCCCGCTGGGTACTGACATGCCAGGTGCCGGGGCGAGGTTCAGCGCCAGGGAGGAGATTGGGAGGCAGGCGCACTGAGGTGGGGCTGAGCGGGCAGGTGCTGAGGAGCTGCGGCTGGCTGGCCAGCAGAGAGGAGGAGCAGCAGCTCGGCTCTGGAGGGCCCAGCTGCAGTTCCACACTGGGCGCTGCCAGAGCCTGGCAGGTGGCTGGCTGAAGTGGCACGTTGTGCTATGGCGTGGGCAGGAGCTAGCTCCCCACATCTGAACGCTCCGCAGCACCGGCAGATTCAGATCCAAACCCGGATCTGGCTCCAAATTCACAGCTGGCCCCTCCCCCCGATCTGGAGCGGCTGAGACTCCAGTGCTCTGTGGAAGAGGCCAACAAATGCCAGCTCCTGGGGTGGGCTTACCCCCCGCCACAAGGCAATCTCGTGCTGGGAAGGGAGATGCCCAGAGCTGGCAGCTCCAGCACTCACATTCCCAGCTTCCTGGGAATGAGCCAGGATTAGAGCCCTGGGTAGCGCGCAAAGCCCAGATCAGCACCCTCAGGCCTGCGAAGGACCCACACTGTCTGGGGGTGGTTGATTTCACAAGAGAGTGGGCTTCCCACAGACTCTCCAACTCCCTCACTGTGACAAAGTGGGACTGTTCTTAATGTTGCCTCTGAATACTGTAGGGGTGCCTCAGTTTCCCTTATGCATTTCTTAAGTCTCTAGGTGGTGGGATAAAGGCCAGTTTGCATAAATGGCTGACACTGTTTCCGGGCAGCTAATGGCCGGGGCCCTTCCCTCCTGCAAGAGGATAGCTAAAGGTGTTGGAGAACAAAGGCATCAGGTGACTTCCTGGCTCAGGAAAGAGACAAAGGCCAGAGAGCAGGGGCTGGAGAGTTTCACTTTGGAGCTGGCTGGGGATGAGGAGTGAAGTGCAGACGTGGGTGTCTGGCTCACTGCCCCCCAAAATGGACCCGGCTGAGGGGTCCTGTTCTCTGGACCTACAAGCTCTGTTTTAGACCGTGTTCCTGTCATCTAATAAACCTCTATTTTCCTGGCTGGCTAAGAGTCACGTCTGACTGCGAAGTGGGGGTGCAGGACCCTCTGGCTTCTCTAGGACCCTGCCTGGGCAGACTCACTGTGGGAAGCGCAAGGAGGGGCAGAGGATGCAGAATGCTCCAAGGTCAGACCCAGGAAGCTGGAAGCCCTGTGAGCTTCTGGCCCAGAAGAGCCTGCTCACAGAGGAGACTTCACCAGAGTCCTGACTGGCTTCATAGGAGCAGCTCCAGAGTATTGCCCAGGGACTCCATGACACACACCTCTTATGCATCTTCCCATTTGCCTTTCATCACCACCACATGGCCCATGTTGTCAACCAGCTACCTCCCTATCTGGACACTTACCTGGCCCCATCACAGCAGCAGCTGAGCATGCGGGTGTTGTTGTATTTAGCATCTCAAACCCCCCCCCCATGGAGCAGGGACTTGCTCTCCCTACTTTGCTCAGGCCCAGAGTGTCAGGGACTCACCTGATCTCACTCAGAAGACTTACAGCAGAGTCCCAGCCCAATGCCTCATCTACCAGCCTGTGCCGCCTTCCCGTGCCTTGCCACCAGCCCCGCTAAACCCTCCTCCTTGTCTCCATCCCCTCTGGGCTTGACTGGTGCGACCCCTTCTGTTTAGCCGCCCCAGACTCCCTCCTGTGCACATGCCGCTGCCCACTTCCTCACTGGCACCGGGCTAGACAGCCAGCACCAGGGCACTTGGCAGCCAGGAGCTCGCAGAAGGCTCGGTGTGGCTGGCGATGCAATGGAAAAGCAGAGGTGGGCAATAGAAGATTCTCCTACCTGGAGTCAGGAGTGGGCAAAAGCCGGTGTGTATATGGTCCACCCACTTTCTGCTGCCGGTGGCAGAGCTGAAACGGCTGGCTCAGCGTTTCTCAGCAGCACGTGAAAGCACTCGCTCTGCCAGAGCCAAGCCTGACAGTGAGGGGATGAGGCTGTGCCAGCCAGCAGGGGGCATGTCACAATGGGTAGGCGAGTCACAAGCCAGCCAGTGTGTGACTCCCCAGCCATGGGATGCCCCAGCCCAGACTGGTTCTGGCCTCGCAGGGTTTAAGAGCCTGTCCTTCCCCACCGGGGTCATGGGAGGGACCTGTGACGGGTTGGATCACAGAAACCCCCCCGGGAGCTGCCACCTGATGTGCCAAGACTACCTCTGCTCCTGTTTTCCCTGCCAGCTCAGGACTCCAGCACCCTGTCTTGCTAAGCCAGACACTCCCGTCTGCTCCAACAAAGACCCAGGGTCTGAATTACTTGCCCCAAAGCTGCAGGTTTACCTGAAAACAGCTCACAGAAGTGTGTTTGTCTTTAGCACTCAGATGCCCAACTCCCAATGGCGTCTAAACCCAAATAAATCCGTTTTACCTTGTATAAAGCTTATGCAGGGTAAACTCATAAATTGTTCACCCTCTATAACACTGATAGAGAGAGATGCACAGTTCTTTGCTCCCCCAGGTATTAATACATACTCTGAGTTAATTAATAAGTAAAAAGTGATTTTATTAAACACAGAAAGTAGGTTTAAGTGGTTCCAAGTAGTAACAGACAGAACAAAGTAAGTCACCAAGCAAAATAAAATAAAATGCGCAAATCTATGTCTAATCAAACACTGAATACTGATAAGATCCTCACCAGTTCCGGAAGGCACCCTTTTACAGACTAATCTCCTTTTAGCCTGGGTCCAGCAATCACTCACACCCCTTTGTTGCAGTTTCGTCCAAATATCCTGGGGGTGGGGAGGCTCTCTCTTTAGCCAGCTGAAGACAAAAAGGAGGGTCTCCCAGGGTTTAAATAGACTTTCTCTTGTGGGTGGAGATCCCCCTCCTCACTCCTATGGAAAGTCCAGCTCCAAGATGGAGTCCTGGAGTCACCTGGGCAAGTCACATGTCCATGCATGACTCACAGTCTTTACAGGTAGAAGCCATTGTCCACGTGATATCGTGTATGTCTCCAGGAAGACTTCTTATGTGGACTGGAGCATTCCAAGAGGCATTGTTCCCCAAGTGCTTCCTGATCGGGTACTTAGCCTTGCGAATTCCTTCCTAAAGAAGCTGACCAAATGCCTCACAAAGCTTACTTAGAAATCAAGCAAGTATACAGCCAATATTCTTAACCTCAAGTAGAAAATGATAGATGTGTACAAATAGGATGACTAGATATAGTAGACCATAACCTTTACAGAGATATGTTACATGGCACAGGCAGCACAAAACATATTCCAGCTATGTCCTATTTTCATAAAGACTTATGGGAGGTACCGTCACAGGACCTTCCGCTCCCCACAGTCACAGACGTTAGGCCAGAAGGGACCACTGGGCTCATCTAGTCCCAGCTCGTGCAGACCCCAGGCCAGAGCCCCTCCTTGTATCTATGCAGCTGGAGCCAGGGGGTTCCCCAGATCCCCGAGTGGGAGCATCAGTTCCATCCTGGCTCCTCCTCCTTGTGACAGCGCAGAATGGGGGTTCTTGAACTCTCCTTACCCCCAGCTCCCATTCCCAGCTCACGCGGGCGGCTCTTTGCACCTGCCCAAGCTGCTGGGTGCCTTGGCCATGGGATGTAAAACGGCCCCATCTCTGCTTCCCCTTCCACCACGGCAACAACGCACAAGCTGCTTTAAGAGCAGCCTCCTACCCCTCCCCACCAGCTGAGTCTCAGGCCTTGCTAGCTGCTCAGTGCCTCGGCAGCCCCAGGAGATGATTGCTGCGGGGGTCTTGTGTGACATTATGAGTCTGATCTAATATCTCACTGAAGAAAAACAGGGCCAGAAAGAGTTAATTAACTCGCAGACTAACCTGACCCAGGGCTGAACTTTAGAAACTGGTTAGGAAGATGTGTAAATGAATAGAGCTTTGAAATGCAGGTCTGCATTGTTAGAGGTAGAAGGGTAGGTGTTTGCTCAGGTCTTGTGATGTAAGCAAACTAGACTTGTTTATTGCTATGGCTTTAATTTAAAGATCAAAAAAGGAATATTAACATTTAGGAAGATGCTTGAGTGAAATAGTATTATTTTCTATGTGTCTCTTTGAAGGTTGTGGTAACCCGTATCTGAACTATTTAATGGCTAAATTACCCTGTGTTAATTGCCAGGATGTTTGGGAGAAGGAGCATTAGGCCTATTGTTTTCTCAAGCCAAAAGGCTGCTGGAAATGTATAAGAACCCTAGGACATGATCCTACTTCATCTCAGATCTGCTTTGGGTTTCAAGAGGGGGGAACCTTAAGCCATAAGGATTGAGATCCCCAGTCACTGACTGGAGTCACCCTGAATATGGACATTGGACCATAACCTATGGACTATTTCTAAAAGGACTTTTGGCAACTACAAGCTCACCTCTACTATGTATCTGAACCTCAAGAACTGAATTCAAGTCTGTATGTATATTGGTCTTTTAACCAACACTCTCTCGCTTTTCTTTTGTAATAAACTTTAGCTTAGTTAATAAGAATTGGCTATAGCGTGTATTTTAGGTAAGATCTAGTTATAATTGGACCTGGGTATGTGGCTGATCCTTTGAGATTGGAAGAACCTTTTCTTTTGTATGATGAGATAAGATTTTCAGTAATCATCATCATATCTGACGTGTGTGTCTGGATGGAGGCTTGAGGTTGGTCACTTTAAGGGAACTGCAGTGTTTGAACTTCTGAGTAACCAGTGGGGTATGGTAGAAGCTGTTCTGTGCTGGCTTGGTAAATCTAAGTATTGGAATAACCACCAGCTTCTGGGGTTTGTCTGCCCCGTTCTGTTTGCAGTTCACCCTAATTGAGTGACCTCAGCTGTCTCCCACGGGCAGCACTGTCACATCTTGGCCCAGGGGGAGGCAGTGACTCCTAGAAGCAGGGAGAGCAGCAGCACCATAGATCAGGGAGGTCTGGCAATGCCAGTGGCTGGCTGGGATCTGACAGCCCAGGCACCCAGAGCAGACTGTCAAAGGCCAAACCCCTCTCACCACTGGCTCTGTAGCTCCCCCTTAGGCACCATCCCGTGCCTGTAGATCTTCCACCGTAGGGGCATGTGCACCCAGGGCACTTGAGTCACAGACATTTGCCAGCAGTACCATGGAGCGATGCCTGCGCCCCCGCTCTCCCCATGTGCTCAGGCACGGGCATCAAAAGGGCACGTCCGCCACCTCCCTCTCCAGTCCTTCGCATCTGCGTGCAGCCAGGTGAACATCCCCATTTCTACTGAGGCCTCAGGGACAAGGTCTATGATGAACTGGCTGGGGTTGACCACCCTGCCCCCCCGTCCCACGTTGCACCCTTACGGCTCACTGAGGATCCAAACTGACACTCATCGGTTTGAGCCCCTACCTAGCCAGGCCCTGTTCTCTCCCCCGAAGCAGTTGCTGGCCCTGAACCCCTGCAGGCAGCCATGACACACAGGCACTCAGGGCTCGAGAGAAGGGCTATCGCCGGCTGAATGACCCCTGCCTGCGTGGTGGGGATCGAGGCCACTTTGCCAGCAGGTGCCCCCCAAGTCCTGGGCTATGGTGAGTCTGGGGAGATGGGAGGATTCAGCCTCATGAGAGGAGATGTGGCTGGACAGAATGGCAGAATTGGGTCTCCGAGCAGACACTAGAAACTGCCTAACACCGGGCAGGGGTCTGGGGCTGGGAGATGTGTAGGGTACAGAGCACAGCACCCCTAATGCCGGGCAGGGGGGTTGGGGCTGGTGATGTGTCAGGTATGGAGTGCAGCACCCCCTAATGCTGGGCAGCAGGGCTGGGAGATGCGGGGTGTAGGGTACAGAGCACAGCGCCTCTAATGCTGGGCAGCAGGGCTGGGAGATGCGGGGTGTAGGGTACAGAGCACAGCGCCTCTAATGCTGGGCAGCAGGGTTGGGAGATGCGGGGTGTAGGGTACAGAGCACAGCGCCTCTAATGCTGGGCAGCAGGGTTGGGAGATGCGGGGTGTAGGGTACAGAGCACAGCGCCTCTAATGCTGGGCAGCAGGGCTGGGAGATGCGGGGTGTAGGGTACAGAGCACAGCGCCTCTAATGCTGGGCAGCAAGGCTGGGAGATGCGGGGTGTAGGGTACAGAGCACAGCGCCTCTAATGCTGGGCAGCAGGGTTGGGAGATGCGGGGTGTAGGGTACAGAGCACAGCGCCTCTAATGCTGGGCAGCAGGGCTGGGAGATACGGGGTGTAGGGTACAGGGCACAGTGCCCGCTAACGCTGGGCCGGGGGGCTCAGGCTGAGGATGGGTAGGGTACCGAGTGCCACGGAGTGTGGGGGAGACAAGGCCCTGCACCTCAGGCTTCCTGTGATTCACCATGACTCTCAGCCAGCCAGTAAAACAGAAGGTTTATTTAGACGACAGGAACACAGTCCAAGACAGGTCTTGCAGGTTCAGACAACAGGACCCCCTCAGTTAGGTCCCTCTTGCGGGGGTGGGGGGGGGCAGGGAGGCCAGAGCCCCGTTGGGAGATCAGAGCCCCATCTGGACTCCTCTCCATTTTCCCAGCCAGCTCCAAACTGAAACTCCCTCCAGCCTCTCACTTAGCCTCCCCCCCGGCTCCTCTCCCACCCTTTGTCCAGTTCCCGGGCAGAGGTGTCACCTGGCCTCCAACCCCCTTCCAGGGTTCTCATGTTACCTGCTCAGGTATCCTCCCTCAAGGAAAGTCTCCCATCCCCCAATGCAGACAGTCCCAGCAAAACTCCCCTGCAACCTTCCCAGGCCAACACTCCCCACTCAGCATTCAAAGAACACATTAAGAACATTCCCAGTTCGACACACAGGGCACAGCACCCCCTAATGCAGGTGAGCTGGGGAGAGGCTGGAGAGCACATGGGCCTAGCCCCATGGGGGGATCAGCCTGTGCAATCAGCGGTGCCCAGGTATAGTGCTCGGGGCTGGATCCAGCTGTGCCATGGGCTAGCACTGCAGGCCTCCCTGTGCTGAGTGGAGGTGCGGGGCAGGTAGTAGATCCCTGGACCGGGCTTGTAATCCTGGGTCTCTTTCTGAACACCCCAGCTCAGGACTTCGGACGCTGGCTTCACATCTCCCTCATCCCCTCCCACCAGGCCGTGCAACAACCACAACGTCTTCTCTCGCCTCACCAGCAACCAGAGCCAGGGCTCCGCGCTGGACAAGTAAGATCCTCACGGGGGAAGGAGCGGGTGGGAAGGTGAATCCAGGGCTGGCTCTAGGTTTTTTGCTGCCTCAAGGAAAAAAGAATTTGGCTGCCCCCGTCCCAGCCCTGGGCTCTCCCCCCCCTACATGCACCCCCTTCTGCCCCAGCGTTGGGCTCTCCCTGTCCCCCTACCCCACCCCATCCACACCCCCTTCTGCACCAGCGCTGGGCTCTCCCCCCCCGCGCCTCTTGCTGCCCCAGCCCTGGGGTCTCCCCATCCCCCCTACCCCACCCCACCCGCACTCCCTGCCGCCCCAGCCCTGGGCTCTCCACCACCAGTGCTGACTCCACTCTCTCCTCCCTCGGCTCCAGCCGGCCTGGCGCTGGCAGGGTCGAGGGATGCAGTGGGGCTCCCGGGCTGTGCCTCCAGCCAAGGCTCCCGCCTCCAGGACCGGACGGGACCCAGGAGGGCAGAGCGTGGGGACCGCCCCGGCAGGGGGCTGAGGAACCAGGGCAGGGTAGCCCCAGAGAGCAGAGCCCCAGAGAGCGGGATGTGGGCCCCGCATGGCAGCGCCCTGCCCTCTACGTCCCTGCTGCTTCTGGCTGCCCTGCCGCAGTCCCTGGGTGGCTCGGGCCGCTTCACTCAGCTCCGGCTGCGGCGCTGGGGGGTGGCCGCCCTGTGGCACCTGCAGGCGGCTCCGTGCTCCCCGCAGGGCAGCCCCCAGCCTGAGTGTCCCCTGCTTGGAGCCCACCCGGCCCAGCCACAAGGTGCGGGTGCTGCTACCCCAAGGCGCGAACCGCAGCGGCCCCAGGGCACCCCCTGCGCACGATGCGCTGCTGCTGCCAGGGCCAGCTCTAGGCTTTTGCCGCCTGAAGCAGGAAAAAAAAGCTGTCCAGAATGCCGCCCCTGAAAATGTGCCGCCCCAAGCACTTGCTTGGTTTGCTGGTGCCTAGAGCCGGCCCTGGGTGAATCTCCAGGGAGCCCAGCCCCAAGAGCAGTGAATGGCAGACAGTGACTCCCATGGCTGGCGCCGGGAATGGCCCCAGAGCTGGCAGTCCCAGCTGGGCCTTCGATGCCCCCTCTACCATCCCCACCCTGCCCTAGGTCCCGGCAGTCCCAGCTGGGCTCTCACCCGCCCCCCTCTGCCCCCAGCCAAGGTAGGGTCTGCACGAGTCCCTGAGCCATTAGCACCAACAGGGTGTGACCTGCCCCCGGGGGGCCTGTCTGGGGAGCCAGCTTCCCCACAGCCACTGTCTGTGGTTTGCTTTGCTCTGGAGCACAGGAGCTGGTCCAAGAGGTAACTATAGCAGGACCGCTTGGAAATAGTGACCATAATACAATTGCATTCAACATCCCTGTGGTGGGAAGAACACCTCAACTGCCCAACACTGTGGCATTTAATTTCAAAGGGAACTATACAAAAATGAGGGGGTTAGTTAG
Organism: Mauremys reevesii; assembly: GCF_016161935.1. Lineage (NCBI taxonomy): Eukaryota > Metazoa > Chordata > Testudines > Geoemydidae > Mauremys > Mauremys reevesii. The sequence continues at coordinate 17,799,004 of NC_052644.1, forward strand.
ACAAAAGTTAAAAGGTACAGTGACTAAAGTGAAATCCCTGCAAGTTGCATGGGCCCTTTTTAAAGACACCATAAAAGAGGCCCAACTTCAATGTATATCCCAAATTAAGAAAAACAGTAAAAGAACTAAAAAAGAGCCACCGTGGCTTAACAACCATGTAAAAGAAGCAGTGAGAGATAAAAAGACTTCCTTTAAAAAGTGGAAGTCAAATCCTAGTGAGGCAAATAGAAAGGAGCACAAACACTGCCAACTTAAGTGCAAGAGTGTAATAAGAAAGCCAAAGAAGAGTTTGAAGAACGGCTAGCCAAAAACTCCAAAGGTAATAACAAAATGTTTTTTAAGTACATCAGAAGCAGGAAGCCTGCTAAACAACCAGTGGGGCCCCTTGACGATCGAAATACAAAAGGAGCACTTAAAGACGATAAAGTCATTGCGAAGAAACTAAATGGATTCTTTGCTTCAGTCTTCACGGCTGAGGATGTTAGGGAGATTCCCAAACCTGAGCTGGCTTTTGTAGGTGACAAATCTGAGGAACTGTCACAGATTGAAGTGTCACTAGAGGAGGTTTTGGAATTAATTGATAAACTCAACATTAACAAGTCACCGGGACCAGATGGCATTCACCCAAGAGTTCTGAAAGAACTCAAATGTGAAGTTGCGGAACTATTATCAGGTTTGTAACCTGTCCTTTAAATCGGCATCGGTACCCAATGACTGGAAGTTACCTAATGTAACGCCAATATTTAAAAAGGGCTCTAGAGGTGATCCCGGCAATTACAGACCGGTAAGTCTAACATCGGTACCGGGCAAATTAGTCAAAACAATAGTTAAGAATAAAATTGTCAGACACATAGGAAAACATAAACCGTTGAGCAGTAGTCAACATGGTTTCTGTAAAGGGAAATTGTGTCTTACTAATCTATTAGAGTTCTTTGAAGGGGTCAACAAACATGTGGACAAGGGGGATCCGGTGGACATAGTGTACTTAGATTTCCAGAAAGCCTTTGACAAGGTCCCTCACCAAAGGCTCTTACGTAAATTAAGCTGTCATGGGATAAAAGGGAAGGTCCTTTCATGGATTGAGAACTGGTTAAAAGACAGGGAACAAAGGGTAGGAATTAATGGTAAATTCTCAGAATGGAGAGGGGTAACTAGTGGTGTTCCCCAAGGGTCAGTCCTGGGACCAATCCTATTCAATTTATTCATAAATGATCTGGAGAAAGGGGTAAACAATGAGGTGGCAAAGTTTGCAGATGATACTAAACTGCTCAAGATAGTTAAGTCCAAAGCAGATTGTGAAGAACTTCAAAAAGATCTCACAAAACTAAGTGATTGGGCAACAAAATTTAATGTGGATAAATGTAAAGTAATGCACATTGGAAAAAATAACCCCAACTATACATACAACATGATGGGGCTAATTTAGCTACAACGAGTCAGGAAAAAGATCTTGGAGTCATCGTGGATAGTTCTCTGAAGATGTCCACGCAGTGTGCAAAGGCGGTCAAAAAAGCAAACAGGATGTTAGGAATCATTAAAAAGGGGATAGAAAACAAGACTGAGAATATATTATTTCCCTTATATAAATCCATGGTACGCCCACATCTCGAATACTGTTTACAGATGTGGTCTCCTCACCTCAAAAAAGATATTCTAGCACTAGAAAAGGTTCAGAAAAGGGCAACTAAAATGATTAGGGGTTTAGAGAGGGTCCCATATGAGGAAAGATTAAAGAGGTTAGTTAGGACTCTTCAGCTTGGAAAAGAGAAGACTAAGGGGGGGATATGATAGAGGTATATAAAATCATGAGTGATGTTGAGAAAGTGGATAAGGAAAAGTTATTTACTTATTCCCATAATACAAGAACTAGGGGTCACCAAATGAAATTATTAGGCAGCAGGTTTAAAACAAATAAAAGGAAGTTCTTCTTCACGCAGCGCACAGTCAACTTGTGGAACTCCTTACCTGAGGAGGTTGTTAAGGCGAGGACTATAACAATGTTTAAAAGGGGACTGGATAAATTCATGGTGGCTAAGTCCATAAATGGCTATTAGCTAGGATGGGTAAGAATGGTGTCCCTAGCCTCTGTTCGTCAGAGGATGGAGATGGATGGCAGGAGAGAGATCACTTGATCATAGCCTGTTAGGTTCACTCCCTCTGGGGCACCTGGCATTGGCCACTATCGGTAGACAGATACTGGGCTAGATGGACCTTTGGTCTGACCCGGTACGGCCGTTCTTATGGTCTTATGGAGCCCCACTAGCAGGTCCTGGCAGCCTCACGGGGTGGGATCTGGCTTTGTCCTGGGTCACCCAGCCAGCGACCCCCTGCTGACACCCTTTCTCTCTCCCACGGAAGGGGCCTCATTAACCCCGTGGGCGGTGCCAGGAGTGCCTGGACGACCCCCCTGCAGTGCAGTTCCCTGGCGGAGGGACACTCCAAGCCCATTCTCTGTGTGGATGCCACTGACGAGCTGCTCTTCTCCAGATCCAAAGGTGCGCGCCTCGGGGGCGGGCTGGCTGCTGAGCTCTGGGTGTGATCGCTGGGGAGTGAGCCTGTTACCCCAGGGAGTGCCTGAGCCGCCCTGAACTGCAGGGACAGGACACGAGCCTCCTGCTCAGACAGCGCCGGCCTGCCTGAGAGCCCCAAGCCCCACAACGGGCCGGTGCAGTTCTGGCTCCCCCCAGCAGAGGGCAGCCATGCTGCATGAGTCATTAGGCTGAACAGCTGTGTGGTGACATCCCTGAAGCCAGTTGTTGGGGCCTCTGCCCAGCCTCTAGTGGGCAGGTGTTTACCTGGCACTGATAGACCCTCCCTCCGTTGGCAGGTCCGGCGCAGGTGCCAGGGGCTGGGTGGCCCACGGGGACTGAGCTCCCCTCTCGCCCCTGGGAGCAGGGGGAGGCAGTGACAGGGGGAGCTGTGGGGTTCCTGTGCTGAGGACGGAAAGGTCCTGCAGTGTCATGTGCTCCTGCTTCCTCTCCCAGACTGGAGCTGCAAAATGTGGAACCTGGTGACGGGCCAGGAAATCGCCTCGCTGAAGGGCCACCCCAACAATGTGGTGTCCATCAAGTACTGCCACCACTCGGGGCTGGTCTTCACCGTCTCAACCTCCTACATCAAGGTGTGGGACCTCCGGGACTCGGCCAAGTGCGTCTGCACCCTCACGTAGGTACCTGGTGCACGGAGGCTGCTCTGGGGGCCTGACCAAGCTAACCGTGCTGCCCTGCCAGCGTCCTGCACCCAGGGCAGCATTGCAAAGGCCAGAGGACTGGGCCTGTCTGCAGGGCTGAGTCTAGGAATGCTGCAATGCTGGCTGCTCTAGGCTGGCCTGGCATGCGGAGGCTCTGTGGCTTGGTGCTCTGCTGGGATAGCCTGTCTCTAGGAGCAGTGTCTGTGAGTTTAGTTGTGACGGTTAGCGCCACTACTCAGGGTACCCACTAGGAGGCATAGAGCAAGGAGGTAAGTGTTATATCCTTGGGGGCAGCCGGTTTAGGAAGAAATCACTTGAGGCCAGACAGCAGACAGCTAACAAAACCACCATTTTATTTACAGACTCAGAGAACTCACCCAGCCGGCTGAAGCTGGCTGAGCTATCCCCTAATAATCTAACTCAGTTACCATAGGAACCAAAAACCATGACAACCAAATACACAACAGTAAGGGTCTATGTGAGCAGAAAGCCAAGTTGGCATTCGCCTTCACCCCACCCTGTGTGTGCTGGGTCTCTGAATCGCTGCACGGTGTGAGCGATGGGTTCAAGGAAAGACCCCGGCTAGTGACTCTAAGAATCCTCAACTACCACCACTGTTCCTGTCTGATAGAAGGTGGCTCATGCCCTGAATCAAGCAGAAGGATCCTTTCCTGAATCTCACTGCACTCCCGGCCTCGCTGGTATTTAACAGCAAGGCATTGCACTGCGATAAAGTAAAATAGAGCCCCTGACTCACCCAAAATGGTCTCTGGTTGTTCAGCAGACAGAGGGCATTTGGATCACCATGTCCAATCAATTCCCACATTCTGAGGAATGTTCCAGGCAGCCACAGCCAGAACCTGATTGACCTAGGGGGAAATCAGAAAACTGAAAGGGAGGAAATGGAGGTCAAGGAGCCTCTACTAGCTCTTTGGCGCAGCCCCAGCCTCCAATATCGCTGCAATTGTCTAGAGATCAAAGAACTGGTTGATGGGACCATTTATGCCTTCCAGCAGAACTCTGTTAAGGACTCTGGCTCCCTCCTCTCTGGGCTGGGAATGGAGAAAGGAAGGCTGTCACTGTGCTATCTTTAGCTGCCTGGGAAGTGCTCAGAGGCTGCAGTAGTGGGAGTCAGAGAGAAGGATGCACCAGAGGGTGTTATACATAGCCAGGCGTTTGCAATCCATGGGTGAGTCAGAGAGGTGACTCCATTACTCCTGTCAGCCATCATAGATTTAAATTAACAGACATGTCCTATCTCCTAGAACTGGAAGAGACCTTTAAAGGTTGTTGAGTCCAGCCCCCTGCCTTCACTAGCAGGACCAAGTACTGATTTTTGCCCCAGATCCCGAGGTGGTCCCCTCAAGAATTGAACACGCAACCCTGGATATAGCAGGCCGATGCTCAAACCACTGAGCTATCTCTCCTCCCACAGCACCTGCTAAGTCCTGCTGAACCCAGCTAGTGGCTGGGAAAGGATCCTGGGGCAGAAAGGCTGATCTACACCATGCATCTGACCCTGCATGATGTCCCAGGCAGGGGCAGCTGCGGTTCCTTGAACCACCCTGGGAGGCAGCTGGGTTTCATGATGTAAAGGCAGAATTGATGTTCCCCATTTGGGCCCATGCATCCTCCCTCCCCTGCCTCCACATCCCAGAGCAGTGGCTCCACCAATGAGACCGTCCTCTGGAGCGAAGGAGGTGCCGGAGCTGACTCCTCTCCGGACAGCATGGCTCCGCTGTGGCTATGAGCTCAAAGGACCGCTGATGACCCCTCTGTTGGCAGGCTGGTACCTGGATTCCTCCTTCTCTTACCCAGAATGAGCGACTGACTATTTCCATCCTCAGTGATGGTCTCGCAAACTCTTTTTTCCGTCACCACATGCCAGAGCCTCGGCGCCCTCCTCTCCCTCCCTGACCGCATCAGTACTGCAGCCTCTGGATCTTCCCTCCCACACCCCGCACTGTCTCCAGGCCACAGACTCCTCCGCACTTGGGATCTGAGGGCTGGGGGGTGGGGGGGAGGCAGCTTTTAATGAAGTGGCTCTAGGACTGGTAAAAGGAACTGGGTGAGAGTCCTGGAGACCAAAGCTCCCTGGTCTTCCACAGCTTGACACTGGGCTGGCCTCACCTCTTCTCCCCAGGTACCTCAGCCCTAGCCTGGAGAGCCCACAGCTGGGCTTGAAAGGGGAGTTCACGTTTCCAAGGCCCATTTTCCATGGCCTCTCTGGAAGGTGGGTCCATGGTGGGGATGCCTGGCCACTGCACTGAGTCCTACCAAATTCATTTCAGGTATGGGTCACCACAAAGTTGCAACTTCTGGTACCTCCTAACCTGGGGCAAAAGGCTCCACAGACTATTGGTGGTTCCTCAAGCCATGTGCTTCTGTGGCATTCAGGCGTTTGGAAGTGATGGCCTTCTCCAGGAGAGGGATGAAGGACTGCATCCAATGGCCAGACCCTCAACTGGGGAAGCTCCATGGAATGCAGCTGAGCTACTTTAAATTACACCTGCAGGGGGGTCTAATCTTTACTTCTTAACACCCATGGAAGGACATGGGCTGGATGGGATGTTCTACCAAAGCAAACCTCCTTGTGATGAGTGACCCATTCCATCTGTCCCCATTGCACTTGCCAGTCACATGGCCAGAAGCTCCAGGGATGACACGAGGAGTCCGGTGGCACCTTAAAGACTAACAGATTTATTTGCGCATAAACTTTCTTGGATAAAAAACCCACTTCTTCAGATGCATGGAGTGAAAATTACAGATGCAGACATAAATATACTGACACATGAAGAGAAGGGAGTTACCTTACAAGTGGAGAACCAGTGTTAACAAGGCCAATACAATCAAGGTGGATGTGGTCCACTCCCAATAATTGATGGGGAGGTATCAATTCCAGGAGAGGGGAAAGTTGCTTTTGTAATGAGCTAGCCACTTCCAGTCCCTATTCAAGCCCAAATTATGGTGTTAAATTTGCAAATGAATTTTAGTTCTGCAGTTTCTCTTTGAAGTCTGTTTCTAAAGTTTTTTGTGTTGAAGGATGGCTACTTTTAAATCTGTTATAGAATGTCCAGGGAGACTGAAGTGCTCTCCTACTGGCTTTTGTATGTTACTATTCCTGATATCCGATTTGTGTCCATTTATTCTTTTACATAGAGACTGTCCGGTTTGGCCAATGTACATGGCAGAGGGGCATTGCTGGCCCCTGATGGCATATATCGTCTTAATAGATGTGCAGGTGAATGAGTCTCTGATGGTGCGGCTGATGTGGTTGGGTCCTATGATGGTGTCGCTAGAGTAGATATGGGGGCAGAGTAGGCAACAAGGTTTGTTATAGGGAATGGTTCCTGGGTTAGTGTTTCTGTGTTGCGGTGAGTATTTGCTTCAGGTTGGGGGGCTGTCTGTAAGTGAGGACTGGCCTGCCTGCCCTCCCGGGTCTATGAGAGTGAGGGATCGTTTTCCAGGATGAGTTGTAGATCATTGATGATGTGCTGGAGAGGTTTTAGCTGGGGGCTGTATGTGATGGCCAGTGGTGTTCTGATATTTTCCTTGTTGGGCCTGTCCTGTATCTATCTCTAGGGACACTTGTTTTCTGTTTCCCTGCTGCATGCTAGAGTTTGGGTTACCTGCCCTCCTTGGCAAGTGATGGGGTCTTGGCTTGTCCTACCAGGGATCCACAGGCATTTCCATTGCCTATCCAGCACTGTGACGACATCCTGGTCACTTCAGAGCATTACTGACTCCTAAGGCAAGGTGGACTGTGGTGAAACAAGGATCAATGGACCCAGGAGGGACAGTTTAGGGAGACAGGGATGGGAATGGGCTGGGGAATGGTTGCATAGAGCTGGCCCTGGGACAATGGAGTCAGGATGTGGGTGCATTGCCAGAGCTGAGGGATGGCGGCGGGAGAATCTGGGGCTGTGGTGTGGGTAGGGATTGAGGGGCATGGGCAGAGCTCAGGGGGTGGGGTGGACAGTTGGGGTGGAACCCAGGTTGGGATAGCAGTGGGTGATGGGTCGTGCTTTTGGGGAATCAGCAGAGCTGGGCTGAGAGAGCTGGTTGAGGTGATGCTTGCTCAGCCTGGTAACTGTCTCCCCTTTCATTCTCTCTGGGCCTTGGGGATCAGGTGGTGTGAGAGGGGAGCACGGTGCATGTAGGGAGGCCAGTACTGGGAAGAGAACGCTGGCTATTGCCAGTCTGGGGATCCTCTGCAATATCTGAGCATGCTGGCCAATTCACCAGGCCGGCGGGGAAGCAAATGGTGCTGGAATTCACATGGGGATGGATCCAGGATATGCTGAGGCATCCTTCTGGGCAGCTAACTGCCTGTGATGATCTGATCCTTTGGACGTGTGCCTGGGGCTCTTAGGCAATGTTTTCCTTGGGTCTAGTGATATTTAACCAATGCTTTGTGCAACAGCCTCTTTCGGAGAGGTTGGGCAATATCAGAGGCACGCATTCGGTGCCAGCTTAGCAGCCTCCCTTGACTTGCATGGTCTTGCGCTGCTGCTGCTTTGACCCACAAAGGTCCTGTAGCCTGGCACCCCCTGCCCTAAGCACCCATGAGCCTGCCTGCTGCCCACGTCTCTGCAGTAAAACGCTCAGTCTATGAGCCAGCAGAGGGGCTTGACTAGAGATGGGCTCCAGCGATAAGGACTAGGCTGTGGATGGGGGGGCCTTCTTCTTGCTGGGTGGGGAAAGCATCATTACAAGAGGCCTGAAATGAAATGGTGGAGGTGGGGGGCAGGGGGTGATTTCATGGGGTGTCCCCCAGGCTTTGCACAGCTGGATGCTGGGGCTCAGCCTGGATCCCAGGGTGTGGGTGGCTGAGCGTAGCTTCCTCCCCTACACGCTCCCACTGGTGCTAATTCGCCCACACCCCAGTTGGCATTGTGACCAGAGAGACCCATGGACTGTGGAGACTGAACTGCCCTGGGACCTCAGTAGTGGGTCTCAGTGGCTCAGAGCTGAGGCACATCGATGCAGGCTGGTGTGGGGCTTCATTCACCAGGGCTCCCTCGCCACTTCTTCTCGCCAACCAATGCCAGGGATGGGGCTGGCCCTTGGGTTATGCTGAAGACAGGTTCCCACATGATTGGCTGATTATTTCCCACCCCCCTGCTCAAACATGTGCTCTCCCTGCACCTGCCTCCATGGATGGGGATGCTCCACTGATTCAGCACTGGACAGGGGCAGCCAGGACTTGGCCAGGCCTCTGGGAAGCCACTTACAACAAAAGAGCTGTTGGAGGCTACTTCCCTTCCAGGTAGGAGGCTGCAGAGAGAGATCCGCATGGGGCGAGTGACCCTGGAAGGCACAGGGTAGCTGGGTCCTGCAGAGGCTCACCCACTGGGCTCTGCGGCGCACCTAGGGCTGGGGTTGGGGTCCTCTACTCAACGATCAGCTTTATGGAGATGTTGTGAAGCCCAGTCATAGGCTCCCAGACTCAGGGTGAGCTGGGAATGGAGGGGAGATGAGTGGGCAGTGAGCATTGGCCTGCTACACCCGGGGTTCTGAGTTCAATCCTTGAGGAGGCCACTTATGGATCTGGGGCAAAATCAGTACTTGGTCCTGCTAGTGAAGGCAGGACTTGATGATCTTTTGGGGTCCCTTCCAGTTCTATGAGATAGGTATATCTCCATATATTATGATTTAGAGGATCCTCTCCATCCCTGTGGCATCAAGGAGATCTGTCTGGAGCAGGACATCAGGAGGAGAAAGTGGACAGAATCATAGAATATCAGGGTTGGAAGGGACCTTAGGAGGTCATCTGGTCCAACCCCCTGCTCAAAGCAGGACCAATCCCCAGACAGATTTTTGCCCCCAATCCCTAAATGGCCCCCTCAAAGATTGAACTCACAATGCTGGGTTTAGCAAGCTAATGCTCAAACCACTGAGCTATCCCTCCCCCCTAACTGTAGAAATTCAGAGGAGGGTTTGGGGTGGGAGCTGGGAAGCCCGGCATTCTTGTGGCCAGGTTGGTTTGGGGAATGAGCCAGAGCTCTGCAATCCCGGCCTGTGGCTGGAAGGTTGGGAAGGGGGAGCTGTCACAGCCATTTCATGTGGGTTTCCTTCCTCATCTCCTTGTGGCTGTTCACCCTGGAGTTATTAAGCAAGTTGCTGTGGTCTAGGGAAATAGCTGCCACTCACACCTTCTGCTGCAGCTTCAACCTACAAAGGACCTGACTCCCATCCTGTCCCTTCACAGCCTTGTGCCCAGCTGGCACCCATGCCCTGAATGCCTGGCTGTCCCCGCCCCCTCCGAGAAATGGCTTGGAGATGAAACCAGGAAAAGTTTCTGAGTCCAAATTCTAACCAGCCGTGACCCAGCTGGCCCAAATCAACCCAAACCATAAGAGGCTGGATGGGCAATTTGGCCTTGTGTGGCATGCTGCAGCAGAGCCAGCCCAGGCTTATTGTTCTGGCAGGTGGTGCTGTTATACACAGACCTAGAAATCCCTTTTCTTGGGGTGTGAGTGGCACACAGTCTTGGAAGACACGCTTAGGAAGTCCTGGTTAGCTTTGGGATGTGGGTTCTTTCATGGGGGAGCTGTTGCAAGCAGCAGGAGAGTTGTTTCTCTGCCTTGAATGTCTCTAACTGGAGTCAGTTCTTGGGAGCGTTGCTCCTGGGAAGTAGGCATTGGTGTCTGGCCTGAGGATTCTGATTGCGGTCTGACCCCCGCTGTCCCAGGACTGGTTTATACACAGCAACTAAACAAGCGGCACTAAGCCAGTACCCTGACTCCATATCACTGGCTTCCTACTGGAGGAGAAATCAACCTGTAGGGCCTGATACCCGCTCCTGCTCAGCAGAGGAGTGGCGTTATTAGTTAATTAGTTCGCTGCACTCAGGCCCCCACCGTGCCAGTTGCTGAGCGAACACAGTAAAACACAGTCCCTGCCTGTAACCGTGCGGACTCATCCCTGCGGCACCTCCTGTTGGTTGTCCTTGGGAATTAGCTCTATTTCCAGCCCAGAGCGCCCTCTGCAGGCCGGTGATCCACCTGCCACTTGGCCCCCCATGTCCCTCCTGGACCCAGTGCCCTGTTATGTGGGGCGCTGCCCTGTGGCAGTAACCCCTCAGTCTTAGGGTCTCCCCCCGCCCCGGGGAACCCCACCCATTATTCCCACCTCGCTTCTGTATAAGGCTACTGCCAGTCATTGTCTAGCCCCTGGGGCAGACTGCAGTATCAGCCTACTCATCACTGGCAAGGTTGGGTTTGGACCTGCTGCCTTGCCTACCCCTGGGCTGCCCTCTGCAACCCCCAGTACCTATTGGCCTTTTGCTAGGCCGCAGCCTGGGGCTTTCCAGGCAGGAGCGCCCTGGCTCCTCTCCCTTTCCCCAGCCCTGCTCCACTCAGGTACCCTGTGTCTAGCTCCCTGCAGCCAGGCTCCCTCTCTCTGAATGCAGAGGGAGAGTATCTGAGCTTCTGGTTCCCAGCCTTTTTGTACAGGCCAGCTGTGGCCTGATGGGGTATGGCCCAGCTGCGGCCACTTCCTTTTACCACTGCAGCCCTCCCAGACAGGAGTAGGGGACCACCCCACTACACTGCCCTAAAGGGATCACTTAGCAGTGGGCGGGCTTCCGCCCACCCAGTTTCCCAGAAACCCAATAGATACACTGCCCTAAAGAACTTGCATTGAAATAGTCAGGCCAAAGGAAGGATTCCAGTCTCACTTTGAATTGAGACCAAGAGCCTTAAGTCCTCTTCAAGGTGCCGTTCGCTGGGAACACAGGGCAGGTGAATATGGATGGAGTCCTGTAGCTGAAGGTTCAGATTTGCTGCCTTCTGGCTATAAGCCAACTGGCTCCCCCACCATCATCACTGACATAGGTGCCAACTTATATGGGCTCCCTGGGGCTTTAGCCCCAGGAATATTCCCAAGCAGGGGCTCTGCTCCACCAATGTTTTCTCCCCTGCTTGGAGCGCCCCCCCGCCGCCGCCAGGGCTGGAGCTTCCCCCCTCCCCTCCCCGCCCGGCCCGGCCCCAGAGCTTCCCTGCCTGAACGCAGCGTGTCTCTCTTCCTTGCCGCCGCTGCCGCTGCCTAGCATAACAGCAGTGAGTGCAAGCTGCTGTTGCTGACTGTAGCATCTCGGAGGGGAGGGGGGGGGCCCTGCTCGGCAGCCCTCTCCTCCTCTCCTCCCCGCCCCGGAGGCTGGAGCTTCCCTGCCTGAAGCAGACAGCATGTCTCTCTCCCTTGCCTCTGCTGCTGCCGGCTGCTGCCTAACACGGCCTGACCCTCCCAAGTCTCCCAGCTTAGCTTGTGTCACCCACACCCCTCCTCCCCACATTCTGCCCCCTGGCCTGTGTCCCCTCACAGACCACTGGCCCCTTCTCCCCCCACACCCACCAGCATCTCCGACCTGTCCCCCCTCAGCCCATCTTTAGCCATGGCTGCCATCTCCCATTGCTCCCCGAGGGCAGGGACCCCAGCTGCCCTCAGTTAACATGGCCGCCCCGTCGCCCCCTACAGCCCTCGCAGGGCAGCTATGCTGACCCCTGGCTAAGATGGTCGACGCCTCAGCCTGAGGGTGGGGAACAATCCTGCCCCCAGGACTGTCTATAGGGGCAGAGAGGGGTGACTGTGGGGTTGGGGGCATTATGGGGCACTGAATGTGGGGCAGGAGGGATGTGGGGGAGGGACTGAGGGGACAGAAAAATGGGGGACCCTGAGGCTGAGAGGGCTGGAGCTTGGTTGGGACTGAGCAGGGGACAGTGAAAGGGGAGGCTGCTGGGGGTAGAGATGGGAGCCCAGAGGGAACTTGGGGGCACCAGCTCCCCCCTTGCTCCTCTCCCCCCCCCAAAAATCCTGTCCCCCATAAGCCGGCCCTGGTTTGTTCCAGCCCTGGCCCTGTTCGCTGGAACGAGTCTCTGGCCGGAAAATCCCCCAGGTTTGGGTGTCTCCCTGCTGGCCCTGGAGATGCTAGAGACTGTCCTGGGGGGGGGCAGAGGAACCAGCGAAGCTGGGCTGGAGTCGGCGTCGCCGCGGCTGCTGTTAAAGTCCAACCCCGTTTCCTCCTGGGCTGGGGGTTCAGCTGGGGGAGAGGCATTGGTGTCGGGGTCCCTCTCTCTGGCTGCTCTGCTCAGGCCGTCTCTGTGGAGCAGGGTCCGCACGGCCCGGGGGCCCAGGATATGGGGGGTGGCAGCCACAACAGTGAAGGCAATTTCCTTCCCCCCATCTCTTTAAGGGCCCAAGTCCAAAGAAAGGGCCCATGAACCTCGTGGCAGGCGGCACCTGGGGGGAGTCCAGGCTGATCAGCTCTGAATTGATAGTGATGCCGTGCTGGGCATGGGGCAGGCTGAGCTGCTGTAAAAGCAGGAGCTAGGAAGGGGTTGGTGGGTGAAGGTCTCCAGGTCTAGAGAGGTAAGGGGAAAATCAAGGAGAACAGATGCCTGGGTGGTGGCCCCGAGGGAAGGGCCCCAGAGGAGGGCAGAGAAGGACCCTGATGGAGCAATAGCAGCCCAGGTTTGAGATGGGACAAAGGTTGGCTGGTGGTTGTGTGCTGGACCCTGGAGTGGCAGGTGAGCCAGGGTTCCCCTACCAGCCACGGGGACAGTGACACAGAGCAGGCAGAGGAGCAGGATTCTGCCTGGACCAGTCACCCAGTGGGAGTTTGATACCCCAGATGAGGAGGACCAGAGCGACTAGCCAGAGGCCAAGCCCCAGAGATGGGGCACCCTGCTTGATGCAAAGGGAGCAGCCAGGCTCTAGACAGTGAATGTGAGACCCCAGGGTGAGAGACCAAAGGAGGGGGCATTGGACAGGATATGCGCTTATCCCCAGACGTAGCAGCAAGGAGGCACCCCAGTGGTTTGTATAACATACCTAAGCCCCCTCATTCTCAATTTAAACCGATTTTTATGGAAAAAAATCCCAGGTTTTACAAAAATTTGGTTTATTCCAATTTTTACCCTTGTTTTGTATCATTCAACTATATAAAAAGTAACTGGTTTTATTAGGAAAATACGATCCCCATTGCCTGAGAGATGTGTCCTACGCTAAGACATTAGTCTGTGTGCATATGCAGAGCTGCCGGTTGAAGTAAGGCTATGGATTAGCCGATATACCCAATAACCAAACAGGTGCGCACGCAAGCTCTGAAGCGCATTCGCATCTGAATGTACTGATGAATCTCACACGCCCACCATGGACACATTTCAAGCTGCTAGCAGAGAACGGGTTAAAAATCTGATACACTAAAATAGGAAGAAAACAACAATCTGCCTCAGAACATGTTTCAGGACACAAGGCATCGAAGTTATAGGCTAACAGTTCTAACTCTACAACAGTGAACTGTTTATTCAAATAAAAAGTTTTATTGGGGGCACACATCCTGGTCTCAGATTCCCCCTCTCCCATGGACACATGCCCTGGCTGTCTCCGATACTCACTGAGGAAGAGGATGAGAGCAGATGCCCCTCACCCAGCTCCACCAAGCCCCAGATAAGGAACTCAGCTGGTGGCTCCAGCTACAGGAAGCCGACAATGGCTCGTCTCTTCCTGTGTCCATCACACCTTGTCTCTAATCTGCAGGCGAAATCTACTTCAGTCAAAGTAAGCAGAGGTCTTTGCAAACTTCAGGAAACCCTGGGACCGTCAGCCTGGCCAATCATCACGTAGCTTGAAGCTTGTCCATGTCTCTGTGGGAAGGGGGGACAGGCCACCCTCAATGTACCCTGCAGCCTTGGGGAAGGGGCACTGGCCTGGGAGACAGGAGACCAAAGGGTCTGGTCTTCACTCTTCGACTGACCATGATTTCCATGAAAATTCCACCCCCTTTTCAACCCCTGGGTTAGTGGCTGATGACCCAGGTATGTAAAATTAGTATGTGATCATGCACTGAAAGGATGGTGGGGTAATGCATGTGCACAAGGGGGCACTGGAGGGTTTGACTCTGCAGCCTTCCCTCTCAGCTTGGGAGGGAGTTTAGGTGCAGGAGGGGGCTCAGGCCTGGGGCACGTGGTTGGGGTGCGGGAGAGAGTATCGGGTGCTGGCTCTGGCAGGGAGCTGAGGGCAGGGGATGGGGGGTGAAGGGTGTGAGCTCTGGGAGGGAGTTTGGGTTCAGGAGGGAGCTCCAGGCTGGGGCAGGTGGTTGGGGTGCGAGATGGGGTGAGGGATCTGGCTCTGGCTTGGCAGCACTTACTTCGAGTGGCTCCTGATTGGCAGCACAGCAGGGCTCAGGCAGGCTCACTGCTTGCTCTGGTCCCTGTGGCCCCTGGGGGGTGAGCAGGAGGTCATCTAGTCCAACCCCCTGCTCAAAGCAGGACAAACCCCAACTAAATCATCCCAGCCAGGGCTTTGTCAAGCCTGACCTTAAAAACCTCTAAGGAAGGAGATTCCACCACCTCCCTAGCTAGCCCATGTGACGGGTTGGATCACAGAAACCCCCTGGGAGCTGCAAACTGATGTGCCAAGACTACTTCTGCCCCAACTTTCCCTGCCAGCTTGGGACTCCAACACCTTGTCTTGCTGAACCAGCCACACCCGTCTGCTCCAACTCAGATCCACGGTCTGAACCACATGCCCCAAAGCTGCAGACTTAACTGAAAGCAGCTTACAGAAGTGTTCCTGTCTTTAACACTCAGATGCCCAACTCCCAATGGAGTCTAAAAGCCAAATAAATCCATTTTACCCTGTATAAAGCTTATTCAGGGTAAACTCATAAATTGTTTGCCCTCTATAACACTGATAAAGAGATATGCACAGCTGTTCCCCCCACAGGTATTATTACATACTCTGGGTTAATTTATAAGTAAAAAGTGATTGTATTAAATACAGAAAGTAGGATTTAAGTGGATCAAGTAGTGACAGACAGAACAAAGTGAATTACCAAGTCAAATAAAATAAAACACACAGGTCTATGTCTCATACAGTAATAAAACTGAATACAGATAAAATCTCACCAGTTCCAGTAAGCTTCCTTTTACAGACTAGTCTCCTGCTAGTCTGGGTCCAGCAATCACTCACACCCCCTGTGGTTACTGTCCTTTGTTCCAGATTCTTTCAGGTATCCTTGGGGGTGGAGAGGCTCTCTCTTTAACCAGCTGAAGACCCAATGGAGGGGTCTCCCAGGGATTTAACTAGACTTTCTCATGTGGGTGGAGACCCCCCTCCTCTCTCCTATGTAAAGTCCAGCTCCAAGATGGAGTTTTAGAGTCACATGGGCAAGTCACATGTCCATGCATGAGTCAGTTTTTACCAGCCAAGCCACACTCCTGGGAAAGCTCAGATGTGGATTGGCATCTTCAAGTTCATTGTTGGCTTAAGTGGTTTTTGATTGGGCACTTAATTTGCACTTTTCTCAAGAAGCTGACCAAATACTCTACTGGGCTAGTCAAAATCAAGCTAGCACACAGCTAGTATTCATAACCTCGAATACAAAAATGATACACGCATACAAATAGGTTGAATGCATTAAGTAGATCATAACCTTGACATAGATATATTACATGGCATATGTAGCCCAAAACATATTCCAGTTATGGCACATATACATTCATAAGCATATTCCATAAAGCCTTATGGGGGGCACCATCACAACCCATTCCAGAGCTTCACTGTTTTTTTCCTAATATCCAAACTAAACCTCCCCCACTGCAACTTGAGACCATTGCTCCTTGTTCTGTCATCTTCTACCACTGAGAACAGTCTAGATCCATCCTCTTTGGAACCCCCTTTCAGGTAGTTGAAAGCAGCTATCAAATCCCCCCTCATTCTTCTCTTCTGCAGACTAAACAATCCCAGTTCCCTCAGCCTCTCCTCCAGCCCCCTAACCATTTTTGTTGCTCTCTGCTGGACTCCTTCATTGGGCCAGGCTTGGGCCCCCACTTTTTGCCAGAGTGACTCCCGTGGCTCCCCTGCCCCAGACCCCTGGTTGAGACGTCACCCCCTTGGGAGTGACGTGCCGGGCAGGGACTGGGCAGAGAGGCGGCACAGCCTTTGACAATCTAGCCGGTGTTTATCAGTCGCCAGGATCCGGGACTGAAGGGGCTTTGGGGTGGGTTTGGGACAGGGGCACGTAACTGAGAGCCCCAGGCTGGCAATGTCTCATCCCTGTGGGACACTGGGACGAAGGTTTAGTTTGTGTGGGTCCCCTCCAAAGGGGTTGCTGTTTGGTACCTGCAGGTCTGCTTCCCAGGTGAAGGGAAACTGAGGCAGGGCTCGCCCATGGCACCACACCTGGCCACAAGGGTCTGTACTAGCACAGCCTGTGCTATAACCAAGCAGCTTCTCTCCAGCACCTGGATGGCCAAGGGGGCTCGGCACACAGGGATCGGGCCCCAAGCGGTTCTAATGCAGGGTTAATGTGGGGCAGGTTGTAGGTGCCAGGCGGCGTAAGAGCACAAGAAGGGCCAGCCTGGATCACAGCCGGAGCCGGGCTCCCAGGCACTGCCCTGTCCTTCAGGGGATGTGACATACCAAAGTACAATCCAGACTAATGAGCAGCTGTGTCACCCCTGCCCTGCACCCTCAGGTGACTTACAATGCCTTGCTGAAAGAGCTCCCATGTAGGCCACTCACGAACAGCCTCCGGCACACAAGCTCCACCCTGAGTGTCTGTGTGTAACTGCAGCCTGCCAGCAACACCCTGGTTCTCACCAGCCCTCGTTATACTGCAGGGTGACCCCGACACACCCCCAGTACCATATTTCCCTCAGAAAGCTATGTCCTGTGCCACCCAGCCCTCTCCTGGACAGCGCAAGTTACATTCAGTCCATTGTTCCTTTCAGAGAATAATATGCACCCAGCTCGTCACCCCAAATGGAGTTTCCCAAACACTTCAGTTTAAACACACTGGATCAGCTAAAACAATAAAGTTTATTAACTACAAAGAGAGAGATGTACAAGTCAGACATGGATACAAAAAAACTAAAGATAAGACGTTTACTAATCCCTAACATAACAAACTATATCCGGATCTCCCTGCATGCATTCGGCAGTCTTACTGACCCAAACGCCGGTCAGGACCCCTCTCCCAAAGTCCAACGAATGCTTCCTTTGTTGCTTCCAGTGCCATGAATGCGATGGGCAGGGAGAGAAAGCAGGGTTCCTTGAGGTGTTCCTCCCTCCTTTTTATAGTTTCTGTCCCCTTCTTGAAAAACGTTTGCAGCTGGGCACTAGATGAAAAATCTGTGTGGAAGGATGTTTCCTGCTGTTTCTTTCCCCACCTGTTTGACCTGACTTTGTCTTCCCTTCTTGCTTGATGATTCTGTTTACTGCGTAAGTGCAAATTAAGCAGCACACACATTCTGGCTGGACACTGCCAGCTTCATCCTGGCCATGGACCCCACACTGAGGGCAGGACACTAACTGGGCTCCCCCCTAGCCCCCGCCCTCCAAGAGCTCCCAGTGCCGCCCCTGCCAGACTCTTGGGTTTGGGCTGGATTTGTGGCCGAGGGGAGGCCATTTGGGGTCAGGGCTTGGAAGGGAGGTGCTGAGCCCCTAACAGCCAGGGAGCCATCAGGCTGCATGTCCCATCTGCACCCAACCAGTGCTTCTGCCCTGTGGAGACTGCGAGTGAAAGCCGAGCTCCTGCTGGCAATGAGGGGGCAGGGCAAGTCATGTCACACAGGGGCAGGGCTGGGGCCTGTCCCTGTGGAGCCCTCGCACTACAAAGGGGTTCAGGGCCCAGCCTGGCTGGACAAGGTCCTCCCACTCCCCATCCATGCCAGGCACAGGGCATCTCTGACGAGTGAGCTCCCCCCACTATTGCAAACGCGGCTTGGGAAATAAACAGCTCCTTGTGGTGGTGACGGTGACGCAAGAGCTGTGGGGCCGGGAGGCCTCACTCCTGAGCCTCACAGTTACCAGTCACCTCAGCCCTGGCTGGGCTTCCCCCCCACCCCCGGGCACAACCTCGGCTTGAGAAATAAATGGACCTTGCGGCACAAGAGCTGCAGGGTCGCTGGCCTCAGTCCCTGAGGGAGCAACCGCTGGCAGCCTCATCTCCAGCAGGGAGCGGGCCAGGGCCTCCCTCCCGAGCCCCTCACCTTTTCTGTGGGGGAAGGGACCTCCCTGCCTGAGGCTAGGGCAGGGCTGCCCAGAGAGGGGGGAAAGTGGGGCAATTTGCCCCAGGCCCTGGGCCTCACAGGGGCCCCTATGAGACTATAGTGTTGCAACTTTCTTTTATGGAAGGGGCCCCCAAAATTGCTTTGCACCAGGCCCCCTGAATCCTCTGGGCAGCCCTGGGCTAGGGCTGGATTAGCCTTTTCTTGGCCTGGCTCCAAACCTATTTATGAGCCCCCATGGGGAACACATGTAAAAGCCAGGAGATGGACACAGCCTTGGACCCCCATCCCAACTGCACCCCCTGCCCCTGGAGAATCCCATCCCAACTGCACCCCCTGCCCCTGGAAACCCCCATCCTGACTGCACCCCCTGTCTCAGGGACCCCCATTCCAACTGCACCCCTGTCAAGGTTCCTTCCCCACTCTGAACTTTAGGGTACAGATGTGGGGACCTGCATGGACACTTCTAAGCTTAATTACAAGCTTAGATCCGGTAACGCTGCCACCAGCCAGAATTCCAGTGTCTAGCATACTCCTTGTCCCCCCAAAACATTCCCCTCCCTGGATAGCCTTGAGGCTTTTTCACCAAGTCCCTGGTGATACCGATCCAACCCCTTGGATCTTAACACAAGGAGAAATTAACCATTTCCCCCTCCTTACCTCCACCAACTCCTGGTGAGTCCGGACCCAATTCCCTGGGATCTTAAAACAAGAAAGAAAGAAAAATCAACCGGGTTCTTAAAAAGAAAACTTTTAATTAAAGAAAAAGAAAGGTAAAAATTATCTCTGTAAAATCAGGATGAAAATATTTTACAGGGTAATCAGATTCTTATGACCCAGAGGAACCCCGCCCCCTCCCCCAGCCTTAGGTTCAAAGTTACAGCAAACAGAGGTAAAATCCTCTCAGCAAAAAGGAAACATTTACAAGTTGAGAAAACAAAAATAAGACTATCACGCCTTGCCTGGCTATTACTTACAAGTTTGAAACATGAGAGACTGATTCAGAAGGATTTGGAGAGCCTGGATTGATGTCTGGTCCCTCTCAGTCCCAAGAACGAACAACCCCCAAACAAAGAGCACAAACAAAAGACTTCCCTCCACCAAGATTTGAAAGTATCTTGTCCCCTTATTGGTCCTCTGGTCAGGTGTCAGCCAGGTTTACTGAGCTTCTTAACCCTTTACAGGTAAAAGAGACATTAACCCTTAACTATCTGTTTATGACAACCTCCTTCCTCTGGGGACCCCCCATCTCAACTGCACCCCCTGCCACTGGGGACCCTCATTGATTGCATCCCTTGCCACTGGGGACCTCCATCCCAACTGCATCCCCTACCCCAGGGACCTCCACTCTGACTGCACCCCCTGCCCCTGGACTTCTGCCTCAGTTGCACCTCCTTCCTCAGGACCCCCATTCCAATTTCACCCCCCTGCCTGGAGACCCCCCACCCACCCTGACTGTGCCCCCTGCCCCAGGAACTTTATCCCCACACAGACTCTGACCCCTGCCTGGGACACCCACCTCAACTGCAGCCGCTTCCCCAGGACCCCCCAAGACCCTCATTCCCAACATGGCCTCACCCTCAGGTGTCATCCACAGGGCTCAGGGAGCAGCTCCCCCAATCCGGATCCATAGCCCTCTCCCCTGCCCTCGCGCTGCAGGGTTTGATCACCTCCCAGTGCACCAGTGGAGGGGGCACTGGGTCTTGCAACAAAGATGGGGAGCAGCGGCTTGTGCGGCTGGAGCAGCTGCTGCTGGGTGATGTCCAATCAGTAGCTGGTGCCGCTAGCCCCATGGACGGATGGAGCAGTGGCCAGTGGAGCTGCCCCCGGGTCTCCCAGAGCAGCAGCCCCAGGGCCCCCCAGGTAATGTTTAGTCAGGGTTATTTATTTATAATAAAGGCAATAGATAGGTCACGGACCATGAATTCCCCCATGACCTGTGCATGACTTTTACTAAAAGCACTGTGTCAAAATGTCTGATGTTGGTGTGGTGGGTCCCGCGCTTTTCTTGGTGGGGGGCCTGGACATCATTCCTTGTCTCTGCTCTTGGGGTGCCGGGGGCCCTGCTAGTGGCCCAGGAAAGTGGTAGAGAAGGGAAACAGGGAAGGGATGTGGGTCTGAGCCCCAACCCCTGCAGGTTTCTAACCCTCTTCCCACCTGAGTAGGGTGACCCTCGGTTCTTTAACACTCAGTGATGAGACTCCCTGCTCTGTTGGGACAGAGTCTCCCTTCCTCCAATTCTCTGGTCTTTCAAATCTCATCAAAACACCTCCAAATTCCACTCCTCTCTCCTTCCTCACTCCCCCTGTCTGCCTGAAGCAGGGGGGAAAGGGGGGTTATTAGGTTCCTGACAGGGCCAAAATTTGCTACAGACACTTCAATTTGCCTACAGGGAACCACACCTTAATTAGGCTGCTGTGTGACATTAGGCTCCTGACTGGGTCTTACTTGGTTACAGGTGCTTCAATTAGCCTGCAGTAGCCTTCCCTAGTCTCCAGGGAACCAGGCCTTCATTAGACTATATCTCCCCTCTAGCACTCTCCCACTGCTCTCTGGCCCTGCTGTATCCCATATCTCCCTCTCCCCACCCCCGCAACAACACTTGGTTGGGCTACTTGGGAAGAGAGACAGTGTTGGCGTGACAGGCCGTTCCGGTTGCCGTGTTGGTTTCCGGCTCTGTGCTGGATCTGGAAGTGGAAAGGTTGTAGAGACAGGAACCATCAAGTCACTCATGCATTCCTCTCCTTGTTTGTCTGCATCCATTGGAGTGGGGTGAGGTCTGTCACAATGGGGAACCGCTGCCCAAGCAGGTAGTGCCATAGCGTCTCCATGGCCCATTTAACCGCTAGGCACCCCTTTTCTACTACGGCGTCCCGTTGCTCCCTGGGCAGGAGCTTCTGGCTGAGGTAAAGGATGGCTGCTCCTCATCCTCCACCATCTGTGAAAGGAAGGCCCCAAGTCCTACCTCCGAGGTGTCTGTTTGCAGAATGAATTCCTTCTTGAAATCTGGGGCTATGAGCACTGGATGACTGCAAAGGGCCATCCTTAGGTCTGTGAAAGCTTCATCCACCGCCTCGGTCCACTTAACGATCTCTGACCCCTTAGCTCTTATCAGATCCATCAGAGGTGCTGCCTTCGTGGTGAAGTGAGGATGAACTGGTGATTGTACCCCACTGTTCCTAAGAACTCTCTGACTTGCTTCTTGCAGATTGGACGGGGCCATTCCTGTATTGCCTCCACTTTGTTCCATTGGGATTTCACCAGCTCCTTCCGACGACATACCCGAGAGATCTGGCCTCGGCTAGCCCCATTGCACATCTGGAAGGTACTCAACCCTGGAGGCCCTTCTCTTCCCAGTGCGGATGGATTTATGGCCCAGGACAGGCAGACCGAACAGACTTCTGCACCCCTCCTCCCCCAGGAAACATGCAAAGCAGGGTATGTCCTGGCAGCCCCACCACAGCCGTGTCTGACAACGACTCCATGTTGTGCCTGTCGACGTGGCACAGACCTGCGAGAGCTGGGAAGGGGCTTCTGCCACCCGGCAATGGGCCAGGCCCGGGCTGAGATTACCTGATCAGCAGTGAGTAGAGAGCTGGGATTTTGCTCCCCTTTATCTCACCGAGCTTCCCCTTCAGTGAGCCCAAGTTCTGCCTGTGTTCAGGACATGCAGCTTCCCTGCCGTCACCTTGGTCTCCCCACCATGGCCTTCTGGCTTGTGGGGGTGTTTGGCCCCCCAGAGCAGAACTCCCCCAGGAATAGGGGTCTGTCTCTGCCCCACGGCCCCACTCAGAAGCTCCCTTCCCCTGGCCAGGCCAGTCTCACATGGAGACACCCTTGTTCCAGAGGGGATGGGCCAGCAGCTGAGCCTCCTTCCAGAGCCACGGCCCATGCGTGCCGGCTAGCTGGCTCTCCCCACGCTAGTCCTGGCTGAGATGCCAAGCGCCCCTGGCAGGGCAGCGTCTGGGATTGGCCCCTGGCCATCCGCTCAGACACGGTCAAACTCCCTTCTGACACACAACACATCCTGGGGTCAGGATGCTTGGCCCAGGCCTGGCCCAGGCTGTGACAGAGAGAAACAGTTCACCCCCTTCCTCTCCGTTCTCCATGCCTGGGCCCATCTCTCCAGCAGGCCACTGCCCAGGACCATTGCAGGGGGTTGGGAATTACTCAGCAAAGCCCTTGAAATTTCCCCAGGCGTTCACTGGGCGAGAGCCAATTCTGCTGTCTCTGGCCTGGACCTACAAGCAGACAGGGTTCTCCAGAGTGCAGGCTGAGCTGGGTGCCCTGGATTTACCGCCTGTGCCATTGCCCTGTTCTGCAAACATCGCCTTGCCAGTGCTAGGCTTCGGCCTGCACCCCTGTGGGGGGCTGAGCAGGGGGCGCCAGGCAGTAAAACCCCTCTGGCTTGTGGGACCAGTTCCAAAGCCGGACAGAGCTCTCCAGAACTCAGACTGGCCTCAGGTTAAACAGTAACTGAACGGAGTGAAGTCAATTTATGGCTGGTGCCAGCCTGTGTCAGCAGAGACCTGGCTTCTCCTCCTGCCACCCCACAGCCCCGGGTGAGCGACCCCCTTCCTTGGCCTGGCAGCAAGTGGCAGATGAGCGCCCCCTCTTGGCCACTCACCAGAATGCTGTGAGGGGACCCAGCTGCTGGATCTGGGAGTCTGAACAGAGTCCAGCATTGGGCTCTGTGTTGGGGTTCCCGGGCACCCTCTTGGGGTGCAGACCCTCTGCCTAGCACCTGCCCTGACTGCTTAGACACACAGTGCCCTGCCCAGCCCCTGCAACCAGGGGTGACCCCTCAGACTCTCCTGTAGCTTAAACACCCCTCTGGCAGAGCTCCACAAAAAGGTGGGAGTCCCCGAAGGGCCCGCTTCATTGTCCCCCCTGGGAGGTGCAGCACTGACACACAGACACTGTGCACAGGTGTCTGACACAGACCTACCCACCTCTCCCTACCCAACCCCTGCCTCAGTTTCCTCCCTGCTCTGGACTGGAGATGTCTGGCGCCACCCAGGGGCCTTCTGCTGTCATTCATGGCTTGTAATCAGAAACATGGGACCAGGCCTGGGGGTGGTGGCGGGGGTGGGGGAGGTCCCATCCCTGTGAGCAGAAAAGTCTCACCTAAAACCCTTCTTGGAAACCAAAAACCTGAGAAAACCAGGAAAGTCTTTAATTCTGGAAGGCGGGATGGGGAATGAGCTGGGCTGGAGGAAGGGGGGGATGCGACAGGGGAGAGTAGGAGGGGGATGTGTCTGGTGACAGGGGATGTCTGATCACAATGATCGATTACTTGGGTGGCTGGGCTGAGCACCCACTGCACAACTGGAGCTGCCGTGATGTTTACAGGCACTAGCACGGGCCCTTCTACATGAGCTGAGACTGAGTCATGCCTCCCAGTCAGGGCTGCCCAGTGCCAGGTATCTGGTTTTTCACCGGGACACCTGGTCGAATAGGGACCCTGGAGGCTCTATTAAAAGTCTGCTTGGAGGTGCAGGAAGGCTCCTTACCTGGCTCCGTGCAGTTCCTGGAAGCAGCCAACATGTCCCTGCAGGGTGCAACCTCTAGCACAGAGGCTGCCATGGAGGCTCTGCACGCTGCCCCTGCCCCAAGCGCTGGCTCCACAGCTCCCATTGGCCAGGAACCACAACCACTGGATCTGTGGACAGGGGCAGCACGTGGAGCCCCATGGCTGTGCCACCACCTAGGAGCTGGAGGGAGATGTCACAACTTCCTGGGAGCCGCCTGAGGTCAGCACTACCCAGATCCCTCTCCCTGAACCCCCTCCTGCACCCCAACTGCCTACCCCAGCCCAGAGCCCCCTCCCACACTCCAAACCCCTCATTACTGCCCCCACCCCAGAGCCCGAACCCCCAGGCCAGAGCCGTATGCCATCCCACACCCCAACCCACTGTCCCCGCCCCAGAGCCAGCTCCCCAACCCCCCTCCCACACCCTAAGCCCATACCCTAGCCTGGTGAAAATGAAAGCATGAGCAAGGGTAGGGGAGAGCGAGTGATGGGGATGGAGTGAGTGGGGGCAGGAGCTTGGAGAAGGGGCAGGGCAGGGGGTGAGTAAAGGGGTTAAGTTCTCTGCTATTAGAAAGTTGGCAACCCTGCAGTTGCTGTGCAGACACACTTACCCATCACGTCAGTCACTGGCTCTGCGAACACTCTGCCCCCTGCCCCACACGCAGCCCCAGGGAGTCTGTGACAAGGCTCAGCCTGGGAGCCTGGTGCAGTTGGTGCAGTCCCTAGCATTGTCCCTCGTCAGTCTGCTCCACGGCGGTGAGGTTTGGTTCATATGGGAGGACAGGGGAGAGCCCGGGCAGATCGGCTGGTGTCACACAGGCCCGGCTGCTCTTGGCCACAGCCGATTTCCCTGAGCGCTCTGGGAGGTGAGTGAAGATTGTGCAATACGTACCCTGAATTGCTCCACAAACGCAGCTCCTGAGCAATGACCCCTCTGCTTATATCTCCAATACAGCCCATCCCAGGGCCACACACTGCATGCACTGGCACCAGCCTCGTGCCCGGACCCAGTACAGGTCACTGCTGGTTCTGCCTTCCCTGCAGGTTCAGTGGAGCTGGGGATGGATTGTTCTTGGGTGTCTGTCGGGGAAGGCCGTGAAAGGCGAGTTTTGGGCAGCATTGTGGGCAATGGGAAGGTGGGGAGGGACACACAAGTCTTTCCCTGTCACTTCCTTGTCATTTTCCATTGAATAGAATTCGTTCTGATTGCAACAATCCCTTCCCTGCGCATTGCCCATTGCGCATTGTAAAGCTTTATCGGGTTTCTCTTGTGTTTGATTAAAGCCTCCTTCACGGAACAGAAACCTGCTCCTTCTCCTCTGAATTGTCTTATGAAGCTTGGGCTTTAGCGACAGGCACCTGACCCTAGCCGTGGCCTTTACCACCCACCTGTCCACGTCAGCGGATCCCGGCCTGGTTAACAAGCAGGTGAATCTGCCTCAAGGGGAGAAGCTGGATGAAATGAACAGGCATGTACGACTCACCAAACCAGGGCAGGCCCAGGTTTCTGTCTAACCGGCTCTCCTGTCCCCTGTTCCTGTCCCCCATCCCCAGTGCAGCACCTCAGAGCCTCCAGCCACTGACTGGAACCTCGTCCCGTCAGGCCGGGGAGCTGCAGGTCCCCGTGGAGTGACGGGGCACCTACATGTCCCACTGCAGGTGGACGTGTGCCCAGCGCTGGAGCCAGGGTGCGTTGCCCAGCAGTTCTTGTGGTGCGGCGCGTGCCGGCCAATCTCATGGACCCGCCCAGAGCACACAGGGCAGATCTGCCCTGACCCTTCTCAGCCCCTGCTGAGCTTCCCCCCGTCTGATCCAGCCAGTGCAGGGCTGGCAGGAAACATGCAAACTGGGGCCTGCCCAGAGTGTTTTTCATGTGTCTACCTCCACCTCACCAGCAGATGGCAGCCGATGGCCAGGTTCATCCATAGCGAGCTGGGTGTCTGGCAAAGGCTGCCCGGCCTCGCTCCCAAGGGGGTGACTCTGCCAGGGGTCTGGGCTCAGGGGGAGCCCCAGGCAAAACGTGGGGGCCAGGCCTGGCCCGATGAAGGGGGCACTGCCAGGGAGGCTGCGAGGCCTCCCACGCTGTGTAAAGTCCAGGCGCACGGACAGAGAGGAGGGAGACAGACACAGGGACAGAGACACGAGGCCCCAGGAGCCTTCAACACTTTATTGGTGTTAATCATTTGGGGACTGGGGGGACACTGCAAAATCACAGGCCTTGACAGAAGAAATGGACCACCCCCTGCATCCCCCAATCCTCCAAATCTTCCAATGGTGCCCCGTGCCCCGCCCTCCCCGGCTCGTGCCCCCTTGCCATCCCCCCCAACCGTCAAGTGGTTCTCTCAGCCCGTCGTCCCCACGACCCCCACGTCCTCCACGCCCCCACGTCCCCACGGCGTCCACCGCCCCGCCGTCCCCCACGGCGTCCGCCACCCGCCGTCCCCCACGCCGCCTCCCCACCGTCCCCACGCCTCCCACGGCCCCATCCACCCCATCCTCCACGCCTCCAACGAAGCTCAATGTCCGGCCATCCCCCCAATGTTACGACATCGCCCCCTGCCCCCTTGTCCCCCCAACTCTCCAATGGTGCCCCCTGCCCCACCATCTCCCCAACCCTCCGAAGGTGCCGCCTGCTCTCCCCTACATCCTCTGCTCTCCCCTCTGCCCCCTGCTCTTCCTTCTGCCCCCTGCCAGATGGGTGCAGCGGCTGCCTCATGGCTCGAATCTCGTCCAGGCAGGTGTTGGGGTCAGGGTTGGGGTCGTTCCCTCTGCAGTCCCTGCAGCCGTTGGTGTCACAGCGCAGCAGGGGCACGTTGGGCAGCTGGTGCCAGGCCTCCAGCAGGCTTTGGGGATCCAGGTTCCGGTCCTGATGGTAGATCTGCCGGAAGACGAAGGCCTTGTAGTTGTGGTCGATGGGGCGGAAGGTGTCGCTCACCATCCGTAGGATGTTGTGGGGCCTCTTCACCAGCAGGCACGTCC
Source organism: Mauremys reevesii (assembly GCF_016161935.1). Lineage (NCBI taxonomy): Eukaryota > Metazoa > Chordata > Testudines > Geoemydidae > Mauremys > Mauremys reevesii. The sequence goes on from NC_052644.1 coordinate 17,825,720, forward strand.
CCGCACAGGGCGAGCGGATGGTGAAGAAGATCAGGCAGCTTCTCTCGTTGTAGGTCCGGGCCAGGAGCTTCTGCACGAGACTGTTCTGGTCGCCCTGGAGCAGGCGCCACTCGGCGTGTTCCCCCGCCCTGCCCAGGCGCTGCATCCGGGCAGCCACAATGGGCCCTTCGTCTGGGTCGTACAGGACACCCTCTGGGTTAATGGCCGCCTGCATGTCCCGCAGCTTGTTCCTGCGCAGCACCTGTTCCAGACCAGATGGGTTCTCACAACTGGCTTTCTGCAGGCTGACAGCGAAGGCGTATTCAACAGCCAACCCATCCCTGAGGGAAGGCAAAGCAAAGGGCAGTGAGGAGACAGGGGGCTCTGAACAGCTCTGCCCCAGCCCCGAGTGGCAAACTTGGGGTGGGTCACACATGGCGCCTTCACTGGCCGGTTCTAGGCTCTCAGGGCTCCAGCCTGGATTAGGGAATGTTTGCTCCCTGGGAGAATGAAATAAACCTGGAGGGCGGTTTTTAGAAGAAACTGCAAAAGGTGCCCCCAGGGATCATCAGCCTGGTGTGAGCTTTGGTCCGTCAGCCCCACAGGGCTGAGCGTTACCGCTTGAGCTCCAGGAACAAGCCGGAGCTTTTATGCGGAGCCACCCCAAGAGAGGGACGTGACGCACAGTTGGCCACAGGATACACAGCGATTTGCTGGAGAGCTGAAGAACACTGGAGATCAGGGCTCCTCATTTCTCCCCTCAGCTCTGGGAGGGGACTGTGACTGTGATTTAAGGTAGGATAACAATGGCACCTATATGTGGCCCATTCAGTGTGAAAGGCTCTGGGTCTGTCATATTAGAGAGCTGGGTTTTCATCCCACCTCTGCCAGAAGTGGCCTTGTGCAGCTCAATTGGGGAGGGTTGGGGGCTCATAACTGACTGAGGACAGGGCACTAATCTGTAAGGTCTGAGGCCTTTTTCAGCAATAAGCAGCGGCAGCCAGGAACCAGAGAATCACATTCCCTCTAAATTATAAAGAAAATGTAACAGTGGGCTGTTAAGGTGGCGCTTCTGTCCTAACAGTCCCCACCATCACCAGGTCTTAAATCTTTAAAGAAAACTTTGACAGAGTTCAGCTGCCTGGCAAGAAACCCTTTATCAACAATTGTCATTGTTCAGTCTGTACTTCTATTGCTTTACCATTATAGTCCCCCACTTCTCTCCTGTTTATCTAGATGGTCTTGGTCTGGTTCTTTGATTGTTTCTGTCAGTTGCATAACTAATCTTGCAAGATTTAAATCAACTCAGGTGGTGGGATATGATTGGGTAAAGAATTGTTTTGTAATGGGCTAGGATTGGTGAAAAACATGATTTTGTAGCATTTCAGTTTACAATGATTGGGTCAGGTACAGCTAAGCAGGACTCAAGTTTCACTATATAAAGTGGAGTCCAAAAGGAAGGAAGTTCTTAGGACACTAACCCCAGGACACAGCCCAAGATCAGAGCTGCCAGCCCTCAGCACCCTGCCAGCCCTCAATGCAGCAGCTGGAGCCCCACATAACCTGGCCCTGACTGGCCCCCAGGAAAAGTCCATCTGCCTTATTGGGAGTGGTGAGCATTGTCTGCTTCCCCTGTGTATTCTGTTTTGGTAACTGTTTGTAAATAGAGGTTAAGGATATTACTCGGCAAGGCTCTTTCACTGGTAAAAGGCCACACAAACCTGCAGAAAATGATGCCCTGAGCCGTAGGAAGTGGGAAAGCGTGGGGGTGCCTAAATTAACCGGGTTACGCCTTGACCCCATGGACAGGTAAAGGTGGGTGGAGTGTGCAGGTAACAAATCAGTAACAAGGGCTGTGCTGAGCACTAGACAGCAGACATGGGAGCAGATCTCCTGACTCCCAGCCCAGTGCACCTTCGCCTTAGCTACGATCTACTGGGAGGGAATCTTGCTCAGGGGGGGTCACCGCATGGGCTTGGGGGAGCACAGGTGTCACCTGTGGGGGCAGGGTGAGTCCTGCAGACCCTTCATCCTCTAAGCTGAGCCCCCCACCCCCACCCCGCCTCCTTCTGCAGCCCCCAGCCTCTGGAGCAGGGGGTGGGAATGAAGCTGGGTTCATGATGGTTTGTCTTATTATAGGGCCTGAATGTGATCATGAATATTCATGCTAATGCTCAGCCTCCCATGTCCAAGTCTAAAATCCTCACCCTGATAATACTGGGGAGCACTTATCCTACAGGCCAGATCTTTTAAGAGTCTCAGGTGCAAGGTATCTGGTCCTCATTTATTCCAAGGGGAGTGTACAGCAAGCACATGGTTAGTGCTGGGCCACATTTTTTCAGACAGAACAGTTTTCCTTAGGGAAAGGCAGATTCAACAAAAATCTAAACATTCCAAGGGAATACATTGATTCTGTGTACTTTTCTGATGAAAAATATTCAGAACAATTTGTTTAGATTGAAACATTTGGTTATGACTCTTTTTTTTACTTATGTTATATTACTGTTTATAATATACAGGTGAAAACATATGGACTTTCATTATATTATATTATACTATAAAGCAGGAAATGCAAGTTGCTAAAGCTGAAATGGAAATATTTTGAGCTTGCTGAAATGAAATATTCAGATATGGTCCAACTGAAATCTGTTTTTAATTTTTCCAAAACAAAATTTGGAATTCCCATTCCGTGGAAGTTTTCAAATTTTAGTTCTAATTCACACTGAAAAGAAAATAGAAATTTCAGAATTTCCGAAGGAATTGGAATTCCAGTTTTCAAACAGTTTTTCACAATAGTAATGAAACCCACACCCCTGTGCACCCCTAGAATTACGCCTCTCCCAGCTCCAGGCTCCATCTCTCCCTGCATCCCAAAATCACCCCTCCCAGCTCCAAATCCCAGCTCCCCCTACACCCCAGAATCACCCCTCCCAACTCCCCTTGCACCCCAGAATAACCCCTCCCAGCTCCAAGCCCCAGCTCCCCCTGCACCCCAGAATCACCCCTCCCAGCTCTGCCGTGCACTGAGCCACCTATGCCATAGAAAATCACATAGGGCAAATGTGAAGCATCTTCCCCCCGTTTTCCTTCATTTACCACCCGGGGAGGGCAGAGGGGTCCCAGCCAGATGGGAAATGCCCCACTGGGGCCTCACTCACTTGTTCACATGATCCCCAATCTCTCTGAGCACGGCGGGATTGATGCTCCCGACAGTCTCTGGCCCGAAGCAGAGGAGAAGGGGCAGCAGCAGGAGTCCAGCCCTGGGCATCCGTCCCGACACCTGCACAGGACCCCACAGCGTCAGTGCCCCCAAGCCTGGGCACAACCCAGAGCCACCAACCCACATCCCCTAGCCCTTAATGTGTTACCGACAGGAGAGGGGGCAGAGGATAACCCCCTGGAGATTGATGGGGTGGGGTGTGAATGGCAGACAGGTCTTCCATGGGGCTTTATGGGCCAGGATGGGGGGGGGGAACAAGGGTGACTCACCTGGGATTCCATAGGGCAGGAGGAGGTGGTGGGGATTCACCAGGGTTTCCTTGGGGCGGGAGGTGGGGGGGACGCCTCACCGGGGTTTACATGGGGCAGGAGGATGCGGGAGGGACTCACAAGGGTTTCCATAAGGCACAAGCTGAGGGGCAGCAGGGACTCACAAGGGTTTCCATGGGGCAAGAGGAGGTGGGAGGGACTCACAAGCGTTTCCATGGGGCAGGAGGTGAGGGGTAGCGTGTACTCACCATGGTTTCCATGGGGCAGGAGTAGGAGGTGCCGTCACTCAGTGACAGATGCTCTCACCAGATCCCCAGTGATGGGGTCTCAGCTCCCAGCCCCTCTTCTTAAAGCTCCATTCCCCCACAGGTCCCCCACATGGTGCAGAGGGGCGGTGCCCACTCCTGCTGTCCCCGTGACCAGCCTAGGGGCAGGGGAGGTGGCACTAGGTGGGACTCAGCTAATTCATTCAATTTTGCCTTGAAAGGAAACTCCATGGGACTGAACCAGGAGGGGTGGAGCAGACGGGGGAACAGGATGGGAGGTGGCAAGGGGCAGGGCAGACATGGTGGGGGATGGGAGGTGGTGCGGGCACTGGGGCAGATGGGGAGGGGCTGGGAGCTGGGGAGGGCCAGGGCAGATGCGGGTGAGGGATGGGGTATGGTGAGGCCCAGGGCACACAGCAGTGGGGGATGGGAGATGGTGAACACCGGCCAGCGCAGACTCCAGGCTGGAGCATTGGCCCTGTCCAGGTGGGTTGGTTTGTCTCATGCTGGGGGTCGACGGGGTGAAGTTCCTGATTCTCCTCCTCATGAGCAAGGTCTGGGGCCTCACATCTCTGTCCCTGTGTCTGGCGCTGTGACCCTCTGTGCTCCAAGGCAGTTCACTGGCACCCCCATATTTACCATGGTGATAGAATTCGGCTCTGTTGTGTACACAGTGAGCATTGTGCGGCATCATTCGAAAGGGCTCGATCTGTTGAACATTAATGTCCTGGTGGATTGTATGTGCTGTCATTGTATGGGCAGTTATGAAGTTGTGGTTGGTGTGTGTCACTGGAAGATGTTGCGAGGTTGGAAACACCCTCAACCAGTCTTTCAGGTACAACAGTGGAGAAGCCAGATAGTGTTGATGGCTCATTAAGGGGAATGCACACTCCCAAGGACTATCATGTGTGTCCAATGAAGGCTTCTCACAGGGAGCCCATAGACAATGGACACGGCTTGACTCATATTTTGCAAGCCCATCCACATTGGGGTCATTTATTGCAAGGAACTCAGGAAACTGTAGAAGTTGCTGTAAAAGCCTGTATGGGTGAAATATGGATATCAGTATCTCTCAAGGAAGACAAAAGTCTTTGCAATCTAAAAGTCACTTTAATATCTCTAAGCCAATCAAGTCAGAAGGCATAATAAAAAGAACAAGTGGCATCATTCATTTTAAATCCAACATGCCTATTGTACCCCAAGACATTTCAGAGCCCAAACCAGAGCCTTCACAGAAACCCACGCCACTGCCGGACTTTTCTAAGGTGCAGGCACCTACCCCAGCAAAGGAAAATGTAAAAGGTTACAGCAAAATTCCCTGCCTAAATTGTCCACCGTTACAGTTGCCCAAACTTGGGAGATACCAATTCCTCTAGAGGAAGAGGAACCCAGACTCCCCAGTGGAACTGTAAAAGAGAAAAAAGAATCAATTTCTAAAGTGGAATCTATAGACTCCAGTAACCATGTCTCTCCAATAGCCATAGTAACAAGTATAAAAACCTTAGAAAATGTTGTAAAGGCAGTGGGGCCAACAAAAAAAGAGGAAATCTGGTGGCTGCTCATGCAGCACATTTAGATCCGTAGTCAGATTGTTTCAGTTCGATGAAGAAGCCAAGGTTAAGATTTTACAGTTAACTGCAGACGGGGCTTTATGAAATACACGGCCCCCAAAGTTTCAAAACAAGACAAGACATTTAAAGACACCGTAGGGTTGTTAAATAGCAACATGTCCCCAAGCCAGGCAGGAGCGACTTTGATAGCTAACATGAAGCAATGGGAAGGCAAGTCACCGCATACATTTCACAATAGACTTTCAGCCGCTTGGCTCCCTAATGAAATTAGAAAAAACCACAATGTATTAATTTGTTTGTTAACAATTCTTCACCAGCAGTTTAGGGGTAAAGTAATAATGCATTAACCCTGGAATCACTCTGCCGGAAGTGCTGGACTAATTGTCTAAAGCTTAGAGTTACATTCAAGCCCAAGCAAAAAATTCCAAGAGAAATCGTCCTCCTACAGCAACTGTTCAAGGAGCCTCTGATAAAGCAGTAGTTGAAGTCGAAGGTTCACAGTCTGAGACACAAGGTCAATCATCTAGTCCAAGAGGGTTAAATCATATTAAAATCAAATCAGACCAAAAAGGGGCCACACCACGACACCCCCAACTTCAAAATCCCAGGGAGTAGAACCCTATAAACATGAACGACGGGACAGAGACACAGTCCGTACCATCTTCACCAATCACAAGCAGGAAACAATTCATGCCTGATATGAATAGTTATCGCTTCCGTCCCAGAAGCCCAGTTTATCAACCCCCCTAGTCCCTGCCCTGACTCCTACACCCCCCATCACATACCACCAGCCCCCTACCCTGACTCCTAAATACCACACACACCCAGCCCCCTGCCCTGACTCCTACACCCTCCTACACACACATACAGCCCCTGGCCCGGAGTCCTACACTCCCCCCCACACACCCCCAGCCCCTGCCCTGACTCCTTCACCTCCACACACACCCAGCCCCCTGCCCCTGAGCCTCCAACAAACCCCAACCACCTGCCCTAACTCTTACATCCACACGCACACACCCAGCCCCCTTCCCTGATTCCATATACACACCCACACACACAACCCCCAGCCCTGACTCCTACACCCTCCACATACCTCCAGCCTCCTACCTTGACTCCTACACTCTCCCACACCCCCAGCCCTCTGCCCTGACTCCGACACCCGCCCCCACACACCCAGCCTCCTGCCCTGAGCCTCCCACAGCCCCCAAGATCCCTGCTCTGACTTCAATACCCTCCCACACAAAGTCCCCTGCCCTGACTCCTACACCACACCACATACACTCAGCCCCCTACCCTGACTCCTAGGCCCCTACACACACACACAGCTCCCTACCCTGGCTCCTACACCCCACCCACCCCCCGCACACACACAGCTCCCTGCCCTGACTCCTACACCCCACCACACACACCCAGCCTCCTGTCCTGACTCCTGCAACCCCCACAAACAAACCCACCCCCCTGCCCTGAGCTCCCCCACACCCACACACAGCCCAGCCTCCAGCCCCCCTGCCCTCCACCCCACACTTAAATTTCTAATAGATACTGTCGTATTGCCACATACACACACACACCGATCCCCTGCCCTGATCCCCCCCAGGCGGGGCTGTGACAGAACAGTACCTGTAAGAAATTTAAGTTACTTTCACCCCTGCCCACAAATAATTTGTTGCTCTCAAAAGGGGCATCAATGAATCTGTAGGTGAAACATGTTTAAGGTAATAACCCCACTATGTGGTCAGCTGGAAAGGTACCAACAAAACTTACTGGCAGTAAATGTAACACAAGTGTCATGTCCAGTACAACTAATTGCATGGAAAGCTCCTATGAAGCAAATAGCCTATGCAGGAAAGAAACAATATTGTGTAGTACCCAGTCAGAAAGAATCCTGTACGGTCACAAATCCAATTTTTTCTTTAAAACCACAAATGCCCATAACAATTGGTCATACAACGATATTTCCGATACCCACTTGTAAAAAATAAAACTTATTCTTAGTAACCCTAACTAACAGAATTTGGTCAGACAAAGTACTCCATATTTTTCATGTATTTATACCATCCCTAACCTTACAGCTCAAGCAATTGTGAAAAAAAGAATTAACATTTAATTGAAATTAGCAATAATATGAACAAAGGAAATCAAGCAATAATTAAAATTTTAAACAGTGGTCATTCTCAGAACAGTACACCTGAAGAAATGGGAATTGGATAATAAGGATCAATTATTGGCCATAATAGCCTTACTACGTGCAACATCTTTGTCTCATGTTGCATGGAAGGAAAGCTTAAAGTAATACGAGCACAAAAGGTGAACCCGTTACCGCATGTGCTTCCTATTACAGTACTTCTGTGGTCAACTGTCACAACGCCACCAACAACCAAAAAGAATATAAAAAAAAATACAAGAACGTTAATACTTATAAGGTAATGCAAAGCCTAAGTCCACAACAAGTTCCAAAAGCAGCCTATAACTAGGTACCAAGAAAAGAAATCAATCCCTAATAATATAAATTAATAGCATGCAAATGATGCTAGGTTACATATCATCTTTAGGCATAGATTTAAATTAAACACAGTCAGATGCCCACAAACAGAATGGGAAATGACTGCCTAGGAAGGAGTATTGAGGAAAGGGATCTAGGGGTCAGAGCGGGGGGGTTACACGAGAAGTCATTCTTCCACTCTGCTCCACACTGATTAGGCCTCAACTGGAGTACTGTGTCCAGTTCTGGGCACCACATTTCAGGAAAGTTGTGGACAAATTGGAGAAAGTCCAGAGAAGAGCAACAAAAATGATGAAAGGTCTAGAAAACAGGAGCTGTGAGGGAAGATTGAAAGAACTGGGTTTGTTTAGTCTAGAGAAGAGACGACTGAGAGGGGATGTGATAAGAGTTTTCAAGTATCTAAAAGGTTGTTACAAGCAGGAGGGAGAAAAATTATTCTCCTTAACGTCTGAGGATAGGACAAGAAACAATGGACTTAATTGCAGCAAGGGCGGTTTAGGCTGGACATTAGGAAACACTTCCTAACTGTCAGGGTGGTTAAGCACTGGAATTAATTGCCTAGGGAGGTTGTGGAATCTCCATCAGTTGGAGATTTTTAAGAGCAGGTTAGACAAACCCCTGTCAGGGATGGGCTAGATGGTGCTGGTCCTGCCATGAGTGCAGGGACCCTCTCGAGGTCCCTTCCCGTCCTGGGATTCTATGATTCTATTAAATGTGAATGTTCTCTCAAGTATATATGTATCTTATTGCATTAATCATTGTCATATGCTTTCATATGTATGTGACAGGGCACTTAATCTAATCATCACTTGATAATGAGATAACACTGGTTTCAGAGTAGCAGCCGGTTAGTCTGTATCTGCAAAAAGAACAGGAGTACTTGTGGCACCTTACAGACTAACAAATTTATTTGAGCATAAGCTTTCATGGGCTACAGCCCACTTCTTTGGCCTATGACTGCATCCGATGAAGTGGGTTGGAGCCCACAAAAGCTTATGCTCAAATAAATTTGTTAGTCTGTAAGGTGCCACAAGTACTCCTGTCCTTTTTGAGATAACACTGACCCTGTCAAGGGTGGGAAATGTAGCCAATGGTTTTAGTTTGGTATTTAGTTATTGTGTGATGTTATGATTACATTCTATACACTCCTTATATGTTAATCAGAATTGATTTATACAATTAGAAAAGTATACAATTAAGCAATATTTAAAGGAACTAGGTAGTAAGTCAGACAGGCTGAAATGCAAGAAGCCTGTGGGCTAAGGCCTGCAAGATTTTAGCTTAGCTATTTTAGGCCTTGAATACAAAACATGATGTAAATTGGTAACCTAAAAATAACCCGATGCCCTAAGATTCTAAGAAAAGAGGCAGAAACGGGTAATATTGAGAAAGTCAAAGTGGGAAAGTTAAATTTAAATAATAAAAATGCTGTAACAACAAAATATGCTTATAACATGTACCTTAAACTGCAAGACAAAGGCGGGACATCAACCTGCCCAGACTCCAACACCACCTAAGAGGCTGTAAGTATGTTTATAGTTATAATTATATATATCTTTATTTGGAATTATAAGTGCTGTAAATTTTATGATTTTATTGACAACTTTAATAAAACGGCTAAAAGAGAGATGCTCTTGTAATTGTATGTGCTACTTGCCTGTGGTTTCCTGTGTTCCTATGGGCTCACGATGTAGAACAAACAGAGATTATTCTGTTGAACTTAAAATTGTAGCCGCCAGAGCTAAGCCAGGAAAACATGATTAACATAAAATAGAATAAAATGCTACAGAGGGTGAGACATTGCCTGGTTCAAATCCTGTTTAGTTTATAGAACTAAGACTGCAAATTAGTTTTATTTCTTAGGTGACCAACTTTGATCATTACATTCACTATTTACAATCACTTATCTGTCTTTCTGTAGTTAATAAATCTGTTTTATATTTTACCTAAAACAGTGAGTTTTGGTTGAAGAGCTTGGGGAATCTGCTCAGTGTACACAAGCTGCTGCATGTCCTCTCCACATCGAGGGCGGAATGGACTGAGTTATCAATTTACACTGGTCAGGCCTCTGACTAGGGCAGGATGGTACAGACATGGGATCCAAGGATGGAGAGCTGTGGGGAATTGGCTGGATCCTCTCTGAGTGGGTGGGAGAAGAATTCATGTAACTTGGCTGGGTGTGTCCCTGCCTATGGATCATAGAATCATAGAATATCAGGGTTGAAAGGGAACTCAGGAGGTATCTAGTCCAACCCCCTGCTCAAAGCAGGACCAATCCCCAATTAAATCATCCCAGCCAGGGCTTTGTCAAGCCTGACCTTAAAAACCTCTAAGGAAGGAGATTCCACCATCTCCCTAGGTAACCCATTCCAGTGTTTCACCATCCTCCTAGCGAAAATGTTTTTCCTAATATCCAACCTAAATCTCCCCCACTGCAACTTGAGACCATTACTCCTTGTTCTGCTACCACTGAGAACAGTCTAGATCCATCCTCTTTGGAACCCTCTTTCAGGTAGCTGAAAGCAGCTATCAAATCCTCCCTCATTCTTCTCTTCTGCGGACTAAATAAGCTCCCTCAGCCTCTTCTCAGAAGTCTCCAGCCCTCTAATCATTTTCATCATTTTGGCTGTATAAGTGCAGCACCTGGAGGGGTTTGCAGCTTGTCACAGCAGCACAGTGTGAGAGGGAGCACAGAGGGCTCAACAGTACCCCACTTCCAGGTTACACCCCAGGAAAACCTTTCACAAGCACCAGCATCTCTGTCCATGTGTCTGGCTCTCTTCCACCCTGTCAGGACAGACACAGACAGCTGGGGATGGGGCAGGAGGCTGAACATGTCCATCTGTCGCTCAGCGAGATCAGGTTGCCGCTGTCTGTGCCAACCGCACTGTGCAATGAAATGGGATGACGGGCAGGTCCCAGCGGGTGCCAATCGGCCCTGACGTCAGTGGACCTGTTCCAGCTGGGAATCCTCACTCCAAGGTCACCCCAGGGTGGGGAGAGGTTCTAGTGGGGAGCTTAGAGTGTGCTTGGGTGGAGTGGGGGTTCTAGACTGGAGTTCAACAGTTGCTCGGGGAAGGGGAAGAGGTTCTAGACTGAAGCACAGAGGTCAGAAGTGAGGGGGTGCTAGATTGGACTGTGAAGCAGAATCAGCATGGGGTGTGGATTCTAGATTTGAGCCAGATGCACACTCCAGATGGCGCAGAGGTTCCAGGTAGGAGCCACATGCACACAGAGGTTGAGAGTTCTAGATAGGAGCCCGGCGCACACTCAGGAGGGGCAGGGGTTCTAGACTGGCGGCTGTTACACACTTGCAGGTGACATTTAAGATTTGAAGCCTGGTACATACTTGTGGGTTCCATACTGGGGTTCAACAGGGGAAGATTTTCCCTCTGGAAAGCACCCTGCACCGCACAGGGACTGGCAGAAACACAGCACCGCCATTGCCAAACCAGCTGGTGTTTCGCTAGGATCTAGGACTGATGGAGGTTTGGGGTGGGTCCAGGACAGAGAAATGTACCCGAGAGCCCCACGCCAGCAGCTTCCCTTCCCCCTTCAGACTCCTGGGGACATTGGGATGGAGTTTGGCTTGTGATGGTCCCATCCAAACAGGTTGCTGTTTGGAACCGAAAAGTCTTCTTTTCAGGTGAGGGGAAACTGAGGCAGGGATCACCCATGGTGCAACACCTGGCCCTAAGGGGCACGATGAAACGGCCGGCGCTAAGACCGAGCTGCTTCTCTCCAGCACCCGACTGGCCAAGGGGGCTCGGCACACAGGGATGGGGCCCCAAAGGGGCACACTATTGTTCTAACGCAGGGTTAATGGGGGCAGGCTGTAGATGCCAGGAGGGGTCCGAGAACAGGAAGGGCCAGCTTGGATCACATTTGGGGCCAGACTCCCAGACACCCCCCGTCCTTCTGCAGCTCCCAGTGCTGTCCAGCGAGCGACGGCTCCAGAGCAATAGGACTGAAGGCACAGCTAGGGGGTGGGTGTTTGGGGTCACACAACCATCCGGTCTTGGGAGGGACTCACTGAATGTCTAATACTCCAGAGGAGGCTGCCTTTCTGCCCACCTCTTCTGTGCCCAAGTGGTGCCCCCGGGGACTATGGGGCAGGGCAGTTCATGCCCCTTGGTGGATGTGCTGGTGCCTGGGCACTGCAGGCGGGCGCCCTGGGAAGGGGGTTCATAGTCCAGCCTGGGTTAGTGGGAGGCTCCCCTCTGGGTCCAGCTCCCCGAGCTGCCAACGGCCCCAGCACAAGCTTCCCCTGCTGGTGCAACTGTGGCTTGAGAAATAAACGACCCTTGTGGCTGTGGTGTTGAAACAAGAGCCGTTGGGCCAGCAGGCTCCACCCCCGAGGGACCAGCCGCTGGTGGCCTTGTCTGTGGCAGGGATTGGGGAGTAGGCGAGGGCCTCCCTGCTGAGCCCCTCACCCTTCCTCTGGGGGAAAGGGATCCCCAGGAGAATGAGAACCTGGGATCCAGGTGAGAGGGAGGGACCAGGGCAGAGCGAGGATCCCCAGCGGGCTGGGCAAGGGGAGTAGAGCAGCACGGTGAGGGGGTGTCCCTGGGGTGGGAGGCAGAGAAGGTATTTCTGGCAGTTTGGGGGAGAGCAGGGGGCTGGGGGCAGAGCAGGGGGCATGGAGGAGAGCAGGCAGTGTGGGTGTTGCTCAATCTGCCCCGCAGTCCCTCAGCTTGGTCCCTGGCTCCCAGCCTGGATGCCCCTTCCCAGGAGGGGAGCTGTGACCCTGAGGATCACTTTCCCCAGCCAGCCGGAGCAGGGCCCCAGGGTGCTCGAGCTCCTGTGGAGCCAGGTGCCCAGAGGCCAGCGGGAGGAATCAGAGCTGCGGCGGCTCCCCGGAGGGATGGAGCGATTCACCCGGCTGTTGCTCCATGTTGCTCTCGCTCTGGCTGTGCCCAAGGCTTGGGCTGGATGCAGGTGGTGCAGGCCTGGGACGCAGGGGTCCGGCTGGACGGTCCCAGTCCTGTCCTGGCTGTGCACCCCGCGCTGAGAGCAGGATGCTGGCTGGGCCCCCCGCCAGCTCCCAGCTCCCCAGGAGCTCCCGGTGCCATCCCTGCAAATGACGGCTTCGTCAGGAAAGCCATCAGGCTGTGTGTCCCATCTGCACCCAACCGGTGCGGTGCCCCCACCCCAGGGAGACTGGGTGGGAGTCGGGCCCCCAGCTGGGGACTATGGGGCAGGGTGGTTCATGGCACTTGGGTGTAGGGCTGGGGCCTGTCCTGGGGGGGTGCTCACCCCGACAAAGAGGTTAAAGGCCTAACCTGGCTGGGTGAGACACCTGCCCCCCCGCACCGCACCGTGCCAGGCACAGGGCATCCCCATTGGCCGAGCTCCCCCCCCTTCCCCCGCTGTCGCAAATGCAGCATGGGAAGTAAACGGCCCTTGTGGTGGTGATGGTGGTGCAAGAGCTGCGTGGCCGGGAGGCCTCGCAACTGAGCCTTACGCCAACCCCTCGCCTCAGCCCTGGCCGAGCTTCCCCTGTGGCCTGACCTTGGTTTGAGAAAGAAATGGCCCTTGTGGCCGTGCTGGTGGCACAAGAGCCATGGGGCCGGTAGCCTCCCGTCCCTGAGGGACCAGCCTCTGGTGACCTTTGTTAGAGGGCTTATTTCTTCACTCTCCCACTTCCCTGGCCCTTCTCGCATGAACAGAGAGCGACAATACCCAGAGTCCGAAGGTGCAAAGAATTCCATGGTGATTGGGGTGAACTTCCAGCAAGCTTCAATCCGAGTTCCTTTTTCCTTATTTTTGAATCCCAAATTACTCCCTCTTTGCCCTATTACTTTTAGTAATATTCTCAGTTATACCTAAACCAATCATTTTACTGAAATCTATCTAACCAATCCTAACATATTGTAACATAATTCTCTAACCAATTATATCCCACCACCTTAATTAACTTACACCTCGCAAAATTAGTTATACAGCAGACAGAGACAATTAGAGAACCAGACAGATTAACAATTGAAAAGTGGGGGCCATAAAGATAAAAGATACAGACATGACGGTTTCACAACCACAACCACTGATAAGTGATTTCTTGCCAGACAGGATGTTATCAAATTACGTTTTCTTTAATCATCTTTCTCTGGTGGTGATGGGCACTATCAGGACAGGATTTATTCCTAACAGCCCAATAGCACCTTATTTCAGTGTGACAGGTTTGGGATCTGAGGATGTGACCTTCGCTTCCCAGCTTATGGCTGCCTCTGCTGCTTGGCCAAAGGCCTTAGCCTAAGAACTAGGCCTCAGATTGTCGTAGTGAGAGAAGGCCCAGACACAGGCAGACTGTGATTTTGATTCTTTGTTTTAAACCTCAGTAACTAGCTAAGTGGTAAAAATACACCTGCGTTCCTAAAGTCTAGACCTTTACAGGCAGGCCTGCATATCTATATCCTAGTGACCTTGTCTGTGGCAGGGTGTGGGGAGCAGGAGGGCCTCCCTCCCAAGTCCCTCATCGTTTCTGTGGGGGCAAAGGGACCTCCCTGCCCCTGGCCCCCTCCTAGGGTGACCAGACAGCAAGTATGAAAAATTGGGACAGGGGGCGGGGCGGTAATAGGTGCCTATATAAGAAAAATCCCCCAAAATCAGGACTGTCCCTATAAAATCAGGACATCCAGCTGGAACGGTCTTTGGCCTGGGTCAGAACCAGGGAATAAGTGACAGGCGTCTCGCACAGAACGTACCCGTCTGACTCAATCCCAGGATCATAAACAGGAGCTGTTCTATTGGGCCAAGTGCTGATTGGCCGGCTGCTGTCCCAGCTGCCATGCCAGGGGCTGAGTCAGGGTCTCCTGTGTTACAGGCACAAACTGATGCCGTTTGGGAGCCAGCCCAGCAAGAGGGTTCGAATACTGTGTACATTTGTGGTCTCCTCACCTCAAAAAAGATATTGTAGCACTAGAAAAGGTTCAGAAAAGGGCCACTAAAATAATTAGGGGTTTGGAGAGGGTCCCATACGAGGAAAGGTTAAAGAGGCCTGGACTCTTCAGCTTGGAAAAGAGGAGACAAAGGAGGGATATGATAGAGGTATATAGAATCATGAGTGATGTTGAGAAAATGGATAAAGAAAAGTTATTTACTTATTCCCATAATACAAGAACTAGAGGTCACCAAATGAAATTAATAGGCAGCAGGTTTAAAACAAATAAAAGGAAGTTCTTCTTCACACCGCGCACAGTCAACTTGTGGAACTCCTTACCTGAGGAGGTTGTGAAGGCTAGGACTATAACAATTTTTAAAAGGATAACTTCATGGTGGCTAAGTCCATAAATGGCTATTAGCCAGGATGGGTAAAGAATGGTGTCCCTAGCCTCTGTTCGGCAGAGGATGGAGATGGATGGCAGGAGAGAGATCACTTGATCATTGCCTGTTAGGTTCGCTCGCTCTGGGGTACCTGGCATTGGGCACTGTCGGTAGACAGATACTGGGCTAGATGGACCTTTGGTCTGACCCGGTACGGCCATTCTTATGTTCTTATGTTATGTTCAGAGCTGGATGAAGATGTCCTGGCATCCAACATCGCAGCAGAGATACCAGGTGCCGGGACCTTGGGAGCTTTATTGGCCTCGGTCACCCAGCAGAGAATCAGCAACTTCATCACATGTGTGTAATGAACAGAGTGGGATGGAAATTTCTCATGATACTATCCTGATGGCACCCCTTGCCCTAGTGTGATGGAGTAGGGGCTGTTGGAGATAGGTGAGAGGCAGGTATTCAGCTGTAACATGAGCTAGGCATGGGGGAGGGGAGGCCGACACCCCTGCCCGGGAAGTTAGACAAAGAAAAGGAGTTGAGTCGGGAGGGTGGAGTCAGTTAGTCAGGAGTCAGTTTTCGGCTTTGGGAGCTGGGTGGGGGGTTTTGCAGGGGAACCTGTGCTGGAACCCGCACACCCTGATGAACCCCCAGAAAGGCCAGATTGAGGGGTCCTAGCTCTGAACACGAGCTCTGCTGTATCCTGTGTTCCTGTTGTCCAATAAACCTTCTGTTTTACTCACTGGCTGAGAGTCACTGTGAGTCCCAGGAAGAGGGGTGCAGGGCTGGACTCCCCCATACTCCGTGACAACTGGTGGCAGTGATGGGATCGTCTGCACCCCGTGGACGGCGCTTCCTGCAGTAAGTGACTGGGGAGCAGTAAAACGAAGGGGTGATTCACCCCTGGGAGAGTGTGGCCAGAGAGAAGGACTTTGCAGTAACAGGGTCCCCCGGGGGATTGCAGCGAGCGGTCCTACGGGCGGAGGAGTCTGCAGCTCGACCCTGGCACAGAGGTGGTGACCTCAAGGACTGGCACACTAGGGGTCCCCCTGGAACCTGTGGGGAGCGGCGAGCACCCCGGCCTGTGAGCGGCCAGCAGGAAGATGTTTGCCAAGCAGCTCAAGTGCGACCTGCTGGAGCTGTGCAAGCAGAGGGGGCTGTGCAGTGGGAAGCTCACCAAGGCCCAGCTGATTGCCCGGCTGGAGGAGAGAGACCGCGTCAATGAACCGGTCCCGGTCTCTGAGGGAAGCAGCCCAGCAGATGCAGCGCAGGCACCAGTGTCTGTCCCCGCTGGGAGTGGTCAGCTGGCCGCTGAGGGCTTTCTGAGACCCCCCACCCCTAGGTGTAGGGGGATGGGGAGCCCAACGACTACTGAGGGCTCAGTGGCCAGCAGGGGATCGTCCCGGCGGAGCTCCTTGTCCCTGGAGCGGAGGCGGCTGGAATATGACAGGGAGGCGCTCGAGTTAAGGAGGCAAGAACTGGAACACGAGGAGAGGGAGAAGGAGAAGCAGCGTGAACACGAGGAAAGGGAGAAGGAGAAGCAACGTAAACATGAGCTGGAACTGGCCCAGCTGAACAACAGTAAGGCCCCGGCTACGGTGAGTGAGGGGGGACCCAAGCCTACAAAGAGCTTTGATAAGAGCTTCCTGGCCCGGCAGAAGGAGGGGGAGGACATAGACACCTTCCTGACGGCCTTTGAGAATGCCTGTGAGCTGCACCGGGTTGACCCCGCAGACAGGATCCCGTTCCTCACCCCCTTACTGGATCCCACCGCCGTGGAGGTGTACAGCCGAATGAAAGGGGCGGAGGCAGGGGACTACAACCTGTTCAAAGAGGCCCTGCTCCACGAGTTTGGGCTGACCCCGGAGATGTACCGGAAGAGGTTCCGGAGTCAACATAAGACCAGGGGTGAGCTGGAGCCGGTTCGCGCGAACCCGTTGTTAAATTTAGAAGCGGTTTTAGAACCGCTTGTTAACTAGCTTCCCTGCGAGGGAAGCTTTGATGGGCTCTACCTGGGAAGCCTGTAATTCCTCCTCCCGGCCGCCAGGGGGCGCTGTGCTGCGGGAGCCATGTGAGCTGCCTCCTGGCCCTGTTGCTGCTCCTGCTCTTTGGAGCTCTGGCCCTGGGGCTCCTGCTGCTGCCGGTGAGTCCCCGGCTGCTCCCAGCCCCCCCCCCCCGTGTGAGTGTCTGCGCCCCTCCCCCTCCCCCGCCTTCCCTGCCACACCCCTGCCCCAGCCAGCCCCTGCCCCTGCCTCCAGCCACCCCAGCCACCCCTGCCCCCAGCCAGCCCCTGCGCCCAGCCACCCCCTTCCTGCAGCCAGCCCCTGCCCACAGCCGCCTCTGCCCCCAGCCAGCCCCTGCCCCTGCCCCAGCCACCCCAGCCACCCCCTGCCCCCAGCCAGCCACAGCCAGCCCCTGCCCCCAGCCCGCCCCGGCCCACAGCCAGCCCCTGCCCACAGCCGCCCCTGCCCCACCCCTGCCCACAGCCACCCGCAGCCGCCCCTGCCCCCAGCCACCCCTGCCCCCAGCCAGCCCCTGCGCCCAGCCACCCCAGCCAGCCCCTGCCCCAGCCACCCCTGCCTGCAGCCAGCCCTGCCCACAGCCGCCCCTGCCCCACCCCTGCCCACAGCCACTGCAGCCAGCCCCTGCCCACAGCCGCCCTCTGCCCCAGCCAGCCCCTGCCCACAGCCAGCCCCTGCCGCCCCTGCCACCCCTGCCCCCAGCCAGCCCCTGCCCAGCCACCCGCTGCCCCTGCCAGCCCCTGCCCCACCCCTGCCCCTTGCCCCCAGCCACCCCCAGCCAGCCCCTGCCCACAGCCAGCCCCTGCCCACAGCCGCCTCTGCCCCAGCCAGCCCCTGCCCACAGCCACCCCTGCCCGCAGCTACCCGCAGCCCCACCCCTGCCCCCAGCCACCCCCAGCCAGCCCCTGCCCACAGCCGCCCCTGCCCCACCCCTGCCCACAGCCACCCGCAACCGCCCCTGCCCCAGCCACCCCTGCCCCCAGCCAGCCCCTGCGCCCAGCCACCCCAGCCAGCCCCTGCCCCCAGCCACCCCTGCCTGCAGCCAGCCCCTGCCCACAGCCGCCCCTGCCCCACCCCTGCCCACAGCCACTGCAGCCAGCCCCTGCCCACAGCCGCCTCTGCCCCCAGCCAGCCCCTGCCCACAGCCAGCCCCTGCCGCCCCTGCCACCCCTGCCCCCAGCCAGCCCCTGCCCGCAGCTACCCGCAGCCACCCGCTGCCCCCTGCCAGCCCCTGCCCCACCCCTGCCACCCCTTGCCCCCAGCCACCCCAGCCAGCCCCTGCCCGCAGCCAGCCCCTGCCCACAGCCGCCCTCTGCCCCCAGCCAGCCCCTGCCCACAGCCACCCCTGCCCGCAGCTACCCGCAGCCCCACCCCTGCCCCCAGCCACCCCAGCCAGCCCCTGCCCACAGCCGCCCCTGCCCCACCCCTGCCCACAGCCACCCGCAACCGCCCCTGCCCACAGCCACCCCTGCCCCAGCCAGCCCCTGCGCCCAGCCACCCCCTTCCTGCAGCCAGCCCCTGCCCACAGCCGCCCCTGCCCCACCCCTGCCCACAGCCACTGCAGCCAGCCCCTGCCCACAGCCGCCTCTGCCCCCAGCCAGCCCCTGCCCCTGCCCCAGCCACCCCAGCCAGCCCCTGCCCCCAGCCAGCCACAGCCACCCCTGCCCCCAGCCAGCCCCTGCCCACAGCCAGCCCCTGCCCACAGCCGCCCCTGCCCCACCCCTGCCCACAGCCACCAGCCGCCCCTGCCCCCAGCCACCCCTGCCCCCAGCCAGCCCCTGCGCCCAGCCACCCCAGCCAGCCCCTGCCCCAGCCACCCCTGCCCGCAGCTACCCGCAGCCCCACCCCTGCCCCCAGCCACCCCAGCCAGCCCCTGCCCACAGCCGCCCCTGCCCCACCCCTGCCCACAGCCACCCGCAACCGCCCCTGCCCCAGCCACCCCTGCCCCCAGCCAGCCCCTGCGCCCAGCCACCCCAGCCAGCCCCTGCCCCAGCCACCCCTGCCTGCAGCCAGCCCCTGCCCACAGCCGCCCCTGCCCCACCCCTGCCCACAGCCACTGCAGCCAGCCCCTGCCCACAGCCGCCTCTGCCCCAGCCAGCCCCTGCCCACAGCCAGCCCCTGCCGCCCCTGCCACCCCTGCCCCCAGCCAGCCCCTGCCCGCAGCTACCCGCAGCCACCCGCTGCCCCTGCCAGCCCCTGCCCCACCCCTGCCACCCCTTGCCCCAGCCACCCCCAGCCAGCCCCTGCCCACAGCCAGCCCCTGCCCACAGCCGCCCTCTGCCCCAGCCAGCCCCTGCCCACAGCCACCCCTGCCCGCAGCTACCCGCAGCCCCACCCCTGCCCCAGCCACCCCAGCCAGCCCCTGCCCACAGCCGCCCCTGCCCCACCCCTGCCCACAGCCACCCGCAGCCCGCCCGTCTGCATCACCTGCCCACAGCCAGCCCGTGTCACTCCCTGCCTCCAGCTAGCCCTGCCCCACGCCCCTATCTGCAGCCAGCCCCACATCCACTGGTGCCCTGCAGTTCCCAGGGCAGTAACCCTGCACACCTGCTTCAATGGGGGGGGGCAGGGAGCAGCTGGGACCCACACATGTGCACACCCTAGAGTGACCAGACAGCAAGTGTGAAAAATCGGGACGGGGGTGAGGGGTAATAGGAGCCTATATAAGAAAAAGACCCAAAAATTGAGACTGTCCCTGATCACCACCCACACATGTGAAACGGAGCTCATTTCTAGTTCAGCCCCATCTTTTTAAAAAAGAACTTTAGGTAGGGTTAAAATACATCTGTATTTTCCTGGACATGTCAGGCTTTTCGGTTCTTAATCACCTCCTGGGAAAATATGGACGTATGGTAACCCTATTGGTACAAAAAATACATGCTGTCGCACATCCCTTAAATCAGAACTTTTTATAGGGAACCCGTTGTTAAGATTTTGGCAGCTCATCACTGCATAAGACCCGGGAGGTCACATACTTACAACTGGTCAACTGGGCGCAGGGGTATGCTCGCAAGTGGACAGCTGGGGCCCAAACTAGAGAGGACCTGCTTGACCTATTCATACTGGAGCACCTGTATGCGCAGTGCCCATCCGACCTGAGGCTGTGATTGATGGACCAGAAGCCGGAGAACCCGCAGCACGCAGGCCGGCTGGCCGACGAGTTTGTGGACCGTCGGGCAGGGGATAGCAGGGAGGCGTCTCGAAGGAGCAGGCCTGCCTCAACACACAGAGAGAGTCACCACGGGGCCTCCCAGTGGGGGCCTATGGAGAACCCCCACCAAAGGGGAACACCCAGCGTCAGGTCCACACGACCCCCTCGAGGGGACCCACGAGACATGGGCAGCTATCACTGTGGCCAACAAGGCCACATACGGGCCCAGTGCCCCAAGTTCAGGGACAGACCGAGCAGACCCAACCCGGAGAGGGTTGACTGGGTAAAGACCCAGTCGGATGAGGGGCAACATTCCAGGGAAGGGGGGCTGGCAGCGTCCCACCTGGGAAGGAGGGAGGAGGGCCCCAGGTCAGCTCCTCTGGGGGGCTGGATGCTCCGGACACAGGGTTTATGGTCTACAGGGTGGGCACGGGGCTGCCCCTCCGGAAACAGTGCCTTGTTTCCCTGGAGGTGGATGGGAGGAAGGTCTCTGGGTACTGGGACACGGGCGCAGAGGTGACGCTGGCCCGGCCTGAGGTGGTGGCCCCAGATCGGATGGTGCCTGATACCTACCTGGCCCTGATGGGTGTGAGCGGGACCCCATTCAAGGTGCCTGTGGCAAGGGTGCACCTGAAGTGGGGGGTCAAGGAGGGCCCCAAGGATGTGGGGGTGCACCCCCATTTGCCCACAGAGGTGTTAATGGGGGGGACCTCGAGGCTTGGCCAGGCAATGCCCGGGGTGCCCTGGTCGTGACCCGCAGTCAGAGTCGGCGCAGGGCATTGCGCCCTGACAACGGGAAGGGTACTCTGCCTGAGGTGCAGGACCCTGACCTGGTGGGGAGGGAACACCCAGAGACACGGCCCAGAGAGGCTGCGGCTGCAGACCCAGCCGGTGAGAGAGAGCAGGTCCCCATCCCTGTCCCAGTTGCTGAGTTCCAGGCCGAGTTGCAGAAGGATCCCTCCTTGCGGAAGCTCAGGGACCGGGCTAACCTCAGTGCAGTACAGACCATGAGGAGAGGTTGCAAGGAGAGATTCCTGTGGGAGAAGGGGTTCCTGTACCGAGAATGGGCTCCCCCCGGGGAAGTGGAGTCATGGGGGATCAGGAGGCAGCTGGTCATTCATTCATCATTCATTGCCAACAACAGATCTCCATAGTCTTCTATCCTGGGCCATTCGCTCTAGCTGGTTCCAGGTATAGCCCATTTTTGCTATCAACCTGAAGGTCGCGTCGCCAGGTATTTCTTTCCACTGCAGTGCCTGTCTGGTGATGTTGGTTGGCTGAGTGTATGTCCTATCCAGCCCCACCTTCTCCTTCTAATTTCTTCCTCTGCTGGGAGTTGATGGGTCCTCTCCAAGAGGTGGATGTTACTGATGGTGTCTGGCCAGCGGATCTGGAGAATCCTTCTGAGGCAGCTATTAATGAAGGTCTGGATCTTCCTGGTGGTTGTTTTGGTTGTCCTCCAGGTTTCAGCTCCATACAGTAAGACTGATTTCACGTTGGAGTTGAACAGTCGAATCTTTATTGCCAAAGACAGCTCTCTGGAGCTCCAGATGTTCTTGAGCTGTAAGAAGGCTGCTCTTGCCTTACCAATCCTTACTTTGATGTCTGCGTCTGTGCCACCCTGCTGGTCGATGATGCTACCTAGGTAGGTGAAGGACTGCACTTCTTCCAGGGGGCTTCCATTCAGTGTGACTGGGTCGTTGCTGATGGAATTGATCCTAAGGATCTTGGTCTTGTCCTTGTGGATGTTGAGGCCAACCTGTGATGACGTGGCTGCCACTACGTTGGTCTTCTCTTGCATCTGCTGTTTGGAGTGCAAGGTCGTCGGCAAAGTCCAGGTCATCAAGCTGGGTCCACAATGACCATTGGATTCCATTCCTACGCTTGTAAGTGGATGTCTTCATAATCCAATCGATGACGAGAAGAAAGAGAAGTGGTGACAACAAGCATCCTTGTCTGACTCCGCACCTGGAAGCTGTTTGTGAGCTGCCCTCCGTGGATCACTCTACAGTGTATGCCGTCGTATGAATTCTTGATCAGGTTGACCACCTTTGCTGGGATGCCATAGTGCCGAAGGAGCTTCAGAGGGTCTCTCGATCCACGCTATCGAATGCTTTCTCATAGTCAACAAAGTTGATGTACAACGAGGAGTTCCACCCATAGACTGCTCGACTATGATGCGGAGCGTTGCTATCTGGTCCGTGCATGATCCGTTCTGCCGGAAACCTGCCTGTTCATCTCGTAGCTGTGGATCAACGGCATCCTTCATTCTCTCTAAGAGGACTCGGTTGAAGACCTTCCTGGCACCGACAGGAGTGTGATTCCTCTATAGTTGGCACAGTTGCTGAGGTCTCCTTTCTTGGGGATTTTGATGAGATATCCCTCTTTCCAGTCAGCCGGAATCACTTCTTCTTCCCATATTTTCTCAAAGAGGGTACAGCATTTCCACTGAGGCATCCAGGTCTGCTTTCAGGGCCTCTGCTGGGATATCGTCAGGTCCAGCCGCCTTCCTGTTCTTCATCATGGTGATGGCTTTTCTGATCTCGTCTCTGGTTGGTTTATCGCAATTGATTGGGAGGTCCTCGTTGGCTGGGTCAATGTCTGGTGGATTTGGTGGTGCTGGTCTGTTCAGGAGTTCCTCAAAGTGCTCCGCCCATCTGTTCATCTGTAGTTCTATTCCTGTTATAGACTTTCCTGCTTGTCTTTAACGTGAACTTTCCAGACAGTCCAGCTGTTTCATGTTACCGCTGTATGCTGCCTGCTCTGCTTCTGCTGCCAGTCCATCCACATAATCTCTCTTGTCCTTCGTAATATTCCTCTTCACTGCTCTGTGGGCTTCAGCATACTCTTTTGAGCTTTGGCCTTTGCTGCTCTAGTCCTGCTGTTGTTGACTGCTGCCTTCTTCTTCTTTCTGTCTTCTATCTTTGTCAAGGACTCTGCTGTGATCCACTCTTTCTGCTGGTGTTTCTTAATTCCGAGCACTTCCTGGCATGCTGACCTAAGGGTGTCTCTCACTTTCTGCCATCTGTTGAGTACACTGTCTTCCTCTTCCTCAGACTGATCCTGTAGTACTGAAAACTTATTCTTCAGCGTCAATCCAAAATCTTCCTTGGTCTTATGGTCCTTCAGAAGGTTGACGTTGTACTTCGCTCTTCTGTCTGACGTGTCTATCCAGTTCTTCTTCAGCTTCAGCTTCAATCTGGCCACCACTAAGTGATGGTCGGACGCCACGTCTGCTCCTCTTCTAACTCTAACGTCCTGCAAGGATCTTCTGAACTTCTTGCTAATGCAGACATGGTCGATCTGGTTTTCTGTCATGCCTGCTGGCGATACCCAGGTACTCTTGTGGATCCGCTTGTGAGGAAAGATGCTGCCTCCTATGACCAGATTGTTAAGTGCACACAGATCCACAAATCTCTCTCCATTCTCACTCATCTCTCCCAGAGCATGGGTCCCCATGACTTGTTCGTATCCTGTGTTATCAGGTCCAATTTTGGCATTAAAGTCTCCCATAAGGATGGTAATGTCTTTGTCTGGGAGAGTCTCTAATATTTTCTGGAGTCTGTTGTAAAAGTAGTCTTTGTCCTCCTCTTCACTGTCATTGGTTGGAGCGTAGCACTGAACAACATTCATCTTAATCCTCTTCATTTTAGTTCTGAAGGATGCTGTGATGATCCTGGGACCATGTGCCTCCCAACCAATCAGTGCTCTCTGTGCCTGCTTGGACAACATGAAGCCTACTCCCTGTGTGTGGTGTGCGTCACTCTCTTCATGTCCTGAATATAGCAACAGCTCTCCTGTCAACAGTCGTCTCTGTCCAGCTTGCGTCCATCTTGTCTCGCTAATGCCTAGTAGGGTCAGGTTGTTGCTCCTCATCTCTGCTGCAACCTGCACATGGTCCTCACGTTCCATGTGCCGATGGTAATCCTCCTGGCTGCAAGAAGGGTGATCGCTTTCACCACCCAGCGTCATGCATCTTCGAGTTGAAGACCCTTCTTTTTCCAGGCTAAAAGTCTCTGTTAACTCTATTGTTGGCGTTTCTGTAGCAAGCTGATTTTTACAGGGTGGAGTTGCTAGCCCCACGCCCAACCCTCCTCCTTTACCCTGACTTGGGACAGGCAGATGGCCCCAAAGGACCTCTCTGGTGGAGTTAGGCAGCTGGTGGTTCCCCAGAAGTTTCGCCACAAGCTCCTGTACCTGGCCCATGACATCCCCCTCGCAGGGCACCAGGGAATCCGGCGCACCAGGCAGAGGCTGCTACAGAACTTTTACTGGCCTGGGGTCTTTACCCATGTCCGACAATACTGCCAATCCTGTGACCCCTGCCAGCAGGTGGGGAAGGCCCGGGACAAGGGGAAAGCAGCTCTGAGACCTTTGCCCATCATAGAAGAACCTTTCCAGAAGGTGGCCATAGACATGGTGGGACCTCTCAGTAAGACGACCCGGTCAGGGAAGAAACACATCCTGGTGGTGGTAGATTTCGCCACTCGCTACCCCGAGGCAGTGGCCTTGTCCTCTACCGAAGCAGACACCGTGGCAGATGCGCTGCTGACCATTTTCAGCCGGGTGGGGTTCCCCAAGGAAGTCTTAATGGACCAGGGGTCCAACTTCATGTCAAACCTGCTTCAGACCCTGTGGAAGAAATGTGGGGTCTGACCCAGCTGGGCCTCAGCATATCACCCCCAGACCAACGGGCTGGTGGAGAGGTTCAATGGGACGCTAAAGATGATGCTAAAAACATTTATGCACCAGCACCCACAGGACTGGGACAAGTATTTACCTCACCTGCTGTTTGCGTACCGGGAGGTACAACAGGAATCAACTGGGTTCTCGCCTTTCGAACTATTGTATGGAAGGCGGGTAAGGGGGCCCCTGGACCTGATGAGAGACGAATGGGAGGGGAAGGCCGCTCCCGATGGAGAGTCGGTGGTGGAGTATGTCCTGACCTTCCGGGAAAAACTTGCCGAGCTCATGGGCCTGTCCAGGGAGAATCTGGCCTGAGCCAGGAGGAAGCAGAAGGTCTGGTACGACCACACGGCGCGGGCCCGCGCCTTTGCCACTGGGGATCAAGTGATGGTTCTCGTCCCCGTAAGGAAAAACAAACTCCAGGCCACCTGGGAAGGACCCTTCAAGGTTATCAAGCAACTAAATGAGGTAAACTATGTGGTGGAGCTGTCGAACCGGGCTCATCACCGCCGGGTGTACCATGTGAATATGATGAAGCCATATTATGACCGGGGGAATATGGTGTTGGCCGTGTGTGGACATTGGGAGGAGCCGGGGGATGACCCTTTAGTGGATCTATTCCCAGGAACAAAGGCTGGTTTCCCCCCGGAGGCAATCCCCCTCTCTGATCAGCGGACCCCGGCCCAGCAGGCTGAGATCAGAGGGGTGCTGCATCTGTACCGACAGCTGTTTTCCAACCAGCTTGGACGCACTAATGTGACTGTCCACCGGGTGGAGACCGGGTCACATCCCCCTATAAGATGCTCCCCTTTTCGGGTCACTGGGAAAACTGCCCAAGACCTAGAAAGAGAGGTCAGGGACATGCTGGCCTTGGGGGTGATCCAGCCATCTGCCAGCCCCTGGGCCTCTCCAGTGGTGCTGGTCCCCAAGAAGGACGGGTCAATCCGGTTCTGTGTGGACTATAGGAAGCTCAATGCCATCACCGTATCTGATGCCTCCCCATGCCAAGGCCTGACGAGCTCCTGGACAAGCTGGGAGGCGCTCGGTACCTCACCACCATGGATCTTACAAAAGGCTACTGGCAAGTGCCGCTGGACGCAGATGCCAGGCTGAAATCGGCCTTTATCACCCCTTTGGGGCTCTGCGAGTTTCTGACCCTGCCCTTTGGCCTCAAGGGAGCGTCAGCCACCTTCCAGCGCCTGGTGGATCAGCTACTGAGGGGGATGGAGAGTTTTGCCGTGGCGTATATTGACGACATCTGCGTCTTCAGCCAGACCTGGGAGGACCACGTGTCCCAGGTTAGACAAGTGCTGGACCGTCTCCGGGAGTCTGGGTTAACCGTAAAGGCTGAGAAGTGCAAGGTGGGGATGGCTGAAGTATCTTACCTGGGCCATCGGGTGAGGAGCGGCCGCCTAAAGCCGGAACGAGCCAAGGTGGAGGTGATCAGAGACTGGCCTGCTCCCCAGACCAAAAAGCAGGTCCAGGCCTTTATCGGGATGGCGGGGTACTATCGAAGATTCGTGCCCCACTTAAGCGCCATAGCCGCCCCCATCACTGAGCTGTGCAAGAAGAGGAAGCCAGACAAGGTGGTCTGGGCCGAGCAGTGCCAGGAGGCTCTCCGGGCGCTGAAGGAGGCTCTGCTCAGTGGCCAGTTCTGGCAAACCCAGATTTTGACAAGCCCTTTATGGTGTTCACTGATGCCTCAGACACGGGGCTGGGGGCGGTGTTGATGCAGGAGGATGACAAGGGGGAGAGACACCCCATCGTGTACCTGAGCAAGAAGTTGCTACCCCGGGAGCAGTACTACGCAGCCATCGAGAAGGAATGCCTGGCCATGGTGTGGGCCCTTAAGAAACTGGAGCCATATCTCTTTGGGCGCCACTTCACCGTGTACACCGACCACTCTCCCCTGACCTAGCTGCACCAGATGAAAGGAGCCAATGCCAAGCTCCTAAGGTGGAGCCTGCTCCTGCAGGACTATGACATGGACGTGGTCCATGTGAAGGGAAGTGCCAACCTGATAGCGGACGCGCTGTCCCGGAGAGGGGGCCCCGAACTTCCCCGGGTCACTGGGCAGTGACCCTGCTCAGTTCAGTCTCGGAGGGGGGAGAGGTGTGATGGAGTAGGGGCTGTCGGAGATAGGTGAGAGGCAGGTATTCAGCTGTAACATGAGCTAGGAAGGGGGGAGGGGAGGCCGACACCCCTGCCCGGGAAGTTAGACAAAGAAAAGGAGTTGAGTCGGGAGGGTGGAGTCAGTTAGTCAGGAGTCAGTTTTCGGCTTTGGGAGCTGGGTGGGGGGTTTTGCAGGGGAACCTGTGCTGGAACCCGGACACCCTGATGAACCCCCAGAAAGGCCAGATTGAGGGGTCCTAGCTCTGAACATGAGCTCTGCTGTATCCTGTGTTTCTGTTGTCCAATAAACCTTCTGTTTTACTGGCTGGCTGAGAGTCACTGTGAGTCCCAGGAAGAGGGGTGCAGGGCCGGACTCCCCCACACTCCGTGACACCTAGGACCCCCAACCCAACTGCACCCCTCCTGCCCTAGGGACCCCTAACTGCACACTCTGCCCTGAAAGCATCAACCCCATTGCACCCGCTGCCTGGAGACACCCAAAATGATGCTGTCCCCTGCCCCGGAACCCCCACCCAAGTGTGAGTCTGCCTCAGGTGCACCTCCTTCCCTGGGACTCTCCCCAATTTCACTCCCCTGCCTGGAGACCCCCCACTTACCTCAGGGTGTGTGCCCCCTGCCCCAGGAACTCTATCCCAATGCAGACTCTGACCCCTGCCTGGGACCCCCTCCTCAACTGCAGTCTCTTCCCCAGGATACCCCAACCTCACTGTGCCCTGACCCTGGACCCGCATCCCCAACAGGGCCACACCCTCAGATGGCATCCACCAGGAGCAGGGAGCAGCCCCACATCCGGACCCATAACCCTCTCCCCTACCCCAGCTCCTCAGGGTTTTATCACCTCCCTTTGCGCCAGTGAGGGGGCACTGGGTCTAGTGAGCCGTGGTGACAAAGATGGCTGCCTCCTCCCTCTGGTGGTGACAGACCATGTGGAGCCCACCCAGGGGGCTCTGTCAATCCCCAGATGCCGCAGGATCAGCCCCACACAGCTTGACGGGGGGCAAGGGGGATAGGCTATAATGATGGCTTGAAGCCCAGGGTGACAGAGCCCCCACATTTTCCTCAGCCCGAACCCCCATCCCTGACCCCTTGGGCCCCCAAGCAGGGCAACTGCAAAGCAGGGTCTGCTCCTTGCATTAGTCACATGTCTTCCTCCGGTTCACCAGCAGATGGCAGCAGGTGGCCAGGTTAATTCATAGAACCTCGGAGCCTCACCCTGCCACTGTTGGGGTTGACTTCGGATTCATAGAATCATAGAACATCAGTGATGGAAGGGACCTCAGGAGGTCACCTAGTCCAGCCCCCTGCTCAAAGCAGGACCAATCCCCTAAATCATCCCAGCCAGAGCTCTGTCAAGCCTGATCTTAAAAACCACTAAGGAAGGAGATTCCACCATCTCCCTAGGGAACTCATTCCACTGCTTCACCACCCTTCTAGTGAAAAAGTTTTTCCTACTATCCAACCTAAACCTCCCCTACTGCAACTTGAGACCATTACTCCTTGTTCTGTCATCTGCTACCACTGAGAACAGTCTAGATCCATCCTCTTTGAAACCCCCTTTCAGGTAGCTGAAAGCAGCTATCAAATCCCCCCTCATTCTTCTCTTCTGCAGACTAAACAATCCCAGTTCCCTCAGCCTCTCCTCATAAGTCATATGCTCCAGCCCCCTAATCATTTTTGTTGCCCTCCTCTGCACTCTTTCCAATATTTCCACATCTTTCTTGTAGTGGGGGGCCCAAAACTGGACACAGTACTCCAGATGAGGCCTCACCAATGTCGAATAGAGGGGAATGATCACGTCCCTCGATCTGCTGGCAATGCCCCTACTTATACAGCCCAAAATGCCGTTAGCCTTCGTGGCAACAAGCAGTGGTGAGCTGCAGCCGGTTTGCACCGGTTCCCGAGAACCGGTTGTTAAATTTAGAAGCCCGTTTAGACCCGGTTGTTCCTGGAGGGACAACTAGTTCCAAAAGGGCTTTTAAATTTAACAAAAGCTCTAACAGCTCCCTACCCTTCCCCCGGCCCCAGCTCACCTCACTCCGCCTCCTCTTCTGAACGCTCCTCTGGCTTCTCCTCCCCCTCCCCAGCTTCCCGCGAATCAGCTGTTCGCGCGGGAAGCCTGGGAGGGCTGAGAAGAAAGCAGCGGCTTCCTGCAGGTGAGCTTGAGCTGGGGCCGGGGGCACCAGCGGGAGAAGGTCTCCAGGCTCCGCGCTGCCCGGCGAGGTCGCAGCCGGACTCTCGGGCGGGTCGGCTCGGCTCCTGCCCCCCTGGGTCCTGCCGCTAACTCGGCTGGGCGGAGCGGCTCCTGCCTGGCCCCCGGGTCCAGGCCCGACCTTGGCCGGGCGGCGCGGCTCCTGTCCGGCCCCGACGTCAGCCGGCTGGCTCTGGTCCCAGCCCCAGCCCAGCTGGGCCCCCACCTCCAGGCAGCATGGTAAGGGAGCAGGGAGGGCGTGTTGGATAGATCAGGGGAGTTGGGGGGGTGGATTAGTGTCGGGGCAGTCAGAGGGCAGGGAACAGGGGGATTGAATGGGGGCAAGGGTCCCGGGGAGGCAGTCAGAAAGGAGCAAGGGTTGGATGGGGCGGTGGGGGGAAGTTAGGGGTTGGGATTCCAGGGACAGTCAGGGGACAGAGAGAAGGTGTGGTTGGATGGGACAGAGGTCCTGGGGTGCCATCAGGAATGAGAGAAGGGGTTGGATGGGGTGGCAAGGGGCAGTCAGGGGACAGGGAAGGGGGGTGGATAGGGCACGGGGCCCGGGGCTGTCAAGGAACATGGGAGGGTTTGGATGGGGCAGGAGTTTCCGGGGGGGGCATGACCCCCTCATGGGGTGAGACGGAGGGAACCAGTTGTTAGTATTTCAGCAGCTCATCACTGGCAACAAGGGCACACTGTTGATCCATATCCAGCTTCTCGTTCACTGTAACCCTTAGGTCCTTTTCTGCAGAACTGCTGCCTAGCCATTTGGTCCCTAGTCTGTAACAGTGAATGGGATTCTTCCATCCTAAGTGCAGGACTCTGCACTTCTCCTTGTTGAACCTCATCAGGTTTCTTTTGGCCCAATCCTCTAATTTGTCTAAGTCCCTCTGTATCCTATCCCTACCCTCCAGTGTATCTACCACTCCTCTCAGTTTAGTGTCATCTGCTAACTTGCTGAGAGTGCAGTCCATACCATCCTCCAGATCATTAATGAAGATATTCAACAAAACCAGCCCCAGGACTGACCCTTGGGGCACTCCACTTGAAACCAGCTGCCAACTAGACATGGAGCCATTGATCACTACCTGTTGAGCCCGACGATCTAGCCAGCTTTCTATCCACCTTATAGTCCATTCATCCAGCCCATACTTCTTTAACTTGCTGGCAAGAATATTGTGGGAGACCGTATCAAAAGCTTTGCTAACGTCAAGGAATAACACATCCACTGCTTTCCCCTCATCCACAGACCCAGTTATCTCCTCATAGAAGTCAATTAGGTAAGTCAGGCATGACTTGCCCTTGGTGAATCCATGCTGACTGATCACTTTCCTCTCCTCTATCACTTTCCTCTCCTCTAAGTGCTTCAGAATTGATTCCTTGAGGACCTGCTCCATGATTTTTCCAGCAACTGAGATGAGGCTGACTGGACTGTAGTTCCCCTGGATCCTCCTTCTTCACTTTTTTAAAGATGGGCACTATATTAGATTTTTTCCAGTCATCCGGGATCTCCCCCGATCACCATGAGTTTTCAAAGATAATGGCCAATGGCTCTGCAATCACATCCGCCAACTCCTTTAACACCCTCGGATGCAGCACATCCAGCCCCATGGACTTGTGCTCGTCCAGTCTTTCTAAATAGTCCCGAACCACTTCTTTCTCCACAGAAGTCTGGTCACCTCCTCCCCGTACTGTGCTTCCCAGTGCAGCAGTCTGGGAACTGACCTTGTTGGTGAAGACAGAGGCAAAAAAAGCACTGAGTTCATTAGCTTTTTCCACATCCTCTGTCACTAGGCACCCTCCCTCATTCACCCCTAACAAGGCCCAGAATCTGGGGTCAGAACCTGGCCCACTGGGCCCCGCTGCACTTAAAGGCCTTAGCATTTCTGGGGTTAATAATCTGCAAAAACAAACCAGCTCGGGGCCAGTTTGTAGAGGACGGCAGCGAAGATCTCCCTGTTTAGTGCTGGCGTCGTCGTGTGGGAATTTACCGTATACGATTCAGCTGAGCCGCATCCATTCACACCAGCTGGCGACGTGGCCCATTGACCCCTTTTTCTCTTGAGTCTCTTGTGTCGCGATGTAGATCCAAGAATGCTCTTTAAAAGGGGGTGGGCACAGCGTTGTTGGTTGTGGTTTCTCCCTACTAAACAAGAGGTCCTGGGGTCATATCCCAGCAATCCCTGCTCTAAGTGGATTTTTGTCTAACAGAGGGGGTGGGTAATTAAACATCGGAACACTCTGCTGAGAGTCATGGTGGATTCTCCACCACTGGCCATTTTTTACATTGAGATTGGATGTTTTTCTACCAGCTCTGCTCTAGGAATCGCTGCGGGGCCGTTCTCCGGCCTGTGTGATCCAGGAGGTCCGAGTGGATGATCTCAGTGGACCCTTCTGCCTTGGGACCTATGAATCTCTGGGTTTCTCTTCACTGCTGAACTGACCCGGTGATCGGCACCCGGGTCTGAGTGCCCGGGTGTGACAGTGCCCACTGCAAAGCCAGAATGGAATTGCTGCATCCCAGTGGCACTGCACTAGCCCAGGGGAGGCCTCGGGCTTCAAAGGGAGCCTGCT
This sequence comes from Mauremys reevesii, assembly GCF_016161935.1. Lineage (NCBI taxonomy): Eukaryota > Metazoa > Chordata > Testudines > Geoemydidae > Mauremys > Mauremys reevesii. The sequence goes on from NC_052644.1 coordinate 17,857,553, forward strand.
CTGGCTCCTAGCGCTGGGTTACTCTCTGAACGCTATCAGAGCGACTTGGGGGAGAACGTCACTGGCCTTCCTGGGCCTGTGCTCTGAGCCTGGCAGCCCAGAAAAGTAACCCAGCTTGGCGTGCTCTCAATCTCCGCCCGCAGCCTCCATTCCAGCCAGCGCCCAGGCATGGAGCCAGCTCTGAGCCATGGCCTGCTCCCGCCATTGGCATTAATGCAACTCCCGCCAGCACGAGGGGGCAGACACAAGGGGGTGGGAGGCAGGGAAGGGCATGTTGCCCAGAGAAGGCAGCAGCATGAACGGTTCAGCCGTGGGGGCAGGACACCAGGGTGAATGGAGGGAAGAGGAATTCCAAATGTGCTATCCGTCAAGCTGGCACAGCTGTGAATTGCAGTGCTCAGCAGCCGACTCTCCAGCTGCCCTTGCTGAGCTCGGGTGGGGGCCATGCCACATGGCCGGGGGTAGGAGGTGTTAGCTTCAGCAGGTGGCCAGAGAGGAGTTGTGCCTCTCGGGAGCCCTTGGAAGCCTCATGCCAATGCTGCCTTGTGCCGCTTGTGTCTCTGGCAAGGTCCCCTGGCCAGGCGGACCGTCCACAGGCTGGCAGTGCATGGCCGTGCCCCCTCCAGGGCAGCGTGAACTAACTCAGGTCCCGGGGGATGCTGGGCCAGTTGGGGCCAGGCTGTGTGGGGCAGGCTCAGGTGTATTGGCAGCTGGAGGTAGCTCCTGGTCGCTGAGCCTGCTCCAAACCCAAGCCCTGCCTTGGCAAAGCAAAGGTGCTAGACGGAGCCGTGTGCTCCCTCCCCTGCGTGCTCTGTAGCCCCTGTGAGAGCCGGGCGCTGGTGTGGGGGGTGCTGGTGTTGTGGGGGTGGGTGGCCCTCAGCGCCATATTCCCTGCAGAGCTCTGAGTGTCTCTGCGCTGAACAGTCTGCACGGGCACGAGGCCACTCCGGGCACCCTTCACTCTGGGCTAACGAAGTTTATGGGCAGTTCATTTCCTTGGGTTTCTTTCAAATCTCCCCTCGGCTCCCCCAGGTCCCACAGCCCAGCTCTCGCCTGCCCCGGCCTCTGCCTCCTTGGGGAGGGTCACCCCGGGCTCAGCAGGCCCTGGCTGCACGCAAGTCCCTTTGCTCCCCTGACACCATCTCCTTGTGTCCCATCTCTGCCTGCCCAGCCCACTCTGCCCTCCCCAGCCTGTGCCCCACCCAGGGGTGGAGGTCCCCTTGGGCCCCACAGGTCCAGGAGCTGGGGGAGGATGCAGGAGCAGGGCTGGGACTGATGTGGGGTTAGGGGGGGCACTCTTTTGGGGGGCTCACAAATGGGGGGCATGGATGTGGGGGTAGGGGGAGTCCAGCTAAAGCCTCCCCCTTATCTCCAGCTGCTCTGCTTTGGCCTCCTGGCCCCGACTCACACACACCTGCACTGCTCTGACCCCCCTTTCCATCCGGGGGGAGTCTGGGGCAGCAGCAATGGAGAGGAATTGTGGGGCGAGGGGAGGGAGGTGGGTGGGGGTCTGAGCTGGCTCCATGTCCCTTCTCCCAATTCCATCACTTCACTGGAGGGGAAAGGGCCCAACTACCCCCTTTTGGTTCTGCTCCATCAGCACATTGGAGCACACGGAGGAAAGGGCCCTTTGAGGACGGGCCCTAGTTCACTGAGGGATCGTAGAAAAATGACAGTTTTGGAAACCCTGTTCCTGGGCAAAGCTGCAGCTGTTGAACTGGGTGTTTCACAACCGAGCTGCTGGCATGGTCCCTTCCGCTGAATAAGGGTCCTGGTGCCAGAGCACGGCCCCATGGGGTGAAGTTTGACCAAGGGGGACAGATCCCACCCTGCACCAACCTCCACACCTGAGCGCTGCTCCAGAGCCCCCGCCCCGCACATCCCACTTCATTCCCCCCCACTCACATTCCCCAGCTCGGCTTCTACAAAGTTACAAGAATCAGAGCATGCGGCTGAGTCTGGGCTGCACAGCTGGAGCGGGGCAGTTGATCAAAGGCAGGGGCCCGGGCCAGATGTCAGCCTCGGGAGGATTTGCCTCTCCCCGCGCATCCGGGTGCGTGGAAGAAAAACAATGTGCAGCCGGGTAGCTGTGAAACACCCTTTTTAGCCGGTGGCTCTGGGGGGTGGCGCACCTGGCAACTCCCTAAGGGGAGAGCGCAAGCCAGGGAGATGCCATCCAGCAGGAAGCTCCTGGCCTGGGGCTCAGTCACCCTGGCCCTGTGGGTGGCAGCCCCAGGTAACGCCTTCCCCCCCAGGTAGCCCCAGGCTGTGCCCCCCAGGACCCATATCTCACTTCTCCCCTGGGAGGGGGGTGGGGGGAGAACTGAACACACAGGGGAATCGCTCAGAAGCTTTTCCTTCTTCTGGACTAACTTCTGCTCTGACTTATTGATCTGCTGCAAGTGGCTGAGCCTGTCACAAACACAGCTGCAGAGAGCATCCGGGGGGCAGATACAGGGTCCCTGCGCAGGGCTGGGGGAGTGACTCACAGAGCACGGGCAATAGCTAATGGGTGTGCAGCTCAGGCACCTGAGGGCAGCCCAATGGGTGAGGCAGCTGCCTGTGCACACACAGACCCCAAAACGGAGAACAGGGGAAGCAGAGAGTAACAGCGGCTCCTTGTATTATACAGTGATGTTTTAGCCATGTCAATCCCGGGATACTGAGAGACGAGGTGGGGGCAGGAACAGCTTTTATTGGATCAGCTTCTGCTGGTGAGAGAAACACGCTTTGGAGTTTACCCAGCGCTCGTCTTCAGGTCTGACCTGTGCAGTTTGATAGCTTTTCTCTCTCACCAGCAGGAGCTGAGTCAATACAAATGTTACCTCACCCACCTTGCTTCTGTGTACGTAGAGCTCTCCTCTGCAGCTTTAAGACATTTATGTAGGGAAGGTAAATGACATAAGCACATAAGAACGGCCCTACTGGGTCAGACCAAAGGTCCATCTAGCCCAGTGTCCTGTCTTCTGACAGTGGCCAGAGCCAGGTGCCCCAGAGGGAATGAACAGAACAGGGAATCATCAAGTGATCCATCCCCCGTCGCCCATTCCCAGCTTCTGGCAAACAGAGACTAGGGACACCGTTCCTGCTCATCCTGGCTAATAGCTATTGATGGACCTGTCCTCCATGAATTTATATAGGGGGTTGTTTTTATGCCTGTTATAGTCTTGGCCTTCACAACATCCTCTGGCAAGGAGTTCTACAGGTTCACTGGGCATTGTGTGAAGAAATATTTCCTTTGATTTATTTTAAACCTGCTGCCTATTCATTTCATTTGGTGATCCCTAGATCTTGTGTTATGAGAAGGAGTAAACAACACTTCCTTATCTACTTTCTCCACACCAGTCATGATTTTATAGACCTCAATCATATCTCCCCTTAGCCGTCTCTCTTCCAACCTGAAAAGTCCCAGTCTTCTTAGTCTTTCCTCATACGGAAGCCGTTCCATATCTTTTTGCTGCCATTTTCTGACCCTTTTCCAATTCCAATATAGCTTTTTTGAGATGGGGCAACCACATATGCAAACAGTATTCAAGATGTGGGCGTACCATGGATTTATATAGAGGCAACATGATATTTTCTGTCCTATTTTTTATCCCACTTTTGAGAGAGACTTTTGTAGCCCTTCGAAGTTTGTCTGGGTCTTAACTATCATCGTAATTTTGCATCATCTGCAAATTTTGCCATCTCACTCTTTACCCCCTTTTCCAGATCATTTAGGAATATGTTGAATAGGACTGGTCCCAGAACAGACCTCTGGGGGACACCACTATTTACCTCTCTCCATTCTGAAAATTGACCATTTAGACCTACCCTTTGTTTCCTATCTTTTAACCAGTTACCAATCCAGGAGAGCACCTCCCTTCTTATCGCGTGGCAGCTTACTTTGTGTAAGAGCCTTTGGTGAGGGACCTTGTCAAAGGCTTTCTGAAAATCTAAGTTCACTATATCCACTGGATCCCCTTGGTCCACATGCTTCTTGACCCCCCACAAAGAATTCTAGTAGATTGGTGAAGCATTGGTGAAGAGGATGGAAAATGATAAAATACAGGGAGGGTCTGATCAGAAACAGACAAATGAAAGCGTCCCATTCAATTTACTTCATTTGATTCTACGCTTTTACAAAAACCATGTTGACTCTTTCTCAACAAATTAGTTTCATCTCTATATCTGACAATATTGTTCTTTATTATAGTTTCAACCAGTTGGCCCGGTACTGAAGACAGGCTTACCGGCCTGTAATTCCTGGGATCACCTCTGGAGCCCGTTTCAAAAATTGGTGTCACATTACCTACCCTTCAGTCATCTGATACAGGAGCTGATTTAAATGATAGGTTACACACTATAGTTGGTCAGTCTCAAATTTCACAGTTGAGTTCCTTCCGAACTCTTGGGTGAATACCACCTGGTCCTGGTGACTTATTGCTGTTTAATTTATCAATTGGTTCCAAAACCTCAATTTGGGACAGTTCCTCAGATCTGTCACACAAAAAGAATGGCTCAGTTTTGGGACTCTCCTTCACATCCTCAGCCGTGAAGATCGATGCAAAGAATTCATTTAGCTTCTCCGCAGTGGCCTTATCGTCCTTGAGTGCTCCTGTAGCACCTCCATCGTCCAGTGGCCCCACTGGTTATTTGACAGCTTCCTGCTTCTGATGTACTTAAAAGAAAATTGCTATTACTTTTTGAGTCTTTGGCTAACTGTTACTCAAATTCTTTTTTGGCCTTCCTAATTGTATTTTTACACTTCGTTTGCCAGTGTTTATGCGCCTTTCTATTTTCCAGACAATACATCTCCAAGAAGCAGTCATTTAAGATGTCAAGAAACTTTCTCTCTGCATCCCGTCCTGAGGTGACACGTACCCAGGCAATATGGGGATAATTGAAATCCCCCATTATTATTATTGAGTTTTTTATTTTAACAGCCTCTCTAATCTCCCTGAGCATTTCACAGTCACTATCACCGTCCTGGTCAGGAGGGCGGTAATATAGCCCTACTCCTATACACTTATTATTAGAGCATGGAATTTCTATCCATAGAGAGTCTATGGTACAGTTTGATTCATTTCCGACTTTTACTTCATTTGATTCTACGCTTTCTTTCACATCTAGTGCCACTCCCCACCAGCACGACCTGTTCTGTCCTTCCGATATATTTTGTACCCTGGTTTTACTGTGTCCCATTGATTATCCTCATTCCACCAAGTTTCTGTGATGCCTATTATATCTGTAACCCTTCAGCCCCTCTGAGTTGGCAGCAATAAGGGCCGGGTTCAGTATCCAGGGGTTCCGTTTCAATAACGCGATGCAAAACCAGCTCGAGCCCCCACCCAGTGACCTGGAACAATTACACCCCCCCAATCCCCCGGGCGCCTCTAGGAAGCAATACTTCCCCTCTCGCAAGCACGGAGTCTGAGTGTAGCAAAATCCTTTTAATGACGGAGGGAAACAATGCGGCATTACATTGGGGACATGTGACCTTATTGATATAAATGGGGACCATATAGAACATGGGTTGCAATCAAGGTCCTGTAGTGGCACCAAATCCTAAGTAAAGGGGGTCATATAAGGTGTCTAAGACCAGGTTCTGGGTTGCTGGTTATGATTATGCTGTCTGTATGTCTGTGTATCATTTTGTAGTTAAAGTTATAAGTATTGGCTCTGTAATGTCTATATTTTGTATTATGCTCTGCCTCTGGGAAGTGTCCCAGACAAAGCTGATGTTAGCCCGGCATAGCTGGCTTGATGGCCCATTAAAGGGCCATCAGCTACACAATTGACCCATGGAGAGAAGGCAGACACGCCTTGTGACTCAGCAAAGTATGCAGGGACTGGCCCATGTGACTCCAGGCTCCATATTATTTTTGCTGTAAGTTTCCACCGTGAGGACAAAGGGATTCTTACACCTGGAAAAGTCTATATAAGGCTAATGCCTCATCTCCATCTTGTCTTCAATCCTGCTTCTGACCTCTGGAGGAATTTTGCTACAAACTGAAGCTCTACACCAGGGACTGAGGACCCATCCCAGCGGGGGATGCATTCCAGAGACTTAAACTGAGCCTGCAGTTTACTCCACCACTGCTGCAAGCCTGAACTAAGAACTTTGCCATTACTGTATGTAATTGATTCCATTTAACCAAGTCTACCTCTCATCTCTACCTTTTTCCCTTTGTAAATAAACCTTTAGATTTTAGATTCTAAAGGATTGGCAACAGCGTGATTTGTGGGTAAGATCTGATGTGTATATTGACCTGGGTCTGGGGCTTGGTCCTTTGGGATTGAGAGAACCTTTTTCTTTTATTGGGGTGTTGGTTTTCATAACCATTTATCCCCAGGACGAGTGCACTGGTGGTGATACTGGGAGACTGGAGTGTCTAAGGAAATTGCTTGTGTGACTTGTGGTTAGCCAGTGGGGTGAGACCAAAGTCCTTTTGTCTGGCTGGTTTGGTTTGCCTTAGAGGTGGAAAAACCCCAGCCTAGGGCTGTAACTGCCCTGTTTGAGCAATTGGTCCTGATTTGGCACTCTCAGTTGGGTCCCGCCAGAATCGCTCTGTCACAGTGGCGTAGTCGTGCTTGGATCCACAGAACCAGGTCAATTAAGCTTTGGGTCAGAACCCCACGCTATCCAAAATTTAAATGTGGGATTGAGAGTTTGGTTGGTTAAAGGTCAGTGACCATGAGACAGAAAGCATCAGGAAAGGCAAGGAAACTGCAAGCCTTGAGAGACAGCCTGCAGTTTGATTATGAGCAAGAACTGGCAAAAATTCGAATGGAAGAGAAGCAAGTCTTGGCCCAGCTGGAGAAAGAGGCGGCCGAGAGAAAGAGAAAGGCAGCGGAGAGAAAGAGAGAGGCAGCGGAGAGAAAGAGAGAGGCAGCTGAGAGAGCGAAAGAGGCTGCTAAGAGAGAAATAAAAGCTCGTAAGGGACGTCTGGAGCTGCTGGCTGCTGAGGAGGAGACTCACAAGGTGCAACAAGAAACTGTTAGACTCCAGCTCCAAGTCAAAAAAGCAATGGAAGAACGGCAAAGACTGTATCCTCTGGAAAATCCAGTTTATAACTGTGTTGATATGTGGTATTACTCTGGGCAGTTCTCTGTGTTTAACCCGTTTTGCTATGGCTATGGAGAGGGGGATTCTAACCTGGTGGAAAATAGCTGTTTGTCTGTGCAAATAAGCAGTGTGTCTGGGAATGAAGTTTCTGAATGTCTGTCTGATGTCTCAGAAGGAAATCTGGAGTTAGATCAAGAGCAGAAAGATCTCATTGGGGAGGAAAATGTTTCTCAGGTTAAATCCCTAACTGAGGAAGGAGAGGGTAAATTTGTAATGGGTAATGGATTGGTGGCTAGTGCAGCTTGTGGAAGTAAACCTGAAATGGGTAACTGTGATTTGCTAAAAGTAGCTCAGTGTAGTGAAAAGAGCAGCAGCTTATCTGTTGGGAGAGGCAATGTGCCTGGTAGGGAAAGTTTGGAGGAGCCTAGGCAGCCTTGTGAGCTGATGGCTTTGTCTAATCAGCAGTTTGGGAAGGGAGGGATAGTGGAAGATGAGTGTCCATATCCCTTACCTGTTTCCTGTGTGGAGAAATGTGACAGTGAAGGGAATGTGCCTGTCTCTGTCAGGGGTATTGACTTGCCTATGAAGGGAGCTACCTCGGTCTCCAAGCAGTTGTCTGTGAACAGCCCTGTGTGCTGGGACAAGGGAAATGAGATCCCAAGCTGTGTGTCTGGTAAAGGAGAATGTGTCTCCGGCTCTTCTGTGTATGTGGAGCAGACAGAAGGTGCCTGTCAGCCTGTGATGGTGGAGGGTGGTTCAGTTGTCTCGGAGTTGGTTGTAAATACAGCTAAAGCCCAGGAAGGGAATAGTCCTGAGTTTGTGTCTGCTGGGGAGAATGGCACTGTGACTAGGTTGCATCCAGTTAGTGTCATAGCAAGGTCCCAAAGACCAGACAGTTCTGGTGCTTGTAGTTTGCCAGTTGCTAATGTGTGGTTGGAAAAGGGTGCAGCAACTCTGTCTGATCAGGGTGATACCCTAGCCAGGGCACAAGGAGAGCATGAAGGTGATTTAAGTGTGTTACCTACTGACAGTTTGACAACTTGTAGCAAGAAGGAAAAGATTCCTGAACTTGTTCATGGCCAAGGGAAGGAGACTGCTTCTGACCTGTTATCTAGAAAGTCTGTAGGTGTGCCTAAAAGGGGATTGTGTAGAAATCCGCCTGTGGGGCCTGAAGTGAGTCTAAGTGTAAGTGAGACCCAGAAAGCGGCTGTGGTTGCTCAGGGAAGTGTTCCTGTAGAGCAAGCCCTAGGTGGAGAGGGGAAGGGCAGAATTTCTGTGAGGGGTGAATTGCTGCTTAGAGAAGCTCCTAGGGAAAGGAATCCTCATGGTAGCCTGTGCAAGCAGTTTACTGCAACTGAAGGGTGTAAAAGTGATTTAATCAAGGAAGTTTCAGTTCCTAACAGCCAGAAATTTTCTGTTGTGAATGGATCCACTGACTTTCCTTTTGAGAGATCCAGTGTGGGCAGCTTTGAAAAGGTCTCAGGTGGAGTAGAAGCTGTTAAGGAAGTTGAGCAGCCCTATAACCACCTGGCTGTGTGTGGCCAGCTTGTTGGGGAGACAATGGTGTTGGGACAGGAATGTCTCCATGCTGAATCTGTAAGTGAGCAGTCTGTGCTTCAGGATCTGAGGACAGATTCAGTTACTGGTGTTTCAGAGCAGAACAGTTGTATGGCTGAATGCTTGAGGAGGCAGGGGAGAGCAAGCCAGCTCTCACCCTCAGACTCTTTGGATTTGTGTGGTATCTCTGTAAGACAAAGTCCAGCCGTAGAATCCATAGCAGCTAAGAAATTAAAAGCTAGTGTCTGTGTTAATGCGAATTACTTGGCTGGCAGGGAGAAGAAAGAATTGCTAATAGCTGTTAGCACAGAGGGCCCACCCCATCAGCCAGTGAATTCTGTTAAGCAAGAGAAATCAGGGTTTAATCCAGAAGGAAAGAGAAGACTGAATTTTGCAAAGGGAAGCCACAGGTTAACCCTAAAATGCCCAAACTCCAATGGTATTGAGCCAAGGGTGTGGCATGACAAATATGATTGTAAATGGACACTTGCAATGAATTTGTTGTTATTGCTAATGCTAACTTTTGTAACTAATGTGTTGCTATTGCCAAGAACTGTAACAATGTACAATGGGCCTAATCTTTTGGAAAATCCCTGGAACATGTTGAAAGGAATACATGAAAACACACTTTATGTTAAAGGGCCTTGCTATACTGATGTTTCACAGTTAATGCATGTAAACAGTGTTGGAACTTTTCACACCAGGGACTGAGGACCCATCCCAGCGGGGGATGCATTCCAGAGACTTAAACTGAGCCTGCAGTTTACTCCACCACTGCTGCAAGCCTGAACTAAGAACTTTGCCATTACTGTATGTAATTGATTCCATTTAACCAAGTCTACCTCTCATCTCTACCTTTTTCCCTTTGTAAATAAACCTTTAGATTTTAGATTCTAAAGGATTGGCAACAGCATGATTTGTGGGTAAGATCTGATGTGTATATTGACCTGGGTCTGGGGCTTGGTCCTTTGGGATTGAGAGAACCTTTTTCTTTTATTGGGGTGTTGGTTTTCATAACCATTTATCCCCAGGACGAGTGCACTGGTGGTGATACTGGGAGACTGGAGTGTCTAAGGAAATTGCTTGTGTGACTTGTGGTTAGCCAGTGGGGTGAGACCAAAGTCCTTTTGTCTGGCTGGTTTGGTTTGCCTTAGAGGTGGAAAAACCCCAGCCTAGGGCTGTAACTGCCCTGTTTGAGCAATTGGTCCTGATTTGGCACTCTCAGTTGGGTCCCGCCAGAATCGCTCCGTCACAGGACATACCACAAACAGGATTCATAACACAAACCATGAGCAAAAGACCCACCTCCAAGTAAGTTGGGCAATGTCCTTTTCCCTTAGGGTCTTAAGTCACCCCAAAGTCCAACAACCCAAAAGTCTCTGTCCCTGGTCAGTGCTGCCCCAGAGTTCAAAAGTTCATCTGCAGAGTTTTACACACACACACCCCCAGCCTGGGCAGAATTGGGGGAGGGGGACACACGGGGTGTTAAGGGGCACCTTACGTGGGCCGAGGCCAACTGCCCCGCCACTCCATGGAGGTCTGCTGCAGCCTTCACCACAAACAGCTCTTCTCCACTAGCTGCTCCACTCCTCCAGTCATCCCCACAAACTGCTCCTTTCTGCTCCACTTGCTGTTCCGTGGGCTGCTCCAACCGTCCCACAAGCTGCTCTACTCCACCAGCCATCCCATGAACCACTCCAACCATCCTGCAAACTACTCTGCTAGTTGCTTAACAATATATCTTCAGGCACCCCCACTACTTAACACAGCACTCAGGGACCTCAGCTCAGTAATTTTAGCTCTTTGAGTGATTTCAGATTCATAGTAGTAAGGGGAGCCTCAGTGCTGGTACACCATTAGTACAAAAGGAAATCAGCTCAGCAGCTCTTAGCTAGACTTCTAAGAGAATCAAAATTAGCTCTGCTACTCCACACTGGAAGAAATAAAGACCTCTGACACTCACTTACCCCCAACCACTCTCAATTCACTGGGTTTTGGAACCCATGCCCCTTGTCTGGCGAGTGCTACTTAGTTGATTGTGACTCCCTCTGTCATAAAACAGGCTCATAGTCCTTCATTCACATAATCAGGGTAACAACACTTTATTCCTCCTACCCCATAACCGAGACATTGAGGATCCCACAGCTGTCAAAGTGACCATTTTTTGATCTGCCGTGGACTCATGCTAGGTAGAGTGGGTGTGACTATGCAAACAAGATCCGCCCCCTAAGTTCTTTTCCACACTTGCCATAATTCACCACCAGATGTCAGGGTAGAGCTCATCCTGACTCTGCTTACATATCAATATGCTCATTTAATATATGAGGTGCTCTAGTTCACCCATCTTATTATTTAGACTTCTAGCATTGGTATATGAGCACTTTAAAAAAAGTGTCTCCTTTTAGCTGTCTGCTATTACATGATGTAATTCAGGGGTTCTCAGGGGGTCACGAGGTTATTAAATGGGGGGTTGCGAGCTGTCAGCCTCCATTCCAAACCCCGCTTTGCTGCCAGCATTTATAATGGGGATAAATATAAAAACATATTTTTAATTGATTAGGGGGAGTGGCACTCAGAGGCTTGCACTCAGACACCCCCCCCCCAATTTCAGTCCCCTGCCTGGAGACCTCCCACTCACCTCAGGGTGTGTGCCCCCTACCCCAGCAACTCTATCCCCATGCAGACTCTGACCCCTGTCTGGGACCCGCTCCTCAACTGCAGTCCCTTCCCCAGGATACCCCAATCTTAATTCATTTTTGACTTTTACTTCATTTGGTTCTACGCATTCTTTCACATCTAGTGCCACTCCCTCATCAGCACAACCTGTTCTGTGCTGCTGATATTTTTTTTTTTTTGTAGCCTGGTTTTACTGTGTCCCATTGATTATCCTCATTCCACCCAGTTTCTGTGATGCCTTTAGGACAATTTTTAAACTAAGGGCTGGGGGAAAGCCAGCAGGTGTGGAGGAGCACGTGGTTGGAAAATCTCTTAGGGGAGGATCTATTATTACAGCATCTCTATGTCCTTGTGAGGAGAAGAGGATGGAAAATGATAAAATACAGGCAGGGTCTGATCAGAAACAGACAAATGAAAGAGTCCCATTCAATTACATCAGTGGTTCTCAAATGAACTTAGGGGGCGGATCTTGTTTGCATAGGCACACCCACTCTGCCTAGCATGAGTCCACGGCAGACCAAAAAAATGGTCACTTTGACAGCTGTGGGATCCTCAATGTCCCATGGAGGTCCTGGACTTCAATCTCTTACCTAGCAGCCTAAATTTGGCCTCCAGGTTCTCTCTCCTGGCCTTCCCTATGTCATTGGTACCTACATATACCACATGTACCATGACCACTGGGCTTTAGCGACAGGCACCTGACCCTAGCCGTGGCCTTTACCACCCACCTGTCCCCGTCAGCGGATCCCGGCCTTGTTAACAAGCAGATGAATCTGGCTCAAGGGGAGAAGCGGATGAAACGAACAGGCATGTACGACTCACCAAACCAGGGCAGGCCCAGGTTTCTGTCTAACCGGCTCTCCTATCCCCTGTTCTTGTCCCCCATCCCCAGCACAGCACCTCAGAGCCTCCAACCACTGACTGGAACCTCGTCCCATCAGGCTGGGGAGCTGCAGGTCCCCGTGGAGTGATGGGGCACCTACACGTCCCACTGCAGGTGGACGTGTGCCCAGCGCTGGAGCCAGGGCGCGTTGCCCAGCAGTTCCCGTGGTGCGGCGTGTGCCGGCCAATCTCATGGACCCGCCCAGAGCACACGGGGCAGATCTGCCCTGACCCCTCTCAGCCTCCGCTGAGCTTCCCCCCGTCTGATCCAGCCAGTGCGGCGCTGGCAGGAAACATGCAAACTGGGGCCTTCCCAGAGTGTTTTTCAAGAGTCTACCTCCACCTCACCAGCAGATGGCAGCCAATGGCCAGGTTCATCCATAGCGAGCTGGGTGTCTGGCAAAGGCTGCCCGGCCTCGCTCCCAAGGGGGTGACTCTGCCAGGGGTCTGGGCTCAGGGGGAGCCCCAGGCAAAACGTGGGGGCCAGGCCTGGCCCGATGAAGGGGGCACTGCCAGGGAGGCTGCGAGGCCTCCCACGCTGTGTAAAGTCCAGGCGCACGGACAGAGAGGAGGGAGACAGACACAGGGACAGAGACACGAGGCCCCAGGAGCCTTCAACACTTTATTGGTGTTAATCATTCAGGATGGGGGGACTCTGCAAAATCACAGGCCTTGAAAAAAGAAATATTCCACCCCCTCCACCCCCTGTATCCTCCCATGTCCCCGAACCCTCCAACAGTGTCCCCTGCCCTGTAACCCCCCCAACCCTCCGATGGAGCGTCCAAACCCTCCATCCCCTTTCCCGATGGCACCCCTGGCCTGCCATGCCCCAACCTCCTGCAGCACCTCAGCCCCGCCGTTACCCCCGCCTCTGAGGGGGCCACTTAGGCCGCTGAGGGGGCCAAGGCTGCTGAGGGGGCCACTTAGGCCGCTGAGGGGGCCAAGGCCTCTGAGGGGGCCACTTAGGTCGCTGAGGGGGCCAACACCTCTGAAGATGCGCAATGTCCTGCCATCCCCCCAATGTTACAATGTCGTCCTCTGCCCTGCTGTCCCCCCAGCCCTCCAATGGTGCCCCCTGACCCACCATCTTCCCAAACCTCCAAAGGTGCCTCCTGCTCTCCCCTACATCCTCTGCTCTCCCCTCTGCCCCCTGCTCTTCCTTCTGCCCCCTGCCAGATGGGTGCAGCGGCTGCCTCATGGCTCGAATCTCATCCAGGCAGGCGCTGGGGTCGGGGCTGGGGTCGTTCCCTCTGCAGTCCCTGCAGCCGTTGGTGTCACAGCGCAGCAGGGGTACGTTGGGCAACTGGTGCCAGGCCTCCAGCAGGCTTTGAGGATCCAGGTCCCGGTCCTGATGGTAGATCTGCCGGAAGATGAAGGCCTTGTAGTAGTGGTCGATGGGGCGGAAGGTGTCGCTCACCATCCGTAGGATGTTGTGGGGCCTCTTCACCAGCAGGCACGTCCCCGCACAGGGCGAGCGGACAGTGAAGAAGATCAGGCAGCTTCTCTCGTTGTAGGTCCGGGCCAGGAGCTTCTGCACGGGGCTGTTCCGGTCGCCCTGGAGCAGGCGCCACTCGGCGTGTTCCCCCGCCCTGCCCAGGCGCTGCATCTGGGCAGCCACAATGGGTCCTTCGTCTGGGTCGTACAGGACACCCTCTGGGTTGATGGCCGCCTGCATGTCCCGCAGCTTGTTCCTGCGCAGCACCTGTTCCAGACCAGATGGGTTCTCACAACTGGCTTTCTGCAGGCTGACGGCGAAGGCGTATTCAACAGCCAACCCATCCCTGAGCGAAGGCAAAGCAAAGGGCAGTGAGAAGACAGGGGGCTCTGAACAGCTCTGCCCCAGCCCCGAGCAGCAAACTTGGGGTGGGTCACACATGGCGCCTTCACTGGCCGGTTCTAGGCTCTCAGGGCTCCAGCCTGGATTAGGGAATGTTTGCTCCCTGGGAGAATGAAATAAACTTGGAGGGCGGTTTTTAGAAGAAACTGCAACAGGTGCCCCCAGGGATCATCAGCCTGGTGTGATCTTTGGTCCATCAGCCCCACAGGGCTGAGCGTTACCGCTTGAGCTCCAGGAACAAGCCGGAGCTTTTATGCGGAGCCACCCCAAGAGAGGGACGTGTCACACAGTTCGCCCCAGCATACACAGCGATTTTCTGGAGAGCTGAAGAACACTGGAGATCAGGGCTCCTCATTTCTCCCCCCAGTTCTGGGAGGGGACTGTGATTGTGATTAAAGGGAGGCTGACAATGGCACCTATATATGGCCCATTCAGTGTGAAAGGCTTTATCTCCACCACGTTAGAGAGCTGGGTTCTCATCCCACCTCTGCCTGAAGTGGCCTTGTGCAGCTGAATTGGGGAAGGTTGGGGGCTCATAACTGACTGAGGACAGGGCAGTAATCTGTAAGGTCTGAGGCCTTTTTCAGGAATAAGCAGCAGCCCAGGAAGCAAAGAGTCATATTCCCTCTAAATTTAAAAAAAAAATGTAAGATTGGGCTGTTAAGGCAGCATTCCTGTGCTAACAGTCCCCACCATCACCAGATCTTAAGATCATTAAAGAAAACTTTATTTGACAGCATTCAACAGTCTGGCAAGAAACCCTCTTATTGTCGTACCTCCCGCAGGCATGCCGCCAAATCCACGTTACCACCGGACCTCCCACAGGCACGCCGCCGAAGGCTGCCTAACTGCCGTGCTTGGGGCGGCAAAAAAACTAGAGCCACCCCTGCCTTTATAGTCCCCCACTTCTTGACTCTTTATCTAGATGGTCTCTGTCTGGTTCTTTGATTGTTTCTGTCAGTTGCAGAACTAATTTTACAAGATTTAAATCAAGTAAGGTGGTGGGTTATGATTGGGTAAAGAATTGTTTTGTAATGGGCTAGGATTGGAGAAAAACACAATTGTGTAGCATTTCAGTTAACGATTGGTTCAGGTACAGCTAAGCCCAACTCAAGTTTCACTACATAAACTGGGGTCCAAAAGGAACACAGTTCTTTGGAGACTAACTGCAGGGAACAGCCGAAGATCAGAGCTGCCAGCCCTCAATACAGCAGCTAGAGCCCCAGATGACCTGGCCCTGACTGGCCCCCAGGAAAAGTCCATCTGCCTTATTGGGAGTGGTGAGCATTGTCTGCTTCCCCTGTGTATGGGTGTAGAAGGAGCTGGGGCTCGCATCTGGGAAGGGTCATTGTGGGATTCAGGGGGAGATGGAGCCTAGAACTGGAAGAGGGGTAATTCTTGGGGATTTCCAAATTTTGTTTTGGAAAAATTAAAACCAGATTTCAGTTGGACCATATCTGAATATTTCATTTCAGCAAGATCAAAATATTTCCATTTCAGCTTTAGCAACTTGACTTTCCTGCTGTATAATATAATGTAATATAATATTTCACCTGTATATTATAAACAGTAATATAATATAAGTAAAAATATAAAATAAAGTCATAACCAAATGTTTCTATCTAACAAAACATAATTCTAAAACAAAATTTGGAAATCCCATTCCATGGAAGTTTTCCAATATTAGTAACTAATTTGGACTGAAAAGAAAATAGAAATTTCTGAGGGAATTGGAATTCCAGTTTCCAACCAGTTTTTCACAATAGTAATGAGACCCACAACCCCAGCCCGGTGCACCCCTAGAAGTACCCCTCTTCCAGTTCTCTCCCTGCATCCCAGAATCACCCCTCACAGCTCCGAACCCCAGCTCCCCCTGCACTCCAAAATCACCCCTCCCAGCTCTGCCATGCACTGAGCCACCTATGCCATAGAAAATCACACAGGGCAAACGTGAAGCATCTTCCCCCCGTTTTCCTTCATTTACCACCTGAGGAGGGTAGACGGGTCCCAGCCAGATGGGAAATGCCCAACTGGCGTCTCACTCACTTATCTACATGATCCACAGTCTCTTTGTGCGCGGCCGGGTTGATGGTCCCGACAGTCTCTGGCCCGAAGCAGAGGAGAAGTGGCAGCAGCAGGAGTCCAGCCCTGGGCATCCGTCCCGACACCTGCACAGGACCCCACAGTGTCAGCACCCCTGAGCCTGGGCACATCCCAGAGCCACCAACCCACATCCGCTAGCCCCTGGTGTGCTACCGACAGGAGAGGGGGCAGGGGATAACCCCCTGGAGATTGATGGGGTGGGGTGTGAATGGCAGACAGGTCTTCCATGGGGCTTTATGGGCCAGGGCGGGGGAACAAAGGGGACTCACCTGGGATTCCATAGGGCAGGAGGAAGCGGTGGGGATTCACCAGGGTTTCCGTGGGGCAAGAGGAGGTGGGAGGGACTCACAAGGGTTTCCATGGGGCAGGAGGTGAGGGGCAGTGGGTACTCACCATGTTTTCCATGGGGCAGGAGTAGGAGGTGCCGTCACTCACTGACAGATGCTCATACCGGATCCCCAGTGATGGGCTCTCAGCTCCCAGCCCCTCTTCTTATAGCCCCATTCTTTCCACCACCCCCCGCCCCATGCTGCAGAGGGATGGTGCCCACTCCTGCTGTCCCCGTGGCCAGACCAGTGGCAGGGGAGGTGGGACTCAGCTAATTCATTCAATATTGCCTTGAAAGGAAATATTGTGGGGCTGAGCCAGGAGGGGTGGGGCAGACGGGGGACCAGGATGGGAGGTGGCAAGGGCCAGAGCAGACATGGTGGGGGATGGGAGCTGGGGAGGACCAGGGCAGATGGGGGTGAGGGATGGGGTATGGTGAGGGCCAGGGTACACAGCAGTGGGGGATGGGAGGTGGTGAACACCGGCCAGCGCAGACTCCAGGCTGGAGCATTGGCCCTGTCCAGGTGGTTTGGTTTGTCTCATGCTGGAGGTTGACGGGGGTAAGTTCCTTATTCTCCTCCTCATGAGCAAGGCCTGGGGCCTCACATCTCTGTCCCTGTGTCTGGCGCTGTGACCCTCTGTGCTCCGAGGCAGTTCCCTGGCACCCCCATATTTACCATGGTGATAGAATTCGGCTCTGTTGTGTACACAGTGAGCCTTGTGAGGCATCATTCGAAAGGGCTCGATCTGTTGAACATTAATGTCCTGGTAGATTGTATGTGCTGTCATTGTATGGGCACTTATGAAGTTGTGGTTGGTGTGTGTCACTGGAAGATGTTGGGAGGTTGGAAACACCCACAACCAGTCTTTCAGGCACAACAGTGGAGAAGCCAGATAGTGTTGATGGCCCATTAAGGGGAATGCACACTCCCAAGGACTATCATGTGTGTCCAATGAAGGCTTCTCACAGGGAGCCCATAGACAATGGACAGGGCTTGACTCATGTTATATAGATCTTTCCAGCAAGTGGGAGAGCCTATAAAGGAAGGGAAGTGACTTTTGGTCTCTCGCCCCTCCCAAAACTCAACACCTGGGAGCACTGTCTGGAGAACAAAGAGGGTGAACAGGGGAGGTGGTTCCAGGCTGCAAAGGACAATCCCAGCCTATCCAGTGAGGAACTCGACCATCTATGGAGTGTAGCCAATGGCTTTAGTTTGGTATTTAGTTATTGTGTGATGTCATGATTCCATTCTATAGACTCCTTATATGTTCGTCAGAATTGATTTATAGGATTATAATAGTATAAGATGAAGCAATATTTCGAGAAACTAATAAGTCAGGCAAACTGAAACAGGAGAAGACTGTGGGCTGAGGCCTGCTGAAAGGCTTTAGCTGAGCTATTTTAGGCCTTGGATAGCAGTTGATGGCCTAAAAATGAGGGATAGCTCAGTGGTCTGAGCATTGGCCTGCTAAATCCAGGCTGTGAGTTCCATCTTTGATGGGGCCCTGTGGGGGTTAGTCCCACTTTGAGCAGGGTTTGGACTAGATGACCTCTTGCAGTCCCTTCCAACACTGATAATCTATTATTTGTTTTTTAAAACAAAAAATTGGATTTGTGACCATAAATCAGCATTGACCATGACAGAATTCTTTCTGATTGGGTACTGCACAATACTGTTTCTTTCCTGAATAGGCTATTTGCTTCATAGGAGCTTTCCATGCAATTAGCTGTACTGGACATGATACTTGTGTTACATTTACTGCCAGTAAGTTTTGTTGGTACCTTTCCAGCTGATCACATAGTGGGGTTATTACCTTCAACATGTTTCACCTACAGATTCATTGATGCCCCTTTTGAGAGCAACAAGTTATTTGTGGGCAGGGGTAAAAATAACTTAAATTTCTTACAGTTACTGTCCTGTCACAGTGGGGGGCTCAGGGCAGAGGATCGGGGTGGAGGTGTTGCAATACGACAGTACCTGTTAGAAATTTAAGTGTGGGATGCAGGCGGTCCCTGCCCTGCTGCTCCTGTTTGCTGGCAAGGGAGCTGTGGGCTGGTTGGGGAGGGGCCCATCTGCTGCAGGGAAATGGTTGGCAGTGGACGTGAGAGACCCCCCTGGCCTGCCGCTCCCTTCCCTGGCTTCTTCCCAGGGGCTGCCGGCAGCAGTGTCCGCCATTGGCACTGCACGGGTGCTGCCTGGCGTCCAGTGAGAGAGGGGAAAGAGGGGGGACAGGTTTATTTTCTGGAGTACGTAATTGATGTGCTTTCTGATTTTTTAAACATTCACCTTATTTTTAATTGACATTTCTGTACCAAACAATTCTGTAATCCTCCATAGAATTTCCAGTGGACTTGTTTTTTGGGGTTTGGGGGTTTTTTTGAGGAGCATAGAGAACACAGAATCATAGAATCATAGAACTAGAAGGGACCTCGAGAGGTCATCAGATCCAGTCCCCTGCACTCATGGCAGGACCAAGTACCATCTTTAGACCATCCCTGACAGGTGTTTGTTTAACCTGCTCTTAAAAATGTCTAGTGATGGAGATTCCACAACCTCCCGAGGCGATTTATTCCAGTGCTTAATCACCCTGACAGTTAGGAAAGTTTTCCTAATGTCCAACCTAAACCACCCTTGCTGCAATTTAAGCCCATTGCTTCTTGTCCTATCCTCAGAGGTTAAGGAATCATTTTTCTCCCTCCTCCTTGTAACAACCTTTTACTGTTGTCATGGCTCCTCTCTGTCTTCTCTTTTCCAGACTAAGCAAAACCAATTCATTCAATTATTATTGTCTAGTTTTAAACCGAAACTAGCTATATCCTGCACCTGTGGTTGATAAGTGGTAATCTTATCCCCAAGGATTACTGAGAAGAAAAATGCCACTTTGGTGTCCGCAATAACTGAATTTTCTCATTTGCCAGTTAGACAAATAGAACAGAGCAGGGATATGTGCGAATTGTACCTGATTAATTAATACCCCTGGCACAGGTTTGGCAGTGAGACCACTACCAGGGCCTTCTTGTAATTTTGGACATTTTACTGAGTTTTGGGGCTTATGGTTCTTTTTAACTATTATTGTCTGGACCTTTCCTTTAACTACTGCTTTATCAGAGGCTCCTTGAACAATTGCAATAGGAGGAGGATTTCTCTTGGGATTTCTTGGTTGGGTTTGAATAGAACTCTAAGCTTTAGACAATTAGTCCAGCTCTCTCAGCAGAGTGCTTCCAGGGTTAACATACATTATTACTTTACCCCAAAGTGCTGGTGAAGAATTGTTAACAAACAAATTAATACATTGTGGGTTTGTTTCCTTACCAGGCATTTCATTAAAGAGCCAAGCGGCTGAAAGTCTACTGTGGAATGTATTGCGTGACTTGCCTTCCCATTGCTTCATGTTAGCTACCAAAGTCACTCCTGCCTCGCTTGGGTGCATGTGGAGGCTCTGGTTTGGGCTCTAAAGTGTCTTGGGCTACAATGGGCATGTTAGATTTCAAATGAATGATGCCACTTGTTCTTTTTATTATGGCTCCTGACTTGATTGGCTTAGAGAGATTAAAGTGACTTTTAGATTGCAAAGACTTTTGTCTTTCTTAAGAGATACTGATATCCAGAATTTCACCCTTACAGGCTTTTACAGCAACTTCTACAGTTCCCTGAGTTTCTTGCAAGAAACGACCCCGTTGTGGATGGGCTTGCAAGATATTTTTTTTAATTGCGCTGCTGTTTTTACTCTTGCCCAAACAAATGTTCCTGCCCCATGGCTTCTTTTTCACACCATAATTTTATAACCAGCCTCTTGCAGGTGTTACTTACTGTAGTTTAAGTCTCTTGCCAAACTCTTCC
Source organism: Mauremys reevesii (assembly GCF_016161935.1). Lineage (NCBI taxonomy): Eukaryota > Metazoa > Chordata > Testudines > Geoemydidae > Mauremys > Mauremys reevesii. The sequence goes on from NC_052644.1 coordinate 17,877,825, forward strand.
TTTGATTAAGGAGGACAGGATTGACCTCCCTTACCCTACTGAGTTGTTTTTTTCAATGTCTAAGTAGACTTCTGCTCTTTGCATAAGGCTTGTTTTACCTTCTGCAGTTGTTTTACCTTTCTTTTAAATCCTTTTCCATAGGATATTACATGCTATAGATACACAATCCAGGGCTATTTCTTTCACCTCTTAAGTCTTTCCCCGCCCCCGCCTTTTCCTTTTCAAAGAGGAAATACCATCAATTTCAGGGATCTCTAGGGGCCCCAAGCACTCCAGTAGTTTTTAACTAACCCTCCCCCACGGGCTTTAATGTCGTCTCGCACAAAGGCCTCCCAGGACGTTTGTGGAGTTGGAATTGTTGCAATAAATGCCTGAGTGCGTAACTTATTTCGTTCCCTATTTCTTTTGGAAAAGTGGCCGGCGTCCCTTCCTTGCTCCCAAAATATTTACAGGGATTTGATTTGATTTTTTAAATTGAGAAGGGTTTGTGGTGCTTACTTCTCCTTCAAAAGCAGCAAAGAGTCCTCTGGCACCTTATAGACTAACAGACGTATGGAGCATCAGGTTTCATGGGTGAATACCCACTTGGTCGGATGCTTCTCCTTCAGGTGTTTTACAGCTGGAGCACACCGAGAGGAAGGGGCAGTGACTAAGGTAACCCCACAAAGATTTCCTTGATCCTCCATCAGTGGCATAGTCCAGAGGAGTTTAAAGTTTGGGGAGCAATTACAAAAGCCTCTCTCTTTTAGCGGTTTTATTAAAGTTGGCAATAAAATCATAAAAGTTACAGCACATCTAATTAAAAATCAAGATATGTGCCATGCACTAATTATAACTATAGACAGAATTACATCCTCCTAGGCGGCATTAGAATCTGTCAGCCCTCTCAAACTCCGTCGGCCCTCGCATGGATTGATTGTTACTATGGGAGTGGTTCCTGCTGGAGTTTCCTGTAGGAAGCTCAGTTTGCCTACTTTGGGCACCCTTTTTGATACTGTGACGCTGTCTATACCTACATTCGGCACATGTACATGACAGCATCGTCCCTCTCTTTCTTATCGGTCTATGTTCCCTGGAGACGTGAGGGACCCCGAATTCTGTAGGCTGGGTAGGTTGATGTCCCGCCTTTGTCTTGCGGTTTAAGGCACGGGTTATAAGCATATTTTGTTGTTACAGCATTTTTATGATTTAAATTTAACTTTCCCACTTTGACTGTCTCAATATTACCCGTTTCTGCCTCTTTTCTTAGAATTTTAGGGCATCGGGTTCTTTTTAGGTTACCAACATACACCACGTTTTGTATTCAAAGCCTAAAATAGCTAAGCTAAAATCTTGCAGGCCTTAGCCCACAGGCTTCTTGCATTTCAGCTTGTCTGACTTATTACCTAGTTCCTTTAAATATTGCTTCATTTTAGTCTTTTCTAATTCTATAAATCAAATTCTGATTAACATATAAGGAGTATATAGAATGTAATCATAACATCACACAATAAATGAAAACCAAACTAAAACCCTTGGCTACATTTCCCCCCCTTGACAGAGTCAGTGTTATCTCATTATCAAGGGATGACTAGATTATAAGTGCCCTGTCACATACATATGACAGCATGTGACAATGATTAATGCAATAAGACACATATATACTTGATAGAACATTCACTTTTAATAGAATCATAGAATCCTAGGATGGGAAGGGACCTCAAGAGATCATCTAGTCCAGTCCCCTGCACTCATGGCAGGACCAGCCCCATCTAGACCATCCCTGGTATGGGAATGTCTAACCTGCTCTTAAAAATCTCCAGTGATGGAGATTCCACAAGCTCCCTTGGCAATGTATTCCAGTGCCTAACCACCCTGACAGTTAGGAAGTGGTACATAGTTCGGACAGTTAGGAAATGGTACATAGTTATAAGCAGCTTTTGGAACTTGTTGTGGACTTATGCTTTGCATTACCTTATAAGTATTAACGTTCTTGTATTCTTTTTTTTATATTCTTTTTCGTTGTTGCGGGTGTTGTAACAGTTGACCACAGAGGTAACAGAATAGGAAACACATGCGGTAAAGGTTTTTTTGCCTTCTTCTGCAGTGTGGGGTAGGGTCACTTGCTGGAGGATTCTCTGCATCTTTAAGTCTTTAAGCCACGATTTGAGGACTTCAATAGCTGAGACATAGGTTAGGGGTTTGTTACAGGAGTGGGTGGGTGAGATTCTGTGGCCTGCCTTTTTCCTATGGGCTCCTGATGTAGAACAAACAGAGAATACTCTGTTGAATTTAATACTGTAGCCACCATGGCTAAGCTCAGGGAAACATGATTAATGTAAAATAGAAATAAAAGGCTGCGCAGGGTGAGACACTGCCTGGTTCAAATCCTGTTTAGTTTTTAGAACTAAGATTGTAAATTAGTTTTATTTCTTAGGTGACCAACTTTGATCTCTACACCCACTATTTAAAATCACTTATCATCTGTCTTTCTGTAGGTAATAAATCTGTTTTATAGTTTACCTAAAATAGTGTGTTTTGGTTGAAGACCTTGGGGAATCTGCTCAGTGTACACAAGCTGGTGCATGTCCTCTCCACATCGAGGGCTGAATGGACTGGGTTATCAATTTAAACTGGCCAGGCCTCTGACTAGGGCAGGATGGTACAGACATGGGATCCAAGGACGGAGAACTGCGGGGAATTGGCTGGATCCTCTCTGTTGTTAGTTCATGAGTGGGTGGGGGAAGAATTCATGTAACTTGGCTGGGTGCATCCCTGCCTATGGATCATAGAATCATAGAATATCAGGGTTGGAAGGGACCTCAGGAGGTATCTAGTCCAAATGCCTGCTCAAAGCAGGACCAATCCCCAACTAAATCATCTCAGCCAGGGCTTTGCCAAGCCTCACCTTAAAAACCTCTAAAGAAAGAGATTCCACCATCTCCCTAGGTAACTCATTCCAATGCTTCACCACCCTCCTAGTGAAAAAGCTTTTTCCTAATATCCAACCTAAATCTCCCCCATTGCAACTTGAGAACCTTGTTCTGTTATCTACTACCACTGAGAACAGTCTAGATCCATCCTCTTTGGAACCCAATTTCAGGTAGGTGAAAGCAGCTATCGAATCCCCCCTCATTCTTCTCTTCTGCAGACTAAACAATCCCACTTCCCTCAGCCTCTTCTCAGAAGTCTCCAGCCCTCTAATCATTTTGATCTGAATTTTGGCTGTATAACTGCAGCACCTGGAGGGGTTTGCAGCTTGTCACAGCAGCACAGTGTGAGAGGGAGCACAGAGGGCTCAACGGTACCTCACTTCCAGGTTACACCCCAGGAAAAACTTTCACAAGCACCAGCATCTCTGTCCATGTGTCTGGCTCTCTTCCACCCTGTCAGGCCAGACACAGACAGCTGGGGATGGGGCCGGAGGCTGAACATGTCCATCTGTCACTCAGCGAGATCAGGTTGCCGCTGTCTGTGCCAACCGCACTGTGCAATGAAATGGGACATCGGGCAGAACCCAGTGGGTGCCAATAGGCCCTGATGTCAGTGGACCTGCTCCAGCTGGGAATCCTCACTCCAAGGTCACCCCAGGGTGGGGAGAGGTTCTAGTGGGGAGCTTAGAGTGTGCTTGTGTGGAGTGGGGGTTCTAGACTGGAGTTCAACGCTTGCTCGTAGGTTTCATACTGGGGCTCAACAGGGGAAGATTTTCCCTCTGGAAAGCACCCTGCACCCCTCAGGGCCTGGCAGAAACACAGCACCACCAATGGAAACCAGCTGGTGTTTCTCTAGGATCCAGGACTGATGGAGGTTTCGGGTGGGTCTGGGACAGAGAAATGTACCCGAGAGCCCCACGCCAGCAGCATCTCTGCCCCCTTCAGCCTCCTGGGGACATTGGGATGGAGGTTTGGCTTGTGCTGTTCCCATCCAAACGGGTTTTGCTGTTTGGAACCGGAGAGTCTTCTTCCCAGGTGAGGGGAAACTGAGGCAGGGCTCACCCACAGTGCCACACCTGGCCCTAAGGGGCACGATGAAACGTCCTGCGCTAAGAGCGAGCTGCTTCTCTCCAGCACCGGGCTGGCCAAGGGGGCTCGGCACACAGGGATGGGGCCCCAAAGGGGCACACTATTGTTCTAACGCAGGGTTAATGGGGGCAGGCTGTAGATGCCAGGAGGGGTAAGAGAACAGGAAGGGCCAGCTTGGATCACATTTGGGGCCAGGCTCCCAGACACCCCCCGTCCTTCGGCAGCTCCCAATGCTGTCCAGCAAGTGACGGCTCCATAGCAATAGGACTGAAGGCACAGCCGGGGGGTGGGTGTTTGGGGTCACACAGCCATCTGGTCTTGGGAGGGACTCACTGAATGTCTAATACTTCTGAGGAGACCGTCTGTCTGCCCACCCCTTCTGTGCCCAAGTGGTGCCCGCGGGGACTATGGGGCAGGGCAGTTCATGCCCGTTGGTGGCTGTGCTGGTGCCTGGGCACTGCGGGCGGGCGCCCTGGGAAGGGGGTTCATAGTCCAGCTTGGGTTAGTGGGAGGCTCCCCTCTGGGTCCAGCTCCCCGAGCTGCCAACGGCCCCAGGGTGTTGGAAAAGGAGCCGTTGGGCCAGCAGGCTCCACCCCCGAGGGACCATCCGCTGGTGGCCTTGTCTGTGGCAGGGATTGGGGAGCAGGCGAGGGCCTCCCTCCTGAGCCCCTCACCCTTCCTCTGGGGGCCAAGGGATCCCCAGGAGAATGAGAACCTGGGATCCGGGTGAGAGGACCCGGCACTTTGGCGGTGGGTCCCGGGGCGGAACGACCTCCCACCTCGGGTCTTCGAGGCACTTCAGCGGCACAGTGCGGGGGGAGGGAGGAATAGCTCAATGGTTTGAGCACTGGCCTGCTAAACCCAGGGTTGTGAGTTCAATCCTTGAGGGGCCCACTTAGGGAGCTGGGGTAAAATTCTGTCTGGGGATTGGTCCTGCTTTGAGCAGGGGGTTGGATTACATGACTTCCTGAGCTCCTTTCCAACCCTGATATTCTATGATAAGGACCCCCCGCCACCAAAGACACGGAGTGGAAGAAGCTCTGGGGGCCTGAGCCCCATGAAAGTTTTCCTGGGCCCCCAGAGCAAGTGAAGTACCCCACTCCAGGGGCCCTGAAAAACTCTCATGGGGTCCCCTGTGGGGCCTGGGGCAAATTGCCTCACTTGCCCTCCCCTCCGGCGGCCCCCCAGGAGGCCCTGGAGGGGAGCTGTGACCCCTGAGGATCTCTTCCCCGGGCCAGCCGGAGCAGGGCCCCAGGGTGCTTGAGCTCCTGTGGAGCCAGGTTCCCAGAGGCCAGCGGGAGGAATCAGGGCCGGGACGGCTCCCCAGAGGGATGGGACAATTCCCCCCTTGCTGTTGCTCCATGTTGCTCTCCCTCTGGCTGTGCCCAAGGCTTGGGCTGGATGCAGGTGGTGCAGGCCTGGGACGCAGGAGTCCAGCTGGACGGTCCCAGCCCTGTCCTGGCTGTGCACCCTGCGCTGAGAGCAAGATACTGGCTGGGCTTCCCGCCAGCCCCCCACTCTCCAGGAGCTCCCGGTGCCGTCCCTGCCAATGACGGCTTCATCAGGAAAGCCATCGGGCTGTGTGTCCCATCAACACCCAACCAGTGCCCCCACCCCAGGGAGACTGGGTGGGAGTCAGGCCCCCAGCTGGGGACTTTGGGACATGGTGGTTCATGGCACTTGGGGGTAGGGCTGGGGCCTGTCCTGGTGGGGTGCTCGCCCTGACAAAGAGTTTCAAGACCTAACCTGGCTGGGTGAGACACCTGCCCCCCCGCACGGCACCGTGCCAGCCACAGGGCATCCCCATTGGCCGAGCTCCCCCCTTTCCCCCGCTGTCGCAAATGCAGCTTGGGAAATAAACGGCCCTTGCGGTGGTTATGGTGGTGCAAGAGCTGTGTGGCCGGGAGGCCTCGCAACTGAGCCTTACGCCAACCCCTCGCCTCAGCCCTGGCCGAGCTTCCCCTGTGGCCTGACCTTGGTTTGAGAAAGAAACGGCCCTTGTCGCCGGGCTCAGTGGTGAGCTGGAGCCGGTTCCCACAGCTTCCCAAGAACCGGTTGCTAAAATTAGACCTCCGTGGAGAACCGGTTGTTAAAGGGCCAGGGAGTGTTCAAACAACTCCTGTCTGCAGGCCGGACCATCCTGTTGCTCCCCGGATTCCCAGCTGGGGAGGCTGAGGCTCCCCCTGCCCCTCCCCGACTCCCCCCTATTAAATCAGAACTTTTTATAGGGAACCGGTTGTTAAAATTTTGGCAGCTCATCACTGGCCGTGCTGGTGGCACAAGAGCCGTGGGGCCGGCAGCCTCCAGCCCCTGAGGGACCAGCCTCTGGTGACCTTTCTTAGAGGGCTTATTTCTTCACCCTCCCACTTCCCTGGTGCTTCTCATGTGAACAGAGAGCGATAATACGCAGAGTCCAAAGGTGCAAAGAATTCCATGGTGATTGGGGTGAACTTCCAGCAAGCTTCAATCCAAGTTCCTTTTTCCTTATTTTTGAATCCCAAATTACTCCCTCTTTGCCCCTAGTTTATTTAGTAATATTCTCAGTTATACCTAAACCAATCGTTTTACTGAAATCTATCTAACCAATCCTAACATATTGTAACATAATTCTCTAACCAATTATATCCCACCACCTTAATTAACTTACACCTCGCAAAATTAGTTATACAGCAGACAGAGACAATTAGAGAACCAGACAGATTAACAATTGAAAAGTGGGGGCCATAAAGATAAAAGATACAGACATGAGGGTTTCACAACCACAACCACTGATAAGTGATATCTTGCCAGACAGGATGTTATCAAAGTACGTTTTCTTTAATCATCTTTCTCTGGTGGTGATGGGCACTATCAGGACAGGATTTATTCCTAACAGCCCAATAGCACCTTATTTCAGTGTGACAGGTTTGGGATCTGAGGATGTGACCTTCACTTCCCAGCTTATGGCTGCCTTTGCTGCTTGGCCAAAGGCCTTAGCCTAAGAACTAGGCCTCAGACTGTCCTAGTGAGAGAAGGCCCAGATACAGGCAGACTGTGATTTTGATTCTTTGTTTTAAACCTCAGTAACTAGCTAAGTGGTAAAAATACACCTGCGTTCCTAAAGTCTAGACCTTTACAGGCAGGCCTGCCTATCTATATCCTAGCGACCTTGTCTGTGGCAGGGTGTGGGGAGCAGGAGGGCCTCCCTCCCAAGTCCCTCATCGTTTCTGTGGGGGCAAAGGGACCTCCCTGCCCCTGGCCCCCTCCTAGAGTGACCAGACAGCAAGTATGAAAAATTGGGACAGGGGGCGGGGCAGTAATAGGTGCCTATATAAAAAAAATCCCCCAAAATCAGGACTGTCCCTATAAAATCAGGACATCTGCTCACCGTACCCACTCCAGAGGAATCCAGCTGGAACGGTCTTTGGCCTGGGTCAGAACCAGGGAACAAGTGACAGGCGTCTCACACAGCACGTACCCGTCTGACTCAACCCCAGGATCATAAACAGGAGCTGTTCTATTGGGCCAGGTGCTGATAGGCTGGCTGCTGTCCCAGCTGCCGTGCCAGGGGCTGAGTCGGGGCCTCCTGTGTTACAGGCACAAACTGATGCTGTTTGGGAGCCAGCCCAGCAAGAGGGTTCGAATACTGTGTACATTTGTGGTCTCCTCACCTCAAAAAAGATATTCTAGCACTAGACAAGGTTCAGAAAAGGGCAACTAAAATGATTAGGGGTTTGGAGAGGGTCCCATACGAGGAAAGATTAAAGAGGCCTGGACTCTTCAGCTTCGAAAAGAGGAGACTAAGGAGGGATATGATAGAGATATATAGAATCATGAGTGATGTTGAGAAAGTGGAAAAGGAAAAGTTATTTACTTATTCCCATAATACAAGAACTAGGGGTCACCAAATGAAATTAATAGGCAGCAGGTTTAAAACAAATAAAAGGAAGTTCTTCTTCACGCAGTGCACAGTCAACTTGAGGAACTCCTTACCTGAGGAGGTTGTGAATGCTAGGACTATAACAATTTTCAAAAGGATAAATTCATGGTGGCTAAATCCATAAATGGCTATTAGCCAGGATGGGTAAAGAATGGTGTCCCTAGCCTCTGTTCGGCAGAGGATGGAGATGGATGGCAGGAGAGAGATCACTTGATCATTGCCTGTTAGGTTCACTCCCTCTGGGGCACCTGGCATTGGCCACTGTCAGTAGACAGATACTGGGCTAGATGGACCTTTGGTCTGACCCGGTACGGCCATTCTTATGTTCTTATGTTATGTTCAGAGCTGGATGAAGATGTCCTGGCATCCAACATCGCGGCAGAGATACCAGGTGCCGGGACCTTGGGAGCTTTATTGGCCTCGGTCGCCCAGCAGAGAATCAGCAACTCCATCACATGTGTGTAATGAACAGAGTGGGATGGAAACTTCTCATGATACTACTCCGATGGCACCCCCTGCCCTAGGACCCCCAACCCAACTGCACCCCTCCTGCCCCAGGGACCCCCAACCCAACTGCAGCCCTCCTGCCCCAGAGACCCCCAACCCAACTGCACCCCTCCTGCCCTAGGGACCCCTAACTGCACACTCTGCCCTGAAAGCATCAACCCCATTGCACCCACTGCCTGGAGACACCCAAAAAGATGCTGTCCCCTGCCCCAGGACCCCCACCCAATTGTGAGTCTGCCTCAGGTGCATCTCCTTCCCCAGGACCGCCCCCAATTTCACTCCCCTGCCTGGAGACCCCCCACCCACCTCAGGGTGTGTGCCCCCTGCCCCAGGAACTCTATCCCCATGCAGACTCTGACCCCTGCCTGGGACTCCCTCCTCAACTGCAGTCCCTTCCCCAGGATACCCCAACCTCACTGTGCCCTGCACCTGGACCCGCATCCTCAACAGGGCCAAACCCTCAGGTGGCATCCACCAGGCTCAGGGAGCAGCCCCACATCCGGACCCATAACCCTATTCCCTACCCCAGCTCCTCAGGGTTTTATCACCTCCCTTTGCGCCAGTGAGGGGGCACTGGGTCTTGTGAGCCATGGTGACAAAGATGGCTGCCTCCTCCCTCTGGTGGGGACAGACTGTGTGGAGCCCACCCAGGGGGCTCCGTCAACCCCCAGATGCTGCAGGATCAGCCCCACACAGCTTGACGGGGGGTAAGGGGGATAGGCTATAATAATGGCTTGAAGCCCAGGGTGACAGAGCCCCCACATTGGCCTCAGCCCGAACCCCCATCCCTGATCCCTTGGGCCCCCAAGCAGGGCAACTGCAAAGCAGGGTGTGCTCCTTGCATTAGTCACATGTCTTCCTCCTGTTCACCAGCAGATGGCAGCAGGTTGGCCAGGTTAATTCATAGACCCTCAGCGCCTCACCCTGCCGCTGTTGGGGTTGACTACGGATTCATAGAATCATAGAACATCAGGGTTGGAAGGGACTTCAGGAAGTCTTCTAGTCCAGCCCCCTGCTCAAAGCAGGACCAATCCCCTAAATCATCATAGCCAGAGCTCTGTCAAGCCTGACCTTAAAAACCACTAAGGAAGGAGATTGCACCACCTCCCTAGGTAACTCATTCCACTGCTTCACCACCCTCCTAGTGAAAAAGTTTTTCCTTGAGAACCAGCTCCATGATATTTCCAGCGACTGAGGTGAGGCTGACTGGCCTGTAGTTCCCCGGATCCTCCTTCTTCCCTTTTTTAAAGATGGCCACTACATTCACTTTTTTCCAGTCATCCGGGACCTCCCCCGATCGCCATGAGTTTTCAAAGATAATGGCCAATGGCTCTGCAATCACATCCGCCAACTCCTTTAGCACCCCCGGATGCAGCACATCCAGACCCATGAACTTGTGCTCTTCCAGTCTTTCTAAATAGTCCCGAACCACTTCTTTCTCCACAGAAGACTGGTCATCTCCTCCCCGTACTGAGCTTCCCAGTGCAGCAGTCTGGGAACTGACCTTGTTGGTGAAGACAGAGGCAAAAAAAGCACTGAGTTCATTAGATTTTTCCACATCCTCTGTCACTAGGCTGCCTCCCTCATTCACCCCTAACAAGGCCCAGAATCTGGGGTCAGAACCTGGCCCACTGGGCCCCGCTGCACTTAAAGGCCTTAGCATTTCTGGGGTTAATAATCTGCAAAAACAAACCAGCTCGGGGCCAGTTTGTAGAGGACGGCAGCGAAGATCTCCCTGTTTAGTGCTGGCGTCGTCGTGTGGGAATTTACCGTATACGATTCAGCTGAGCCGCATCCATTCACACCAGCTGGCGACGTGGCCCATTGACCCCTTTTTCTCTTGAGTCTCTTGTGTCGCGATGTAGATCCAAGAATGCTCTTTAAAAGGGGGTGGGCACAGCGTTGTTGGTTGTGGTTTCTCCCTACTAAACAAGAGGTCCAGGGGTCATATCCCAGCAATCCTTGCTTTAAGTGGATTTTTGTCTAACAGAGGGGGTGGGTAATTAACCATCGGAACACTCTGCTGAGAGTCATGGTGGATTCTCCATCACTGGCCATTTTTTAAATCGAGATTGGATGTTTTTCTACCAGCTCTGCTCTAGGAATCGCTGCGGGGCCGTTCTCCGGCCTGTGTGATCCAGGAGGTCCGAGTGGATGATCTCAGTGGACCCTTCTGCCTTGGGACCTATGAATCTCTGGGTTTCTCTTCACTGCTGAACTGACCCGGTGATCGGCACCCGGGTCTGAGTGCCCGGGTGTGACAGTGCCCACTGCAAAGCCAGAATGGAATTGCTGCATCCCAGTGGCACTGCACTAGCCCAGGGGAGGCCTCGGGCTTCAAAGGGAGCCTGCTCTGGCTCCTAGCGCTGGGTTACTCTCTGAACGCTCTCAGAGCGACTTGGGGGAGAACGTCACTGGCCTTCCTGGGCCTGTGCTCTGAGCCTGGCAGCCCAGAAAAGTAACCCAGCTTGGCGTGCTCTCAATCTCCGCCCGCAGCCTCCATTCCAGCCAGCGCCCAGGCATGGAGCCAGCTCTGAGCCATGGCCTGCTCCCGCCATTGGCATTAATGCAATTCCCACCAGCACGAGGGGGCAGACACAAGGGGGTGGGAGGCAGGGAAGGGTATGTTGCCCAGAGAAGGCAGCAGCATGAACTGTTCAGCCGTGGGGGCAGGACACCAGGGTGAATGGAGGGAAGAGGAATTCCAAATGTGCTATCGGTCAAGCTGGCACAGCTGTGAATTGCAGTGCTCAGCAACCGACTCTCCAGCTGCCCTTGCTGAGCTTGGGCGGGGGCCATGCCACATGGCCGGGGATGGGGGGTGTTAGCTTCAGCAGGTGGCCAGAGAGGAGTTGTGCCTCTCGGGAGCCCTTGGAAGCCTCATTCCAATGCTGCCTTGTGCCGCTTCTGTCTCTGGCAGGGTCCCCTGGCCAGGAGGACCGTCCACAGGCTGGCAGTGCATGGCCGTGCCCCCTCCAGGGCAGCGTGAACTAACTCAGGTCCCGGGGGATGCTGGGCCAGTTGGGGCCAGGCTGTGTGGGGCAGGCTCGGGTGTATTGGCAGCTGGAGGTAGCTCCTGGTCGCTGAGCCTGCTCCAAACCCAAGCCCTGCCTTGGCAAAGCAAAGGTGCTAGACGGTGCCGTCTGCTCCCTCCCCTGCGTGCTCTGTAGCCCCTGTGAGAGCCGGGTGCCGGTGTGGGGGGCGCTGGTGTTATGGGGGTGGGTGGCCCTCAGCGCCGTATTCCCTGCAGAGCTCTGAGTGTCTCTGCGCTGAACAGTCTGCACGGGCACGTGGCCACTCCGGGCACCCTTCACTCTGGGCTAATGAAGTTTATGGGCAGTTCATTTCCTTGGGTTTCTTTCAAATCTCCCCTTGGCTCCCCCAGGTCCCACAGCCCAGCTCTCGCCTGCCCCGGCCTCTGCCTCCTTGGGGAGGGTCACCCCGGGCTCAGCAGGCCCTGGCTGCATGCGAGTCCCTTTGCTCCCCTGACACCATCTCCTTGTGTTCCATCTCTGCCTGCCCAGCCCACTCTGCCCTCCCCAGCCTGTGCCCCACCCAGGGGTGGAGGTCCCCTTGGGCCCTGCAGGTCCAGGAGCTGGGGGAGGATGCAGGAGCAGGGCTGGGACTGATGTGGAGTTGGGGGGGGCACTCTTTTGGGGGGCTCACAAATGGGGGGCATGGATGTGGGGGTGGGTGGAGCCAGCTAAAGCCTCCCCCTTATCTCCAGCTGCTCTGCTTTGGCCTCCTGGCTCCGACTCACACACACCTGCACTGCTCCGACCCCCCTTTCCATCCGGGGGGAGCCTGGGGCAGCAGCAATAGAGAGGATTTGTGGGGCGATGGGAGGGAGGGAGATGGGGGCCTGAGCTGGCTCCATGTCCCTTCTCCCAATTCCATCACTTCACTGGAGGGGAAAGGGCCCAGCTACCCCCTTTTGGTTCTGCTCCATCAGCACGTTGGAGCACATGGAGCAAAGGGCCCTTTGAGGACGGGCCCTTGCTCACCGAGGGATCGTAGAAAAATGGCAGTTTTGGAAACCCTGTTCCTGGGCAAAGCTGCAGCCGTTGAACTGGGTGTTTCAGAACCGAGCTGCTGGCATGGTCCCTTCCGCTGAATAAGGGTCCTGGTGCCAGAGCACGGCCCCATGGGGTGAAGTTTGACCAAGGGGGACAGATCCCACCCTGCATCAACCTCCACACCTGAGTGCTGCTCCAGAGTCCCCGCCCCGCACATCCCACTTCATTCCCCCCCACTCACATTCCCCAGCTCAGCTTCTGCAAAGTTACAAGAATCAGATCATGCGGCTGAGTCTGGGCTGCACAGCTGGAGCGGGGCAGTTGATCAAAGGCAGGGGCCCGGGCCAGATGTCAGCCTCAGGAGGATTTGCCTCTCCCCGCGCATCCGGGTGCATGGAAGAAAAACAATGTGCAGCCGGGTAGCTGTGAAACCCTCTTGTTAGCCAGTGGCTCTGGGGGGTGGCGCACCTGGCAAATCCCTAAGGGGAGAGCGCAAGCCAGGGAGATGCCATCCAGCAGGAAGTTCCTGGCCTGGGCTTCAGTCACCCTGGCCCTGTGCGTGGCAGCCCCAGGTAACGCCTTCCCCCCCAGGTAGCCCCAGGCTGTGCCCCCCAGGACCCATATCTCATTTCTCCCCTGAGCGGGGGATGGGGGGAGAACTGAACACACAGGGGAATCACTCAGAAGCTTTTCCTTCTTCTGGCTGAGCCTGTCACAAACACAGCTGCAGAGAGCATCCGGGGGGCAGATACAGGGTCCCTGCGCAGGGCTGGGGGAGTGACGCACAGAGCACAGGCAATAGCTAATGGGTGTGCAGCTCAGGCACCTGAGGGCAGCTCAATGGGTGATGCAGCTGTCTGTGCACACACAGACCTCAAAACGGAGAACAGGGGAAGCAGAGAGTAACAGCGGCTCCTTGTATTATACAGTGATGTTGTAGCCATGTCAATCCCGGGATACTGAGAGACGAAGTGGGGGCAGGAACAGCTTTTATTGGATCAGCTTCTGCTGGTGAGAGAGACACGCTTTGGAGTTTACCCAGCGCTCCTCTTCAGGTCTGACCTGTGCAGTTTGATAGCTTTTCTCTCTCACCAGCAGGAGCTGGGTCAATACAAATGTTACCTCACCCACCTTGCTTCTGTGTACGTAGAGCTCTCCTCTGCAGCTTTCAGACATTTATGTAGGGAAGGTAAATGACATAAGAACATAGGAACGGCCCTACTGGGTCAGACCAAAGGTCCATCTAGCCCAGTGTCCTGTCTTCCGACAGTGGCCAGAGCCAGGTGCCCCAGAGGGAATGAACAGAACAGGGAATCATCAAGTGATCCATCCCCCGTCGCCCATTCCCAGCTTCTGGCAAACAGAGACTAGAGACACCGTTCCTGCTCATCCTGGCTAATAGCTATTGATGGACCTGTCCTCCATGAATTTATATAGCGGGTTGTTTTTATGCCTGTTATTGTCTTGGCCTTGACAACATCCTCTGGCAAGGAGTTCTACAGGTTCACTGTGCGTTGTGTGAAGAAATATTTCCTTTGATTTATTTTAAACCTGCTGCCTATTCATTTCATTTGGTGATCCCTAGTTCTTGTGCCATGAGAAGGAGTAAACAACACTTCCTTATCTACTTTCTCCACACCAGTCATGATTTTATAGACCTCAATCATATCTCCCCTTAGCCGTCTCTCTTCCAACCTGAAAAGTCCCAGTCTTCTTAGCCTTTCCTCATACGGAAGCCGTTCCATATCTTTTTGCTGCCATTTTCTGAACCTTTTCCAATTCCAATATAGCTTTTTTGAGATGGGGCAACCACATATGCAAACAGTATTCAAGATGTGGGCATACCATGGGCGTACCATGGATTTATATAGAGGCAACATGATATTTTCTGTCCTATTTTTTATCCCAGTTTTGAGAGAGACTTTTGTAGCCCTTCGAAGTTTGTCTGGGTCTTAACTATCATCGTAATTTTGCATCATCTGCAAATTTTGCCATCTCACTCTTTACCCCCTTTTCCAGATCGTTTAGGAATATGTTGAATAGGACTGGTCCCAGAACAGACCTCTGGGGGACACCACTATTTACCTCTCTCCATTCTGAAAATTGACCATTTAGACCTACCCTTTGTTTCCTAACTTTTAACCAGTTACCAATCCAGGAGAGCACCTCCCTTCTTATCGCGTGGCAGCTTACTTTGTGTAAGAGCCTTCGGTGAGGGACCTTGTCAAAGGCTTTCTGAAAATCTAAGTTCACTATATCCACTGGATCCCCTTGGTCCACATGCTTCTTGACCCCCCATAAAGAATTCTAGTAGATTGGTGAAGCATTAGTGAAGAGGATGGAAAATGATAAAATACAGGGAGGGTCTGATCAGAAACAGACAAGTGAAAGCGTCCCATTCAATTTACTTCATTTCATTCTACGCTTTTACAAAAAACATGTTGACTCTTTCTCAACAAATTAGTTTCATCTCTATGTCTGACAATATTGTTCTTTATTATAGTTTCAACCAGTTGGCCCAGTACTGAAGTCAGGCTTACCGGCGAGTAATTGCTGGGATCACCTCTGGAGCCCTTTTCAAAAATTGGTGTCACATTACCTACCCTTCAGTCATCTGATACAGGAGCTGATTTAAATGATAGGTTACACACTATAGTTGGTCAGTCTCAAATTTCACAGTTGAGTTCCTTCCGAACTCTTGGGTGAATACCACCTGGTCCTGGTGACTTATTGCTGTTTAATTTATCAATTGGTTCCAAAACCTCAATTTGGGACAGTTCCTCAGATCTCTCACCCAAAAAGAATGGCTCAGTTTTGGGACTCTCCTTCACATCCTCAGCCGTGAAGATCGATGCAAAGAATTCATTTAGCTTCTCTGCAGTGGCCTTATCGTCCTTGAGTGCTCCTGTAGCACCTCCATCATCCAGTGGCCC
The DNA here is from genome assembly GCF_016161935.1 of Mauremys reevesii. NCBI lineage: Eukaryota > Metazoa > Chordata > Testudines > Geoemydidae > Mauremys > Mauremys reevesii. The sequence goes on from NC_052644.1 coordinate 17,893,201, forward strand.
CAATGTTTATTTGACAGCTTCCTGCTTCTGATGTACTTAAAAGAATATTGCTATGACTTTTTGAGTCTTTGGCTAACTGTTACTCAAATTCTCTTTTGGCCTTCCTAATTGTATTTTTACACTTCGTTTGCCAGTGTTTATGCGCCTTTCTATTTTCCAGACAATACATCTCCAAGAAGCAGTCATTTAAGATGTCAAGAAACTTTCTCTCTGCATCCCGTCCTGAGGTGACACGTACCCAGGCAATATGGGGATAATTGAAATCCCCCATTATTATTATTGAGTTTTTTATTTTAACAGCCTCTCTAATCTCCCTGAGCATTTCACAGTCACTATCACCGTCCTGGTCAGGAGGGCGGTAATATAGCCCTACTCCTATACACTTATTATTAGAGCATGGAATTTCTATCCATAGAGAGTCTATGGTACAGTTTGATTCATTTCCGACTTTTACTTCATTTGATTCTACGCTTTCTTTCACATCTAGTGCCACTCCCCACCAGCACGACCTGTTCTGTCCTTCCGATATATTTTGTACCCTGGTTTTACTGTGTCCCATTGATTATCCTCATTCCACCAAGTTTCTGTGATGCCTATTATATCTGTAACCCTTCAGCCCCTCTGAGTTGCCAGCAACAAGGGCCGGGTTCAGTATCCAGGGGTTCCGTTTCAATAACACGATGCAAAACCAGCTCGAGCCCCCACCCAGTGACTTGGAACAATTACACCCCCCCCAAACCCCCAGGAAGCAATACTTCCCCTCTCGCAAGCACGGAGTCTGAGTGTAGCAAAATCCTTTTAATGACGGAGGGAAACAATGCGGCATTACATTGGGGACATACCACAAACAGGATTCATAACACAAACCATGAGCAAAAGACCCACCTCCAAGTAAGTTGGGCAATGTCCTTTTCCCTTAGGGTCTTAAGTCACCCCAAAGTCCAACAACCCAAAAGTCTCTGTCCCTGGTCAGTGCTGCCCCAGAGTTCAAAAGTTCATCTGCAGAGTTTTACACACACACCCCCCAGCCTAGGCAGAATTGGGGGAGGGGGATACACGGGGTGTTAAGGGGCACCTTACGTGGGCCGAGGCCAACTGCCCCGCCACTCCATGGAGGTCTGCTGCAGCCTTCACCACAAACAGCTCTTCTCCACTAGCTGCTCCGCTCCTCCAGTCGTCCCCACAAACTGCTCCTCTCTTCTCCACTCGCTGTTCCGTGGGCTGCTCCAACCGTCCCACAAGCTGCTCTACTCCACCAGCCATCCCATGAACCACTCCAACCGTCTTGCAAACTACTCTGCTAGCTGCTTAGCAATATATTTTCAGGCACCCCCACAAGTTAACAGAGCACTCAGTGACCGCAGCTCAGTAATTTTAGCTCTTTGAGTGATTTCAGATTCATAGTAGTAAGGGGAGCCTTAGTACTGGTGCACCATTGGCACAAAAAGAAATCAGCTCAGCAGCTCCTAAGAGAATCAAAATTAGCTGTGCTACTCAATACTGGAAGAAAGGCATCTCATGCACACTTTACCCACCCCCAACAACTCTCAATTCACTGGGTTTTGGAACCCATGCCCCTTGTCTGGCAAGTGCTACTTAGTTGATTGTGACTCCCTCTGTCATAAAAGAGGCTCATACTGCTTCATTCACATAATCAGGGTAACAACACTTTATTCCTCCTACCCCATAACCGAGACATTGAGGATCCCACAGCTGTCAAAGTGACCATTTTTTGATCTGCCGTGGACTCATGCTAGGCAGAGTGGGTGTGCCTATGCAAACAAGATCCGCCCCCTAAGTTCTTTTCCACCAGATGTCAGGGTAGAGCTCATCCTGACTCTGCTTACATATCAATATGCTCATTTAATATGAGGTGCTCTAGTTCACCCATCTTATTATTTAGACTTCTAGCATTGGTATATGAGCACTTTAAAAAAATTGTCTCCTTTTAGCTGTCTGCTATTACATGATGTAATTCAGGGGTTCTCAAACTGGGGAGCTGGACCCCTCAGGGGGTCATGAGGTTATTAAATGGGGGGTTGCGAGCTGTCAGCCTCCATTCCAAACCCCGCTTTGCTTCCAGCATTTATAATGGGGATAAATATAAAAACATATTTTAATTGATTAGGGGGAGTGGCACTCAGAGGCTTGCACTCAGACCCCCCACCAATTTCAGTCCCCTGCCTGGAGACCTCCCACTCACCTCAGGGTGTGTGCCCCCTGCCCCAGCAACTCTATCCCCATGCAGACTCTGACCCCTGTCTGGGACCCGCTCCTCAACTGCAGTCCCTTCCCCAGGATACCCCAATCTTAATTCATTTTTGACTTTTACTTCATTTGATTCTATGCATTCTTTCACATCTAGTGCCACTCCCCCATCAGCACGACCTGTTCTGTGCTGCCGATATATATATATATATATATTTTTTTTAGCCTGGTTTTACTGCTGTGTCCCATTGATTAGCCTCATTCCACCGAGTTTCTGTGATGCCTTTAGGACAGTTTTTAAACTAAGGGCTGGGGGAAAGCCAGCAGGTGTGGAGGAGCACGTGGTTGGAACATCTCTTAGGGGAGGATCTATTATTACAGCATCTCTATGTCCTTGTGAGGAGAAGAGGATGGAAAATGATAAATACAGGCAGGGTCTGATCAGAAACAGACAAATGAAAGAGTCCCATTCAATTACATCAGTGGTTCTCAAATGAGCTTAGGGGGCGGATCTTGTTTGCATAGGCACACCCACTCTGCCTAGCATGAGTCCATGGCAGACCAAAAAATGGTCACTTTGACAGCTGTGGGATCCTCAATGTCCCATGGAGGTCCTGGACTTCAATCTCTTACCTAGCAGCCTAAATTTGGCCTCCAGGGTCTCTCTCCTGGCCTTCCCTATGTCATTGGTACCTACATATACCACATGTACCATGACCACTGGGCTTTAGCGACAGGCACCTGACCCTAGCCATAGCCTTTACCACCCACCTGTCTACGTCAGCGGATCCCAGCCTTGTTAACAAGCAGATGAATCTGGCTCAAGGGGAGAAGCGGATGAAACGAACAGGCATGTATGACTCACCAAACCAGGGCAGGCCCAGGTTTCTGTCTAACCGGCTCTCCTATCCCCTGTTCTTGTCCCCCATCCCCAGCGCAGCACCTCAGAGCCTCCAGCCACTGACTGGAACCTCATCCCATCAGGCCGGGGAGCTGCAGGTCCCCGTGGAGTGACGGAGCACCTACACGTCCCACTGCAGGTGGACGTGTGCCCAGCGCTGGAGCCAGGGCGCGTTGCCCAGCAGTTCCCGTGGTGCGGCGCGTGCCGGCCAATCTCATGGACCCGCCCAGAGCACACAGGGCAGATCTGCCCTGACCCCTCTCAGCCCCCGCTGAGCTTCCCCCCGTCTAATCCAGCCAGTGCAGGGCTGGCAGGAAACATGCAAACTGGGGCCTGCCCAGTGTGTTTTTCAAGAGTCTACCTCCACCTCACCAGTAGATGGCAGCCGATGGCCAGGTTCATCCATAGCGAGCTGGGTGTCTGGCAAAGGCTGCCCGGCCTCGCTCCCAAGGGGGTGACTCTGCCAGGGGTCTGGACTCAGGGGGAGCCCCAGGCAAAACGTGGGGGCCAGTCCTGGCCCGATGAAGGGGGCACTGCCAGGGAGGCTGCGAGGCCTCCCACACTGTGTAAAGTCCAGGCGCACGGACAGAGAGGAGGGAGACAGACACAGGGACAGAGACACGAGGCCCCAGGAGCCTTCAACACTTTATTGGTGTTAATCATTCAGGATGGGGGGACTCCGCAAAATCACAGGCCTTGAAAAAAGAAATATCCCACCCCCTGTATCCTCCCATGTCCCCGAACCCTCCAACAGTGTCCCCTGCCCTGTAACCCCCCCAACCCTCCGATGGAGCGTCCTAACCCTCCATCCCCCTTTCCCCCGATGGCACCCCCTGGCCTGCCATGCCCCCAACCCTCCTGCAGCACCCCCAGCCCTGCCGTTACCCCCGCCTCTGAGGGGGCCACTTAGGCCGCTGAGGGGGCCAAGGCTGCTGAGGGGGCCTCTGAGGGGGCCAAGGCCTCTGAGGGGGCCACTTAGGCCGCTGAGGGGGCCAACGCCTCTGAGGGGGCCAACGCCTCTGAGGGGGCCACTTAGGCCGCTGAGGGGGCCAAGGCCGCTGAGGGGGCCACTTAGGCCGCTGAGGGGGCCAAGGCCTCTGAGGGGGCCGCTGAGGGGGCCAAGGCCTCTGAGGGGGCCACTTAGGCTGCTGAGGGGGCCAACGCCTCTGAAGACGCGCAATGTCCTGCCATCCCCCCAATGTTACAATGTCGTCCTCTGCCCTGCTGTCCCCCCAGTCCTCCAATGGTGCCCCCTGACCCACCATCTCCCCAAACCTCCAAAGGTGCCCCCTGCTCTCCCCTACATCCTCTGCTCTCCCCTCTGCCCCCTGCTCTTCCTTCTGCCCCCTGCCAGATGGGTGCAGCGGCTGCCTCATGGCTCGAATCTCATCCAGGCAGGTGTTGGGGTCGGTTTTGGGGTCGTTCCCTCTGCAGTCCCTGCAGCCGTTGGTGTCACAGCGCAGCAGGGGCACGTTGGGCAGCTGGTGCCAGGCCTCCAGCAGGCTTTGGGGATCTAGGTCCCGGTCCTGACGGTAGATCTGCCGGAAGATGAAGGCCTTGTAGTTGTGGTCGATGGGGCGGAAGGTGTCGCTCACCATCTGTAGGATGTTGTGGGGCCTCTTCACCAGCAGGCACGTCCCCGCACAGGGCGAGCGGACGGTGAAGAAGATCAGGCAGCTTCTCTCGTTGTAGGTCCGGGCCAGGAGCTTCTGCACGGGGCTGTTCCGGTCGCCCTGGAGCAGGCGTAACTCGGCGTGTTCCCCCGCCCTGCCCAGGCGCTGCATCCGGGCAGCCACAATGGGCCCTTCATCTGGGTCGTACAGGACACCCTCTGGGTTGATGGCCGCCTGCATGTCCCGCAGCTTGTTCCTGCGCAGCACCTGTTCCAGACCAGATGGGTTCTCACAACTGGCTTTCTGCAGGCTGACGGCGAAGGCGTATTCAACAGCCAACCCATCCCTGAGCGAAGGCAAAGCAAAGGGCAGTGAGGAGACAGGGGGCTCTGAACAGCTCTGCCCTCAGCCCCGAGCGGCAAACTTGGGGTGGGTCACACATGGTGCCGTCACTGGCCGGTTCTAGGCTCTCAGGGCTCCAGCCTGGATCAGGGAATGTTTGCTCCCTGGGAGAATGAAATAAACCTGGAGGGTGGTTTTAGAAAAAACTGCAACAGGTGCCCCCAGGGATCATCAGCCTGGTGTGAGCTTTTGTCCTTCAGCCCCACAGGGCTGAGCGTTACCGCTTGAGCTCCAGGAACAAGCCGGAGCTTTTATGCGGAGCCACCCCAAGAGAGGGACGTGACACACAGTTGGCCGCAGGATACACAGCGATTTGCTGGAGAGCTGAAGAACACTGGAGATCAGGGCTCCTCATTTCTCCCCCCAGTTCTGGGAGGGGACTGTGATTGTGATTAAAGGGAGGCTGACAACGGTGCCTATATATGGCCCATTCAGTGTGAAAGGCTTTATGTCTGCCACGTTAGAGAGCTGGGTTCTCATCCCACCTCTGCCTGAAGTGGCCTTGTGCAGCTGAATTGGGGAAGGTTGGGGGCTCATAACTGACTGAGGACAGGGCAGTAATCTGTAAGGTCTGAGGCCTTTTTCAGGAATAAGCAGCAGCCCAGGAAGCAAAGAGTCATATTCCCTCTAAATTTAAAAAAAAAATGTAAGATTGGGCTGTTAAGGCAGCATTCCTGTGGTAACAGTACCCACCATCACCAGATCTTAAGATCATTAAAGAAAACTTTATTTGACAGCATTCAACAGTCTGGCAAGAAACCCAGTTATTGTGGTACCTCCCGCAGGCATGCCACCAAATCCACGTTGCAGCCAGACCTCCCACAGGCGCGCCGCCGAAGGCTGCCTGACTGCCGTGCTTGGGGCGGCAAAAAACTAGAGCCACCCCTGCCTTTATAGTCCCCCACTTCTCTACTCTTTATCTAGATGGTCTCTGTCTGGTTCTTTGATTGTTTCTGTCAGTTGCATAATTAATTTTACAAGATTTAAATCAACTAAGGTGGCGGGTTATATTGGGTAAAGAACTGTTTTGTAATGGGCTAGGATTGGAGAAAAACACAATTGTGTAGCATTTCAGTTAACAATTGGTTCAGGTACAGCTAAGCCCAACTCAAGTTTCACTATATAAACTGGGGTCCAAAGGAATGCAGTTCTTTGGAGACTAACTGCAGGGAACAGGCGAAGATCAGAGCTGCCAGCCCTCAGCACCCTGCCAGCCCTCAATACAGCAGATAGAGCCCCAGATGACCTGGCCCTGACTGGCCCCCAGGAAAAGTCCATCTGCCTTATTGGGAGTGGTGAGCATTGTCTGCTTCCCCTGTGTATGGGTGCAGAAGGAGCTGGGGCTCGCATCTGGGAAGGGTGATTGTGGGATTCAGGGGGAGATGGAGCTTGGAACTGGAAGAGGGGTAATTCTTGGGGATTTCCAAATTTTGTTTTGGAAAAATTAAAAACAGATTTCAGTTTTACCATATCTGAATATTTCATTTCAGCAAGATCAAAATATTTCCATTTCAGCTTTAGCAACTTGACTTTCCTGCTGTATAATATAATGTAATATAAATATTTCACCTGTATATTATAAACAGTAATATAATATAAGTAAAAATATAAAATAAAGTCATAACCAAATGTTTCTATCTAACAAAACATAATTCTAAAACAAAATTTGGAAATCCCATTCCTTGGAAGTTTTCAAATTTTAGTAACTAATTTGGACTGAAAAGAAAATAGAAATTTCTGAGGGAATTGGAATTCCAGTTTCCAACCAGTTTTTCACAATAGTAATGAGACCCACAACCCCATCCCGGTGCACCCCCAGAATTACCCCTCTTCCAGTTCCAGGCTGCATCTCTCCCTGCATCCCAGAATCACCCCTCCCAGCTCCGAGCCCCAGCTCCCCCTGCACCCCAAAATCACCCCTCCCAGCTCTGCCATGCACTAAGCCACCTATGCCATAGAAAATCACAAAGGGCAAACGTGAAGCATCTTCCCCCCGTTTTCCTTCATTTACCACCCGAGGAGGGCAGACGGGTCCCAGCCAGATGGGAAATGCCCAACTGGCATCTCACTCACTTATCTACATGATCCACAGTCTCTCTGAGCGCGGACGGGTTGATGCTCCCGACAGTCTCTGGCCCGAAGCAGAGGAGAAGGGGCAGCAGCAGGAGTCCAGCCCTGGGCATCCGTCCCGACACCTGCACAGGAACCCGCAGTGTAAGCACCCCTGAGCCTGGGCACAACCCAGAGCCACCAACCCACATCCGCTAGCCCCTGGTGTGCTACCGACAGGAGAGGGGGCAGGGGATAACCCCCTGGAGATTGATGGGGTGGGGTGTGAATGGCAGACAGGTCTTCCCTGGGGCTTTATGGGCCGGGGCGGGGGAACAAAGGGGACTCACCTGGGATTCCATAGGGCAGGAGGAAGTGGTGGGGATTCACCAGGGTTTCCATGGGGCAGGAGGAAGCAATGGCGATTCACCAGGGTTTCCATGGGGCAAGAGGAGGTGGGAGGGACTCACAAGGGTTTCCATGGGGCAGGAGGTGAGGGGCAGCGGGTACTCACCATGGTTTCCATGGGCCAGGAGTAGGAGGTGCCGTCACTCACTGACAGATGCTCATACCGGATCCCCAGTGATGGGCTCTCAGCTCCCAGCCCCTCTTCTTATAGCCCCATTCTTTCCACCACCCCCCGCCCCATGCTGCAGAGGGACGGTGCCCACTCCTTCTGTCCCCGTGACCAGGCCAGTGGCAGGGGAGGTGGGACTCAGCTAATTCATTCAATATTGCCTTGAAAGGAAATATTGTGGGGCTGAGCCAGGAGGGGTGGGGCAGACGGGGGACCAGGATGGGAGGTGGCAAGGGCCAGAGCAGACATGGTGGGGGCTGGGAGCTGGGGAGGGCCAGGGCAGATGGGGGTGAGGGATGGGGTATGGTGAGGGCCAGGGCACACAGCAGTGGGGGATGGGAGGTGGTGAACACTGGCCAGCGCAGACTCCAGGCTGGAGCATTGGCCCTGTCCAGGTGGGTTGGTTTGTCTCATGCTGGGGTTTGACGGGGGGAAGTTCCTGATTCTCCTCCTTATGAGCAAGGCCTGGGGCCTCACATCTCTGTCCCTGTGTCTGGCGCTGTGACCCTCTGTGCTCCGAGGCAGTTCCCTGGCACTCCCATATTTACTATGGTGATAGAATTCGGCTCTGTTGTGTACACAGTGAGCCTTGTGAGGCATCATTCGAAAGGGCTCGATCTGTTGAACATTAATGTCCTGGTGGATTGTATGTGCTGTCATTGTATGGGCACTTATGAAGTTGTGGGTGGTGTGTGTCACTGGAAGATGTTGGGAGGTTGGAAACACCCACAACCAGTTTTTCAGGAACAACAGTGGAGAAGCCAGATAGTGTTGATGGCCCATTAAGGGGAACGCACACTCCCAAGGGCTATCATGTGTGTCCAATGAAGGCTTCTCACAGGGAGCCCATAGACAATGGACAGGGCTTGACTCATGTTATATAGATCTTTCCAGCAAGTGGGAGAGCCTATAAAGGAAGGGAAGTGACTTTTGGCCTCTCGCTCCTCCCAAAACACAACACCTGGGAGCACTGTCTGGAGAACAAAGAGGGTGAACAGGGGAGGTGGTTCCAGGCTGCAAAGGACAATCCCAGCCTATGCAGTGAGGAACTCGACCATCTATGGAGTGTAGCCAATGGCTTTAGTTTGGTATTTAGTTATTGTGTGATGTCATGATTCCATTCTATAGACTCCTTATATGTTCGTCAGAATTGATTTATAGGATTATACTAGTATAAGATGAAGCAATATTTTGAGAAACTAATAAGTCAGGCAAACTGAAACAGGAGAAGACTGTGGGCTGAGGCCTGCTGAAAGGCTTTAGCTTAGCTATTTTAGGCCTTGGATAGCAGTTGATGGCCTAAAAATGAGGGATAGCTCAGTGGTCTGAGCATTGGCCTGTTAAATCCAGGCTTGTGAGTTCCATCTTTGATGGGGCCCTGTGGGGGTTAGTCCCACTTTGAGCAGGGTTTGGACTAGATGACCTCTTGCAGTCCCTTCCAACACTGATAATCTATTATTTGTTTTTAAAACAAAAAATTTGATTTGTGACCATAAATCAGCATTGACCATGACAGAATTCTTTCTGATTGGGTACTGCACAATACTGTTTCTTTCCTGCAAAGGCTATTTGCTTCCTAGGAGCTTTCCATGCAATTAGTTGTACTGGACATGATACTTGTGTTACATTTACTGCCAGTAAGTTTTGTTGGTATCTTTCCAGCTGACCACATAGTGGGGTTATTACCTTCAACATATTTCACCTACAGATTCATTGATGCCCCTTTTGAGAGCAACAAGTTATTTGTGGGCAGGGGTGAAAATAACTGAAATTTCTTACAGGTACTGTCCTGTCACAGTGGGGGGCTCAGGGCAGAGGATCGGGTTGGGGGTGTTGCAATATGAGAGTACCTGTTATAAATTTATGTGTGGGGTGCAGGGGGCTGGGCTGTGTGTGGGTGTGGGGGAGCTCAGGGCAGGGGGTTGAGGGTTGTGGGGGGCTCAGGGAAGGGGGAGGAGATGTGGGGAGGCTCAGGGCAGAGGAGTGGGGGCTTTGGGGGCTCAGGGCAGTGGGCTGGGTGTGGGTGCAAGAGTCAGGGGAGGAGGCTGGGGTGGGGCTCAGTCCAGGAAGGGGGCTAGGTGTGTGTGGGGGGGTGTAGGAGTCAGAGCAGGTGGTTTGGGGGCTGTGGGAGGCTCAGGGCAGGGGGCTGGTTGTGTGTGGGGGGTGCAGGAGTCAGGGAAGGGGGCTGTGGGTGCGGAGGGCTCAGGAAAGGGGATTGGGGTGTGTGTGTAGGGGGGACTGCGTGGGGGGAGACTCGGAGCTGGGGCAGTCCCGCTCATGGCTGGGTTACCTTATCTGGCTGGTGGATGGATCCCTGCCCTGCTGCTCCTGTTTGGTGGCAAGGGAGCTGTGGGCTGGTTGGGGAGGGGCCCATCTGCTGCAGGGAAATGGTTGGCAGTGGACGTGAGAGACCCCCCTGGCCTGCCGCTCCCTTCCCTGGCTTCTTCCCAGGGGCTGCGGCAGCAGTGTCTGCCATTGGCACTGCACGGGCGCTGCCTGGCGTCCAGTGAGAGAGGGGAAAGAGGGGGGACAGGCGCGGAAACCCCACCAGGAGCCCGGTTTATTTTCTGGAGTACGTAATTGATGTGCTTTCTGATTTTTTTAACATTCACCTTATTTTTAATTGACATTTCTGTACCAAACAATTCTGTAATCCTCCATAGAATTTCCAGTGGACTTGTTTTTTGGGGTTTTGGGTTTTTTTGAGGAGCATAGAGAACACAGAATCATAGAATCATAGAACTAGAAGGAACCTCGAGAGGTCATCAAATCCAGTCCCCTGCACTCATGGCAGGACCAAGTACCATCTTTAGACCATCCCTGACAGGTGTTTGTTTAACCTGCTCTTAAAAATGTCTAGTGATGGAGATTCCACAACCTCCCGAGGCGATTTATTCCAGTGCTTAATCACCCTGACAGTTAGGAAAGTTTTCCTAATGTCCAACTTAAACCGCCCTTGCTGCAGTTTAAGCCCATTGCTTCTTGTCCTATCCTCAGAGGTTAAGGAATCATTTTTCTCCCTCCTCCTTGTAACAACCTTTTACTGTTGTCATGGCTCCTCTCAGTCTTCTCTTTTCCAGACTAAGCAAAACCAATTCATTCAATTATTATTGTCTAGTTGTAAACCCAAATTAGCTATATCCTGCACCTGTGGTTGATAAGTGGTAATCTTATCCCCAAGGATTACTGAGAAGAAAAATGCCACTTTGGTGTCCGCAATAACTGAATTTTCTCATTTGCCAATTAGACAAATATAACACAGCAGGGATATGTGTGAATTGTACCTGATTAATTAATACCCCTGGCACAGGTTTGGCAGTGAGACCACTACCAGGGCCTTCTTGTAATTTTGGACATTTTACTGAGTTTTGGGGCTTATGGTTCTTTTTAACTATTATTGTCTGGACCTTTCCTTTAACTACTGCTTTATCAGAGGCTCCTTGAACAATTGCAATAGGAGGAGGATTTCTCTTGGGATTTCTTGGTTGGGTTTGAATATAACTCTAAGCTTTAGACAATTAGTCCAGCTCTCCCGGCAGAGTGCTTCCAGGGTTAACATACATTATTACTTTACCCCAAACTGCTGGTGAAGAATTGTTAACAAACAAATTAATACATTGTGGGTTTGTTTCCTTACCAGGCATTTCATTAGAGAGCCAAACGGCTGAAAGTCTATTGTGGAATGTATGCGGTGACTTGCCTTCCCATTGCTTCATGTTAGCTACCAAAGTCACTCCTGCCTGGCTTGGGTGCATGTGGAGGCTCTGGTTTGGGCTCTAAAGTGTCTTGGGCTACAATGGGCATGTTAGATTTCAAATGAATTATGCCACTTGTTCTTTTTATTATGGCTCCTGACTTGATTGGCTTAGAGAGATTAAAGTGACTTTTAGATTGCAAAGACTTTTGTCTTTCTTAAGAGATACTGATATCCAGAATTTCACCCTTACAGGCTTTTACAGCAACTTCTACAGTTCCCTGAGTTTCTTGCAAGAAACGACCCCGTTGTGGATGGGCTTGCAAGATATTTTTTTAAATTGCGCTGCTGTTTTTACTCTTGCCCAAACAAATGTTCCTGCCCCGTGCATGGGCGGCAGGTTATATATTTGTGTGGGGCTCGGGCCCCACCAATATTCAGGGCTGGGCGCCCTGCTCCAGCAATAGTTGGAGCTGGGTCTCTTCCCGCCCACCCACCCCCCCTCCCCCGGTCCTGCCCGGATCGGCCCCCGCCCCCGCAGGACTCCCCCCGCCGCGACCCTGCCTGGAGCAGGTCCCAGCCCCGCCTGCCACCCCCTCGCGTGTTCCCCCTCCGCCGCGTTGTGTTGCGTCCCTGCCTGACAGAACGCAGCGCGCTGCTGCCCGGAGGGCTCCCAGCAGATTTGCTGTCTGCTGCCGCAGGGTCCTAGTGCCTGCCCTCCGACAGTACTGGCAAGGCAGGCTGCCCTTACCCTGAGCCTCTCCAACCCCAAACCCTCAGCCCCAGCCAGAGCCCTCATTCCCCCGCACCTAATCCTCAGCCCCAGCCCTGAGCACCCACATCATGAACCCCTCATCCCCCTGCACCCTAAGCCTCAGCCCCAGCCAGAGCCCTCATCCCCCTGCACCCTACTCCTCAGCCCCAGCCAGAGCCCTCATCCCCCCACACCCTAATCCTCTGCCCCAGCCCTGAGCGCCCCCACATCATGAACCCCTCATCCCCCTGCACCCTAATCCTCAGCCCCAGCCCTGAGCGCCCGTACATCATGAACCCCTCATCCACAGCCCTCACCCACAGCCCAACCCTCTTCCCTAGCCCTGAGCCCCCTCCTGCATCATGTACCCCTCATCCTCAGCCCCACAGTCCTCACCCTGCACTCCCTCCTATCCCCAAACTCCCTCCCCCATCCCACACACCCCTTCCCAACCCCAAACTCCATCCCAAAGCCTGCACCCTTCACCTCCTCCTGCACACCCACCCCCTGCCCCAGACCAGAGCCTGCACCCAGCACCCTTCCTGCACCCTAATCCCCAGCCCAGGATCTGCACCCCAGACCTCCCCCACCGAGCCCCCTCCCAGAGCCTTAGGCAGGTGGGGGCGGAGTTGGGGGGGGCGGAGTTGGGGGCGGGTTCTGGGCCCCACCAAAATTTTTACAAACTTGCCACCCATGGCCCCGTGGCTTCTTTTTCACACCATAATTTTATAACCAGCCTCTTGCAGGTGTTACTTACTGGAGCTTAAGTCTCTTGCCAAACTCTTCCTTTGATTAAGGAGTACAGGATTGACCTCCCTTACCCTACTGAGTTGTTTTTTTCAATGTCTAACTAGACTTCTGCTCTTTGCATAAGGCTTGTTTTACCTTCTGCAGTTGTTTTACCTTTCTTTTAAATCCTTTTCCATAGGATATTACATGCTATAGATACACAATCCAGGGCTATTTCTTTCACCTCTTAAGCCTTTCCCCGCCCCCGCCTTTTCCTTTTCAAAGAGGAAATACCATCAATTTCAGGGATCTCTAGGGGCCCCAAGCACTCCAGTAGTTTTTAACTAACCCTCCCCCACGGGCTTTAATGTCGTCTCGCACAAAGGCCTCCCAGGACATTTGTGGAGTTGGAATTGTTGCAATAAATGCCTGACTGCGTAACTTATTTTGTTCCCTATTTCTTTTGGAAAAGTGGCCGGCATCCCTTCCTTGCTCCCAAAATGTTTACAGGGATTTGATTTGATTTTTTAAATTGAGAAGGGTTTGTGGTGCTTACTTCTCCTTCAAAAGCAGCAAAGAGTCCTCTGGCACCTTATAGACTAACAGACATATGGAGCATGAGCTTTCATGGGTGAATACCCACTTGGTCGGATGCTTCTCCTTCAGGTGTTTTACAGCTGGAGCACACCGAGAGGAAGGGGCAGTGACCAAGGCAACCCCACAAAGATTTCCTTGATCCTCCATCAGTGGCATAGTCCAGAGGAGTTTAAAGTTTGGGGAGCTTATTAATTAATATGATGTGTGGGGCGGGGGTGCTTGTTGCTTATTATTGACAAATGACGGAGAAGTGTCCGACCCACTCTGCCACGCCTGGTAGGGGGCTTGTACCCATACGTGAATTCAAGGGTCCATTACACAATTGCAATTCCTATTTTCTTCCCCTGACCTCAATGTTTACAACATTAACCAGACAGACAAACATAGAATGCAAGCACGCATAAGCAAAAGCAGGACATCTCCCCGTATGACTTTTGACCTAGATATATTTTTTTTCTTAAAACCTTGGTTTCATATTGGGTTTCTGTGTTTACTATGGTTCCACCTGTTCTTTATGGTTTCTTGCGTTTTCTATGGTCCTGGGTTTCAGCACCAAATCTGGAGCCTTTCATTCTATTTAACCTCAATCACATTTCCCTGGGTTCAGCTCTGGTGGCTACAGTCTCAAGTTCAAGCGAGTTGTCTCTGTTCTAGATCTGGAGCCCATAGGAACACAGGAAACCATCAGCAAGTAACACATACAATTACAAAAGCCTCTCTCTTTTAGCGGTTTTATTAAAGTTGGCAATAAAATCATAAAAGTTACAGCACATCTAATTAAAAATCAAGATATGTGCCATGCACTAATTATAACTATAGACAGAATTACATCCTCCTAGGCGGCATTAGAATCTGTCAGCCCTCTCAAACTCCGTCGGCCCTCGCATGGATTGATTGTTACTATGGGAGTGGTTCCTGCTGGAGTTTCCTGTAGGAAGCTCAGTTTGCCTACTTTGGGCACCCTTTTTGATACTGTGACGCTGTCTATACCTACATTCGGCACATGTACATGACAGCATCGTCCCTCTCTTTTTTATCAGTCTATGTTCCCTGGAGACATGAGGGACCCCGAATTCTGTAGGCTGGGTATGCTGATGTCCCGCCTTTGTCTTGCGGTTTAAGGCACGGGTTATAAGCATATTTTGTTGTTACAGCATTTTTATGATTTAAATTTAACTTTCCCACTTTGACTGTCTCAATATTACCCGTTTCTGCCTCTTTTCTTAGAATTTTAGGGCATTGGGTTCTTTTTAGGTTACCAACATACACCACGTTTTGTATTCAAAGCCTAAAATAGCTAAGCGAAAATCTTGCAGGCCTTAGCCCACAGGCTTCTTGCATTTCAGCTTGTCTGACTTATTACCTAGTTCCTTTAAATATTGCTTCATTTTAGTCTTTTCTAATTCTAGAAATCAAATTCTGATTAACATATAAGGAGTATATAGAATGTAATCATAACATCACACGATAAATGAAAACCAAAGTAAAACCCTTGGCTACATTTCCCCCCCTTGACAGAGTCAGTGTTATCTCATTATCAAGGGATGACTAGATTATAAGTGCCCTGTCACATACATATGACATTAATGCAATAAGACACATATATACTTGATAGAACATTCACATTTAATAGAATCATAGAATCCTAGGACGGGAAGGGACCTCGAGAGATCATCTAGTCCAGTCCCCTGCACTCATGGCAGGACCAGCCCCATCTAGACCATCCCTGGTATGGGAATGTCTAACCTGCTCTTAAAAATCTCCAGTGATGGAGATTCCACAAGCTCCCTTGGCAATGTATTCCAGTGCCTAACCACCCTGACAGTTAGGAAGTGGTACATAGTTAGGACAGTTAGGAAATGGTACATAGTTATAAGCTGCTTTTGGAACTTGCTGTGGACTTATGCTTTGCATTACCTTATAAGTATTAACGTTCTTGTATTCTTTTTTTTACATTCTTTTTGGTTGTTGCGGGTGTTGTAACAGTTGACCACAGAGGTAACAGAATAGGAAACACATGCGGTAAAGGGTTTTTTGCCTTCCTCTGCAGTGTGGGGTAGGGTCACTTGCTGGAGGATTCTCTGCATCTTTAAGTCTTTAAGCCACGATTTGAGGACTTCAATAGCTGAGACATAGGTTAGGGGTTTGTTACAGGAGTGGGTGGGTGAGATTCTGTGGCCTGCCTTTTTCCTATGGGCTCCTGATGTAGAACAAACAGAGAATACTCTGTTGAATTTAATACTGTAGCCACCATGGCTAAGCTCAGGGAAACATGATTAATGTAAAATAGAAATAAAAGGCTGCGCAGGGTGAGACACTGCCTGATTCAAATCCTGTTTAGTTTTTAGAACTAAGATTGCAAATTAGTTTTATTTCTTAGGTGACCAACTTTGATCTCTACACCCACTATTGAAAATCACTTATCATCTGTCTTTCTGTAGTTAATAAATCTGTTTTATATTTTACCTAAAATAGTGCGTTTTGGTTGAAGACCTTGGGGAATCTGCTCAGTGTGCACAAGCTGGTGCATGTCCTCTCCACATCGAGGGCTGAATGGACTGGGTTATCAATTTAAACTGGCCAGGCCTCTGACTAGGGCAGGATGGTACAGACATGGGATCCAAGGACGGAGAGCTGCGGGGAATTGGCTGGATCCTCTCTGTTGTTAGTTCATGAGTGGGTGGGGGAAGAATTAATGTAACTTGGCTGGGTGCGTCCCTGCCTATGGATCATAGAATCATAGAATCTCAGGGTTGGAAGGGACCTCTGGAGGTATCTAGTCCAAACGCCTGCTCAAAGCAGGACCAATCCCCAACTAAATCATCCCAGCCAAGGCTGACCTTAAAAACCTCTAAAGAAAGAGATTCCACCATCTCCCTAGGTAACTCATTCCAATGCTTCACCACCCTCCTAGTGAAAAAGTTTTTCCTAATATCCAACCTAAATCTCCCCCATGAAACTTGAGACCATTATTCCTTGTTCTGTCATCTACTACCACTGAGAACAGTCTAGATCCATCCTCTTTGGAACCCAATTTCAGGTAGGTGAAAGCAGCTATCGAATCCCCCCTCATTCTTCTCTTCTGCAGACTAAACAATCCCACTTCCCTCAGCCTCTCCTCAGAAGTCTCCAGCCCTCTAATCATTTTGATCTGGTTTTTGGCTGTATAAGTGCAGCACCTGGAGGGATTTGCAGCTTGTCACAGCAGCACAGTGTGAGAGGGAGCACAGAGGGCTCAACGGTACCTCTCTTCCAGGTTACACCCCAGGAAAAACTTTCACAAGCACCAGCATCTCTGTCCATGTGTCTGGCTCTCTTCCACCCTGTCAGGCCAGACACAGACAGCTGGGGATGGGGCAGGAGGCTGAACATGTCCATCTGTCACTCAGCGAGATCAGGTTGCCGCTGTCTGTGCCAACCGCACTGTGCAATGAAATGGGACATCGGGCAGAGCCCAGTGGGTGCCAATAGGCCCTGATGTCAGTGGACCTGCTCCAGCTGGGAATCCTCACTCCAAGGTCACCCCAGGGTGGGGAGAGGTTCTAGTGGGGAGCTTAGAGTGTGCTTGGGTGGAGTGGGGGTTCTAGACTGGAGTTCAACGCTTGCTCGGGGACGGGGAAGAGGTTCTCGACTGAAGCACAGAGGTCGCTAAGAAGTGAGGGGGTGCTAGATTGGAGTGTAGAGCAGAGTCAGGATGGGGTGTGGGTTCTAGAATTGAGCCTGGCGCATGCTCTGGGTGGGGCAGATGTTCTAGATAGGAGCCACATGCGCACAGAGGTTGAGCGATCTAGATAGGGGCCCGGCCCACACTCAGGAGGGGCAGGGGTTCTAGACTGTCAGCCGTTACACACTCGGGGGTGGAGTTCTAGATTGGAGCCTGGCACATACATGTAGGTTTCATACTGGGGCTCAACAGGGGAAGATTTTCCCTCTGGAAAGCACCCTGCACCCCTCAGGGCCTGGCAGAAACGCAGCACCACCAATGCCAAACCAGCTGGTGTTTCTCTAGGCTCCAGGACTGATGGAGGTTTGGGGTGGGTCCAGGACAGAGAAATGTACCCGAGAGCCCCACGCCAGCAGCTTCTCTGCCCCCTTCAGCCTCCTGGGGACATTGGGATGGAGGTTTGGCTTGTGATGGTCCCATCCAAACGGGTTTTGCTGTTTGGAACCGGAGAGTCTTCTTCCCAGGTGAGGGCAAACTCAGGCAGGGCTCACCCACGGTGCCACACCTGGCCCTAAGGGGCACGATGAAACGGCCTGCGCTAAGACCGAGCTGCTTCTCTCCAGCACCCGACTGGCCAAGGGGGCTCAGCACACAGGGATGGGGCCCCAAAGGGGCACACTATTGTTCTAACGCAGGGTTAATGGGGGCAGGCTGTAGATGCCAGGAGGGGTAAGAGAACAGGAAGGGCCAGCTTGGATCACATTTGGGGCCAGGCTCCCAGACACCCCCCGTCCTTCGGCAGCTCCCAGTGCTGTCCAGCGAGCGACGGCTCCATAGCAATAGGACTGAAGGCACAGCCGGGGGGTGGGTGTTTGGGGTCACACAGCCATCAGGTCTTGGGAGGGACCCACTAAATGTCTGATACTCCTGAGGAGACCGTCTGTCTGCCCACCCCTTCTGTGCCCAAGTGGTGCCCGCGGGGACTATGGGGCAGGGCAGTTCATGCCCCTTGGTGGATGTGCTGGTGCCTGGGCACTGCGGGCGGGCGCCCTGGGATGGGGGTTCATAGTCCAGCTTGGGTTAGTGGGAGGCTCCCCTCTGGGTCCAGCTCCCCGAGCTGCCAACGGCCCCAGCCCAAGCTTCCCCTGCTGGTGCAACTGTGGCTTGAGAAATAAACAACCCTTGTGGCCAGGGTGTTGGAAAAGGAGCCGTTGGGCCAGCAGGCTCCACCCCCGAGGGACCAGCCGCTGGTGGCCTTTTCTGTGGCAGGGAGTGGGGAGCAGGCGAGGGCCTCCCTCCTGATCCCCTCACCCTTCCTCTGGGGGAAAGGGATCCCCAGGAGAAAGAGAACCTGGGATCCGGGTGAGAGGGAGGGACCAGGGCAGAGCGAGGATCCCCAGCGGGCTGGGCAAGGCGGGTAGAGCATCGTGATGATGGGGTCTCTGGGAGGCTGGAGGGGACGCAGAGAAGGTATTTCTGGCAGTTTGGGGGAGAGCAGGGGGCTGGGGGCAGAGCAGGGGGCATGGAGGAGAGCAGGCAGTGTGGGTGTTGCTCAGTCTGCCCTGCAGTCCCTCAGCTTGGTCCCTGGCTCCCAGCCTGGATGCCCCTTCCCAGGAGGGGAGCAGGGCCGCCCAGAGGATTCAGGGGGCCTGGGGTCTTCGGCGGCAGGGTGCTCCCACCGCCAAATTGCTGCCGAAGACCTGGCACTTTGGCGGTGGGTCCCGGGGCGGAAGGACCCTCCGCCACCAAATTGCCACTGAAGACACAGAGTGGAAGAAGCTCTGGGGGCCCAAGACCCACGAGAGTTTTCCGGGGCCCCCGGAGCAAGTGAAGGACCCCACTCCATGGGCCCTGAAAAACTCTCATTTGGGCCCCTGCGGGGCCTGGGGCAAATTGCCCCACTTGACCTCCCCTCACCCCCCCCCGGGTGGCCCTGGAGGGGAGCTGTGACCCCTGAGGATCCCTTCCCCGGGCCAGCCGGAGCAGGGCCCCAGGGTGCTCGAGCTGCTGTGGAGCCAGGTGCCCAGAGGCCAGCGGGAGGAATCAGGGCTTGGACGGCTCCCCAGACGGATGGGACAATTCCCCCCCGGCTGTTGCTCCATGTTGCTCTCTCTCTGGCTGTGCCCAAGGCTTGGGCTGGATGCAGGTGGTGCAGGCCTGGGACGCAGGAGTCCGGCTGGCTGGTCCCAGCCCTGTCCTGGCTGTGCACCCCGCGCTGAGAGCAAGATGCTGGCTGGGCTCCCCGCCAGCCACCCACTCTCCAGGAGCTCCCGGTGCCGTCCCTGCCAATGACGGCTTCGTCAGGAAAGCCATCGGGCTGTGTGTCCCATCTACACCCAACCGGTGCCCCCACCCCAGGGAGACTGGGTGGGACTCAGGCCCCCAGCTGGTGACTATGTGGCAGGGTGGTTCATGGCACTTGGGGGTAGGGCTGGGGCCTGTCATGGTGGGGTGTTCGCCGTGACAAAGAGGTTCAAGGCCTAACCTGGCTGGGTGAGACACCTGCCCCCCCGAACCGCACCGTGCCAGGCACAGGGCGTCTCCATTGGCCGAGCTCCCCCCCTTCCCCCACTGTCGCAAATGCAGGTAGGGAAATAAACTGCTCTTGCGGTGATGATCATGGTGCAAGAGCTGTGTGGCCGGGGGGCCTCGTTCCTGAGCCTTACGCCAACCCCTCGCCTCAGCCCTGGCCGAGCTTCCCCTGTGGCCTAACCTTGGTTTGAGAAAGAAACGGCCCTTGTGGCCGTGCCCCGTGCTGGTGGCACAAGAGCCGTGGGGATGGCAGCCTCCAGCCCCTGAGGGACCAGCCTCTGGTGACCTTTCTTAGAGGACTTATTTCTTCACCCTCCCATTTCCCTGGTGCTTCTCATGTGAACAGAGAGCAACAATACCCAGAGTCCAAAGGTGCAAAGAATTCCATGGTGATTGGGGTGAACTTCCAACAAGCTTCAATCCAAGTTCCTTTTTCCTTATTTTTGAATCCCAAATTATTCCCTCTTTGCCCCTAGTTTATTTAGTAATATTCTCAGTTATACCTAAACCAATCGTTTTACTGAAATCTATCTAACCAATCCTAACATAGTGTAACATAATTCTCTAACCAATTATATCCCACCACCTTAATTAACTTACACCTCGCAAAATTAGTTATACAGCAGACAGAGACAATTAGAGAACCAGACAGATTAACAATTGAAAAGTGCAGGCCATAAAGATAAAAGATACAGACATGAGGGTTTCACTACCACAACCACTGATAAGTGATTTCTTGCCAGACAGGATGTTATCAAAGAAAGTTTCTTGAATCATCTTTCTCTGGTGGTGATGGGCACTATCAGGACAGGATTTATTCCTAACAGCCCAATAGCACCTTATTTCAGTGTGACGGGTTGGGATGTGAGGATGTGACCTTCGCTTCCCAGCTTATGGCTGCCTTTGCTGCTTGGCCAAAGACCTTAGCCTAAGAACCAAGACTCAGACTGTCCTAGTGAGAGAAGGCCCAGACACAGGCAGACTGTGATCTTAATTTTTTTTTTAAACCTCAGTAACTAGCTAAGTGGTAAAAATACACCTGCGTTCCTAAAGTCTAGACTTTTACAGGCAGGCCTGCATATCTATATCCTAGCGACCTTGTCTGTGGCAGGGTGTGGGGAGCGGGAGGGCCTCCCTTCCAAGTCCCTCATCGTTTCTGTGGGGGCAAAGGGACCTCCCTGCCCCTGGCCCCCTCCAAGGGTGACCAGACAGCAAGCATGAAAAATCGGGACGGGGGCGGGGGGGCGGGGGTGGTAATAGATGCCTATATAAGAAAAATACCCCCAAATCAGAACTGTATCTATAAAATCAGGACATCTGCTCACCGTACCCCCTCCAGAGGAATCCAGCTGGAACTGTCTTTGGCCTGGGTCAGAACCAGGGAACAAGTGACAGGCGTCTCGCACAGCATGTACCCGTCTGACTCAACCCCAGGATCATAAACAGGAGCTGTTCTATTGGGCCCTGTGCTGATTGGCCGGCTGCTGTCCCAGCTGCCGTGCCAGGGGCTTAGTCGGGGTCTCCTGTGTTACAGGCACAAACTGATGCCGTTTGGGAGCCAGCCCAGGAAGAGATTTTCTGGGCAGAGCTGGATGAAGATGTCCTGGCATCCAGCATTGGGGCAGAGATGCCAGGTGCCGGGACCTTGGGAGCTTTATTGCCCTCGGTCGCCCAGCAGAGAATCAGCAACTTCATCACATGTGTGTAATGAACACAGTGGGATGGAAACTTCTCATGATACTACCCTGATGGCACCCCCTGCCCTAGGACCCCCAACCAAGCTGCACCCCTCCTGCCCCAGGGACCCCCAACCCAACTGCACCCCTCCTGCCCTAGGGACCCCCAACTGCATACTATGCCCTGAAAGCATCAACCCCATTGCACCCACTGCTTGGAGACACCCAAAACGATGCTGTCTCCTGCCCCCGAACACCCACCTAACTCTGAGTCTGCCTCAGGTGCATTTCCTTCCCCAGGTCCGCCCCCAATTTCACTCCCCTGCCTGGAGAACCCCCCACCCACCTCAGGGTGTGTGCCCCCTGCCCCAGGAACTCTATCCCCATGCAGACTCTGACCCCTGCCTGGGACCCCCTCCTCAACTGCAGTCGCTTCCCCAGGATATCCCAACCTCACTGTGCTCTGACCCTGGACCCGCATCCTCAACAGGGCCACACCCTCAGGTGGCATCCACCAGGTGCAGAGAGCAGCCCCACATCCGGACCCATAACCCTCTACCCTACCCCAGCTCCTCAGGGTTTTATCACCTCCCTTTGCGCCAGTGAGGGGGCACTGGGTCTGGTAAGCCGTGGTGACAAAGATGGCTGCCTCCTCCCTCTGGTGGGGACAGACCATGTGGAGCCCACCCAGGGGGCTCCGTCAACCCCCAGATGCCGCAGGATCAGCCCCACACAGCTTGACGGGGGGTAAGGGGGATAGGCTATAATAATGGCTTGAAGCCCAGGGTGACAGAGCCCCCACATTGGCCTCAGCCCAAACCCCCATCCCTGACCCCTTGGGCTCCCAAGCAGGGCAACTGCAAAGCAGGGTCTGCTCCTTGCATTAGTCACATGTCTTCCTCCTGTTCACCAGCAGATGGCAGCAGGTGGCCAGGTTAATTCATAGTACCTCGGCGCCTCACCCTGCCGCTGTTGGGGTTGACTTCGGATTCATAGAATCATAGAACATCAGGGTTGGAGGGGACTTCAGGAAGTCTTCTAGTCCAGCCCCCTGCTCAAAGCAGGACCAATCCCCTAAATCATCATAGCCAGAGCTCTGTCAAGCCTGACCTTAAAAACCACTAAGGAAGGGGATTGCACCACCTCCCTAGGTAACTCATTCCAGTGCTTCACCAGCCTCCTAGTGAAAAAGTTTTTCCTAATATCCAACCTAAACCTCCCCAATGCAACTTGAGACCATTATTCCTTGTTCTGTCATCTGCTACCACTGAGAACAGTCTAAGTCCATCCTCTTTGAAACCCCCTTTCAGGTAGCTGAAAGCAGCTATCAAATCCCCCCTCATTCTTCTCTTCTGCAGACTAAACAATCCCAGTTCCCTCAGCCTGTCCTCATAAGTCAAATTTTTCCACCTCTTTCTTGCAGTGCGGGGCCCAAAACTGGACACAGTACTCCAGATGAGGCCTCACCAATGTCGAATGGAAGGGAATGATCACATCCCTGAATCTGCTGGCAATGCCCCTACTTATACAGCCCGAAATGCCGTTAGCCTTCTTGGCAACAAGGGCACATTGTTGATCCAGATCCAGCTTCTTGTCCATTGTAACTCTTAGGTCCTTGTCTGCAGAACTGCTGCCTAGCCATTCGGTCCCTAGTCTGTAACAGTGAATGGGATTCTTCCGTCCTAAGTGCAGGACTCTGCACTTCTCCCTGTTGAACCTCATCAGGTTTCTTTTGGCCCAACCCTCTAATTTGTCTAAGTCCCTCTATATCCTATCCCTACCCTCCAGTGTATCTACCACTCTTCCCAGTTTAGTGTCATCTGCAAACTTGATGAGAGAGCAGTTCACGCCATCCTCCAGATCGTTAATGAAGATATTGAACAAAACCGGCCCCAGGACTGACCCTTGGGGCACTCCCCTTGAAACCAGCTGCCAACTAGACATGGAGCCATTGATCACTACCCGTTGAGCCCAACAACCTAGCCAGCTTTCTATCCACCTTATAGTCCATTCATACAGCCCATACTTCTTTAACTTGCCGGCAAGAATATTGTTGGAGACCATATCAAAAGCTTTGCTAACGTCAAGGAATAACATATCCACTGCTTTCCCCTCATCCACAGACCCAGTTATCTTCTCATAGAAGTCAATTAGGTTAATCAGGAATGACTTGCCTTTGGTGAATCCATGCTGACTGTTCCTGATCACTTTCCTCTCCTCTATCACTTTCCTCTCCTCTAAATGCTTCAGAATTGATTCCTTGAGGACCTGCTCCATGATTTTTCCAGCGACTGAGGTGAGGCTGACTGGCCTGTAGTTCCCCGGATCCTCCTTCTTCCCTTTTTTAAAGATGGCCACTACATTCGCTTTTTTCCAGTCATCCGGGACCTCCCCCGATCGCCATAAGTTTTCAAAGATAATGGCCAATGGCTCTGCAATCACATCCGCCAACTCCTTTAGCACCCCCGGATGCAGCACATCCAGACCCATGAACTTGTGCTCTTCCAGTCTTTCTAAATAGTCCCTAACCACTTCTTTCTCCACAGAATACTGGTCACCTCCTCCCCGTACTGTGCTGCCCAGTGCAGCAGTCTGGGAACTGACCTTGTTGCTGAAGACAGAGGCAAAAAAAGCATTGAGTACATTAGCTTTTTCTACATCCTCTGTCACTAGGTTGCCTCCCTCATTCACCCCTAACAAGGCCCAGAATCTGGGGTCAGAACCTGGCCCACTGGGCCCCGCTGCACTTAAAGGCTTTAGCATTTCTGGGGTTAATAATCTGCAAAAACAAACCAGCTCGGGGCCAGTTTGTAGAGGACGGCAGCGAAGATCTCCCTGTTTAGTGCTGGCGTCGTCGTGTGGGAATTTAGCGTATACGATTCAGGTGAGCCGCATCCATTCACACCAGCTGGCGACCTGGCCCATTGACCCCTTTTTCTCTTGAGTCTCTTGTGTCGTGATGTAGATCCAAGAATGCTCTTTCAAAGGAGGTGGGCACAGCGTTGTTGGTTGTGGTTTCTCCCTACTAAACAAGAGGTCCAGGGGTGATCCCTGCTCTAAGTGGATTTTTGTCTAACAGAGGGGGTGGGTAATTAACCATCGGAACACTCTGCTGAGAGTTGTGAAAGTAGAATGAATTATGTTACAAAAATAGATAGGATTAAAGAAATGCTGTCTGTACCTTTAAGGAAAGTCGCTGGAATGCTGGAGTCCAGGTGTCAGGAAAACAGACATTAACATAGAACAATTGCACCGTTTAAGGGCAATTGGTGAAGCATTAGCCTTAGATCGATAGGAGTTAGTAAGGAAGTAGGATATGCATGCTATGCCCCAGGTGAATTTTGCTGTTTTCTCCTTTGTCCCTTTGTTTGATTTCCGCTCTTTTATCTGTATAAATAAGACTGTTTGGGTCTTGCATGGCCACTCACATTATCTGCATGATATTGGCGGAGCGCTGCGCTAATAAAAACAGAGTGGTCTGACAAATTGTGAGTCTTGATTCTAACTTTGACAATTTGGAGGTTCCACCGAGATGGCAACCGTCTTCACTGGGGCTGTGTGATCCCTTACCGTTTTGTGGGACGACCGTGGCAGCCGGCACCTGGGCATTTGGCCCAAGCGGTCCTCCTTCTGAATGGAAGGGTGCACAACCACAGTGAAGTCTACGCCATCGAACCTGTTGGTTCCCACTCTGTTCTGGTAGGGATCCCAGGATCTGGCATCAGGAATCTGGTCAGGTAATTATATCTGTGTTTTGTCCGGACTGAGGACTGTCCTGTCTCTGTGTCTATCCATCCTCTCTGTGGAGTGTTTGAGTCTGGGTGCCGTCTCCGTCCGGGGATTGGCCGACCAAGGGGTTCCTGTCCCCGCGGTCTGAGTGAGTGAAATCTGCACAATCGCAGCCGCACCGCACCTTGGGTAAAGCCCCTGGTGTGAAAGCAAGGGCGATTGAGGCAGTAGCCTGTGGGCTCCTTTTGTGTGTGGCACCGGGCATCACTCTGACGAACCCGAATTTCCTTCTTGTGTGATTGGAGTGTAAAGTCCTCCTGTATGGGTAACCAGACGTCTAAGTCGGGGCAGTTCCCTAAAGGAACACCGGCTCATTTTATGCATTTTAGGAAGGGTCCGGACTCCTGTAAATTTCTGGAAAAATGGTCTAGGCTAACTCAGGGAGATCCCAAAACTCAGTGGCCACTGTTAGGATCTTGGGACAAGGACCGAGTAGACGTCTTAAAAGACAAACTCGGCCAATCTAAAACTAAATTGGCAAAAGGAGAGGTTGACTGTTTCATGCAATGGTGGGAAGAGGCAAATCGTAGATGGACAGAATCGAAACTCGCCTCTCTCAAAGATTCAAATGATAAGTTAAAAGCTTTATTGGAAACCTCCTCTCCCACCACTAGACCGAGTGCTCCCCTTTATCCTGTTCTCCGAGCAGACCCCCCTTCATACTCCTGTCTCCGGGTGGGAAAAGACGAAGAAAACCCCTTGCTAGATTCCGGGGACGATGATGAGGAAGACGCACTAATTGGCCTGGCAGCCTTGCGTCGGATCAATAGACAGCCACCCACGGCCCCAGCTCAGGAACAACCATCACCAGATTTCTCAGCTCCTGAACAATTCCCAGAGATCTCCAGTTCAGACCTGTCTGGATCATCTAGTACGGCTGCGGCCCATTCCTCTGAACCCACTCTGCCCTGTAAAAGCTCGCGCTTGGGCCTTAAAAATGTCCAGGCTCCCCTCCGAATCCTGCATACTGGGGGCCAAGAAGGGGGTCCCACTTGGAGCTATAAACCCTGGACTCGCACAGAGCTCCTTTCAATTGTAAAAGGCTTTCCAAAGCCCCGGGAAAATCCTACCAAATTTGCAGAGGAATTTTTGTTAGTATGTGACACCTATGAACCCTCTGAGGCAGACCTCCTGCAGCTGTGCAAGCTACTTGTAGCAGCCCCAAGTGAGCATGAAAAATGGCTCACAGCAGCAAATTGGCTCACTGCTGACCGCCACTCTACTTTACCAGACACTGGTCCTGATACTGATTACCGGAAAAAGTGTAAAGAGCGAGCTAAAAATCTATTTGAAGCCATCCCTCAGGTATGGACTCCTAAAACCAACTGGATGGTCATAAATGGCTGTAAGCAACGACAGGAGAAAACCCGGGCGACTATCGCACTCGGCTAACTGACATTTTTCTGCAACATTCTGGTATACAACAGCCAGACAGAAATGGACAGGGCGCCCTGGCTAGTGCGTTTGTTAATGGCCTCCTACCTGCTATTGGCAATATGCTAAAACGAATAAGTGTTGGGTGGGAGACTGAAACCATGGACAAATTGCAAACAGTGGCAGAGCATTGCCAACGTACTTTAAAGGGAAAGGAGGAACAATCAGCTCAACAGTTAATGGCCCTGCAAATACAGCATTATACTGGGCAGGGCAAACAGTTCCGGGAAAGGGAAAATACCAGGGACGGGACGTGGTCGAGGAGGGCAAAGGAACTGGTTTTTCGGGTTATGGGGATGTTTGTAATTACTGTAAACAGCCCGGACATTGGAAGAACGAATGTCCCAGCCGGCCTGGTAATTCTGTAAATAACCAGCTAGACCCCCTGCCAGCACAGCCAGTCAGTCCCCAGCCTTACTTTGTCTCACAGCAATGATGGGATGCCGGGGAACCTCAGGAAATTTTAACTCCTTTACTACCACTCACTCCTACGGGTGAGTGTGTGTTAACTATCAATGATCTTTCTCTCCCTTTCCTTGTTGATATGGGAGCTTCACTCTCTGCAGTTCGTACTACTGATCTGCCTGCGGTTCCCCGCTCCGGAAAAACTGTGTCCGCTGTGGGCATTACGGGAGTCCCAACCTCTTATCCCCTTTCAAAACCTCTACCAGTCCAGGTTGGTCCCCTTTCTGCGGATCATGCCTTCCTTCTCTCTGATTCCACTCCGGTAAACCTTTTGGGTCGGGATCTGTTATGTAAGCTTGGCTGCACCATATACTGTTCCCCGGATGGGGTCTATTTACAAATTCCCCAGTCCTCTCTGAGTGATTCTGTAGCCTCCCTGCTGTCTGAAACTTCCCTTTCCACTCCAGTCCCTTGTTGCCCACTGGTCCCATCCCTTGAACACCTGATTTCACAGGTCCCATCCTCTCTGTGGCCAACCCATCCCTCTGAGGTGGGCCGCTTAAACACTGACCCCGTCTGCATTACTGTGGACTCCTCCAAACCCCTGCCTCGCCTTTCTCAATACCCTTTAAACCCTGAGGCAGAGGCTGGCATTGCTCCAGTCATAACTGCCCTGCGTGAGCAAGGCATTATTGTTCCCTGCTCCAGTTCCTGTAACACCCCTATCCTCCCAGTTCGAAAAGCTGATGGCAAATCATGGCGATTTGTTCAGGACCTCCGAGCCATTAATCATATTGTCATACCCGCCTTTCCTGTTGTCCCAAACCCAGCAACAATTCTGGCTTCTATCCCACCAGCTGCAACTCATTTTACTGTTGTTAATTTGTGCTCTGCTTTCTTTTCTGTTCCGGTTCACCCTGACTCCCAGTACCTCTTTGCCTTTTCTTACAAGGGACAGCAATATACATGGACCACGCTTCCCCAGGGGTATACGGAAAGCCCATCTTACTTTTCCCAGGCATTAGCCTGAGACCTAGCTGACCTTGTTTTCCCATCCGGGTCCACTCTAGTCCAATATGTGAATAATCTACACCTCTGTTCCCCCTCGTTATCTGCCTCAAAAACTGATTCTTTAGTGCTCCTTACTGCCTTAGCAAACAAAGGTCACAAGGCTTCTCGCTCTAAACTACAGCTCTGTCAAGCCTCTGTCAATTACCTTGGTTTTCTCCTCTCCCAGGGTTCCCGTATGCTCTCTCCCACCCGTGTCCAGGCTATCCTGAGCTTTCCCCGACCCTGCTCCCCACGCCAGGTCCGAAAATTTTTGGGCATGGCTGGATTTTGCAGGCAATGGATTCCCCAATATGCCTCCCTTGCAAAACCTCTCCAGGAACTCACTCGACTCTCTGTGCCTAACCCCAGGCCATGGCCGCCTGAAGCCGACTCTGCCTTTGTTTCCCTCAAACAAGGTTTGGCTTCTGCCCCCGCTTTAGGGCTGCCAGACGATTCTAAGCCTTTTACCCTGTTCTGCCATGAACAGTCTGGATGTGCACTTGGAGTTCTTACTCAGGTGCACGGAGAAAAGAACCGCCCAGTAGCTTATTTCTCTGCCACTTTGGACCCTGTGGCCCAAGGCCACCCCCCTGCCTGTGTGCTGTGGCTGCCACAGCGCCTAGTCGAAATGTCTGAATCCCTTGTCCTTCGCTCTCCCCTTACTCTCATGGTCCCTCACTCTGTGGAAACTCTGCTGTTACAGCGTAACACAAGCCACCTCTCCTCCGCTCGCCTTACCAGGTATGAACTTCTACTGCTGTCGGCTTCGTATATCACCATAAAGCGTTGTTCTCAGTTAAATCCTGCCACTCTCCTTCCCTTGTCTAATGATGGTGATCCCCATGACTGTCTTGCAACTGTGTCTGCTGTCACTGTCCCGCGCCCTGACCTTTCCGATGTCCCTCTCCCTAACTCTGACCTTGTTTTGTTTACTGATGGTTCCTGTTTTCGAGACAGCCAAGGTCATCTCCTTGCAGGATACGCTGTTGTGTCACTCTCTGAAACCCTTGAAGCTGCACCTTTACCTTCTGTAACCTCAGCACAAGTTGCTGAATTAGTTGCCCTCACCCGTGCCTGCTTTTTGGCGGAGGGACGCTCCGCCACCATTTACACTGACTCCCGCTATGCTTTTGGGGTTGTACATGACTTTGGCACCCTGTGGCAAGCTCGGGGTTTCCTTACCTCCGCCGGTACCCCCATTAAAAACGGCCCCTACATTGCTGCTCTCCTGTATGCAGTTTTACTTCCCTCTGCCCTAGCTATTGTTAAGTGCCCTGGCCACTCGACGGCAGATACTGATGTTGCTAAGGGTAACGCATTTGCTGATGCCTCTGCTAAACATGCTGCTGCCATAGAACCTTCCCCAGATGCATTTCTAGGTTCCCTTTCTGTTTCTATAGCACCGCCGTCCCTCACTGACCTCACCCTACTCCAGGATTCTGCCCCAGAAGCCGAAAAAGACTCCTGGGTTGCCCAGGGTTGCTCTCTGCATCCTGATTCCCTTTGGCGTTCGCCTACTGGCACCTTTGTGGCCCCTTTTCACTCTACCCGTCTCTGGCCGCCCTGCTACACGGTGTTTCGCATGTCGGAAAGGAGGGGATGGTCTCTGCTGTAACTAAGGTGGGATGGTGGGCCCCCCATTTCAGCTCTTTTGCAGCCCGCCACTGTGCCGCCTGTACCACTTGTCAACGCCACAATATTGGTAAACCTGTAAAAGTGGCTCAGGGATTCCGGGGCCTGCCCCAAGCACCCTTCTTGCATTGGCAACTTGATTTTGTACAAATGCCCAAGTGCCAACTATATGAATTCATTTTGGTTATGGTATGTTTATTTTCTGGTTGGATTGAAGCCTTTCCTTGTCACAAGGCTGATTCACTGTCTGTTGCTAAATGTTTGTTAAATCATATTATGCCTGCCAAGGGAATTCCTGCCACTCTGTCCAGTGACCGGGGTACACATTTTACTGGACAAATTGTTCAACACTTGGATCGTATATTACATATCACACACCTACTGCACTGTCCCTACCACCCACAAAGTGCAGGTGCTGTGGAAAGGCGAAATGGTGTACTTAAGAATAAGCTTGCTAAGATTTGTGACTCCACAGGGTTAAGCTGGCCAGCAGCTTTACCACTAGCCCTTATGGAAATGCAATCCACTCCATCCCAAAGACATAAACTGAGTCCCTTTGAAATTGTTATGGGACGCCCTATGCGAGCTGTGGCTACCATTACTCCAGTCCCAGACTTGAACTTGACTCACAGTACGCTCCTTCAATACTGCAAGGGATTAATGCAAGCTGTAAGTCACTTCCATTCACAGGTTCGAGCCGCCTGGCCGACGGAACCCACCTCCGACGCTTGCCACAACCTCGAGCCAGGTGACTGGGTCCCACGTACGGCACCATCATCGAAAACACGCCTTGGAACCCCGGTGGAAGGGTCCTCATCAGGTACTGCTTACTACCCAGACGGCTGTTAAACTATCTGGCATCGCAGCGTGGATACATGCTTCGCAGTGTAAGAAGACACCCTCCCCGGCGAACCAATCATCACCTCAGGACCGCGCAGAGTCAATTTTGACTCCAGAAGAAGACGCAGGAACAGCCTGCAATACCTTACAATCTACGCTCTCGTAAGGGTTGCCAGAAGCAGACGACAACCTAAAGCAAGGCCCACCAAAAGAAGCAGTAGTGAGCCTAGCGCCTGCTGCCTGGTGGATGTAAAACCGTGACTGCGGTTCCCTCAGTTGAGGTTGTCAGAACCAGAAGGGCCTTGCCTCCAACATGCACCTCTGGTGGCGCCTGTTCCTCGGCTGCTGGTGTCTTAAGGTCTGGGGAGCCCACAATGACAATTCTTTTATCCAGCAGCAAGTGTGGATAGCTCAGACCCTTAATATTTCTAAATGCTGGGTCTGCAGCCACATCCCAGCCCATTCTCAAGCTGGTATTCCTGTCCTGGCTATCCCACTCAATTCCCACTCAAATCTCACTGGAGGACCTCGTCCGTTTAACAAAACATGGAACAGCAATGACACTTGGGAAGCAGTGGGAATAAATGTATCTAACTGGATAAGTGTGGTGGAGGGAAAGGGTCACTGGTGTTGGGTGTGTAATGGGACAGGGCTGGATCTGGGAAAAAGCCGTTGCCTTCAGCATATCATGGCCAATGGTGTATGGGATTATTCAAACAAAACTAAAGAGTGGCGGGCCGGGTATGGGGATATGAATTTTTTCTCAACCTGGGATCAAACAGAAAAATCAATCTCATGTTTCCCTTACAGTAATCTTAGTAAAAATAATACAATCTTTCAATGCCATACAAACACTACCACTCCTCGTAAGGAGGATTACCCTGTTCCCTTTGGAGGATATTACTCCTCATTTACAGACACCTATGTAATAAATGGATGCAATCGACCCTTCCCGGCCTTAATAGGCCATCATTGGGTTTGTGGAACCAAAGCTTATACTACATTACCAGCTAACTGGTCAGGTATCTGTTATCCCGCCCAACTCTTCCCACAATTCCGAGTGCTAGGTTCCTTCCCACGAGAACGCCTCCGTAATTTCAGGTGAAAAGAAGGACTTACCAGATGCCCAATGGTATATAAATAACATAAGCCCTTAACCTGGGAAGATGCCATTGGCGGTTCCCTTATCCCACTTGGGGAGTAATACACCATGCAAACAGGCTCCTGAGGTTACAAGCAGTAGTTGAAATAATGGCAAATGAAACCGGAGAGAGTTTAAAAACTCTGGCCAAAGAAACAGAGGCGATCCGACAGGTGGCCCTTCAAAACCGTCAGGCATTGGACATAGTGCTGGCGGCCAAAGGAGGGACCTGTGCACTCATTGGAAAAGAATGTTGTGTGTATATACCTGACAATACCAATGAGGTAATAGATCGCTAGCCACTTAGAACAAATCGCATATCTTCCCATGAAGAGCCGAGTTCTTTATGGAAGTGGCTAAGCAACCTGTTCAATTTCTCTGGCCTAGGAAACTGGTTGTTTCAGGGAGACCTGACTATCCTGTTTGGAATCTTAGTGATTTTTGTATGTTTTCAGTTAATCTCCTGTTGTATCCAACATTGTGTAAAACATGCCACCCAGGTGACTGCCCCAAAACAGAGTGCTAATATGATGATTTTAAATATCGCTGATGAACAAAAAGATAAAGAACGGTTAATATGTGGAACCCAGTCCATCGTTGGTCATGGCGAAGCGTGACCAAAAGGAGGGATTGTGAAAGTAGAATGAATTATATTACAAAAATAGATAGGATTAAAGAAATGCTGTCTGTACCTTTAAGGAAAATCGCTGGAATGCTGGAGTCCAGGTGTCAGGAAAACAGACATTAACATAGAACAATTGCACCGTTTAAGGGCAATTGGTGAAGCATTAGCCTTAGATCGATAGGAGTTAGTAAGGAAGTAGGATATGCATGCTATGCCCCAGGTGAATTTTGCTGTTTTCTCCTTTGTCCCTTTGTTTGATTCCCGCTCTTTTATCTGTATAAATAAGACTGTTTGGGTCTTGCATGGCCACTCACATTATCTGCATGATATTGGCGGAGCGCTGCGCTAATAAAAACAGAGTGGTCTGACAAATTGTGAGTCTTGATTCTAACTTTGACAGAGTCATGGTGGATTCTCCATCACTGGCCATTTTTAAAATTGATATTGGATGTTTTTCTACCAGCTCTGCTCTAGGAATCGCTGCGGGGCCGTTCTCCGGCCTGTGTGATCCAGGAGGTCCAAGTGGATGATCTCAGTGGACCCTTCTGGCCTTGGGACCTATGAATCTCTGGGTTTGTCTTCACTGCTGAACTGACACGGTGATCGGCCCCCGGGTCTGAGTGCCCGGGTGTGACAGTATCCACTGCAAAGCCAGAATGGAATTGCTGCGTCCCAGTGGCACTGCGCTAGCCCAGGGGAGGCCTCGGGCTTCAAAGGGAGCCTGCTCTGGCTCCTAGCGCTGGGTTACTCTCTGAACGCTTTCAGAGCGACTTGGGGGAGAACGTCACTGGCCTTTCTGGGCCTGTGCTCTGATCCTGGCAGCCCAGAAAAGTAACCCAGCTTGGCGTGCTCTCAATCTCTGCCCACAGCCTCCATTCCAGCCAGCGACCAGGCATGGAGCCAGCTCTGAGCCATGGCCTGCTCCCGCCATTGGCATTAATGCAACACCCACCAGCACGAGGGGGCAGACACAAGGGGGTGGGAGGCAGGGAAGGGCATGTTGCCCAGAGAAGGCAGCAGAATGAATGGTTCAGCCGTGGGGGCAGGACACCAGGGTGAATGGACGGAAGAGGAATTCCAAATGTGCTATCGGTCAAGCTGGCACAGCTGTGAATTGCAGTGCTCAGCAGCCGACTCTCCAGCTGCCCTTGCTGAGCTCGGGTGGGGGCCATGCCACATGGCCGGGGATGGGGGGTGTTAGCTTCAGCAGGTGGCCAGAGAGGAGTCTGTGCCTCTCGGGAGCCCTTGGAAGCCTCATGCCAATGCTGCCTTGTACCGCTTGTGTCTCTGGCAAGGTCCCCTGGCCAGGTGGACCGTCCACAGGCTGGCAGTGCATGGCCGTGCCCCCTCCAGGGCAGCGTGAACTAACTCAGGTCCCGGGGGATGCTGGGCCAGTTGGGGCCAGGCTGCATGGGGCAGCCTCGGGTGTATTGGCAGCTGGAGGTAGCTCCTGGTCGCTGAGCCTGCTCCAAACCCAAGCCCTGCCTTGGCAAAGCAAAGGTGCTAGACGGAGCCGTGTGCTCCCTCCCCTGCGTGCTCTGTAGCCCCTGTGAGAGCCGGGTGCTGGTGTGGGGGGCGCTGGTGTTGAGGGGGTGGGTGGCCCTCAGCGCCGTATTCCCTGCAGAGCTCTGAGTGTCTCTGCGCTGAACAGTCTGCACGGGCACGAGGCCACTCCGGGAACCCTTCACTCTGGGCTAACGAAGTTTATGGGCAGTTCATTTCCTTGGATTTCTTTCAAATCTCCCCTCGGCTCCCCCAGGTCCCACAGCCCAGCTCTCGCCTGCCCTGGCCTCTGCCTCCTTGGGGAGGGTCACCCTGGGCTCAGCAGGCCCTGGCTGCACGCGAGTCCCTTTGCTCCCCTGACACCATCACTGTGCCCTCCCCAGCCTGTGCCCCACCCAGGGGTGGAGGTCCCCTTGGGCCCCACAGGTCCAGGAGCTGGGGGAGGGTGCAGGAGCAGGGCTGGGACTGATGTGGGGTTAGGGGGGGCACTCTTTTGGGGGGCTCACAAATGGGGGGCATGGATGTGGGGGTAGGGGGAGTCCAGCTAAAGCCTCCCCCTCATCTCCAGCTGCTCTGCTTTGGCCTCCTGGCTCCGACTCACACACACCTGCACTGCTCTGACCCCCCTTTCCATCTGGGGGGAGCCTGGGGCAGCAGCAATGAAGAGGAATTGTGGGGTGATGGGAGGGAGGTGGGTGGGGGTCTGACCTGTCTCCATGTCCCTTCTCCCAATTCCATCACTTCACTGGAGGGGAAAGAGCCCAGCTACCCCCTTTTGGTTCTGCTCCATCAGCACGTTGGAGCACATGGAGCAAAGGGCCCTTTGAGGACGGGCCCTAGTTCACTGAGGGATCGTAGAAAAATGGCAGTTTTGGAAACCCTGTTCCTGGGCAAAGCTGCAGCCGTTGAACTGGGTGTTTCAGAACCGAGCTGCTGGCATGGTCCCTTCCGCTGAATAAGAGTCCTGGTGCCAGAGCACGGCCCCATGGGGTGAAGTTTGACCAAGGGGGACAGATCCCACCCTGCACCAACCTCCACACCTGAGCGCTGCTCCAGAGCCCCCGCCCCGCACATCCCACTTCATTCCCCCCCTCACATTCCCCAGCTCGGCTTCTACAAAGTTACAAGAATCAGAGCATGCGGCTGAGTCTGGGCTGCACAGCTGGAGCGGGGCAGTTGATCAAAGGCAGGGGCCCGGGCCAGATGTCAGCCTCAGGAGGATTTGCCTCTCCCCGCGCATCTGGGTGCGTGGAAGAAAAACAATGTGCAGCCGGGTAGCTGTGAAACCCTCTTGTTAGCCAGTGGCTCTGGGGGGTGGCGCACCTGGCAACTCCCTAAGGGGAGAGCGCAAGCCAGGGAGATGCCATCCAGCAGGAAGCTCCTGGCCTGGGGCTCAGTCACCCTGGCCCTGTGCGTGGCAGCCCCAGGTAACGCCTTCCCCCCAGGTAGCCCCAGGCTGTGCCCCCCAGGACCCATATCTCACTTCTCCCCTGAGCGGGGGGTGGGGGGAGAACTGAACACACAGGGGAATCGCTCAGAAGCTTTTCCTTCTTCTGGACTAACTTCTGCTCTGACTTATTGATCTGCTGCAAGTGGCTGAGCCTGTCACAAACACAGCTGCAGAGAGCATCCGGGGGGTAGATACAGGGTCCCTGCGCAGGGCTGGGGGAGTGACGCACAGAGCACGGGCAATAGCTAATGGGTGTGCAGCTCAGGCACCTGAGGGCAGCTCAATGGGTGAGGCAGCTGCCTGTGCACACACAGACCTCAAAACGGAGAACAGGGGAAGCAGAGAGTAACAGCGGCTCCTTGTATTATACAGTGATGTTGTAGCCATGTCAATCCCGGGATACTGAGAGACGAGGTGGGGGCAGGAACAGCTTTTATTGGATCAGCTTCTGTTGGTGAGAGAGACATGCTTTGGAGTTTACCCAGCGCTCCTCTTCAGGTCTGACCTGTGCAGTTTGATAGCTTTTCTCTCTCACCAGCAGGAGCTGGGTCAATACAAATGTTACCTCACCCACCTTGCTTCTGTGTACGTAGAGCTCTCCTCTGCAGCTTTAAGACATTTATGTAGGGAAGGTAAATGACATAAGAACATAAGAACGGCCCTACTGGGTCAGACCAAAGGTCCATCTAGCCCAGTGTCCTGTCTTCCGACAGTGGCCAGAGCCAGGTGCCCCAGAGGGAATGAACAGAACAGGGAATCATCAAGTGATCCATCCCCCGTCACCCATTCCCAGCTTCTGGCAAACAGAGACTAGGGACACCGTTCCTGCTCATCCTGGCTAATAGCTATTGATGGACCTGTCCTCCATGAATTTATATAGGGGGTTGTTTTTATGTCTGTTATAGTATTGGCCTTCACAACATCCTCTGGCAAGGAGTTCTACAGGTTCACTGTGCGTTGTGTGAAGAAATATTTCCTTTGATTTATTTTAAACCTGCTGCCTATTCATTTCATTTGGTGATCCCTAGTTCTTGTGTTATGAGAAGGAGTAAACAACACTTCCTTATCTACTTTCTCCACACCAGTCATGATTTTATAGACCTCAATCATATCTCCCCTTAGCCGTCTCTCTTCCAACCTGAAAAGTCCCAGTCTTCTTAGTCTTTCCTCATACGGAAGCCGTTCCATATCTTTTTGCTGCCATTTTCTGAACCTTTTCCAATTCCAATATAGCTTTTTTGAGATGGGGCAACCACACATGTAAACAGTATTCAAGATGTGGGCGTACCATGGATTTATATAGAGGCAACATGATATTTTCTGTCCTATTTTTTATCCCACTTTTGAGAGAGACTTTTGTAGCCCTTCGAAGTTTGTCTGGGTCGTAATTTTGCATCATCTGCAAATTTTGCCATCTGACTCTTTACCCCCTTTTCCAGATCGTTTAGGAATGTGTTGAATAGGACTGGTCCCAGAACAGACCTCTGGGGGACACCACTATTTACCTCTCTCCATTCTGAAAATTGACCATTTAGACCTACCCTTTGTTTCCTATCTTTTAACCAGTTACCAATCCAGGAGAGCACCTCCCTTCTTATCACGTGGCAGCTTACTTTGTGTAAGAGCCTTTGGTGAGGGACCTTGTCAAAGGTTTTCTGAAAATCTAAGTTCACTATATACACTGGATCCCCTTGGTCCACATGCTTCTTGACCCTCCACAAAGAATTCTAGTAGATTGGTGAAGCATTGGTGAAGAGGATGGAAAATGATAAAATACAGGGAGGGTCTGATCAGAAACAGACAAATGAAAGCGTCCCATTCAATTTACTTCATTTGATTCTACGCTTTTACAAAAACCATGTTGACTCTTTCTCAACAAATTAGTTTCATCTCTATGTCTGACAATATTGTTCTTTATTATAGTTTCAACCAGTTGGCCCGGTACTGAAGTCAGGCTTACCGGCCTGTAATTGCTGGGATCACCTCTGGAGCCCTTTTCAAAAATTGGTGTCACATTACCTACCCTTCAGTCATCTGATACAGGAGCTGATTTAAATGATAGGTTACACACTATAGTTGGTCAGTCTCAAATTTCACAGTTGAGTTCCTTCAGAACTCTTGGGTGAATACCACCTGGTCCTGGTGACTTATTGCTGTTTAATTTATCAGTTGGTTCCAAAACCTCAATTTGGGAAAGTTCCTCAGATCTGTCACACAAAAAGAATGGCTCAGTTTTGGGACTCTCCTTCACATCCTCAGCAGTGAAGATCGATGCAAAGAATTCATTTAGCTTCTCCGCAGTGGCCTTATTGTCCTTGAGTGCTCCTGTAGCACCTCCATCGTCCAGTGGCCCCACTGGTTATTTGACAGCTTCCTGCTTCTGATGTACTTAAAAGAAAATTGCTATGACTTTTTGAGTCTTTGGCTAACTGCTACTCAAATTCTTTTTTGGCCTTCCTAATTGTATTTTTACACTTCGTTTGCCAGTGTTTTTGCGCCTTTCTATTTTCCAGACAATACATCTCCAAGAAGCAGTCATTTAAGATGTCAAGAAACTTTCTCTCTGCATCCCGTCCTGAAGTGACACGTACCCAGGCAATATGGGGATAATTGAAATCCCCCATTATTATTATTGAGTTTTTTATTTTAACAGCCTCTCTAATCTCCCTGAGCATTTCACAGTCACTATCACCGTCCTGGTCAGGAGGAAGGTAATATAGCCCTACTCCTATACACTTATTATTAGGGCATGGAATTTCTATCCATAGAGAGTCTATGGTACAGTTTGATACATTTCCGACTTTTACTTCATTTGATTCTACGCTTTCTTTCACATCTAGTGCCACTCCACCACCAGCACCATCTGTTCTGTCCTTCCGATATATTTTGTACCCTGGTTTTACTGTATCCCATTGATTATCCTCATTCCACCAAGTTTCTGTGATGCTATTATATCTGTAACCCTTCAGCCCCTCTGAGTTGGCAGCAACAAGGGCCGGGTTCAGTATCCAGGGGTTCCCTTTCAATAAAGCGATGCAAAACCAGCTCGAGCCCCCACCCAGTGACCTGGAACAATTACACCCCCCGAATCCCCCGGGCGCCTCTAGGAAGCAATACTTCCCCTCTCGCAAGCATGGAGTCTGAGTGTAGCAAAATCCTTTTAATGATGGAAGGAAACAATGCGGCATTACATTGGGGACATACCACAAACAGGATTCATAACACAAACCATGAGCAAAAGAACCACCTCCAAATAAGTTGGGCAATGTCCTTTTCCCTTAGGGTCTTAAGTCACCCCAAAGTCCAACAACCCAAAAGTCTCTGTCCCTGGTCAGTGCTGCCCCAGAGTTCAAAAGTTCATCTGCAGAGTTTTACACACACACACACACACCCCAGCCTGGGCAGAATTGGGGGAGGGGGACACACGGGGTGTTAAGGGGCACCTTACGTGGGCCAAGGCCAACTGCCCCGCCACTCCGTGGAGGTCTCCTGCAGCCTTCACCACAAACAGCTCTTCTCCTCTAGCTGCTCCGCTCCTCCAGTCGTCCCCACAAACTGCTCCTCTCTGCTCCACTCCCTGTTCCGTGGGCTGCTCCAACCGTCCCACAAGCTGCTGTACTCCACCAGCCATCCCATGAACCACTCCAACCATCCTGCAAACTACTCTGCTAGTTGTTTAACAATATATCTTCAGGCACCCCCACTAGTTAACACAGCACTCAGTGACCTCAGCTCAGTAATTTTAGCTCTTTGAGTGATTTCAGATTCATAGTAGTAAGGGGAGCCTCAGTGCTGGTGCACCATTAGGACAAAAGGAAATCAGCTCAGCAGCTCTTAGGGCTTGGCTACACTTACAAATTTGCAGCACTGCAGCAGGGTGTGAAAACACACCTTCTCCAGCACTGGTCAAAGCCCCAGTACTGTATGTTATTCCCCACACAGAGGTAGAGTACAGACAGCACTGGGAGAGCTTTCTTCCAGCGCTGGCGCTCTGACTACACTTTGCACTTCAAAGCGCTGCCACAGGAGTGTTTTGAAGTATAAGTGTAGCCAAAGCCTCAGTTAGACTCCTAAGAGAATCAAAATTCGCTCTGCAACGCAACACAGAAAGGAAGAACTCTCACGCTCACTTACCCCAAACCATTCTCAATTCACTGGGTTTTGGAACCCATGCCCCTTGTCTGGCGAGTGCTACTTAGTTGATTGTGACTCCCTCTTTCATAAAACAGGCTCATAGTCCTTCATTCACATAATCAGGGTAAAACACTTTATTCCTCCTACCCCATAACCGAGACATTGAGGATCCCACAGCTGTCAAAGTGACCATTTTTTGATCTGCCGTGGACTCATGCTAGGCTGAGTGGGTGTGCCTATGCAAACAAGATCCGCCCCCTAAGTTCTTTTCCACACTCGCCATAATTCACCACCAGATGTCAGGGTAGAGCTCATCCTGACTCTGCTTCTAGTTCACCCATCTTATTATTTAGACTTCTAGCATTGGTATATGAGCACTTTAAAAAAAAAGTCTCCTTTTAGCTGTCTGCTATTACATGATGTAATTCAGGGGTTCTCAAACTGGGGATCTGGACCCCTCAGGGGGTCACGAGGTTATTAAATGGGGGGTTGCGAGCTGTCAGCCTCCATTCCAAACCCCGCTTTGCTGCCAGCATTTATAATGGGGATAAACATAAAAACATATTTTTAATTGATTAGGGGGAGTGGCACTTAGAGGCTTGCACTCAGACCCCCCCACCCAATTTCAGTCCTCTGCCTGGAGACCTCCCACTCACCTCAGGGTGTGTGCCCCCTGCCCCAGCAACTCTATCCCCATGCAGACTCTGACCCCTGCCTAGGACCCGCTCCTCAACTGCAGTCCCTTCCCCAGGATACCCCAATCTTAATTCATTTTCAACTTTTACTTCATTTGATTCAACGCATTTTTTCACATCTAGTGCCACTCCCCCATCAGCACGACCTGTTCTGTCCTGCCGATATTTTTCTTTTTTTTTTTGTACCCTGGTTTTACTGCTGTGTCCCATTTGATTATCCTCATTCCACCGAGTTTCTGTGATGCCTTTAGGACAGTTTTTAAACTAAGGGCTGGGGAAAGCCAGCAGGTGTGGAGGAGCATGTGTTTGGAACATCTCTTAGGGGAGGATCTATTATATTACAGCATCTCTATATCCTTGTGAGGAGAAGAGGATGGAAAATGATAAAATACAGGCAGGGTCTGATCAGAATCAGACAAATGAAAGAGTCAGATTCAATTACATCAGTGGTTCTCAAATGAGCTTAGGGGGCGGATCTTGTTTGCATAGGCACACCCACTCTGCCTAGCATGAGTCCACGGCAGACCAAAAAATGGTCACTTTGACAGCTGTGGGATCCTCAATGTCCCATGGAGGTCCTGGACTTCAATCTCTTACCTAGCAGCCTAAATTTGGCCTCCAGGGTCTCACTCCTGGCCTTTCCTATGTCATTGGTACCTACATATACCACATGTACCATGACCACTGGGCTTTAGCGACAGGCACCTGACCCTAGCCGTGGCCTTTACCACCCACCTGTCCCCGTCAGCGGATCCCGGCCTTGTTAACAAACAGGTGAATCTGGCTCAAGGGGAGAAGCGGATGAAACGAACAGGCATGTAGGACTCACCAAACCAGGGCAGGCCCAGGTTTCTGTCTAACTGGCTCTCCTATCCCCTGTTCTTGTCCCCCATCCCCAGCGCAGCACCTCAGAGCCTCCAGCCACTGACTGGAACCTTGTCCCATCAGGCCGGGGAGCTGCAGGTCCCAGTGGAGTGACGGGGCACCTACACGTCCCACTGCAGGTGGACGTGTGCCCAGCGCTGGAGCCAGGGCGTGTTGCCCAGCAGTTCCCGTGGTGCGGCGCGTGCCGGCCAATCTCATGGACCCGCCCAGAGCACACAGGGCAGATCTGCCCTGACCCCTCTCAGCCCCCGCTGAGCTTCCCCCCGTCTGATCCAGCCTGTGTGGGGCTGGCAGGAAACATGCAAACTGGGGCCTGCCCAGAGTGTTTTTCAAGAGTCTACCTCCACCTCACCAGCAGGTGGCAGCCGATGGCCAGGTTCATCCATAGCGAGCTGGGTGTCTGGCAAAGGCTACCCGGCCTCGCTCCCAAGGGGGTGACTCTGCCAGGGGTCTGGGCTCAGGGGGAGCCCCAGGCAAAACGTGGGGGCCAGGCCTGGCCCGATGAAGGGGGCACTGCCAGGGAGGCTGCGAGGCCTCCCACGCTGTGTAAAGTCCAGGCACACGGACAGAGAGGAGGGAGACAGACACAGGGACAGAGACAAGAGGCCCCAGGAGCCTTCAACACTTTATTGGTGTTAATCATTCAGGATGGGGGGACTCTGCAAAATCACAGGCCTTGAAAAAAGAAATAACCCACCCCCTCCACCCCCTGTATCCTCCCATGTCCCCGAACCCTCCAACAGTGTCCCCTGCCCTGTAACCCCCCCAACCCTCCGATGGAGCGTCCTAACCCTCCATCCCCCTTTCCCCCGATGGCACCCCCTGGCCTGCCATGCCCCCAACCCTCCTGCAGCACCCTCAGCCCTGCCGTTACCCCCGCCTCTGAGGGGGCCACGTAGGCCGCTGAGGGGGCCAAGGCCTCTGAGGGGGCCACTTAGGCCGCTGAGGGGGCCACTTAGGCTGCTGAGGGGGCCAAGGCCTCTGAGGGGGCCACTTATGCTGCTGAGGGGGCCAATGCCTCTGAAGACGCGCAATGTCCTGCCATCCGCCCAATGTTACAATGTCGTCCTCTGCCCTGCTGTCCCCCCAGCCCTCCAATGGTGCCCCCTGACCCACCATCTCCCCAAACCTCCAAAGGTGCCCCCTGCTCTCCCCTACATCCTCTGCTCTCCCCTCTGCCCCCTGCTCTTCCTTCTGCCCCCTGCCAGATGGGTGCAGCAGCTGCCTCATGGCTCGAATCTCATCCAGGCAGGTGTTGGGGTCGGTTTTGGGGTCGTTCCCTCTGCAGTCCCTGCAGCCGTTGGTGTCACAGCGCAGCAGGGGCACGTCGGGCAGCCGGTGCCAGGCCTCCAGCAGGCTTTGAGGATCCAGGTCCCGGTCCTGACGGTAAATCTGCCGGAAGATGAAGGCCTTGTAATTGTGGTCGATGGGGCGGAAGGTGTCCCTCACCATCCGTAGGATGTTGTGGGGCCTCTTCACCAGCAGGCACGTCCCCGCACAGGGCGAGCGGACGGTGAAGAAGATCAGGCAGCTTCTCTTGTTGTAGGTCCGGGCCAGGAGCTTCTGCACGGGGCTGTTCCGGTCGCCCTGGAGCAGGCGCCACTCGGCGTGTTCCCCCGCCCTGCCCAGGCGCTGCATCCGGGCAGCCACAATGGGCCCTTCGTCTGGGTCGTACAGGACACCCTCTGGGTTGATGGCCGCCTGCATGTCCCGCAGCTTGTTCCTGCGCAGCACCTGTTCCAGACCAGATGGGTTCTCACAACTGGCTTTCTGCAGGCTGACGGCGAAGGCGTATTCAACAGCCAACCCATCCCTGAGCGAAGGCAAAGCAAAGGGCAATGAGAAGACAGGGGGCTCTGAACAGCTCTGCCCCAGCCCCGAGCGGCAAACTTGGGGTGGGTCACACATGGCGCCGTCACTGGCCGGTTCTAGGCTCTCAGGGCTCCAGCCTGGATTAGGGAATGTTTGCTCCCTGGGAGAATGAAATAAACCTGGAGGGCGGTTTTTAGAAGAAACTGCAACAGGTGCCCCCAGGGATCATCAGCCTGGTGTGAGCTTTGGTCCGTCAGCCCCACAGGGCTGAGCGTTACCGCTTGAGCTCCAGGAACAAGCCGGAGCTTTTATGCGGAGCCACCCCAAGAGAGGGTCGGGACACACAGTTCGCCCCAGCATACACAGCGATTTTCTGGAGAGCTGAAGAACACTGGAGATCAGGGCTCCTCATTTCTCCCCCCAGTTCTGGGAGGGGACTTTGATTGTGATTAAAGGGAGGCTGACAATGGCACCTATATATGGCCCATTCAGTGTGAAAGGCTTTATGTCTGCCACGTTAGAGAGCTGGGTTCTCATCCCACCTCTGCCTGAAGTGGCCTTGTGCAGCTGAATTGGGGAAGGTTGGGGGCTCATAACTGACTGAGGACAGGGCAGTAATCTGTAAGGTCTGAGGCCTTTTTCAGGAATAAGCAGCAGCCCAGGAAGCAAAGAGTCATATTCCCTCTAAATTTAAAAAAAATATGTAAGATTGGGCTGTTAAGGCAGCATTCCTGTGCTAACAGTCCTCACCATCACCAGTTCTTAAGATCATTAAAGAAAACTTTATTTGACAGCATTCAACAGTCTGGCAAGAAACCCACTTATTGTCGTACCTCCCGCAGGCATGCCGCCAAATCCACGTTACCACCGGACCTCCCACAGCCGCGCCACCGAAGGCTGCCTGACTGCCGTGCT
Source organism: Mauremys reevesii (assembly GCF_016161935.1). Classification (NCBI taxonomy): domain Eukaryota; kingdom Metazoa; phylum Chordata; order Testudines; family Geoemydidae; genus Mauremys; species Mauremys reevesii. Next base: position 17,936,907 of record NC_052644.1, read on the forward strand.
TGGGGCGGCAAAAAAACTAGAGCCATCCCTGCCTTTATAGTCCCCCACTTCTCTACTCTTTATCTAGATGGTCTCTGTCTGGTTCTTTGATTGTTTCTGTCAGTTGCAGAACTAATTTTACAAGATTTAAATCAAGTAAGGTGGCGGGTTATGATTGGGTAAAGAATTGTTTTGTAATGGGCTAGGATTGGAGAAAAACACAATTCTGTAGCATTTCAGTTAACGATTGGTTCAGATACAGCTAAGCCCAACTCAAGTTTCACTATATAAACTAGGGTCCAAAGGAATGCAGTTCTTTGGAGACTAACTGCAGGGAACAGCCAAAGATCAGAACTACCAGCCCTCAGCACCCTGCTAGCCCTCAATGTAGCAGCTAGAGCCCCAGATGACCTGGCCCTGACTGGCCCCCAGGAAAAGTCCATCTGCCTTATTGGGAGTGGTGAGCATTGTCTGCTTCCCCTGTGTATGGGTGCAGAAGGAGCTGGGGCTCGCATCTGGGAAGGGTGATTGTGGGATTCAGGGGGAGATGGAGCCTGGAACTGGAAGAGGGGTAATTCTTGGGGATTTCCAAATTTTGTTTTGGAAAAATTAAAAACAGATTTCAGTTGGACCATATCTGAATATTTCATTTCAGCAAGATCAAAATATTTCCATTTCAGCTTTAGCAACTTGACTTTCCTGCTGTATAATATAATGTAATATAATATTTCACCTGTATATTATAAACAGTAATATAATATAAGTAAAAATATAAAATAAAGTCATAACCAAATGTTTCTATCTAACAAAACATAATTCTAAAACAAAATTTGGAAATCCCATTCCATGGAAGTTTTCAAATTTTAGTAACTAATTTGGACTGAAAAGAAAATAGAAATTTCTGAGGGAATTGGAATTCCAGTTTCCAACCAGTTTTTCACAATAGTAATGAGACCCACAACCCCAGCCCGGTGCACCCCCAGAATTACCCCTCTTCCAGTTCTCTCCCTGCATCCCAGAATCACCCCTCCCAGCTCCGAGCCCCAGCTCCCCCTGCACCCCAAAATCACCCCTCCCAGCTCTGCCATGCACTGAGCCACCTATGCCATATAAAATCACACAGGGCAAGGTGAAGCATCTTCCCCGTTTTCTTCATTTACCACCCGAGGAGGGCAGACGGGTCCCAGCCAGATGGGAAATGCCCCACTGGCATCTCACTCACTTATCTACATGATCCACAGTCTCTCTGAGCGCGGCCGGGTTGATGCTCCCGACAGTCTCTGGCCCGAAGCAGAGGAGAAGTGGCAGCAGCAGGAGTCCAGCCCTGGGCATCCGTCCCGACACCTGCACAGGACCCCACATTGTCAGCACCCCTGAGCATGGGCACAACCCAGAGCCACCAACCCACATCCGCTAGCCCCTGGTGTGCTACCGACAGGAGAGAGGGCAGGGGATAACCCCCTGGAGATTGATGGGGTGGGGTGTGAATGGCAGACAGGTCTTCCATGGGGCTTTATGGGCCGGGGCGGGGGAACAAAGGGGACTCACCTGGGATTCCATAGGGCAGGAGGAAGCGGTGGGGATTCACCAGGGTTTCCATGGGGCAGGAGGAAGCGGTGGGGATTCACCAGTGTTTCCGTGGGGCAAGAGGAGGTGGGAGGGACTCACAAGGGTTTCCATGGGGCAGGAGGTGAGGGGCAGCGGGTACTCACCATGGTTTCCATGGGGCAGGAGTAGGAGGTGCCGTCACTCACTGACAGATGCTCATACCGGATCCCCAGTGATGGGCTCTCAGCTCCCAGCCCCTCTTCTTATAGCCCCATTCTTTCCACCCCCCCCCCCCATGCTGCAGAGGGACGGTGCCCACTCCTGCTGTCCCCGTGACCAGGCCAGTGGCAGGGGAGGTGGGACTCAGCTAATTCATTCAATATTGCCTTGAAAGGAAATATTGTGGGGCTGAGCCAGGAGGGGTGGGGCAGATGGGGGACCAGGATGGGAGGTGGCAAGGGCCAGAGCAGACATGGTGGGGGCTGGGAGCTGGGGAGGACCAGGGCAGATGGGGGTGAGGGATGGGGTATGGTGAGGGCCAGGGCACACAGCAGTGGGGGATGGGAGGTGGTGAACACCGGCCAGCGCAGACTCCAGGCTGGAGCATTGGCCCTGTCCAGGTGGGTTGGTTTGTCTCATGCTGGGGGTCTCCTCCTCATGAGCAAGGCCTGGGGCCTCACGTCTCTCTCCCTGTGTCTGGCACAGGGACCCTCTGTGCTCCAAGGCTGTTCACTGGCACCCCCATATTTACCATGGTGATATAATTCGGCTCTGTTGTGTACACAGTGAGCCTTGTGAGGCATCATTCGAAAGGGCTCGATTTGTTGAACATTAATGTCCTGGTGGATTGTATGTGCTGTCATTGTATGGGCACTTATGAAGTTGTGGTTGGTGTGTGTCACTGGAAGATGTTGGGAGGTTGGAAACACCCACAACTGGTCTTTCAGGTACAACAGTGGAGAAGCCAGATAGTGTTGATGGCCCATTAAGGGGAATGCACACTCCCAAGGTCTATCATGTGTGTCCAGTGAAGGCTTCTCACAGGGAGCCCATAGACAATGGACAGGGCTTGACTCATGTCCTAACAAAAGATCTTTCCAACAATCTGGGAGAGCCTATAAAGGAAGGGAAGTGACTTTTGGCATCTCGCCCCTCCCAAAACTCAACAGCTGGGAGGAAAGAGGGGACAGGTGCAGACACCCCACCATGAGACCGGTATATTTTAAGGAGAACTTCATTGATGTGCTTTCTGATTTTTTAAACATTCACCTTATTTTTAATTGACATTTCTGTACCAAACAATTCTGTAATCCTCCATAGAATTTCCAGTGGACTTGTTTTTTGGGGTTTTGGGTTTTTTTTGAGGAGCATAGAGAACACAGAATCATAGAATCATAGAACTAGAAGGGACCTCGAGAGGTCATCAAATCCAGTCCCCTGCACTCATGGCAGGACCAAGTACCATCTTTAGACCATCCCTGACAGGTGTTTGTTTAACCTGCTCTTAAAAATGTCTAGTGATGGAGATTCCACAACCTCCCGAGGCGATTTATTCCAGTGCTTAATCACCCTGACAGTTAGGAAAGTTTTCCTAATGTCCAACCTAAACCGCCCTTGCTGCAATTTAAGCCCATTGCTTCTTGTCCTATCCTCAGAGGTTAAGGAATCATTTTTCTCCCTCCTCCTTGTAACAACCTTTTACTGTTGTCATGGCTCCTCTCAGTCTTCTCTTTTCCAGACTAAGCAAAACCAATTCATTCAATTATTATTGTCTAGTTTTAAACCCAAATTAGCTATATCCTGCACCTGTGGTTGATAAGGGGTAATCTTATCCCCAAGGATTACTGAGAAGAAAGATGCCACTTTGGTGTCTGCAATAACTGAATTTTCTCATTTGCCAATTAGACAAATATAACAGAGCAGGGATATGTGTGAATTGTATCTGATTAATGAATACCCCTGGCACAGGTTTGGCAGTGAGACCACTACCAGGGCCTTCTTGCAATATTGGACAGTTTGCTGAGTTTTGGGGCTTATGGTTCTTTTTAACTATTATTGTCTGGACCTTGACTTTAACTACTGCTTTATCAGAGGCTCCTTGAACAATTGCAACAGGAGGCCGATTTCTCTTGGGATTTCTTGGTTGGGTTTGAATATAACTCTAAGCTTTAGACAATTAGTCCAGCTCTCCCGGCAGAGTGCTTCCAGGGTTAACATGCATTATTACTTTACCCCAAAGTGCTGGTGAAGAATTGTTAACAAATAAATTAATACATTCTGGGTTTGTTTCCTTACCAGGCATTTCATTAGAGAGCCAAGCGGCTGAAAGTCTATTGTGAAATGTATGCTGTGACTTGCCTTCCCATTGCTTCATGTTAGCTACCAAAGTCACTCCTGCCTGGCTTGGGTGCATGTGGAGGCTCTGGTTTGGGCTCTAAAGTGTCTTGGGCTACAATGGGCATGTTAGATTTCAAATGAATGATGCCACTTGTTCTTTTTATTATGGTTCCTGACTTGATTGGCTTAGAGAGATTAAAATGACTTTTAGATTGCAGAGACTTTTGTCTTTCTTAAGAGATACTGATATCCAGAATTTCACCCTTACAGGCTTTTACAGCAACTTCTACAGTTCCCTGAGTTTCTTGCAAGAAACGACCCCGTTGTGGATGGGCTTGCAAGATATTTTTTTTAATTGCGCTGCTGTTTTTACTCTTGCCCAAACAAATGTTCCTGCCCCGTGGCTTCTTTTTCACACCATAATTTTATAACCAGCCTCTTGCAGGTGTTACTTACTGTAGCTTAAGTCTCTTGCCAAACTCTTCCTTTGATTAAGGAGTACAGGATTGACCTCCCTTACCTACTGAGTTGTTTTTTTCAATGTCTAACTAGACTTCTGCTCTTTGCATAAGGCTTGTTTTACCTTCTGCAGTTGTTTTACCTTTCTTTTAAATCCTTTTCCATAGGATATTACATGCTATAGATACACAATCCAGGGCTATTTCTTTCACCTCTTAAGCCTTTCCCCGCCCCCGCCTTTTCCTTTTTAAAGAGGAAATACCATCAATTACAGGGATCTCTAGGGCCCCCAAGCACTCCAGTAGTTTTTAACTAACCCTCCCCCACGGGCTTTAATGTCATCTCGCACAAAGGCCTCCCAGGACGTTTGTGGAGTTGGAATTGTTGCAATAAATGCCTGAGTGCGTAACTTATTTTGTTCCCTATTTCTTTTGGAAAAGTGGCCGGCATCCCTTCCTTGCTCCCAAAATGTTTACAGGGATTTGATTTGATTTTTTAAATTGAGAAGGGTTTGTGGTGCTTACTTCTCCTTCAAAAGCAGCAAAGAGTCCTCTGGCACCTTATAGACTAACAGACGTATGGAGCATGAGCTTTCAAGGGTGAATACCCACTTGGTCAGATGCTTCTCCTTCAGGTGTTTTACAGCTGGAGCACACCGAGAGGAAGGAGCAGTGACCAAGGCAACTCCACAAAGATTTCCTTGATCCTCCATCAGTGGCGTAGTCCAGAGGAGTTTAAAGTTTGGGGAGCTTATTAATTAATATGATGTGTGTGTGGGGCGGGGGTGCTTGTTGCTTATTATTGACAAATGACGGAGAAGTGTCCGACCCACTCTGCCATGCCTGGTAGGGGGCTTTTACCCATACGTGAATTCAAGGGTCCATTACACAATTGCAATTCCTATTTTCTTCCCCTGACCTCAATGTTTACAACATTAACCAGACAGACAAACATAGAATGCAAGCAGGCATAAGCAAAAACAGGACGTCTCCCAGTATGACTTTTGACCTAGCTATATTTTTTTTCTCTTAAAACCTTGGTTTCTTATTGGGTTTCTGTGTTTACTATGGTTCCACGTGTTCTTTATGGTTTCTTGCGTTTTCTATGGTCCTGGGTTTCAGCACCAAATCTGGAGCCTTTCATTCTATTTAACCTCAATCACATTTCCCTGGGTTCAGCTCTGGTGGCTACAGTCTCAAGTTCAAGCGAGTTGTCTCTGTTCTAGATCTGGAGCCCATAGGAACACAGGAAACCATCAGCAAGTAACACATACAATTACAAGAGCCTCTCTCTTTTAGTGGTTTTATTAAAGTTGGCAATAAAATCATAAAAGTTACAGCACATCTAATTAAAAATCAAGATATGTGCCATGCACTAATTATAACTATAGACAGAATTACATCCTCCTAGGCGGCATTAGAATCTGTCAGCCCTCTCAAACTCCGTCGGCCCTCGCATGGATTGATTGTTACTGTGGAAGTGGTTCCTGCTGGAGTTTCCTGTAGGAAGCTTAGTTTGCCTACTTTGGGCACCCTTTTTGATACTGTGACGCTGTCTATACCTACATTCGGCACATGTACATGACAGCATCGTTCCTCTCTTTCTTATCAGTCTATGTTCCCTGGAGACATGAGGGACCCCGAATTCTGTAGGCTGGGTAGGTTGATGTCCCGCCTTTGTCTTGCGGTTTAAGGCACGGGTTATAAGCACATTTTGTTGTTACAGCATTTTTATGATTTAAATTTAACTTTCCCACTTTGACTTTCTCAATATTACCCGTTTCTGCCTCTTTTCTTAGAATTTTAGGGCATCGGGTTCTTTTTAGGTTACCAACATACACCACCTTTTGTATTCAAAGCCTAAAATAGCTAAGCTAAAATCTTGCAGGCCTTAGCCCACAGGCTTCTTGCATTTCAGCTTGTCTGACTTATTACCTAGTTCCTTTAAATATTGCTTCATTTTAGTCTTTTCTAATTCTATAAATCAAATTCTGATTAACATATAAGGAGTATATAGAATGTAATCATAACATCACACAATAAATGAAAACCAAACTAAAACCCTTGGCTACATTTCCCCCCCTTGACAGAGTCAGTGTTATCTCATTATCAAGGGATGACTAGATTATAAGTGCCCTGTCACATACATATGACAGCATGTGACAATGATTAATGCCATAAGACACATATATACTTGATAGAACATTCACTTTTAATAGAATCATAGAATCCTAGGACGGGAAGGGACCTCGAGAGATCATCTAGTCCAGTCCCCTGCACTCATGGCAGGACCAGCCCCATCTAGACCATCCCTGGTATGGGAATGTCTAACCTGCTCTTAAAAATCTCCAGTGATGGAGATTCCACAAGCTCCCTTGGCAATGTATTCCAGTGCCTAACCACCCTGACAGTTAGGAAGTGGTACATAGTTCGGACAGTTAGGAAGTGGTACATAGTTATAATCTGCTTTTGGAACTTGTGGTGGACTTATGCTTTGCATTACCTTATAAGTATTAACGTTCTTGTATTCTTTTTTTTATATTCTTTTTGGTTGTTGCGGGTGTTGTAACAGTTGACCACAGAGGTAACAGAATAGGAAACACATGCGGTAAAGGGTTTTTTGCCTTCCTCTGCAGTGTGGGGTAGGGTCACTTGCTGGAGGATTCTCTGCATCTTTAAGTCTTTAAGCCATGATTTGAGGACTTCAATAGCTGAGACATAGGTTAGGGGTTTGTTACAGGAGTGGGTGGGTGAGATTCTGTGGCCTGCGTTGTTCCTATGGGCTCCTGATGTAGAACAAACAGAGAATACTCTGTTGAATTTAATACTGTAGCCACCATGGCTAAGCTCAGGAAACATGATTAATGTAAAATAGAAATAAAAGGCTGCGCAGGGTGAGACACTGCCTGGTTCAAATCCTGTTTAGTTTTTAGAACTAAGACTGCAAATTAGTTTTATTTCTTAGGTGACCAACTTTGATCTCTACACCCACTATTTACAATCACTTATCATCTGTCTTTCTGTAGGTAATGAATCTGTTTTATAGTTTACCTAAAATAGTGCGTTTTGGTTGAAGACCTTGGGGAATCTGCTCAGTGTACACAAGCTGGTGCATGTCCTCTCCACATCGAGGTGGAACGGACTGGGTTATCAATTTAAACTGGCCAGGCTTCTGACTAGGGCAGGATGGTACAGACATGGGATCCAGGACGGAGAGCTGCGGGGAATTGGCTGGATCCTCTCTGTTGTTAGTTCATGAGTGGGTGGGGGAAGAATTCATGTAACTTGGCTGGGTGCGTCCCTGCCTATGGAGCATAGAATCATAGAATATCAGGGTTGGAAGGGACCTCAGGAGGTATCTAGTCCAAACGCCTGCTCAAAGCAGGACCAATCCCCAACTAAATCATCCCAGCCAGGGCTTTGCCAAGCCTCACCTTAAAAACCTCTAAGGAAGGAGATTCCACCATCTCCCTAGGTAACCCATTCCAATGCTTCACCACCCTCCTAGTGAAAAAGTTTTCCTAATATCCAATCTAAATCTCCCCCACTGAAACTTGAGACCATTATTCCTTGTTCTGTCATCTACTACCACTGAGAACAGTCTAGATCCATCCTCTTTGGAACCCAATTTCAGGTAGGTGAAAGTAGCTATCGAATCCCCCCTCATTCTTCTCTTCTGCAGACTAAACAATCCCACTTCCCTCAGCCTCTCCTCAGAAGTCTCCAGCCCTCTAATCATTTTGATCTGGTTTTTGGCTGTATAACTGCAGCACCTGGAGGGATTTGCAGCTTGTCACAGCAGCACAGTGTGAGAGGGAGCACAGAGGGCTCAACGGTACCTCACTTCCAGGTTACACCCCAGGAAAAACTTTCACAAGCACCAGCATCTCTGTCCATGTGTCTGGCTCTCTTCCACCCTGTCAGGCCAGACACAGACAGCTGGGGATGGGGCAGGAGGCTGAACATGTCCTTCTGTCACTCAGCGAGATCAGGTTGCTGCTGTCTGTGCCAACAGCACTGTGCAATGAAATGTGACATCGGGCAGAACCCAGTGGGTGCCAATAGGCCCTGATGTCAGTGGACCTGCTCCAGCTGGGAATCCTCACTCCAAGGTCACCCCAGGGTGGGGAGAGGTTCTAGTGGGGAGCTTAGAGTGTGCTTGGGTGGAGTGGGGGTTCTAGACAGGAGAGGGGGCAGGGGATAACCCCCTGGAGATTGATGGGGTGGGGTCACTAAGAAGTGAGGGGGTGCTAGATTGGAGTGTAGAGTAGAGTCAGGATGGGGTGTGGGTTCTAGAATTAAGCCTGGCGCAAGCTCTGGGTGGGGCAGATGTTCTAGATAGGAGCCACATGCACACAGAGGTTGAGCGATCTAGATAGGGGCCCGGCCCACACTCAGGAGGGGCAGGGGTTCTAGACTGTCAGCCGTTACACACTCGGGGGTGGCGTTCTAGATTGGAGCCTGGCACATATATGTAGGTTTCATACTGAGGCTCAACAGGGTTAGATTTTCCCTCTGGAAAGCACCCTGCATCCCTCAGGGACTGGCAGAAACGCAGCACCACCAATGCCAAACCAGCTGGTGTTTCACTAGGATCCAGGACTGATGGAGGTTTCGGGTGGGTCCAGGACAGAGAAATGTACCTGAGAGCCCCACGCCAGCAGCTTCTCTGCCCCCTTCAGCCTCCTGGGGACATTGGGATGGAGGTTTGGCTTGTGATGGTCCCATCCAAACGGGTTTTGCTGTTTGGAACTGGAAAGTCTTCTTCCCAGGTGAGGGGAAACTGAGGCAGGGCTCACCCACGGTGCCACACCTGGCCCTAAGGGGCACGATGAAACGGCCTGCGCTAAGACCGAGCTGCTTCTCTCCAGCACCGGGCTGGCCAAGGGGGCTCAGCACACAGGGATGGGGCCCCAAAGGGGCACACTATTGTTCTAACGCAGGGTTAATGGGGGCAGGCTGTACATGCCAGGAGGGGTAAGAGAACAGGAAGGACCAGTTTGGATCCCATTTTGGGCCAGGCTGCCAGACACCCCCCCATCCTTCAGCAGCTCCCAGTGCTGTCCAGCGAGCGACGGCTCCAGAGCAATAGGACTGAAGGCACAGCTGGGGGGTGGGTGTTTGGGGTCACACGGCCATCCGGTCTTGGGAGGGACTCACTGAATGTCTAATACTCCTGCGGAGACCGTCTGTCTGCCCACCCCTTCTGTGCCCAAGTGGTGCCCCCGGGGACTATGGGGCAGGGCAGTTCATGCCCCTTGGTGGCTGTGCTGGTGCCTGGGCACTGCGGGCGGGCGCCCTGGGAAAGGGGGTTCATAGTCCAACCTGGGTTAGTGGGAGGCTCCCCTCTGGGTCCAGCTCCCCGAGCTGCCAACGGCCCCAGCCCAAGCTTCCCCTGCTGGTGCAACTGTGGCTTGAGAAATAAACGACCCTTGTGGCCAGGGTGTTGGAAAAGGAGCCGTTGGGCCAGCAGGCTCCACCCCCGAGGGACCAGCCGCTGGTAGCCTTGTCTGTGGCAGGGAGTGGGGAGCAGGCGAGGGCCTCCCTCCTGAGCCCCTCACCCTTCCTCTGGGGGCAAAGGGACCCCCAGGAGAATGAGAACCTGGGATCCAGGTGAGAGGGAGGGACCAGGGCAGAGCGAGGATCCCCAGCGGGCTGGGCAAGGCGGGTAGAGCATCATGGTGATGGGGTCTCTGGGAGGCCGGGGGGGATGCAGAGAAGGTATTTCTGGCAGTTTGGGGGAGAGCAGGGGGCTGGGGGCACAGTAGGGGGCATGGAGGAGAGCAGGCAGTGTGGGTGTTGCTCAGTCTGCCCCTCAGTCCCTCAGCTTGGTCCATGGCTCCTAGACTAGATGCCCCTTCCCAGGAGGGGAGCAGGGCCGCCCAGAGGATTCAGGGGGCCTGGGGTCTTCGGCGGCGAGGTGCCCCCACCGCCAAATTGCTGCCGAAGACCCAGGACTTTGGCGGTGGGTCCCGGGGCGGAAGGACCCCCCACCTCGGGTCTTCGGGGCACTTCAGCGGCACAGTGTGGGGGGAGGGAGGAATAGCTCAGTGGTTTGAGCACTGGCCTGCTAAACCCAGGGTTGTGAGTTCAGTCCTTGAGGGGGCCACTTAGGGAGCTGGGGTAAAATTCTGTCTAGAGATTGGTCCTGCTTTGAGCAGGGGGTTGGATTAGATGACCTCCTGAGGTCCCTTCCATCCCTGATATTCTATGGTAAGGACCCTCCGCCACCAAAGACACAGAGTGGAAGAAGCTCTGGGGGCCTGAGCCCCATGGAAGTTTTCCGGGGCCCCCAGAGCAAGTGAAGTACCCCACTCCAGGGGCCCTGAAATCTCTCATGGGGGCCCCTGTGGGGCCTGGGGCAAGTGCCCCACTTGCCCTCCCCTCCGGCGCCGCCTGGGTGGCCTGGAGGAGCTGTGACCTGAGGATCCCTTCCCGGGCCAGCGGGCAGGGCCCCAGGGTGCTTGAGCTCCTGTGGAGCCAGGTTCCCAGAGGCCAGCGGGAGGAATCAGGGCTGGGACGGCTCCCCAGAGGGATGGGACAATTCCCCCCTTGCTGTTGCTCCATGTTGCTCTCCCTCTGGCTGTGCCCAAGGCTTGGGCTGGATGCAGGTGGTGCAGGCCTGGGACGCAGGAGTCCGGCTGGACGGTCCCAGCCCTGTCCTGGCTGTGCACCCCGCGCTGAGAGCAAGATACTGGCTGGGCTCCCCGCCAGCCCCCCACTCTCCAGGAGCTCCCGGTGCCGTCCCTGCCAATGACGGCTTCGTCAGGAAAGCCATCGGGCTGTGTGTCCCATCTGTACCCAACCGGTGCCCCCACCCCAGGGAGACTGGGTGGGACTCAGGCCCCCAGCTGGGGACTTTGGGACGGGGTGGTTCATGGCACTTGGGGGAAGGGCTGGGGCCTGCCCTGGTGTGGTGCTCGCCCTGACAAAGAGGTCCAAGACCTAACCTGGCTGGGTGAGACACCTGCCCCCCCGCACCGCACCGTGCCAGGCACAGGGCTCCCCCACTGTCACAAATGCAGCTTGGGAAATAAACGGCCCTTGCGGTGGTGATGGTGGTGCAAGAGCTGTGTGGCCGGGAGGCCTCGCAACTGAGCCTTACGCCAACCCCTCGCCTCAGCCCTGGCCGAGCTTCCCCTGTGGCCTGACCTTGGTTTGAGAAAGAAACGGCCCTTGTGGCCAGGCTCAGTGGTGAGCTGGAGCCGGTTCCCACAGCTTCCCACGAACCGGTTGCTAAAATTAGACCTCCGTGGAGAACCGGCTGTTAAAGGGCCAGGGAGTGTTCAAACAACTCCGGTCTGCAGGCCGGACCATCCTGCTGCTCCCAGGATTCCCAGCTGGGGAGGCTGAGGGTCTCCCGGCCCTTCCCCCGCTTCCTCCCAGCTGCAGCGGGGCCAGCCGCAGGCCTCCTGCTGCTTTGAGCTTAGGGTAGGTAAGTGGGGAGGGGGCTGCAAGCTTGAGGGCTGCCGGGGGGGGGCAAGTGGGGCAATTTGCCCCAGGACCTGTAGGGGCCCCCAGCCCCACGACTATGTATCCCCCTGCCCCGGCCCCTCCCCCACTCCCCTCTCTTAAATCAGAACTTTTTATAGGGAACCGGTTGTTAAAATTTTGGCAGCTCATCACTGGCCGTGCTGGTGGCACAAGAGCCGCAGGGCCGGCAGCCTCCAGCCCCTGAGGGACCAGCCTCTGGTGACCTTTCTTAGAGGGCTTATTTCTTCACCCTCCCACTTCCCTGGTGCTTCTCACGTGAACAGAGAGCGATAATACCCAGAGTCCAAAGGTGCAAAGAATTCCATGGTGATTGGGGTGAACTTCCAGCAAGCTTCAATCCAAGTTCCTTTTCCTTATTTTTGAATCCCAAATTACTCCCTCTTTGCCCCTAGTTTATTTAGTAATATTCTCAGTTATACCTAAACCAATCATTTTACTGAAATCTATCTAACCAATCCTAACATATTGTAACATAATTCTCTAACCAATTATATCCCACCACCTTAATTAACTTACACCTCGCAAAATTAGTTATACAGCAGACAGAGACAATTAGAGAACCAGACAGATTAACAATTGAAAAGTGGGGGCCATAAAGATAAAAGATACAGACATGAGGGTTTCACAACCACAACCACTGATAAGTGATTTCTTGCCAGACAGGATGTTATCAAAGTACGTTTTCTTTAATCATCTTTCTCTGGTGGTGATGGGCACTATCAGGACAGGATTTATTCCTAACAGCCCAATAGCACCTTATTTCAGTGTGACGGGTTTGGGATCTGAGGATGTGACCTTCGCTTCCCAGTTTATGGCTGCCTCTGCTGCTTGTCCAAAGGCCTTAGCCTAAGAACTAGGCCTCAGACTGTCCTAGTGAGAGAAGGCCCAGACACAGGCAGCCTGTGATTTTGATTCTTTGTTTTAAACCTCAGTAACTAGCTAAGTGGTAAAAATACACCTGCGTTCCTAAAGTCTAGACCTTTACAGGCAGGCCTGCCTTTCTATATCCTAGCGACCTTGTCTGTGGCAGGGTGTGGGGAGCAGGAGGGCCTCCCTCCCAAGTCTCTCATCGTTTCTGTGGGGGCAAAGGGACCTCCCTGCCCCTGGCCCCGTCCTAGGGCGACCAGACAGCAAGTATGAAAAATTGGGACAGAGGGCAGGGCGGTAATAGGTGCCTATATAAGAAAATTTCCCCCAAAATCAGGACTGTCCCTATAAAATCAGGACATCTGCTCACCATACCCCCTCCAGAGGAATCCAGCTGGAACGGTCTTTGGCCTGGGTCAGAACCAGGGAACAAGTGACAGGCGTCTCGCACAGCACGTACCCGTCTGACTCAACCCCAGGATCATAAACAGGAGCTGTTCTATTGGGCCAAGTGCTGATTGGCCGGCTGCTGTCCCAGCTGCCATGCCAGGGGCTGAGTCGGGGTCTCCTGTGTTACAGGCACAAACTGATGCCGTTTGGGAGCCAGCCCAGCAAGAGGGTTCGAATACTGTGTACATTTGTGGTCTCCTCACCTCAAAAAAGATATTGTAGCACTAGAAAAGGTTCAGAAAAGGGCAACTAAAATAATTAGGGGTTTGGAGAGGGTCCCATATGAGGAAAGATTAAAGAGGCCTGGACTCTTCAGCTTGGAAAAGAGGAGACTAAGGAGGGATATGATAGAGATATATAGAATCATGAGTGATGTTGAGAAAGTGGATAAGGAAAAGTTATTTACTTATTCCCATAATACAAGAACTAGGGGTCACCAAATGAAATTAATAGGCAGCAGGTTTAAAACAAATAAAAGGAAGTTCTTCTTCACGCAGCGCACTGTCAACTTGAGGAACTCCTTACCTGAGGAGGTTGTGAAGACTAGGACTATAACAATTTTTAAAAGGATAAATTCATGGTGGCTAATTCCATAAATGGCTATTAGCCAGGATGGGTAAAGAATGGTGTCGATAGCCTCTGTTCGGCAGAGGATGGGGATGGATGGCAGGAGAGAGATCACTTGATCATTGCCTGTTAGGTTCACTCCCTCTGGGGCACCTGGCATTGGCCACTGTCAGTAGACAGATACTGGGCTAGATGGACCTTTGGTCTGACCCGGTACGGCCATTCTTATGTTCTTATGTTATGTTCAGAGCTGGATGAAGATGTCCTGGCATCCAACATCGCGGCAGAGATACCAGGTGCCGGGACCTTGGGAGCTTTATTGGCCTCGGTCGCCCAGCAGAGAATCAGCAACTCCATCACATGTGTGTAATGAACAGAGTGGGATGGAAACTTCTCATGATACTACCCCGATGGCACCCCCTGCCCTAGGACCCCCAACCCAACTGCACCCCTCCTGCCCCAGGGACCCCCAACTCAACTGCACCCCTCCTGCCCCAGGGAATCCCCAACCCAACTGCACCCCTCCTGCCCTAGGGACCTCCAACTGCACACTCTGCCCTGAAAGCATCAACCCCATTGCACCCACTGCCTGGAGACACCCAAAACGATGCTGTCCCCTGCCCCGGGACCCCCACCCAACTGTGAGTCTGCCTCAGGTGCATCTCCTTCCCCGGGACCCACACCCCAATTTCACTCCCCTGTATGGAGACCCCCCACCCACCTCAGGGTGTGTGCCCCCTGCCCCAGGAACTCTATCCCCATGCAGACTCTGACCCCTGCCTGGGACCCCCTCCTCAACTGCAGTCCCTTCCACAGGATACCCCAACCTCACTGTGCCCTGCACCTGGACCCGCATCCTCAACAGGGCCACACCCTCAGGTGGCATCCACCAGGCGCAGGGAGCAGCCCCACATCCGGACCCATAACCCTCTCCCCTACCCCAGCTCCTCAGGGTTTTATCACCTCCCTTTGCGCCAGTGAGGGGGCACTGGGTTCTGTGAGCCGTGGTGACAAAGATGGCTGCCTCCTCCCTCTGGTGGGGACAGACCGTGTGGAGCCCACCCAGGGGGCTCCGTCAACCCCCAGATGCCACAGGATCAGCCCCACACAGCTTGACGGGGGGCAAGGGGGATAGGCTATAATAATGGCTTGAAGCCCAGGGTGACAGAGCCCCCACATTGGCCTCAGCCCGAACCCCCATCCCTGATCCCTTGGGCCCCCAAGCAGGGCAACTGCAAAGCAGGGTCTGCTCCTTGCATTAGTCACATGTCTTCCTCCGGTTCACCAGCAGATGGCAGCAGGTGGCCAGGTTAATTCATAGAAGCTTGGAGCCTCACCCTGCCGCTGTTGGGGTTGACTTCGGATTCATAGAATCATAGAACATCAGGGTTGGAAGGGACCTCAGGAGGTCACCTAGTCCAGCCCCCTGCTCAAAGCAGGACCAATCCCCTAAATCATCATAGCCAGAGCTCTGTCAAGCCTGACCTTAAAAACCACTAAGGAAGGAGATTGCACCACCTCCCTAGGTAACCCATTCCAGTGCTTCACCACCCTCCTAGTGAAAACGTTTTTCCTAATATCCAACCTAAACTTCCCCAATGCAACTTGAGACCATTATTCCTTGTTCTGTCATCTGCTACCACTGAGAACAGTCTAAGTCCATCCTCTTTGAAACCCCCTTTCAGGTAGCTGAAAGCAGCTATCAAATCCCCCCTCATTCTTCCCTTCTGCAGACTAAACAATCCCAGTTCCCTCAGCCTCTCCTCAGAAGTCATGTGCTCTAGCCCCCTAATCATTTTTGTTGCCCTCCTCTGCACTCTTTCCAATTTTTCCACATCTTTCTTGTAGTGGGGGGCCCAAAACTGGACACAGTACTCCAGATGAGGCCTCACCAATGTCGAATAGAGGGGAATGATCACATCCCTGGATCTGCTTGCAATGCCCCTACTTATACAGCCCAAAATGCCGTTAGCCTTCTTGGCAACAAGCAGCGGTGAGCTGCAGCCGGTTTGCACCGGTTCCCGAGAACCGGTTGTTAAATTTAGAAGCCCGTTTTGAACTGGTTGTTCCTGGAGGGACAACTAGTTGCAAAAGGGTTTTTAAATTTAACAAAAGCTCTAACAGCTCCCTACCCTTCCCCCGGTCCCAGCTCACCTCACTCCGCCTCCTCTTCTGAATGCTCCTTCGGCTTCTCCTCCCCCTCCCCAGCTTCCCGCGAATCAGCTGTTCGCGTGGGAAGCCTGGGAGGGCTGAGAAGAAAGCAGCGGCTTCCTGCAGGAGAGCTTGAGCTGGGGCCGGGGCTGGGGGGCGGGGGCACCAGCGGGAGGAAGGCTCCAGGCGCCGCACTGCCCGGCAAGGTCACGGCCGTACTCTGCCCCCCGGATTCCTGCTGCGAACTCAGCCGGGCGGCGCGGCTCCTGCCCGGCCCCTGGGTCCGGCCCCCGGGTCCGGCCCGGCGGCGTGGCTCCTGCCCGGCCCCCGGGTTCGGCCCTGACCTCGGCCGGGCAGCGCGGCTCCTGCCCGGCCCCGACCTTGGCCAGGCAGCGTGGCTCCTGCCCGGCCTCCGGGACCGGCCCCGACGTCGGCCGGGTGGCTCCGGTCCCAGCCCCAGCCCAGCTGGGCCCCCCCCTCCAGGCAGCATGGTAAAGGAGCAGGGAGGGTGTGTTGGATAGATCAGGGGAGTGGGGGGGGTGGATTAGTGTCGGGGCAGTCAGAGGGCAGGAAACAGGGGGATTGAACGGGGGTAAGGGTCCGGGGGGGGGCTGTCAGAATGGAGCAGGGGTGGGAGGGGGCGGTGGGGGACAGTTAGGGGTAGGGATTCCAGGGACAATCAGAGGACAGAGAGAAGGTGTGGTTGGTTGGGACAGGGGTCCCGGGTTGCCATCAGGAATGAGAGAAGGGGTTGGATGGGGTGGCATGGGGCAGTCAGGGGACAGGGAAGGGGGGTGGATAGGGCATGGGTCCCGGGGCTGTCAAGGAACATGGAGGTTGGATGAGGCAGGAGTCCCGGGCGGGGGAATGACCCCCCTCATGGAGTGAGGAGGAGGAAAACGGTTGTTAGTATTTTGGCAGCTCATCACTGGCAACAAGGGCACACTGTTGACTCATATCCAGCTTCTCGTCCACTGTAACCCTTAGGTCCTTTTCTGCAGAACTGCTGCTAGCCATTTGATCCCTAGTCTGTAACAGTGAATGTGATTCTTCCGTCCTAAGTGCAGGACTCTGCACTTCTCCTTGTTGAACCTCATCAGGTTTCTTTTGGCCCAATCCTCTAAATAGTCTAAGTCCTCTGTATCCTATCCCTACCCTCCAGTGTATCTACTACTCCTCTCAGTTTAGTGTCATCTGCTAACTTGCTGAGAGTGCAGTCCACACCATCCTCCAGATCATTAATGAAGATATTGAACAAAATCAGGCCCAGGACAGACCCTTGGGACACTCCGCTTGAAATCAGCTGCCAACTAGACATGGAGCCATTGATTACTACCCGTTGAGCCCGACGATCTAGCCAGCTTTCTATCCACCTTATAGTCAATTCATCCAGCCCATACTTCTTTAACTTGCTGGCAAGAATATTGTGGGAGACCGTATCAAAATCTTTGCCAACGTCCAGGAATAACACATCCACTGCTTTCCCCTCATCCACAGACCCAGTTATCTCCTCATAGAAGTCAGTTAGGTTAATCAGGCATGACTTGCCCTTGGTGAATCCATGCTGACTGTTCCTGATCACTTTCCTCTCCTCTATCACTTTCCTCTCCTCTAAGTGCTTCAGAATTGATTCCTTGAGGACCTGCTCCATGATTTTTCCAGCGACTGAGGTGAGGCTGACTGGCCTGTAGTTCCCCGGATCCTCCTTCTTCCCTTTTTTGAAGATTGCCACTACATTTGATTTTTTCCAATCATCCGGGACCTCCACCAATCGCCATGAGTTTTCAAAGATAATGGCCAATGGCTCTCCAATCACATCCGCCAACTCCTTTAACACCCTGGGATGCAGCACATCCGGCCCCATGGACTTGTGCTCGTCCAGTCTTTCTAAATAGTTCCGAACCACTTCTTTCTCCACAGAAGACTGGTCACCTCCTCCCCGTACTGTGCTGCCCAGTGCAGCAGTCTGGGAACTGACCTTGTTTGTGAAGACAGATTCAAAAAAAAGCATTGAGTACATTAGCTTTTTCCACATCCTCTGTCACTAGGTTGCCTCCCTCATTCACCCCTAACAAGGCCCAGAATCTGGGGTCAGAACCTGGCCCACTGGGCCCTGCTGCACTTAAAGGCCTCAGCATTTCTGCGGTGAATAATCTGCAAAAACAAACCAGCTCGGGGCCAGTTTGTAGAGGACGGCAGCGAAGATCTCTCTGTTTAGTGCTGGCGTCGTCGTGTGGGAATTTACCGTATACGATTCAGCTGAGCCGCATCCATTCACACCAGCTGGTGACCTGGCCCATTGACCCCTTTTTCTCTTGAGTCTCTTGTGTCGCGATGTAGATCCAAGAATGCTCTTTCAAAGGGGGTGGGCACAGCGTTGTTGGTTGTGGTTTCTCCCTACTAAACAAGAGGTCCTGGGGTCATATCCCAGCTGTCCCTGCTCTAAGTGGATTTTTGTCTAACAGAGGGGGTGGGTAATTAACCATCGGAACACTCTGCTGAGAGTCATGGTGGATTCTCCATCACTGGCCGTTTTTTAAATCGAGATTGGATGTTTTTCTACCATCTCTACTCTAGGAATCGCTGAGGGGCCGTTCTCCGGCCTGTGTGATCCAGGAGGTCAAAGTGACTGATCTCAATGGACCCTTCTGGCCTTGGGACCTATGAATCTCTGGGCTTGTCTTCACTGCTGAACTGACCCGGTGATCGGCCCCCGGGTCTGAGTGCCCGGGTGTGACAGTGCCCACTGCAAAGCCACAATGGAGTTGCTGCGTCCCAGTGGTACTGCGCTAGCCCAGGGGAGGCCTCAGGCTTCAAAGGGAGCCTGCTCTGGCTCCTAGCGCTGGGTTACTCTCTGAACGCTCTCAGAGCAACTTGGGGGAGAACGTCACTGGCCTTCCTGGGCCTGTGCTCTGAACCTGGCAGCCCAGAAAAGTAACCCAGCTTGGCGTGCTCTCAATCTCCGCCCGCGGCCTCCATTCCAGCCAGCGCCCAGGCATGGAGCCAGCTCTGAGCCATGGCCTGCTCCCGCCATTGGCATTAATGCAACACCCGCCAGCACGAGGGGGCAGACACAGGGGGGTGGGAGGCAGGGAAGGGCATGTTGCCCAGAGAAGGCAGCAGCATGAACGGTTCAGCCGTGGGGGCAGGACACCAGGGTGAATGGAGGGAAGAGGAATTCCAAATGTGCTATCGGTCAAGCTGGCACAGCTGTGAATTGCAGTGTTCAGCAGCCGACTCTCCAGCTGCCCTTGCTGAGCTTGGGTGGGGGCCATGCCACATGGCCGGGGATGGGGGGTGTTAGCTTCAGCAGGTGGCCAGAGAGGAGTTGTGTCTCTTGGGAGCCCCAGGAAGCCTCATGCCAATGCTGCCTTGTGCCGCTTGTGTCTCTGGCAGGGTCCCCTGGCCAGGTGGACCGTCCACAGGCTGGCAGTGCATGGCCGTGCCCCCTCCAGGGCAGCGTGAACTAACTCAGGTCCCGGGGGATGCTGGGCCAGTTAGGGCCAGGCTGTGTGGGGCAGGCTCGGGTGTATTGGCAGCTGGAGGTAGCTCCAGGTCGCCGAGCCTGCTCCAAACCCAAGCCCTGCCTTGGCAAAGCAAAGATGCTAGACGGAGCCGTGTGCTCCCTCCCCTGCGTGCTCTGTAGCCCCTGTGAGAGCCGGGCGCTGGTGTGGGGGGCCCTGGTGTTGTGGGGGTGGGTGGCCCTCAGCGCCGTATTCCCTGCAGAGCTCTGAGTGTCTCTGCCCTGAACAGTCTGCACGGGCACGAGGCCACTCTGTGAACCCTTCACTCTGGGCTAACGAAGTTTATGGGCAGCTCATTTCCTTGGGTTTCTTTCTAATCTCCCCTCGGCTCCCCCAGGTCCCACAGCCCAGCTCTCGCCTGCCCCGGCCTCTGCCTCCTTGGGGAGGGTCACCCCGGGCTCAGCAGGCCCTGGCTGCACGCGAGTCCCTTTGCTCCCCTGACACCATCTCCTTGTGTCCCATCTCTGCCTGCCCAGCCCACTCTGCCCTCCCCAGCCTGTGCCCCACCCAGGGGTGGAGGTCCCCTTGGGCCCCACAGGTCCAGGAGCTGGGGGATGATGCAGGAGCAGGGCTGGGACTGATGTGGGGTTAGGGGGGGCACTCTTTTGGGGGGCTCACAAATTGGGGGGCATGGATGTGGGGGTGGGTGGAGCCAGCTAAAGCCTCCCCCTCATCTCCAGCTGCTCTGCTTTGGCCTCCTGGCCCCGACTCACACACACCTGCACTGCTCTGACCCCCCTTTCCATCCGGGGGGAGCCTGGGGCAGCAGCAATGGAGAGGAATTGTGGGGCGAGGGGAGGGAGGGAGGTGGGGGTCTGAGATGGCTCCAGGTCCCTTCTCCCAATTCCATCACTTCACTGGAGGGGAAAGGGCCCAGCTACCCCGTTTTGGTTCTGCTCCATCAGCACGTTGGAGGACATGGAGCAAAGGGCACTTTGAGGACGGGCCCTTGTTCACTGAGGGATTGTAGAAAAATGGCAGTTTTGGAAACCCTGTTCCTGGGCAAAGCTGCAGCCGTTGAACTGGGTGTTTCAGAACCGAGCTGCTGGCATGGTCCCTTCCGCTGAATAAGGGTCCTGGTGCCAGAGCACGGCCCCATGGGGTGAAGTTTGACCAAGGGGGATGGATCCCACCCTGCACCAACCTCCACACCTGAGCGCTGCTCCAGAGCCCCCGCCCCGCACATCCCACTTCATTCCCCCCCTCACATTCCCCAGCTCGGCTTCTACAAAGTTACAAGAATCAGAGCATGCGGCTGAGTCTGGGCTGCACAGCTGGAGCGGGGCAGTTGATCAAAGGCAGGGGCCCGGGCCAGATGTCAGCCTCAGGAGGATTTGCCTCTCCCCGCGCATCCGGGTGCGTGGAAGAAAAACAATGTGCAGCCGGGTAGCTGTGAAATCCCCTTGTTAGCCAGTGGCTCTGGGGGGTGGCGCACCTGGCAACTCCCTAAGGGGAGAGCGCAAGCCAGGGAGATGCCATCCAGCAGGAAGCTCCTGGCCTGGGGCTCAGTCACCCTGGCCCTGTGCGTGGCAGCCCCAGGTAACGCCTTGCCCCCCAGGACCCATATCTCACTTCTCCCCTGGGCGGGGGGTGGGGGGAGAACTGAACACACAGGGGAATCGCTCAGAAGCGTTTCCTTCTTCTGGACTAACTTCTGCTCTGACTTATTGATCTGCTGCAAGTGGCTGAGCCTGTCACAAACACAGCTGCAGAGAGCATCCGGGGGATAGATACAGGGTCCCTGCACAGGGCTGGGGGAGTGACGCACAGAGCACGGGCAATAGCTAATGGGTGTGCAGCTCAGGCACCTGAGGGCAGCTCAATGGGTGAGGCAGCTGCCTGTGCACACACGGACCCCAAAACGGAGAACAGGGGAAGCAGAGAGTAACAGCGGCTCCTTGTATTATACAGTGATGTTGTAGCCATGTCAATCTCGGGATACTGAGAGACGAGGTGGGGGCAGGAACAGCTTTTATTGGATCAGCTTCTGCTGGTGACAGAGGGGACGTCTACACTACGGGACTATTCCGAATTTGCATAAACCGGTTTTGTAAAACAGATTTTATAAAATCGAGTGCGCGCGGCCACACTAAACACATTAAATCGGTGGTGTGCGTCCATGGTCCGAGGCTAGCGTCGATTTCTGGAGCGTTGCACTGTGGGTAGCTATTCCCTAGCTATCCCATAGTTCCCGCAGCCTCCCCCGCCCCTTGGAACTTCCGGGTTGAGATCCCAGTGCCTGATGGGGCAAAAATCATTGTCGCGGGTGGTTCTGGGTAAATGTCGTCAGTCACTCCTTCGTCTGGGAAAGCAACGGCAGACAAGCATTTCGCGCCTTTTTTCCCTGGATTGCCCTGGCAGATGCCATAGCATGGCAATCATGGAGCTTATTTTGCCGTTTGTGACTCTCACCGTATGTGTACTAGATGCCGCTCACAGAGGCGATTCAGCAGCGCTACACAGAAGCATGCTTTTGCTTTTGCATGACAGCAGAGATGGTTACTAGCCATATTGTACCATCCAAACCCTTCCATAAATTGGAACTGAGGATGATCATGACTACCAGTTCTTTTGTACCATTTGCTGCTAGTGCCCCTGGTCAATCAGCCAGGGGTGCAAAAGCCAAGAGTGGTTACTAGCCATATTGTACCTTCCATCGTTTTGTACCATTGGCTGCTGTCATAAGTGCCCCTGGCTGATCAGCCAGGGGCGCAAAAGCAAAAATTGGGAATAACTCCCTGAGTCAATTCCTCCTTTTTGGTATTTAAAAATAGAATCTGTGCTGCCTAATATAGGCAAGTGTGCTAGAGAACCACCTGCTCTGTGTCAGAGCCCGCAGAAATTATCTGTATGCTATTCACAGGGGGTGCTCCTGTAACAACCCCACCTGTTGATTCCGTTCTTCCCCCAGCCTTTCTTGGCTACCGTAGCATTGTCCCCCCACTTGTGTGATGAATTAATAAAGAATGCAGGAATAAGACACACTGACTTGTTAGTGAGAAATGAGTGGAAGGCAGCCTCCAGCTGCTATGATAGTCCAGACAGGACATTAAGCAGTGTGTAGGAGAGAAGCCCAGCATCCCACTGCTAGTCCAGGGGCAACTGAATCTTTTCTTTACACATGAAGGGTGGGGGCTGATGGAGCTCAGCCCCCTGTTGCTATGATGAGGATGGTTACCAGCCATATTGCACCATCCATCCACCAGAAAAAATTAGGGCCAATAGGCTGATGACGAGGACAGTTACCAGTCCTTTTGTCCCATCAGCTTATGCTGATCATGAGGATAGATTTCCATCATTTTGTACGATCAGCCGCCCATGACGGGGGCGGGGGGGGGGAGCAAGGATGTTGGTGTTGAGTGCTGCACTATCGCGTCTATCTGCAGCATTCAGTAAAGATAGGGTGACATGTAAAAGAGTCAGAGGATTGTTTTACCTTTCGCTTCTGGGGGTGGGTGGGGGGTGGGTGAGTAGATTGCCAAGCTATGCCCTGACCCGCGGGCACTGTGTTTGACCCTAGAAGCATTTGGAGCTCAGCCAAGAATGCAAATAATTTTAGGAGGCTGCAGGAACTGTGGGATAGCTTCAGTCCTCCAGTCCATGCGCATCCATTTGATTCTTTGGCTTTCCGTTACGCTTGTCACGCTGCAGTGCGCTGAGTCCCTGCTTTGGCGTCTGTCTGGAGATTTTTAAAAAAGGATTCTAACGGAGCGCTGATAGAACGGATAGAACGGATTTGCCTGCCCTTACAGCGATCACATCCGCATGGTCCATGCGGGAGCTCTTTTTTTTATTTTGATTTCGGACTGCATCGCCACCCGTGCTGATCGGAGCTCCACGCTGGGCAAACAGGAAATATTCAAAAGTTCGCGGGGCTTTTCCTGTTTACCTGACCACTGCATCCGAGTTCAGATTGCGGTCCAGAGCGGTCACTGGTGCACTGTGGGATAGCTCCCGGAGGCCAATACCGTCGATCAGCGTCCACACTAACCCTAATCCGATATGTTAATACCGATACTAGCGTTACTCCTCTCGTTAGGGAGGAGTACAGAAACCGGTTTAAAGAGCCATTAAAATCGATATAAGGTGCCTGCTAGTGTGGACGGTTTCGGCGTTAAATCGGTTTTACGCTCCTAAAACCGATTTAAACGCCTAGTGTAGACCAGGCCAGAGACACGCTTTGGAGTTTACCCAGCGCTCGTCTTCAGGTCTGACCTGTGCAGTTTGATAGCTTTTCTCTCTCACCAGCAGGAGCTGGGTCAATACAAATGTTACCTCACCCACCTTGCTTCTGTGTACGTAGAGCTCTCCTCTGCAGCTTTAAGACATTTATGTAGGGAAGGTAAATGACATAAGAACATAAGAAGGGCCCTACTGGGTCAGACCAAAGGTCCATCTAGCCCAGTGTCCTGTCTTCCGACAGTGGCCAGAGCCAGGTGCCCTAGAGGGAATGAACAGAACAGGGAATCATCAAGTGATCCATCCCCCGTCGCCCATTCCCAGCTTCTGGCAAACAGAGACTAGGGACACCGTTCCTGCTCATCCTGGCTAATAGCTATTGATGGACCTGTCCTCCATGAATTTATATAGGGGGTTGTTTTTATGCCTGTTATAGTCTTGGCCTTCACAACATCCTCTGGCAAGGAGTTCTACAGGTTCACTGTGCGTTGTGTGAAGAAATATTTCCTTTGATTTATTTTAAACCTGCTGCCTATTCATTTCATTTGGTGATCCCTAGTTCTTGTGTTATGAGAAGGAGTAAACAACACTTCCTTTTCTACTTTCTCCACACCAGTCATGATTTTATAGACCTCAATCATATCTCCCCTTAGCCGTCTCACTTCCAATCTGAAAAGTCCCAGTCTTCTTAGTCTTTCATCATACGGAAGCCGTTCCATATCTTTTTGCTGCCATTTTTTGAACCTTTTCCAATTCCAATATAGCTTTTTTGAGATGGGGCAACCACATATGCAAACAGTATTCAAGATGTGGGCGTACCATGGATTTATATAGAGGCAACATGATATTTTCTGTCCTATTTTTTATCCCAGTTTTGAGAGAGACTTTTGTAGCCCTTCGAAGTTTGTCTGGGTCTTAACTATCATCGTAATTTTGCATCATCTGCAAATTTTGCCATCTCACTCTTTACCCCCTTTTCTAGATCGTTTAGAACGGAACAGACCTCTGGGGGACACCACTATTTACCTCTCTCCATTCTGAAAATTGACCATTTAGACCTACCCTTTGTTTCCTATCTTTTAACCAGTTACCAATCCAGGAGAGCACCTCCCTTCTTATCGCGTGGCAGCTTACTTTGTGTAAGAGCCTTTGGTGAGGGACCTTGTCAAAGGCTTTCTGAAAATCTAAGTTCACTATATCCACTGGATCCCCTTGGTCCACATGCTTCTTGACCCCCCACAAAGAATTCTAGTAGATTGGTGAAGCATTGGTGAAGAGGATGGAAAATGATAAAATACAGGGAGGGTCTGATCAGAAACAGACAAATGAAAGCGTCCCATTCAATTTACTTCATTTGATTCTACGCTTTTACAAAAACCATGTTGACTCTTTCTCAACAAATTAGTTTAATCTATATGTCTGACAATATTGTTCTTTATTATAGTTTCAACCAGTTGGCCCGGTACTGAAGTCAGGCTTACCTGCCTGTAATTGCTGGGATCACCTCTGGAGCCCTTTTCAAAAATTGGTGTCACATTACCTACCCTTCAGTCATCTGATACAGGAGCTGATTTAAATGATAGGTTACACACTATAGTTGGTCAGTCTCAAATTTCACAGTTGAGTTCCTTCAGAACTCTTGGGTGAATATCACCTGGTCCTGGTGACTTAATGCTCTTTAATTTATCAATTGGTTCCAAAACCTCAATTTGGGACTGTTCCTCAGATCTGTCACCCAAAAAGAATGGCTCAGTTTTGGGACTCTCCTTCACATCCTCAGCCGTGAAGATCGATGCAAAGAATTCATTGAGCTTCTCCGCAGTGGCCTTATCGTCCTTGAGTGCTCCTGTAGCACCTCCATCGTCCAGTGGCCCCACTGGTTATTTGACAGCTTCCTGCTTCTGATGTACTTAAAAGAAAATTGCTATGGCTTTTGAGTCTTTGGCTAACTGCTACTCAAATTCATTTTGGCCTTCCTAATTGTATTTTTACACTTCGTTTGCCAGTGTTTATGCACTTTTCTATTTTCCAGACAATACATCTCCAAGAAGCAGTCATTTAAGATGTCAAGAAACTTTCTCTCTGCATCCCGTCCTGAGGTGACACGTACCCAGGCAATATGGGGATAATTGAAATCCCCCATTATTATTATTGAGTTTTTTATTTTAACAGCCTCTCTAATCTCCCTGAGCATTTCACAGTCACTATCACCGTCCTGGTCAGGAGGGCGGTAATATAGCCCTACTCCTATACACTTATTATTAGAGCATGGAATTTCTATCCATAGAGAGTCTATGGTACAGTTTGATTCATTTCCGACTTTTACTTCATTTGATTCTACACTTTCTTTCACATCTAGTGCCACTCCCCACCAGCACGACCTGTTCTGTCCTTCCGATATATTTTGTACCCTGGTTTTACTGTGTCCCATTGATTATCCTCATTCCACCAAGTTTCTGTGATGCCTATTATATCTGTAACCCTTCAGCCCCTCTGAGTTGGCAGCAACAAGGGCCGGGTTCAGTATGCAGGGGTTCCGTTTCAATAACACGATGCAAAACCAGCTCGAGCCGCCACCCAGTGACCTGGAACAATTACACCCCTCCAAGCCGCCGGGCACCTCTAGGAAGCAATACTTCCCCTCTCGCAAGCACGGAGTCTGAGTGTAGCAAAATCCTTTTAATGACGGAGGGAAACAATGCGGCATTACATTGGGGACATACCACAAACAGGATTCATAACACAAACCATGAGCAAAAGACCCACCTCCAAGTAAGTTGGGCAATGTCCTTTTCCCTTAGGGTCTTAAGTCACCCCAAAGTCCATCAACCCAAAAGTCTCTGTCCCTGGTCAGTGCTGCCCCAGAGTTCAAAAGTTCATCTGCAGAGTTTTACACACACCCCCCCCCCAGCCTGGGCAGAATTGGGGGAGGGGGACACACGGGGTGTTAAGGGGCACCTTACGTGGGCCGAGGCCAACTGCCCCGCCACTCCGTGGAGGTCTGCTGCAGCCTTCACCACAAACAGCTCTGCTCCACTAGCTGCTCCGCTCCTCCAGTCGTCCCCACAAACTGCTCCTCTCTGCTCTGTGGGCTGCTCCAACCCTCCCACAAGCTGCTCTACTCCACCAGCCATCCCATGAACCACTCCAACCATCCTGCAAACTACTCTGCTAGTTGCTTAACAATATATCTTCAGGCACCCCCACTAGTTAACACAGCACTCAGTGACCGCAGCTCAGTAATTCTAGCTCTTTGAGTGATTTCAGATTCATAGTAATAAGGGGAGCCTTAGTGCTGGTGCACCATTAGCACAAAAGGAAATCAGCTCAGCAGCTTTTAGTTAGACTCCTAAAACAATCAAAAATAGCTCTGCTACTCAACACTGGAAGGAAGGAAGGAAGGAATCTCACACTCACTTACCCCCAACCTTTCTGATTTCACTGGGTTTTGGAATCCATGCCCCTTGTCTGGCGAGTGCTACTTAGTTGATTGTGACTCCCTCTGTCATAAAACAGGCTCATAGTCCTTCATTCACATAATCAGGGTAACAACACTTTATTCCTCCTACCCCATAACCGAGACATTGAGGATCCCACAGCTGTCAAAGTGACCATTTTTTGATCTGCCGTGGACTCATGCTAGGCAGAGTGGGTGTGCCTATGCAAACAAGATCTGCCCCCTAAGTTCTTTTCCACACTCGCCATAATTCACCACCAGATGTCAGGGTAGAGCTCATCCTGACTCTGCATACATATCAATATGCTCATTTAATATATGAGGTGCTCTAGTTCACCCATCTTATTATTTAGACTTCTAGCATTGGTATATGAGCACTTTAAAAAAATTGTCTCCTTTTAGCTGTCTGCTATTACATGATGTAATTCAGGGGTTCTCAAACTGGGGATCTGGACCCCTCAGGGGGTCACGAGGTTATTAAATGGGGGGTTGCGAGCTGTCAGCCTCCGTTCCAAACCCCGCTTTGCTGCCAGCATTTATAATGGGGATAAATATAAAAACATATTTTTAATTGATTAGCGGGAGTGGCTCTCAGAGGCTTGCACTCAGACCCCCCCCCCAATTTCAGCATCTCTATCCCCATGCAGACTCTGACCCCTGCCTGGGACCCGCTCCTCAACTGCAGTCCCTTCCCCAGGATACCCCAATCTTAATTCATTTTTGACTTTTACTTCATTTGATTCTACGCATTCTTTCACATCTAGTGCCACTCCCCCATCAGCATGACCTGTTCTGTGCTGCCGATATTTTTTTTTTTTGTACCCTGGTTTTACTGCTTTGTCCCATTGATTATCCTCATTCCACCGAGTTTCTGTGATGCCTTTAGGACAGTTTTTAAACTAAGGGCTGGGGGAAAGCCAGCAGGTGTGGAGGAGCACGTGGTTGGAACATCTCTTAGGGGAGGATCTATTATTACAGCATCTCTATGTCCTTGTGAGGAGAAGAGGATGGAAAATGATAAAATACAGGCAGGGTCTGATCAGAAACAGACAAATGAAAGAGTCCCATTCAATTACATCAGTGGTTCTCAAATGAGCTTAGGGGGCGGATCTTGTTTGCATAGGCACACCCACTCTGCCTAGCATGAGTCCACGGCAGACCAAAAAATGGTCACTTTGACAGCTGTGGGATCCTCAATGTCCCATGGAGGTCCTGGACTTCAATCTCTTACCTAGCAGCCTAAATTTGGCCTCCAGGGTCTCTCTCCTGGCCTTCCCTATGTCATTGGTACCTACATATACCACATGTACCATGACCACTGGGCTTTAGCGACAGGCAACTGACCCTAGCCGTGGCCTTTACCACCCACCTGTCCCCGTCAGCGGATCCCGGCCTTGTTAACAAGCAGGTAAATCTGGCTCAAGGGGAGAAGCGGATGAAACGAACAGGCATGTACGACTCACCAAACCAGGGCAGGCCCAGGTTTCTGTCTAACCGGCTCTCCTATCCCCTGTTCTCGTCCCCCATCCCCAGCGCAGCACCTCAGAGCCTCCAGCCACTGACTGGAACCTCGTCCCATCAGGCCGGGGAGCTGCAGGTCCCCGTGGAGTGACGGGGCACCTACACGTCCCACTGCAGGTGGACGTGTGCCCAGCGCTGGAGCCAGGGCGTGTTGCCCAGCAATTCCCGTGGTGCCGCGCGTGCCGGCCAATCTCATGGACCCGCCCAGAGCACACAGGACAGATCTGCCCTGACCCCTCTCAGCCCCCGCTGAGCTTCCCCCCGTCTGATCCAGCCAGTGCAGCGCTGGCAGGAAACATGCAAACTGGGGCCTGCCCAGAGTGTTTTTCAAGAGTCTACCTCCACCTCACCAGTAGATGGCAGCCGATGGCCAGGTTCATCCATAGCGAGCTGGGTGTCTGGCAAAGGCTGCCCGGCCTCGCTCCCAAGGGGGTGACTCTGCCAGGGGTCTGGGCTCAGGGGGAGCCCCAGGCAAAACGTGGGGGCCAGGCCTGGCCCGATGAAGGGGGCACTGCAAGGGAGGCTGTGAGGCCTCCCACACTGTGTAAAGTCGAGGCGCACGGACAGAGAGGAGGGAGACAGACACAGGGACAGAGACACGAGGCCCCAGGAGCCTTCAACACTTTATTGGTGTTAATCATTCAGGATGGGGGGACTCTGCAAAATCACAGGCCTTGAAAAAAGAAATATCCCACCCCCTCCACCCCCTGTATCCTCCCATGTCCCCGAACCCTCCAACAGTGTCCCCTGCCCTGTAACCCCCCCAACCCTCCGATGGAGCGTCCTAACCCTCCATCCCCCTTTCCCCCGATGGCACCCCCTGGCCTGCCATGCCCCCAACCCTCCTGCAGCACCCTCAGCCCTGCCGTTACCCCCGCCTCTGAGGGGGCCACTTAGGCCGCTGAGGGGGCCAAGGCTGCTGAGGGGGCCTCTGAGGGGGCCAAGGCCTCTGAGGGGGCCACTTAGGCCGCTGAGGGGGCCAAGGCTGCTGAGGGGGCCGCTGAGGGGGCCATGGCCTCTGAGGGGGCCACTTAGGCTGCTGAGGGTGCCAACGCCTCTGAAGACGCGCAATGTCCTGCCATCCCCCCAATGTTATGATTTCGTCCTCTGCCCTGCTGTCCCCCCAGCCCTCCAATGGTGCCCCCTGACCCACCATCTCCCCAAACCTCCAAAGGTGCTCCCTGCTCTCCCCTACATCCTCTGCTCTCCCCTCTGCCCCCTGCTCTTCCTTCTGCCCTCTGCCAGATGGGTGCAGCGGCTGCCTCATGGCTCGAATCTCATCCAGGCAGGTGTTGGGGTCGGTTTTGGGGTCGTTCCCTCTGCAGTCCCTGCAGCCGTTGGTGTCACAGCGCAGCAGGGGCACGTCGGGCAGCTGGTGCCAGGCCTCCAGCAGGCTTTGGGGATCCAGGTTCCGGTCCTGACGGTAGATCTGCTGGAAGATGAAGGCCTTGTAGTTGTGGTCGATGGGGCGGAAGGTGTCGCTCACCATCCGTAGGATGTTGTGGGGACTCTTCACCAGCAGGCACGTCCCCGCACAGGGCGAGCGGACGGTGAAGAAGATCAGGCAGCTTCTCTCGTTGTAGGTCCGGGCCAGGAGCTTCTGCACGGGGCTGTTCCGGTCGCCCTGGAGCAGGCGCCATTTGGTGTGTTCCCCCGCCCTGCCCAGGCGCTGCATCCGGGCAGCCACAATGGGCCCTTCGTCTGGGTCGTACAGGACACCCTCTGAGTTAATGGCCGCCTGCATGTCCCGCAGCTTGTTCCTGCGCAGCACCTGTTCCAGACCAGATGGGTTCTCACAACTGGCTTTCTGCAGGCTGATGGCGAAGGCGTATTCAACAGCCAACCCATCCCTGAGCGAAGGCAAAGCAAAGGGTAGTGAGAAGACAGGGGGCTCTGAACAGCTCTGCCCCAGCCCCGAGCGGCAAACTTGGGGTGGGTCACACATGGCGCCGTCACTGGCCGGTTCTAGGCTCTCAGTGCTCCAGCCTGGATCAAGGGACGTTTGCTCCCTGGGAGAATGAAATAAACTTGGAGGGCGGTTTTTAGAAGAAACTGCAACAGGTGCCCCCAGGGATCATCAGCCTGGTGTGAGCTTTGGTCCGTCAGCCCCACAGGGCTGAGCGTTACCGCTTGAGCTCCAGGAACAAGCCGGAGCTTTTATGCGGAGCCACCCCAAGAGAGGGACGTGACACACAGTTCGCCCCAGCATACACAGCGATTTTCTGGAGAGCTGAAGAACACTGGAGATCAGGGCTCCTCATTTCTCCCCCCAGTTCTGGGAGGGGACTGTGATTGTGATTAAAGGGAGGCTGACAACATTGCCTATATATGGCACATTCAGTGTGAAAGGCTTTATGTCTGCCACGTTAGAGAGCTGGGTTCTCATCCCACCTCTGCCTGAAGTGGCCTTGTGCAGCTGAATTGGGGAAGGTTGGGGGCTCATAACTGAGTGAGGACAGGGCAGTAATCTGTAAGGTCTGAGGCCTTTTTCAGGAATAAGCAGCAGCCCAGGAAGCAAAGAGTCACATTCCCTCTAAATTTAAAAAAAAATATGTAAGATTGGGCTGTTAAGGCAGCATTCCTGTGCTAACAGTCCCCACCATCACCAGATCTTAAGATCATTAAAGAAAACTTTATTTGACAGCATTCAACAGTCTGGCAAGAAACCCACTTATTGTCGTACCTCCCGCAGGCATGCTGCCAAATCCACGTTACCACCGGACCTCCCACAGGCGCGCCGCCGAAGGCTGCCTGACTGCCGTGCTTGGGACGGCAAAAAAACTAGAGCCACCCCTGCCTTTATAGTCCCCCACTTCTCTACTCTTTATCTAGATGGTCTCTGTCTGGTTCTTTGATTGTTTCTGTCAGTTGCAGAACTAATTTTACAAGATTTAAATCAAGTAAGGTGGCAGGTTATGATTGGGTAAAGAATTGTTTTCTAATGGGCTAGGATTGGCGAAAAACACAATTCTGTAGCATTTCAGTTAACGATTGGTTCAGGTACAGCTAAGCCCAACTCAAGTTTCACTATATAAACTGGGGTCCAAAAGGAACGCAGTTCTTTGGAGACTAACTGCAGGGAACAGCTGAAGATCAGCGCTGCCAGCCCTCAGCACCCTGCCAGCCCTCAATGCAGCAGCTAGAGCCCCAGATGACCTGGCCCTGACTGGCCCCCAGGAAAAGTCCATCTGCCTTATTGGGAGTGGTGAGCATTGTCTGCTTCCCCTGTGTATGGGTGCAGAAGGAGCTGGGGCTCGCATCTGGGAAGGGTGATTGTGGGATTCAGCGGGAGATGGAGCCTGGAACTGGAAGAGGGGTAATTCTTGGGGATTTCCAAATTTTGTTTTGGAAAAATTAAAACCAGATTTCAGTTTGACCATATCTGAATATTTCATTTCAGCAAGATCAAAATATTTCCATTTCAGCTTTAGCAACT
This sequence comes from Mauremys reevesii, assembly GCF_016161935.1. Classification (NCBI taxonomy): domain Eukaryota; kingdom Metazoa; phylum Chordata; order Testudines; family Geoemydidae; genus Mauremys; species Mauremys reevesii. The sequence goes on from NC_052644.1 coordinate 17,968,875, forward strand.
TGACTTTCCTGCTGTATAATATAATGTAATATAATATTTCACCTGTATATTATAAACAGTAATATAATATAAGTAAAAATATAAAATAAAGTCATAACCAAATGTTTCTATCTAACAAAACATAATTCTAAAACAAAATTTGGAAATCCCATTCCATGGAAGTTTTCAAATTTTAGTAACTAATTTGGACTGAAAAGAAAATAGAAATTTCTGAGGGAATTGGAATTCCAGTTTCCAACCAGTTTTTCACAATAGTAATGAGACCCACAACCCCAGCCCGGTGCACCCCTAGAAGTACCCCTCTTCCAGTTCTCTCCCTGCATCCCAGAATCACCCCTCCCAGCTCCGAGCCCCAGCTCCCCCTGCACCCCAAAATCACCCCTCCCAGCTCTGCCATGCACTGAGCCACCTATGCCATAGAAAATCACACCGGGCAAAGGTGAAGCATCTTCCCCCCGTTTTCCTTCATTTACCACCCGAGGAGGGCAGACGGGTCCCAGCCAGATGGGAAATGCCCCACTGGCATCTCACTCACTTATCTACATGATCCACAGTCTCTCTGAGCGCGGCCGGGTTGATGCTCCCGACAGTCTCTGGCCCGAAGCAGAGGAGAAGTGGCAGCAGCAGGAGTCCAGCCCTGGGCATCCGTCCCGACACCTGCACAGGACCCCACATTGTCAGCACCCCTGAGCATGGGCACAACCCAGAGCCACCAACCCACATCCGCTAGCCCCTGGTGTGCTACCGACAGGAGAGAGGGCAGGGGATAACCCCCTGGAGATTGATGGGGTGGGGTGTGAATGGCAGACAGGTCTTCCATGGGGCTTTATGGGGCGGGGCGGGGGAACAAAGGGGACTCACCTGGGATTCCATAGGGCAGGAGGAAGCGGTGGGGATTCACCAGGGTTTCCATGGGGCAGGAGGAAGCGGTGGGGATTCACCAGGGTTTCCGTGGGGCAAGAGGAGGTGGGAGGGACTCACAAGGGTTTCCATGGGGCAGGAGGTGAGGGGCAGCGGGTACTCACCATGGTTTCCATGGGGCAGGAGTAGGAGGTGCCGTCACTCACTGACAGATGCTCATACCGGATCCCCAGTGATGGGCTCTCAGCTCCCAGCCCCTCTTCTTATAGCCCCATTCTTTCCACCCCCCCCCCATGCTGCAGAGGGACGGTGCCCACTCCTGCTGTCCCCGTGACCAGGCCAGTGGCAGGGGAGGTGGGACTCAGCTAATTCATTCAATATTGCCTTGAAAGGAAATATTGTGGGGCTGAGCCAGGAGGGGTGGGGCAGATGGGGGACCAGGATGGGAGGTGGCAAGGGCCAGAGCAGACATGGTGGGGGCTGGGAGCTGGGGAGGACCAGGGCAGATGGGGGTGAGGGATGGGGTATGGTGAGGGCCAGGGCACACAGCAGTGGGGGATGGGAGGTGGTGAACACCGGCCAGCGCAGACTCCAGGCTGGAGCATTGGCCCTGTCCAGGTGGGTTGGTTTGTCTCATGCTGGGGGTCTCCTCCTCATGAGCAAGGCCTGGGGCCTCACATCTCTGTCCCTGTGTCTGGCGCTGTGACCCTCTGTGCTCCAAGGCAGTTCACTGGCACCCCCATATTTACCATGGTGATAGAATTAGGCTCTGTTGTGTACACAGTGAGCCTTGTGAGGCATCATTCGAAAGGGCTCGATCTGTTGAACATGAATGTCCTGGTGGATTGTATGTGCTGTCATTGTATGGGCACTTATGAAGTTGTGGTTGGTGTGTGTCACTGGAAGATGTTGGGAGGTTGGAAACACCCACAACCAGTCTTTCAGGTACAACAGTGGAGAAGGCAGATAGTGCTGATGGCCCATTAAGGGGAATGTACACTCCCAAGAACTATCATGTGTGTCCTATGAAGGCTTCTCAGGGAGCCAATAGACAATGAACAGGGCTTGACTCATGTCATAACAAAAGATCTTTCCAGCAAGCTGGGAGAGCGTATAAAGGAAGGGAAGGGACTTTTGGTCTCTCGCCCCCCCACAACTCAACACCTGGGAGGGGAAAGAGGGGGGACAGGCGCAGACACCCCACCAGGAGACCGGTTTATTTTTGGGAGAATGTAATTGATGTGCTTTCTGATTTTTTTAACATTCACCTTATTTTTAATTGACATTTCTGTACCAAACAATTCTGTAATCCTCCATAGAATTACCAGTGGACTTGTTTTTTGGGGTTTTGGGTTTTTTTGAGACGCATAGAGAACACAGAATCATAGAATCATAGAACTAGAAGGGACCTCGAGAGGTCATCAAATGCAGTCCCCTGCACTCATGGCAGGACCAAGTACCATCTTTAGACCATCCCTGACAGGTGTTTGTTTAACCTGCTCTTAAAAATGTCTAGTGATGGAGATTCCACAACCTCCCGAGGCGATTTATTCCAGTGCTTAATCACCCTGACAGTTAGGAAAGTTTTCCTAATGTCCAACCTAAACCGCCCTTGCTGCAATTTAAGCCCATTGCTTCTTGTCCTATCCTCAGAGGTTAAGGAATCATTTTTCTCCCTCCTCCTTGTAACAACCTTTTACTGTTGTCATGGCTCCTCTCAGTCTTCTCTTTTCCAGACTAAGCAAAACCAATTCATTCAATTATTATTGTCTAGTTTTAAACCCAAATTAGCTATATCCTGCACCTGTGGTTGATAAGGGGTAATCTTATCCCCAAGGATTACTGAGAAGAAAGATGCCACTTTGGTGTCGGCAATAACTGAATTTTCTCATTTGCCAATTAGACAAATATAACAGAGCAGGGATATGTGTGAATTGTATCTGATTAATTAATACCCTGGCACAGGTTTGGCAGTGAGACCACTACCAGGGCCTTCTTGCAATATTGGACAGTTTGCTGAGTTTTGGGGCTTATGGTTCTTTTTAACTATTATTGTCTGGACCTTTACTTTAACTACTGCTTTATCAGAGGCTCCTTGAACAATTGCAACAGGAGGCCGATTTCTCTTGGGATTTCTTGGTTGGGTTTGAATATAACTCTAAGCTTTAGACAATTAGTCCAGCTCTCCCAGCAGAGTGCTTCCAGGGTTAACATACATTATTACTTTACCCCAAAGTGCTGGTGAAGAATTGTTAACAAACAAATTAATACATTGTGGGTTTGTTTCCTTACCAGGCATTTCATTAGAGAGCCAAGCGGCTGAAAGTCTATTGTGAAATGTATGCTGTGACTTGCCTTCCCATTGCTTCATGTTAGCTACCAAAGTCACTCCTGCCTGGCTTGGGTGCATGTGGAGGCTCTGGTTTGGGCTCTAAAGTGTCTTGGGCTACAATGGGCATGTTAGATTTCAAATGAATGATGCCACTTGTTCTTTTTATTATGGTTCCTGACTTGATTGGCTTAGAGAGATTAAAGTGACTTTTGGATTGCAGAGACTTTTGTCTTTCTTAAGAGATACTGATATCCAGAATTTCACCCTTACAGGCTTTTACAGCAACTTCTACAGTTCCCTGAGTTTCTTGCAAGAAACGACCCCGTTGTGGATGGGCTTGCAAGATATTTTTTTTAATTGCGCTGCTGTTTTTACTCTTGCCCAAACAAATGTTCCTGCCCCGTGGCTTCTTTTTCACACCATAATTTTATAACCAGCCTCTTGCAGGTGTTACTTACTGTAGCTTAAGTCTCTTGCCAAACTCTTCCTTTGATTAAGGAGGACAGGATTGACCTCCCTTACCCTACTGAGTTGTTTTTTTCAATGTCTAACTAGACTTCTGCTCTTTGCATAAGGCTTGTTTTACCTTCTGCAGTTGTTTTACCTTTCTTTTAAATCCTTTTCCATAGGATATTACATGCTATAGATACACAATCCAGGGCTATTTCTTTCACCTCTTAAGCCTTTCCCCGCCCCCGCCTTTTCCTTTTTAAAGAGGAAATACCATCAATTACAGGGATCTCTAGGGCCCCCAAGCACTCCAGTAGTTTTTAACTAACCCTCCCCCACGGGCTTTAATGTCATCTCGCACAAAGGCCTCCCAGGACGTTTGTGGAGTTGGAATTGTTGCAATAAATGCCTGAGTGCGTAACTTATTTTGTTCCCTATTTCTTTTGGAAAAGTGGCCGGCGTCCCTTCCTTGCTCCCAAAATGTTTACAGGGATTTGATTTGATTTTTTAAATTGAGAAGGGTTTGTGGTGCTTACTTCTCCTTCAAAAGCAGCAAAGAGTCCTCTGGCACCTTATAGACTAACAGACGTATGGAGCATGAGCTTTCAAGGGTGAATACCCACTTGGTCAGATGCTTCTCCTTCAGGTGTTTTACAGCTGGAGCACACCGAGAGGAAGGAGCAGTGACCAAGGCAACTCCACAAAGATTTCCTTGATCCTCCATCAGTGGCGTAGTCCAGAAGAGTTTAAAGTTTGGGGAGCTTATTAATTAATATGATGTGGGAGGGGGGTGGGGTGGCTTGTTGCTTATTATTGACAAATGACGGAGAAGTGTCCGACCCACTCTGCCATGCCTGGTAGGGGGCTTTTACCCATACGTGAATTCAAGGGTCCATTACACAATTGCAATTCCTATTTTCTTCCCCTGACCTCAATGTTTACAACATTAACCAGACAGACAAACATAGAGTGCAAGCAGGCATAAGCAAAAGCAGGACGTCTCCCAGTATGACTTTTGACCTAGATATATTTTTTTTCCTTAAAACCTTGGTTTCTTATTGGGTTTCTGTGTTTACTATGGTTCCACATGTTCTTTATGGTTTCTTGCGTTTTCTATGGTCCTGGGTTTCAGCACCAAATCTGGAGCCTTTCATTCTATTTAACCTCAATCACATTTCCCTGGGTTCAGCTCTGGTGGCTACAGTCTCAAGTTCAAGCGAGTTGTCTCTGTTCTAGATCTGGAGCCCATAGGAACACAGGAAACCATCAGCAAGTAACACATACAATTACAAGAGCCTCTCTCTTTTAGTGGTTTTATTAAAGTTGGCAATAAAATCATAAAAGTTACAGCACATCTAATTAAAAATCAAGATATGTGCCATGCACTAATTATAACTATAGACAGAATTACATCCTCCTAGGCGGCATTAGAATCTGTCAGCCCTCTCAAACTCCGTCGGCCCTCGCATGGATTGATTGTTACTATGGGAGTGGGTCCTGCTGGAGTTTCCTGTAGGAAGCTCAGTTTGCCTACTTTGGGCACCCTTTTTGATACTGTGACGCTGTCTATACCTACATTCGGCACATGTACATGACAGCATCGTTCCTCTCTTTCTTATCAGTCTATGTTCCCTGGAGACATGAGGGACCCCGAATTCTGTAGGCTGGGTAGGTTGATGTCCCGCCTTTGTCTTGCGGTTTAAGGCACGGGTTATAAGCATATTTTGTTGTTACAGCATTTTTATTATTTAAATTTAACAATCCCACTTTGACTGTCTCAATATTACCCGTTTCTGCCTCTTTTCTTAGGATTTTAGGGCATCGGGTTCTTTTTAGGTTACCAACATACACCATCTTTTGTATTCAAAGCCTAAAATAGCTAAGCTAAAATCTTGCAGGCCTTAGCCCACAGGCTTCTTGCATTTCAGCTTGTCTGACTTATTACCTAGTTCCTTTAAATATTGCTTCATTTTAGTCTTTTCTAATTCTATAAATCAAATTCTGATTAACATATAAAGAGTATATAGAATGTAATCATAACATCACACAATAAATGAAAACCAAACTAAAACCCTTGGCTACATTTCCCCCCCTTGACAGAGTCAGTGTTATCTCATTGTCAAGGGATGACTAGATTATAAGTGCCCTGTCACATACATATGACAGCATGTGACAATGATTAATGCAATAAGACACATATATACTTGATAGAACATTCACGTTTAATAGAATCATAGAATCCTAGGACGGGAAGGGACCTCGAGAGATCATCTAGTCCAGTCCCCTGCACTCATGGCAGGACCAGCCCCATCTAGACCATCCCTGGTATGGGAATGTCTAACCTGCTCTTAAAAATCTCCAGTGATGGAGATTCCACAAGCTCCCTTGGCAATGTATTCCAGTGCCTAACCACCCTGACAGTTAGGAAGTGGTACATAGTTCGGACAGTTAGGAAATGGTACATAGTTATAAGCTGCTTTTGGAACTTGTTGTGGACTTATGCTTTGCATTACCTTATAAGTATTAACGTTCTTGTATCCTTTTTTTTTATATTCTTTTTGGTTGTTGCGGGTGTTGTAACAGTTGACCACAGAGGTAACAGAATAGGAAACACATGCGGTAAAGGGTTTTTTGCCTTCCTCTGCAGTGTGGGGTAGGGTCACTTGCCGGAGGATTCTCTGCATCTTTAAGTCTTTAAGCCACGATTTGAGGACTTCAATAGCTGAGACATAGGTTAGGGGTTTGTTACAGGAGTGGGTGGGTGAGATTCCTTGGCCAGATTCAAATCCTGTTTAGTTTTTAGAACTAAGACTGCAAATTAGTTTTATTTCTTAGGTGACCAACTTTGATCTCTACACCCACTATTTACAATCACTTATCATCTGTCTTTCTGTAGTTAATAAATCTGTTTTATATTTTACCTAAAATAGTGCGTTTTGGTTGAAGACCTTGGAGAATCTGCTCAGTGTACACAAGCTGGTGCATGTCCTCTCCACATCGAGGGCAGAATGGACTGGGTTATCAATTTAAACTGGCCAGGCCTCTGACTAGGGCAGGATGGTACAGACATGGGATCCAAGGACGGAGAGCTGCGGGGAATTGGCTGGATCCTCTCTGTTATTAGTTCATGAGTGGGTGGGGGAAGAATTCATGTAACTTGGCTGGGTGCGTCCCTGCCTATGGATCATAGAATCATAGAATATCAGAGTTGGAAGGGACCTCAGGAGGTATCTAGTCCAAACCCCTGCTCAAAGCAGGACCAATCCCCAACTAAATCATCCCAGCCAGGGCTTTGCCAAGCCTCACCTTAAAAACCTCTAAAGAAAGAGATTCCACCATCTCCCTAGGTAACTCATTCCAATGCTTCACCACCCTCCTAGTGAAAAAGTTTTTCCTAATATCCAACCTAAATCTCCCCTGAAACTTGAGACCATTATTCTCCTGTGTTCTCTCTGAGACACTGAGAACAGTCCAGATCCATCCTCTTGGAACCCAATCAGGTAGGTGGAAAGTAGCTATCGAATCCCTCAATCTTCTCTTTCTGCAGACTAAACAATCCCACTTCCTCTCCTCCTCCTCAGAAGCCCCCTAATCATTTGATCTGGTTTTTGGCTGTATAACTGCAGCACCTGAGGGATTGCAGCTTTTGCAGCTTGTCACAGTGTGAGAGAGAGCAGAGGGGGAGGGGGTACCTCACTTCCAGGTTACACCACCCCAAAAAACTTTTCAAGCACCAGCATCTCTGTCCATGTGTCTGGCTCTCTTCCACCCTGTCAGGACAGACACAGACAGCTGGGGATGGGACAGGAGGCTGAACATGTCGATCTGTCACTCAGCGAGATCAGGTTGCCGCTGTCTGTGCCAACAGGGTGCCAATAGGCCCTGATGTCAGTGGACCTGCTCCAGCTGGGAATCCTCACTCCAAGGTCAATCCAGGGTGGGGAGAGGTTCTAGTGGGGAGCTTAGAGTGTGCTTGGGTGGAGTGGGGGTTCTAGACTGGAGTTCAACGCTTGCTCGGGCAGGGGATAACCCCTAGACTGATGCACAGAGGTCACTAAGAAGTGAGGGGGTGCTAGATTGGAGTGTAGAGCAGAGTCAGGATGGGGTGTGGGTTCTAGAATTGAGCCAGGTGCATGCTCTGGGTAGGGCAGATTTTCTAAATAGGAGCCCCATGCACACATAGGTTGAGGGATCTAGATAGGGGCCCGGCCCACACTCAGGAGGGGCAGGGGTTCTAGACTGTCAGCCGTTACACAATCGGGGGTGGCGTTCTTGATTGGAGCCTGGCACATACATGTAGGTTTCATACAGGGGCTCAACAGGGGAAGATTTTTCCCTCTGGAAAGCACCCTGCACCCCTCAGGGACAGGCAGAAACGCAGCACCACCATTGCCAAACCAGCTGGTGTTTCACTAGGATCCAGGACTGATGGAGGTTAGGGGTGGGTCCGGGACAGAGAAATGTACCTGAGAGCCCCACGCCAGCAGCATCTCTGCCCCCTTCAGCCTCCTGGGGACATTGGGATGGAGGTTTGGCTTGTGATAGTCCCGTCCAAACGGGTTTTGCTGTTTGGAACCAGAGAGTCTTCTTCCCAGGTGAGGGGAAACTGAGGCAGGGCTCACCCACAGTGCCACACCTGGCCCTAAGGGGCACGATGAAACGGCCTGCGCTAAGACCGAGCTGCTTCTCTCCAGCACTGGGCTGGCCAAGGGGGCTCAGCACACAGGGATGGGGCCCCAAAGGGGCACACTATTGTTCTAACGCAGGGTTAATGGGGGCAGGCTGTACATGCCAGGAGGGGTAAGAGAACAGGAAGGGCCAGCTTGGATCACATTTGGGACCAGGCTCCCAGACACCCCCTGTCCTTCGGCAGCTCCCAGTGCTGTCCAGCGAGCAACGGCTCCATAGCAATAGGACTGAAGGCACAGCTGGGGGGTGGGTGTTTGGGGTCACACGGCCATCCGGTCTTGGGAGGGACTCACTGAATGTCTAATACTCCTGAGGAGACCGTCTGTCTGCCCACCCCTTCTGTGCCCAAGTGGTGCCCCTGGGGACTATGGGGCAGGGCAGTTCATGCCCCTTGGTGGCTGTGCTGGTGCCTGGGCACTGCGGGCGGGCGCCTTGGGAAGGGGGTCCATAGTCCAACCTGGGTTAGTGGGAGGCTCCCCTCTGGGTCCAGCTCCCCGAGCTGCCAACGGCCCCAGGGTGTTGGAAAAGGAGCCGTTGGGCCAGCAGGCTCCACCCCTGAGGGACCAGCCGCTGGTGGCCTTGTCTGTGGCAGGGAGTGGGGAGCAGGCGAGGGCCTCCCTCCTGAGCCCTCACCCTTCCTCTGGGGGAAAGGGATCCCCAGGAGAATGAGAACCTGGGATCCAGGTGAGAGGGAGGGACCAGGGCAGAGCGAGGATCCCCGGCAGGCTGGGCAAGGTGGGTAGAGCATCGTGGTGATGGGGTCTCTGGGAGGCCGGGGGGGATGCAGAGTAGGTATTTCTGGCAGTTTGGGGGAGAGCAGGGGGCTGGGGGCAGAGTAGGGGGCATGGAGGAGAGCAGGCAGTGTGGGTGTTGCTCAGTCTGCCCCACAGTCCCTCAGCTTGGTCCCTGGCTCCCAGCCTGGACGCCCCTTCCCAGGAAGGGAGCAGGGCCGCCCAGAGGATTCAGGGGGCCTGGGGTCTTCAGCGGCGAGGTGCCCCCACCGCCAAATTGCTGCCGAAGACCCGGCACTTTGGCGGTGGGTCCCGGGGTGGAAGGACCCCCCACCTCGGGTCTTCAGGGCACTTCAGCGGCACAGTGCCGGGGGAGGGAGGAATAGCTCAGTGGTTTGAGCACTGGCCTGCTAAACCCAGGGTTGTGAGTTCAATCCTTGAGGGGGCCACTTAGGGAGTGGGGGTAAAACTCTGTTTGGGGATTGGTCCTGCTTTGAGCAGGGGGTTGGATTAGATGACCTCCTGAGGTCCCTTCCAACCCTGATATTCTATGGTAAGGACCCTCCGCCACCAAAGACACGGAGTGGAAGAAGCTCTGGGGGCCTGAGCCCCATGAAAGTTTTCCGGGGCCCCCGGAGCAAGTGAAATACCCCACTCCAGGGGCCCTGAAAAACTCTCATGGGGCCCCCTGTGGGGCCTGGGGCAAATTGCCCCACTTCCCCTCCCCTCCGGCGCCCCCCCGGGTGGCCCTGGAGGAGAGCTGTGACCCCTGACGATCCCTTCCCCCAGCCAGCCGGAGCAGGGCCCCAGGGTGCTTGAGCTCCTGTGGAGCCAGGTGCCCAGAGGCCAGCGGGAGGAATCAGGGCCGGGACGGCTCCCCAGAGGGATGGGACAATTCCCCCCTTGCTGTTGCTCCATGTTGCTCTCCCTCTGGCTGTGCCCAAGGCTTGGGCTGGATGCAGGTGGTGCAGGCCTGGGACGCAGGAGTCCGGCTGGACGGTCCCAGCCCTGTCCTGGCTGTGCACCCTGTGCTGAGAGCAAGATACTGGCTGGGCTCCCTGCCAGCCAATCACTCTCCAGGAGCTCCCGGTGCCGTCCATGCCAATGACGGCTTCGTCAGGAAAGCCATCGGGCTGTGTGTCCCATCTGCACCCAACCGGTGCCCCCACCCCAGGGAGACTGGGTGGGAGTCAGGGTCCCAGCTGGGGACTTTGGGGCAGGGTGGTTCATGGCACTTGGGGGTAGGGCTGGGGCCTGTCCTGGTGTGGTGCTCGCCCTGACAAAGAGGTCCAAGACCTAACCTGGCTGGGTGAGACACCTGCCCCCCCGCACCGCACCGTGCCAGGCACAGGGCTCCCTCACTGTCACAAATGCAGCTTGGGAAATAAACGGCCCTTGCGGTGGTGATGGTGGTGCAAGAGCTGTGTGGCCGGGAGGCCTCGCAACTGAGCCTTACGCCAACCCCCTCGCCTCAGCCCTGGCCGAGCTTCCCCTGTGGCCTGACCTTGGTTTGAGAAAGAAACGGCCCTTGTGGCCGGGCTCAGTGGTGAGCTGGAGCTGGTTCCCACAGGTTCCCAAGAACCGGTTGCAAAAATTAGACCTCCGTGGAGAACCGGCTGTTAAAGGGCCAGGGAGTGTTCAAAGAACTCCAGTCTGCAGGCCGGACCATCCTGTTGCTCCCAGGATTCCCAGTTGGGAGGCTGAGTCTCCACCAGCCCTTCCCCCACTTCCCCCCAGCTGCAGTGGGGCCAGCCGTAGGCATCCTGTTGCTTTGAGCTTAGGGTAGGTAAGGAGGGAGGGGGCTGCAAGCTCTAGTGCTGCCGGGGGTGGCAAGTGGGGTAATTTGCCCCAGGCCATGCAGGGGCCCCCAGCCCCATGACTATGTCTCCCCCTGCCCCGGCCCCTCCCCCACTCCCCCCTTTTAAATCAGAACTTTTTATAGGGAACCGGTTGTTAAGATTTTGGCAGCTCATCACTGGCCGTGCTGGTGGCACAAGAGCCGCGGGACCGGCAGCCTCCAGCCCCTGAGGGACCAGCCTCTGGTGACCTTTCTTAGAGGGCTTATTTTTTCACCCTCCCACTTCCCTGGTCCTTCTCATGTGAACAGAGAGCTACAATACCCAGTGTCCAAAGGTGCAAATAATTCCATGGTGATTGGGGTGAACTTCCAGCAAGCTTCAATCCAAGTTCCTTTTTCCTTATTTTTGAATCCCAAATTATTCCCTCTTTGCCCCTAGTTTATATAGTAATATTCTCAGTTATACCTAAACCAATCGTTTTACTGTAATCTATCTAACCAATCCTAACATATTGTAACATAATTCTCTAACCAATTATATCCCACCACCTTAATTAACTTACACGTCGCAAAATTAGTTATACAGCAGACAGAGACAATTAGAGAACCAGACAGATTAACAATTGAAAAGTGGGGGCCATAAAGATAAAAGATACAGACATGAGGGTTTCACAACCATAACCACTGATAAGTGATATCTTGCCAGACAGGATGTTATCAAAGTACGTTTTCTTGAATCATCTTTCTCTGGTGCTGATGGGCACTATCAGGACAGGATTTATTCCTAACAGGCCAATAGCACCTTATTTCAGTGTGACGGGTTGGGATGTGAGGATGTGACCTTCGCTTCCCAGCTTATGGCTGCCTTTGCTGCTTGGCCAAAGGCCTTAGCCTAAGAACCAAGCCTCAGACTGTCCTAGTGAGAGAAGGCCCAGACACAGGCAGACTGTGATTTTGATTCTTTGTTTTATACCTCAGTAACTAGCTAAGTGGTAAAAATACACCTGCGTTCCTAAAGTCTAGACCTTTACAGGCAGGCCTGCCTATCTATATCCTAGCGACCTTGTGTGTGGCAGGATGTGGGGAGCGGGAGGGCCTCCCTCCCAAGTCCCTCATCGTTTCTGTGGGGGCAAAGGGACCTCCCTGCCCCTGGCCCCCTCCTAGGGTGACCAGACAGCAAGTATGAAAAATCGGGACAGGGAGCGGCGGGGTTATAGATGCCTATATAAGAAAAGTACCCCAAAATAGGGACTGTCCTCATAAAAACAGGACATCTGCTCACCCTACCCCATCCAGAGGAATCCAGCTGGAACGGTCTTTGGCCTGGGTCAGAACCAGGGAACAAGTGAAGGGCGTCTCGCACAGCACGTACCTGTCTGACTCAACCCCAGGATCATAAACAGGAGCTTCTCTATTGGGCCAGGTGCTGATTGGCCGGCTGCTGTCCCAGCTGCCGTGCCAGGGGCTGAGTCGGGGTCTCCTGTGCTACAGGCACAAACTGATGCCGTTTGGGAGCCAGCCCAGGAAGAGGTTTTCTGGGCAGAGCTGGATGAAGATGTCCTGGCATCTAACATCGGGGCAGAGATGCCAGGTGCCGGGACCTTGGGAGCTTTATTGGCCTCAGTCGCCCAGCAGAGAATCAGCAACTTCATCACATGTGTGTAATGAACACAGTGGGATGGAAACTTCTCATGATACTACCCCGATGGCACTCCCTGTCCTATGACCTCCAACCCATCTGAACCCCTCCTACCCCAGGGAATCCCCAACCCAACTGCACCCCTCCTGCCCTAGGACCCCCAACCCAACTGAACCCCTCCTACCCTAGGACCCCCAACCCAACTGCACCGCTCCTGCCCCAGGGACCCCCAACCCAACTGCACGCCTCCTGCCCTAGGGACCCCCAACTGCACACTCTGCCCTGAAAGCATCAACCCCATTGCACCTGCTGCCTGGAGACACCCAAAACAATGCTGTCCCCTACCCCCAAACACCCACCCAACTATGAGTCTGCCTCAGGTGCATCTCCTTCCGCAGGACTCTCCCCAATTTCACTCCCCTGCCTGGAGACCCCCCACCCACCTCAGGGTGTGTGCCCCCTGCCCCAGGATCTCTATCCCTATGCAGACTCTGACCCCTGCCTAGGAACCCCTCCTCAACTGCAGTCCCTTCCCCAGGATACCCCAACCTCACTGTGCCTTGACCCTGGACCCGCATCCTCAACAGGGCCATACCCTCAGGTGGCATCCACCAGGCGCAGGGAGCAGCCCCACATCCGGACCCATAACCCTCTCCCCTACCCCAGCTCCTCAGGGTTTTATCACCTCCCTTTGCACCAGTGAGGGGGCACTGGGTCTTGTGAGCCATGGTGACAAAGATGGCTGCCTCCTCCCTCTGGTGGGGACAGACCGTGTGGAGCCCACGCAGGGGGCTCCGTCAACCCCCAGATGCCGCAGGATCAGCCCCACGCAGCTTGATGGGGGACAAAGGGGATAGATTATAATAATGGCTTGAAGCCCAGGGTGACAAAGCCCCCACATTGGCCTCAGCCTGAGCCCCCATCCCTGACCCCTTGGGCCCCCAGGCAGGGCAACTGCAAAGCAGGGTCTGCTCCTTGCATTAGTCACATGTCTTCCTCCTGTTCACCAGCAGATGGCAGCAGGTGGCCAGGTTATTTCAGAGAAGCTCGGAGCCTCACCCTGCCGCTGTTGGGGTTGACTTCGGATTCATAGAATCATAGAACATCAGTGATGGAAGGGACCTCAGGAGGTCACCTAGTCCAGCCCCCTGCTCAAAGCAGGACCAATCCCCTAAATCATCCCAGCCAGGGCTCTGTCAAGCCTGATCTTAAAAACCACTAAGGAAGGAGATTGCACCATTTCCCTAGGTAACTCATTCCACAGCTTTACCACCCTCCTACTGAAATTTTTTTTCCTAATATCCAACCTAAACCTCCCCCTCTGCAACTTCAGACCATTACTCCTTGTTCTGTCATCTTCTACCACTGAGAACAGTCTAGATCCATCCTCCTTGGAACTCCCTTTCAGGTAGTTGAAGGCAGCTATCAAATCCCCCCTCATTCTTCTCTTCTGCAGACTAAACAATCCCAGTTCTCTCAGCCTCTCCTCATAAGTCATGTGTTCTAGCCTCCTAATCATTTTTGTTGCCCTCCTCTGCACTCTTTCCAATTTTTCCACATCTTTCTTGTAGTGGGGGGCCCAAAACTGGACACCGTACTCCAGATGAGGTCTCACCAATGTCAAATAGAGGGGAATGATCACGTCTCTCAATCTGCTGGCAATGTCCCTACTTATACAGCCCAAAATGCCATTAGCCTTCTTGGCAACAAGGGCACACTGTTGACCCAGATCCAGCTTCTTGTCCACTGTAATCCTTAGGTCCTTGTCTGCAGAACTGCTGCCTAGCCATTCGGTCCCTAGTCTGTAACAGTGAATGGGATTCTTCCGTCCGAAGTGCAGGACTCTGCATTTGTCCTTGTTGAACCTCATCAGGTTTCTTTTTGCCCAATCCTCTAATTTGTCTAAGTCCCTCTGTATCCTATCCCTACCCTCCAGTGTATCTACCACTCCTCCCAGTTTAATGTCATCTGCAAACTTGATGAGAGTGCAGTTCACGCCATCCTCTAGATCATTAATGAAGATATTGAACAAAACCGGCCCCAGGACTGACCTTTGGGGCACTCCGCTTGAAACCAGCTGCCAACTAGACATGGAGCCATTGATCACTACCCGTTGAGCCCGACGATCTAGCCAGCTTTCTATCCACCTTATAGTCCATTCATCCAGCCCATACTTCTTTAACTTGCTGGCAAGAATACTGTGGGAGACCGTATCAAAAGCTTTGCTAACGTCAAGGAATAACACATCCACTGCTTTCCCCTCATCCACAGACCCAGTTATCTCCTCATAGAAGTCAATTAGGTTAGTCAGGCATGACTTGCCTTTGGTGTATCCATGCTGACTGTTCCTGATCACTTTCCTCTCCTCTATCACTTTCCTCTCCTCTAAGTGCTTCAGAATTGATTCCTTGAGCAATCAATGATTTTTCCAGTGAGGCTGACTGGCCTGTAGTTCCCCGGATCCTCCTTCTTCCCATTTTTAAAGATGGCCACTACATTAGCTTTTTTCCAGTCATCCAGGACCTCCACCGATCGCCATGAGTTTTCAAATATAATGGCCAATGGCTCTGCAATCACATCCGCCAACTCCTTTAGCACCCCCGGATGCAGCACATCCAGACCCATGAACTTGTGCTCTTCCAGTCTTTCTAAATAGTCCCGAACCACTTCTTTCTCCACAGAGGGCTGGTCACCTCCTCCCCGTACTGTGCTGCCCAGTGCAGCAATCTGGGAACTGACCTTGTTTGTGAAGACAGATTCAAAAAAAGCATTGAGTACATTAGCTTTTTCCACATCCTCTGTCACTAGGTTGCCTCCCTCACTCACCCCTAACAAGGCCCAGAATCTGGGGTCAGAACTTGGCCCCCTGGGCCCCGCTGCACTTAAAGGTCTCAGCATTTCTGGGGTGAATAATCTGCAAAAACAAACCAGCTCGGGGCCACTTTGTAGAGGACAGCAGCAAAGATCTCCCCGTTTAGTGCTGGCATCGTTGTGTGGGAATTTACCGTATACGATTCAGCTGAGCCACATCCATTCACACCAGCTGGCGACCTGGCCCATTGACCCCTTTTTCTCTTGAGTCTCTTGTTTCGCAATGTAGATCCAAGAATGCTCTTTCAAAGGGGGTGGGCACAGCGTTGTTGGTTGTGGTTTCTCCCTACTAAACAAGAGGCCCAGGGGTCATATCCCAGCAATCCCTGCTCTAAGTGTTTTTTTGTCTAACAGAGGGGGTGGGTAATTAACCATTGGAACACTCTGCTGAGGGTCATGGTGGATTCTCCATCACTGGCCATTTTTAAATCGAGATTGGATGTTTTTCTACCAGCTCTGCTCTAGGAATCGCTGTGGGGCCGTTCTCCAGCATGTGTGATCCAGGAGGTCCGAGTGGATGATCTCAGTGGACCCTTCTGGCCTTGGGACCTATGAATCTCTGGGTTTCTCTTCACTGCTGAACTGACCCGGTGATTGGCACCCAAGTCTGAGTGCCCGGGTGTGACAGTGCCCACTGCAAAGCCAGAATGGAGTTGCTGCATCCCAGTGGCACTGCACTAGCCCAGGGGAGGCCTCAGGCTTCAAAGGGAGCCTGCTCTGGCTCCTAGCGCTGGGTTACTCTCTGAACGCTTTCAGAGCGACTTGGGGGAGAACGTCACAGGCCTTTCTGGGCCTGTGCTCTGATCCTGGCAGCCCAGAAAAGTAACCCAGCTTGGCGTGCTCTCAATCTCTGCTGCAGCCTCCATTCCAGCCAGCGACCAGGCATGGAGCCAGCTCTGAGCCATGGCCTGCTCCCGCCATTGGCATTAATGCAACACCCGCCAGCACGAGGGGGCAGACACAAGGGGGTGGGAGGCAGGGAAGGGCATGTTGCCCAGAGAAGGCAGCAGCATGAACGGTTCAGCCGTGGGGGCAGGGCACCAGGGTGAATGGAGGGAAGAGGAATTCCAAATGTGCTATCGGTCAAGCTGGCACAGCTGTGAATTGCAGTGCTCAGCAGCCGACTCTCCAGCTGCCCTTGCTGAGCTCGGGTGGGGGCCATGCCACATGGCCGGGGGTAGGAGGTGTTAGCTTCAGCAGGTGGCAAGAGAGGAGTTGTGCCTCTCGGGAGCCCCAGGAAGCCTCATTCCAATGCTGCCTTGTGCTGCTTGTGTCTCTGGCAAGGTCCCCTGGCCAGGAGGACCGTCCACAGGCTGGCAGTGCATGGCCGTGCCCCCTCCAGGGCAGCGTGAACTAACTCAGGTCCCGGGAGATGCTGGGCCAGTTGGGGCCAGGCTGCATGGGGCAGCCTCGGGTGTATTGGCAGCTGGAGGTAGCTCCTGGTCGCTGAGCCTGCTCCAAACCCAAGCCCTGCCTTGGCAAAGCAAAGGTGCTAGACGGAGCCGTGTGCTCCCTCCCCTGCGTGCTCTGTAGCCCCTGTGAGAGCCGGGCGCTGGTGTGGGGGGCGCTGGTGTTGTGGGGGTGGGTGGCCCTCAGCGCCGTATTCCCTGCAGAGCTCTGAGTGTCTCTGCGCTGAACAGTCTGCACGGGCACGAGGCCACTCTGGGAACCCTTCACTCTGGGCTAACGAAGTTTATGGGCAGCTCATTTCCTTGGGTTTCTTTCAAATCTCCCCTCGGCTCCCCCAGGTCCCACAGCCCAGCTCTCGCCTGCCCCGGCCTCTGCCTCCTTGGGGAGGGTCACCCCGGGCTCAGCAGGCCCTGGTTGCACGCGAGTCCCTTTGCTCCCCTGACACCATCTTTTTGTGTCCCATCTCTGCCTGCCCAGCCCACTCTGCCCTCCCCAGCCTGTGCCCCACCCAGGGGTGGAGGTCCCCTTGGGCCCCACAGGTCCAGGAGCTGGGGGAGGATGCAGGAGCAGGGCTGGGACTGATGTGGGGTTGGGGGGGCACTCTTTTGGGGGGCTCACAAATGGGGGGCATGGATGTGGGGGTGGGTGGAGCCAGCTAAAGCCTCCCCCTTATCTCCAGCTGCTCTGCTTTGGCCTCCTGGCCCCGACTCACACACACCTGCACTGTTCTGACCCCCCTTTCCAACCGGGGGGAGCCTGGGGCAGCAGCAATAGGTAGGAATTGTGGGGCGATGGGAGGGAGGGAGATGGGGGTCTGAGCTGGCTCCATGTTCCTTCTCCCAATACCATCACTTCACTGGAAGGGAAAGGGCCCAGCTACCCCCTTTTGGCTCTGCTCCATCAGCACGTTGGAGCACATGGAGCAAAGGGCCCTTTGAGGACGGGCCCTTGTTCACTGAGGGATCGTAGAAAAATGGCAGTTTTGGAAACCCTGTTCCTGGGCAAAGCTGCAGCCGTTGAACTGGGTGTTTCAGAACCGAGCTACTGGCATGGTCCCTTCCGCTGAATAAGGGTCCTGGTGCCAGAGCACGGCCCCATGGGGTGAAGTTTGACCAAGGGGGACAGATCCCACCCTGCACCAACCTCCACACCTGAGCGCTGCTCCAGAGCCCCCGCCCCGCACATCCCACTTCATTCCCCCCCTCACATTCCCCAGCTCGGCTTCTACAAAGTTACAAGAATCAGAGCATGCGGCTGAGTCTGGGCTGCACAGCTGGAGCGGGGCAGTTGATCAAAGGCAGGGGCCCGGGCCAGATGTCAGCCTCAGGAGGATTTGCCTCTCCCCGAGCATCTGGGTGCGTGGAAGAAAAACAATGTGCAGCCGGGTAGCTGTGAAACCCCCTTGTTAGCCAGTGGCTCTGGGGGGTGGCGCACCTGGCAACTCCCTAAGGGGAGAGCGCAAGCCAGGGAGATGCCATCCAGCAGGAAGCTCCTGGCCTGGGGCTCAGTCACCCTGGCCCTGTGCGTGGCAGCCCCAGGTAACGCCTTCCCCCCAGGTAGCCCCAGGCTGTGCCCCCCAGGACCCATATCTCACTTCTCCGCTGGGCGGGGGGTGGGGGAGAACTGAACACACAGGGGAATCACTCAGAAGCTTTTCCTTCTTCTGGACTAACTTCTGCTCTGACTTATTGATCTGCTGCAAGTGGCTGAGCCTGTCACAAACACAGCTGCAGAGAGCATCCGGGGGGCAGATACAGGGTCCCTGCGCAGGGCTGGGGGAGTGACGCACAGAGCACAGGCAATAGCTAATGGGTGTGCAGCTCAGGCACCTGAGGGCAGCCCAATGGGTGAGGCAGCTGCCTGTGCACACACAGACCTCAAAACGGAGAACAGGGGAAGCAGAGAGTAACAGCGGCTCCTTGTATTATACAGTGATGTTGTAGCCATGTCAATCCCGGGATACTGAGAGACGAGGTGGGGGCAGGAACAGCTTTTATTGGATCAGCTTCTGCTGGTGAGAGAGACACGCTTTGGAGTTTACCCAGCGCTCGTCTTCAGGTCTGACCTGTGCAGTTTGATAGCTTTTCTCTCTCACCAGCAGGAGCTGGGTCAATACAAATGTTACCTCACCCACCTTGCTTCTGTGTACGTAGAGCTCTCCTCTGCAGCTTTAAGACATTTACGTAGGGAAGGTAAATGACATAAGAACATAAGAACGGCCCTACTGGGTCAGACCAAAGGTCCGTCCAGCCCAGTGTCCTGTCTTCCGACAGTGGCCAGTGCCAGGTGCCCCAGAGGGAATGAACAGAACAGGGAATCATCAAGTGATCCATCCCCCGTCGCCCATTCCCAGCTTCTGGCAAACAGAGACTAGGGACACCGTTCCTGCTCATCCTGGTTAATAGCTATTGATGGACCTGTCCTCCATGAATTTATATAGGGGGTTGTTTTTATGCCTGTTATAGTCTTGGCCTTCACAACATCCTCTGGCAAGGAGTTCTACAGGTTCACTGTGCGTTGTGTGAAGAAATATTTCCTTTGATTTATTTTAAACCTGCTGCCTATTCATTTCATTTGGTGATCCCTAGTTCTTGTGTTATGAGAAGGAGTAAACAACACTTCCTTATCTACTTTCTCCACACCATCATCTGCAAATTTTGCCATCTCACTCTTTACCCCCTTTTCCAGATCGTTTAGGAATATGTTGAATAGGACTGGTCCCAGAACAGACCTCTGGGGGACACCACTATTTACCTCTCTCCATTCTGAAAATTGACCATTTAGACCTACCCTTTGTTTCCTATCTTTTAACCAGTTACCAATCCAGGAGAGCACCTCCCTTCTTATCGCGTGGCAGCTTACTTTGTGTAAGAGCCTTTGGTGAGGGACCTTGTCAAAGGCTTTCTGAAAATCTAAGTTCACTATATCCACTGGATCCCCTTGGCCCATATGCTTCTTGACCCCCCACAAAGAATTATAGTAGATTGGTGAAGCATTGGTGAAGAGGATGGAAAATGATAAAATACAGGGAGGGTCTGATCAGAAACAGACAAATGAAAGCGTCCCATTCAATTTACTTCATTTGATTCTACGCTTTTACAAACACCATGTTGACTCTTTCTCAACAAATTAGTTTCATCTATATGTCTGACAATATTGTTCTTTATTATAGTTTCAACGAGTTGGCCCGGTACTGAAGTCAGGCTTACCAGCCTGTAATTGCTGGGATCACCTCTGGAGCCCTTTTCAAAAATTGGTGTCACATTACCTACCCTTCAGTCATCTGATACAGGAGCTGATTTAAATGATAGGTTACACACTATAGTTGGTCAGTCTCAAATTTCACAGTTGAGTTCCTTCAGAACTCTTGGGTGAATACCATCTGGTCCTGGTGACTTATTGCTGTTTAATTTATCAATTGGTTCCAAAACCTCAATTTGGGACTGTTCCTCAGATCTGTCACCCACAAAGAATGGCTCAGTTTTGGGACTCTCCTTCACATCCTCAGCCGTGAAGATCGATGCAAAGAATTCATTTAGCTTCTCCGCAGTGGCCTTATCGTCCTTGAGTGCTCCTGTAGCACCTCCATCGTCCAGTGGCCCCACTGGTTATTTGACAGCTTCCTGCTTCTGATGTACTTAAAAGAAAATTGCTATTACTTTTTGAGTCTTTGGTTAACTGTTACTCAAATTCTCTTTTGGCCTTCCTAATTGTATTTTTACACTTCGTTTGCCAGTGTTTATGCGCCTTTCTATTTTCCAGACAATACATCTCCAAGAAGCAGTCATTTTAGATGTCAAGAAACTTTCTCTCTGCATCCCATCCTGAGGTGACACGTACCCAGGCAATATGGGGATAATTGAAATCCCCCATTATTATTATTGAGTTTTTTATTTTAACAGCCTCTCTAATCTCCCTGAGCATTTCACAGTCACTATCACCACCCTGGTCAGGAGGGCGGTAATATAGCCCTGCTCCTATACACTTATTATTAGAGCATGGAATTTCTATCCATAGAGAGTCTATGGTACAGTTTGATTCATTTCCGACTTTTACTACATTTGATTCTACGCTTTCTTTAACATCTAGTGCCACTCCCCACCAGCACGACCTGTTCTGTCCTTCCGATATATTTTGTACCCTGGTTTTACTGTGTCCCATTGATTATCCTCATTCCACCAAGTTTCTGTGATGCCTATTATATCTGTAACCCTTCAGCCCCTCTGAGTTGGCAGCAACAAGGGCCGGGTTCAGTATCCAGGGGTTCCGTTTCAATAACGCGATGCAAAACCAGCTCGAGCCCCCACCCAGTGACTTGGAACAATTACTCCCCCCCCAAGCCCCCAGGAAGCAATACTTCCCCTCTCGCAAGCACGGAGTCTGAGTGTAGCAAAATCCTTTTAATGACGGAGGGAAACAATGCGGCATTACATTGGGGACATACCACAAACAGGATTCATAACACAAACCATGAGCAAAAGACCCACCTCCAAGTAAGTTGGGCAATGTCCTTTTCCCTTAGGGTCTTAAGTCACCCCAAAGTCCAACAACCCAAAAGTCTCTGTCCCTGGTCAGTGCTGCCCCAGAGTTCAAAAGTTCATCTGCAGAGTTTTACACACACACCCCCCCCCCAGCCTGGGCAGAATTGGGGGAGGGGGACACATGGGGTGTTAAGGGGCACCTTACGTGGGCCGAGGCCAACTGCCCCGCCACTCCGTGGAGGTCTGCTGCAGCCTTCACCACAAACAGCTCTTCTCCACTAGCTGCTCCGCTCCTCCAGTCGTCCCCACAAACTGCTCCTCTCTGCTCTGTGGGCTGCTCCAACCCTCCCACAAGCTGCTCTACTCCACCAGCCATCCCATGAACCACTCCAACCGTCCTGTAAACTACTCTGCTAGTTGCTTAACAATATATTTTTAGGCACCCGCACTAGTTAACAGAGCACTCAGTGACAGCAGCTCAGTAATTTTAGTTCTTTGAGTGATTTCAGATTCTTAGTAGTAAGGGGAAACTTAGTGCTGGTGCACCATTGGCACAAAAGAAAATCAGCTCAGCAGCTCCTAAGAGAATCAAAATTAGTGCTACTACTCAAAACTGGAAGAAAGGCATCTCATACACACTTATCCCCCAACAACTCTTAATTCACTGGGTTTTGGAACCCATGCCCCTTGTCTGGCAAGTGCTACATAGTTGATTGTGACTCCCTCTGTCATAAAACAGGCTCATACTCCTTCATTCACATAATCAGGGTAACAACACTTTATTCCTCCTACCCCATAACCGAGACATTGAGGATCCCACAGCTGTCAAAGTGACCATTTTTTGATCTGCCGTGGACTCATGCTAGGCAGAGTGGGTGTGCCTATGCAAACAAGATCCGCCCCCTAAGTTCTTTTCCACACTAGCCATAATTCACCACCAGATGTCAGGGTAGAGCTCATCCTGACTCTGCTTACATATCAATATGCTCATTTAATATGAGGTGCTCTAGTTCACCCATCTTATTATTTAGACTTCTAGCATTGGTATATGAGCACTTTAAAAAAATTGTCTCCTTTTAGCTGTCTGCTATTACATGATGTAATTCAGGGGTTCTCAAACTGGGGATCTGGACCCCTCAGGGGGTCACGAGGTTATTAAATGGGGGGTTGCGAGCTGTCAGCCTCCATTCCAAACCCCGCTTTGCTGCCAGCATTTATAATGGGGATAAATATAAAAACATATTTTTAATTGATTAGGGGGAGTGGCACTCAGAGGCTTGCACTCAGACCACCCCCACCAGTTTCAGTCCCCTGCCTGGAGACCTCCCACTCACCTCAGGGTGTGTGCCCCCTGCCCCAGCAACTCTATCCCCATGCAGACTCTGACCCCTGCCTGGGACCCGCTCCTCAACTGCAGTCCCTTCCCCAGGATACCCCAATCTTAATTCATTTTTGACTTTTACTTCATTTGATTCTACGCATTCTTTCACATCTAGTGCCACTCCCCCATCAGCACGACCTGTTCTGTGCTGCCGATATTTTTTTTTTCTTTTGTACCCTGGTTTTACTGCTGTGTCCCATTGATTATCCTCATTCCACCGAGTTTCTGTGATGCCTTTAGGACAGTTTTTAAACTAAGGGCTGGGGGAAAGCCAGCAGGTGTGGAGGAGCACGTGGTTGGAACATCTCTTAGGGGAGGATCTATTATTACAGCATCTCTATGTCCTTGTGAGGAGAAGAGGATGGAAAATGATAAATACAGGCAGGGTCTGATCAGAAACAGACAAATGAAAGAGTCCCATTCAATTACATCAGTGGTTCTCAAATAAGCTTAGGGGGCGGATCTTGTTTGCATAGGCACACCCACTCTGCCTAGCATGAGTCCATGGCAGACCAAAAAATGGTCACTTTGACAGCTGTGGGATCCTCAATGTCCCATGGAGGTCCTGGACTTCAATATCTTACCTAGCAGCCTAAATTTGGCCTCCAGGGTCTCTCTCCTGGCCTTCCCTACGTCATTGGTACCTACATGTACCACATGTACCATGACCACTGGGCTTTAGCGACAGGCACCTGATCCTAGCCGTGGCCTTTACCACCCACCTGTCCCCGTCAGCGGATCCCGGCCTTGTTAACAAGCAGATGAATCTGGCTCAAGGGGAGAAGCAGATGAAACGAACAGGCATGTACGACTCACCAAACCAGGGCAGGCCCAGGTTTCTGTCTAACCGGCTCTCCTATCCCCTGTTCTCGTCCCCCATCCCCAGCACAGCACCTCAGAGCCTCCAGCCACTGACTGGAACCTTGTCCCATCAGGCCGAGGAGCTGCAGGTCCCCGTGGAGTGACGGTGCACCTACACGTCCCACTGCAGGTGGACGTGTGCCCAGCGCTGGAGCCAGGGCGCGTTGCCCAGCAGTTCCCGTGGTGCGGCGCGTGCCGGCCAATCTCATGGACCCGCCCAGAGCACACAGGGCAGATCTGCCCTGACCCCTCTCAGCCCCCGCTGAGCTTCCCCCCATCTGATCCAGCCAGTGCAGGGCTGGCAGGAAACATGCAAACTGGGGCCTGCCCAGAGTGTTTTTCAAGAGTCTACCTCCACCTCACCAGTAGATGGCAGCCGATGGCCAGGTTCATCCATAGCGAGCTGGGTGTCTGGCAAAGGCTGCCCGGCCTCGCTCCCAAGGGGGTGACTCTGCCAGGGGTCTGGGCTCAGGGGGAGCCCCAGGCAAAACGTGGGGGCCAGGCCTGGCCCGATGAAGGGGGCACTGCAAGGGAGGCTGCGAGGCCTCCCACGCTGTGTAAAGTCGAGGCGCACGGACAGAGAGGAGGGAGACAGACACAGGGACAGAGACACGAGGCCCCAGGAGCCTTCAACACTTTATTGGTGTTAATCATTCAGGATGGGGGGACTCTGCAAAATCACAGGCCTTGAAAAAAGAAATATCCCACCCCCTCCACCCCCTGTATCCTCCCATGTCCCGAACCTCCAACAGTGTCCCCTGCCCTGTAACCCCCCAAACCCTCCGATGGAGCGTCCTAACCCTCCATCACCCTTTCCCCCGATGGCAACCCCTGGCCTGCCATGCCCCCAACCCTCCTGCAGCACCCTCAGCCCTGCCATTACCCGCGCCTCTGAGGGGGCCACCTAGGCTGCTGAGGGCGCCAAGGCCTCTGAGGGGGCCACTTAGGCCGCTGAGGGGGCCAAGGCCTCTGAGGGGGCCACTTAGGCTGCTGAGGGTGCCAACGCCTCTGAAGACGCGCAATGTCCTGCCATCCCCCCAATGTTACGATGTCGCCCTCTGCCCTGCTGTCCCCCCAGCCCTCCAATGGTGCCCCCTGACCCACCATCTCCCCAAACCTCCAAAGGTGCCCCCTGCTCTCCCCTACATCCTCTGCTCTCCCCTCTGCCCCCTGCTCTTCCTTCTGCCCCCTGCCAGATGGGTGCAGCGGCTGCCTCATGGCTCGAATCTCATTCAGGCAGGTGTTGGGGTCGGTTTTGGGGTCGTTCCCTCTGCAGTCCCTGCAGCCGTTGTTGTCACAGCGCAGCAGGGGCACGTTGGGCAGCTGGTGCCAGGCCTCCAGCAGGCTTTGAGGATCTAGGTCCCGGTCCTGACGGTAGATCTGCCGGAAGATGAAGGTCTTGTAGTTGTGGTCGATGGGGTGGAAGGTGTCGCTCACCATCTGTAGGATGTTGTGGGGCCTCTTCACCAGCAGGCACGTCCCCGCACAGGGCGAGCGGACGGTGAAGAAGATCAGGCAGCTTCTCTCGTTGTAGGTCCGGGCCAGGAGCTTCTGCACGGGGCTGTTCCGGTCGCCCTGGAGCAGGCGCCACTCGGCATGTTCCCCCGCCCTGCCCAGGCGCTGCATCCGGGCAGCCACAATGGGCCCTTCATCTGGGTCGTACAGGACACCCTCTGGGTTGATGGCCACCTGCATGTCCCGTAGCTTGTTCCTGCGCAGCACCTGTTCCAGACCAGATGGGTTCTCACAACTGGCTTTCTGCAGGCTGACGGCGAAGGCGTATTCAACAGCCAACCCATCCCTGAGCGAAGGCAAAGCAAAGGGCAGTGAGAAGACAGGGGGCTCTGAACAGCTCTGCCCCAGCCCCGAGCGGCAAACTTGGGGTGGGTCACACATGGCGCCGTCACTGGCCAGTTCTAGGCTCTCAGGGCTCCAGCCTGGATTAGGGAATGTTTGCTCCCTGGGAGAATGAAATAAACTTGGAGTGCGGTTTTTAGAAGAAACTGCAACAGGTGCCCCCAGGGATCATCAGCCTGGTGTGAGCTTTGGTCCGTCAGCCCCACAGGGCTGAGCGTTACCGCTTGAGCTCCAGGAACAAGCTGGAGCTTTTATGCGGAGCCACCCCAAGAGAGGGACGGGACACACAGTTCGCCCCAGCATACACAGCGATTTTCTGGAGAGCTGAAGAACACTGGAGATCAGGGCTCCTCATTTCTCCCCCCAGTTCTGGGAGGGGACTGTGATTGTGATTAAAGGGAGGCTGACAATGGCACCTATATATGGCCCATTCAGTGTGAAAGGCTTTATGTCTGCCACGTTAGAGAGCTGGGTTCTCATCCCACCTCTGCCTGAAATGGCCTTGAGCAGCTGAATTGGGGAAGGTTGGGGGTTCATAACTGACTGAGGACAGGGCAGTAATCTGTAAGGTCTGAGGCCTTTTTCAGGAATAAGCAGCAGCCCAGGAAGCAAAGAGTCATATTACCTCTAAATTTAAAAAAAAAAAGTAAGATTGGGCTGTTAAGGCAGCATTCCTGTGCTAACAGTACCCACCATCACCTGATCTTAAGATCATTAAAGAAAACTTTATTTGACAGCATTCAACAGTCTGGCAAGAAACCCACTTATTGTCGTAACTCCCGCAGGCATGCCGCCAAATCCACGTTACCACCGGACCTCCCACAGGCGCGCCGCCGAAGTCTGCCTGACTGCCGTGCTTGGGGCGGCAAAAAAACTATAGCCACACCTGCCTTTATAGTCCCCCACTTCTCTACTCTTTATCTAGATAGTCTCTGTCTGGTTCTTTGATTGTTTCTGTCAGTTGCAGAACTAATTTTACAAGATTTAAATCAAGTAAGGTGGCGGGTTATGATTGGGTAAAGAATTGTTTTGTAATGGGCTAGGATTGGAGAAAAACACAATTCTGTAGCATTTCAGTTAATGATTGGTTCAGGTACAGCTAAGCCCAACTCAAGTTTCACTATATAAACTGGGGTCCAAAAGGAACGCAGTTCTTTGGAGACTAACTGCAGGGAACAGGCGAAGATCAGAGCTGCCAGCCCTCAGCACCCTGCCAGCCCTCAATACAGCAGATAGAGCCCCAGATGACCTGGCCCTGACTGGCCCCCAGGAAAAGTCCATCTGCCTTATTGGGAGTGGTGAGCATTGTCTGCTTCCCCTGTGTATGGGTGCAGAAGGAGCTGGGGCTCGCATCTGGGAAGGGTGATTGTGGGATTCAGGGGGAGATGGAGCTTGGAACTGGAAGAGGGGTAATTCTTGGGGATTTCCAAATTTTGTTTTGGAAAAATTAAAAACAGATTTCAGTTTTACCATATCTGAATATTTCATTTCAGCAAGATCAAAATATTTCCATTTCAGCTTTAGCAACTTGACTTTCCTGCTGTATAATATAATGTAATATAAATATTTCACCTGTATATTATAAACAGTAATATAATATAAGTAAAAATATAAAATAAAGTCATAACCAAATGTTTCTATCTAACAAAACATAATTCTAAAACAAAATTTGGAAATCCCATTCCTTGGAAGTTTTCAAATTTTAGTAACTAATTTGGACTGAAAAGAAAATAGACATTTCTGAGGGAATTGGAATTCCAGCTTCCAACCAGTTTTGCACAATAGTAATGAGACCCACAACCCCAGCCCGGTGCATCCCCAGAATTACCCCTCTTCCAGTTCCAGGCTGAATCTCTCCCTGCATCCCATAATCACCCCTCCCAGCTCCGAGTCCCAACTCCCCCTGCACCCCAAAATCACCCCTCCCAGCTCTGCCATGCACTCAGCCACCTATGCCATAGAAAATCACAAAGGGCAAACGTGAAGCATCTTCCCCCCGTTTTCCTTCATTTACCACCCGAGGAGGGCAGACGGGTCCCAGCCAGATGGGAAATGCCCCACTGGCATCTCACTCACTTATCTACATGATCCACAGTCTCTCTGAGCGCGGACGGGTTGATGCTCCCGACAGTCTCTGGCCCGAAGCAGAGGAGAAGGGGCAGCAGCAGGAGTCCAGCCCTGGGCATCCGTCCCGACACCTGCACAGGACCCCACAGTGTAAGCACCCCTGAGCCTGGGCACAACCCAGAGCCACCAATCCACATCCGCTAGCCCCTGGTGTGCTACCGACAGGAGAGGGGGCAGGGGATAACCCCCTGGAGATTGATGGGGTGGGGTGTGAATGGCAGACAGGTCTTCCCTGGGGCTTTATGGGCCGGGGCGGGGGAACAAAGGGGACTCACCTGGGATTCCATAGGGCAGGAGGAAGTGGTGGGGATTCACCAGGGTTTCCATGGGGCAGGAAGTGAGGTGCAGCGGGTACTCACCAGGGTTTCCATGGGGCAGGAGGAAGCAGTGGCGATTCACCAGGCTTTCCATGGGGCAAGAGGAGGTGGGAGGGACTCACAAGGGTTTCCATGGGGCAGGAGGTGAGGGGCAGCGGGTACTCACCATGGTTTCCATGGGCCAGGAGTAGGAGGTGCCGTCACTCACTGACAGATGCTCATACCGGATCCCCAGTGATGGGCTCTCAGCTCCCAGCCCCTCTTCTTATAGCCCCATTCTTTCCACCCCCGCCCATGCTGCAGAGGGACGGTGCCCACTCCTTCTGTCCCCGTGACCAGGCCAGTGGCAGGGGAGGTGGGACTCAGCTAATTCATTCAATATTGCCTTGAAAGGAAATATTGTGGGGCTGAGCCAGGAGGGGTGGGGCAGACGGGGGACCAGGATGGGAGGTGGCAAGGGCCAGAGCAGACATGGTGGGGGCTGGGAGCTGGGGAGGGCCAGGGCAGATGGGGGTGAGGGATGGGGTATGGTGAGGGCCAGGGCACACAGCAGTGTGGGATGGGAGGTGGTGAACACTGGCCAGCGCAGACTCCAGGCTGGAGCATTGGCCCTGTCCAGGTGGGTTGGTTTGTCTCATGCTGGGGTTCGACGGGGGGAAGTTCCTGATTCTCCTCCTTATGAGCAAGGCCTGGGGCCTCACATCTCTGTCCCTGTGTCTGGCGCTGTGACCCTCTGTGCTCCAAGGCAGTTCCCTGGCACCCCCATATTTACCATGGTGATAGAATTCGGCTCTGTTGTGTACACAGTGAGCCTTGTGAGGCATCATTCGAAAGGGCTCGATCTGTTGAACATTAATGTCCTGGTGGATTGTATGTGCTGTCATTGTATGGGCACTTATGAAGTTGTGGTTGGTATGTGTCACTGGAAGATGTTGGGAGGTTGGAAACACCCACAACCAGTCTTTCAGGTACAACATTGGAGAAGCCAGATAGTGTTGATGGCCCATTAAGGGGAATGCACGCTCCCAAGGACTATCATGTGTGTCCAATGAAGGCTTCTCACAGGGAGCCCATAGACAATGGACAGGGCTTGACTCATGTTATATAGATCTTTCCAGCAAGTGGGAGAGCCTATAAAGGAAGGGAAGTGACTTTTGGCCTCTCGCCCCTCCCAAAACTCAACACCTGGGAGCACTGTCTGGAGAACAAAGAGGGTGAACAGGGGAGGTGGTTCCAGGCTGCAAAGGACAATCCCAGCCTATCCAGTGAGGAACTCGACCATCTATGGAGTGTAGCCAATGGCTTTAGTTTGGTATTTAGTTATTGTGTGATGTCATGATTCCATTCTATAGACTCCTTATATGTTCGTCAGAATTGATTTATAGGATTATAATAGTATAAGATGAAGCAATATTTTGAGAAACTAATAAGTCAGGCAAACTGAAACAGGAGAAGACTGTGGGCTGAGGCCTGCTGAAAGGCTTTAGCTTAGCTATTTTAAGCCTTGGATAGCAGATAGTTACCTGAAAATGAGGGATAGCTCAGTGGTCTGAGCATTGGCCTGCTAAATCCAGGCTTGTGAGTTCCATCTTTGATGGGGCCCTGTGGGGGTTAGTCCCACTTTGAGCAGGGTTTGGACTAGATGACCTCTTGCAGTCCCTTCCAACACTGATAATCTATTATTTGTTTTTAAAACAAAAAATTTGATTTGTGACCATAAATCAGCATTGACCATGACAGAATTCTTTCTGATTGGGTACTGCACAATACTGTTTCTTTCCTGCAAAGGCTATTTGCTTCCTAGGAGCTTTCCATTCAATTAGTTGTACTGGACATGATACTTGTGTTACATTTACTGCCAGCAAGTTTTGTTGGTAGCTTTCCAGCTGACCACATAGTGGGGTTATTACCTTCAACATATTTCACCTACAGATTCATTGATGCCCCTTTTGAGAGCAACAAGTTATTTGTGGGCAGGGGTGAAAATAACTGAAATTTCTTACAGGTACTGTCCTGTCACAGTGGGGGGCTCAGGGCAGAGGATCGGGGTGGGGGTGTTGCAATACGACAGTACCTGTTAGAAATTTAAGTGTGAGGTGCAGGGGGCTGGGCTGTGTGTGGGTGTGGGGGAGCTCAGGGCAGGGGGTTGAGGGTTGTGGGGGCTCAGGGCAGTGGGCTGTGTGTGAGTGCAAGAATCAGGGGAGGAGGCTGGGGGTGAGGGCTCAGTCCGGGAAGGGGGCTAGGTGTGTGGGGGGGTGTAGGAGTCAGAGCAAGGGGTTTGGGGGCTGTGGGAGGCTCAGGGCAGGGGGCTGGTTGTGGGGGGGGGGTGCAGGAGTCAGGGAAGGGGGCTGTGGGTGCGGAGGGCTCAGGAAAGGGGATTGGGGTGTGTGTGTAGGGGGGAGTGCGTGGGGGGAGACTCGGAGCTGGGGCAGTCCCGCTCATGGCTGGGTTACCTTATCTGGCTGGTGGACGGGTCCCTGCCCTGCTGCTCCTGTTTGCTGGCAAGGGAGCTGTGGGCTGGTTGGGGAGGGGCCCATCTGCTGCAGGGAAATGGTTGGCAGTGGACGTGAGAGACCCCCCTGGCCTGCCGCTCCCTTCCCTGGCTTCTTCCCAGGGGCTGCCGGCAGCAGTGTCCGCCATTGGCACTGCACGGGCGCTGCCTGGCGTCCAGTGAGAGAGGGGAAAGAGGGGGGACAGGCGCGGACACCCCACCAGGAGCCCGGTTAATTTTCAGGAGTACATAATTGATGTGCTTTCTGATTTTTTTAACATTCACCTTATTTTTAATTGACATTTCTGTACCAAACAATTCTGTAATCCTCCATAGAATTTCCAGTGGACTTGTTTTTTGGGGTTTTGGGTTTTTTTGAGGAGCATAGGGAACACAGAATCATAGAATCATAGAACTAGAAGGGACCTCGAGAGGTCATCAAATCCAGTCCCCTGCACTCATGGCAGGACCAAGTACCATCTTTAGACCATCCCTGACAGGTGTTTGTTTAACCTGCTCTTAAAAATGTCTAGTGATGGAGATTCCACAACCTCCCGAGGCGATTTATTCCAGTGCTTAATCACCCTGACAGTTAGGAAAGTTTTCCTAATGTCCAACTTAAACCGCCCTTGCTGCAGTTTAAGCCCATTGCTTCTTGTCCTATCCTCAGAGGTTAAGGAATCATTTTTCTCCCTCCTCCTTGTAACAACCTTTTACTGTTGTCATGGCTCCTCTCAGTCTTCTCTTTTCCAGACTAAGCAAAACCAATTCATTCAATTATTATTGTCTAGTTTTAAACCCAAATTAGCTATATCCTGCACCTGTGGTTGATAAGTGGTAATCTTATCCCCAAGGATTACTGAGAAGAAAGATGCCACTTTGGTGTCTGCAATAACTGAATTTTCTCATTTGCCAATTAGACAAATATAACACAGCAGGGATATGTGTGAATTGTACCTGATTAATTAATACCCCTGGCACAGGTTTGGCAGTGAGACCACTACCAGGGCCTTCTTGTAATTTTGGACATTTTACTGAGTTTTGGGGCTTATGGTTCTTTTTAACTATTATTGTCTGGACCTTTCCTTTAACTACTGCTTTATCAGAGGCTCCTTGAACAATTGCAATAGGAGGAGGATTTCTCTTGGGATTTCTTGGTTGGGTTTGAATATAACTCTAAGCTTTAGACAATTAGTCCAGCTCTCCCGGCAGAGTGCTTCCAGGGTTAACATACATTATTACTTTACCCCAAAGTGCTGGTGAAGAATTGTTAACAAACAAATTAATACATTGTGGGTTTGTTTCCTTACCAGGCATTTCATTAGAGAGCCAAGCAGCTGAAAGTCTATTGTGGAATGTATGCGGTGACTTGCCTTCCCATTGCTTCATGTTAGCTACCAAAGTCACTCCTGCCTCACTTGGGTGCATGTGGAGGCTCTGGTTTGGGCTCTAAAGTGTCTTGGGCTACAATGGGCATGTTAGATTTCAAATGAATGATGCCACTTGTTCTTTTTATTATGGCTCCTGACTTGATTGGCTTAGAGAGATTAAAGTGACTTTTAGATTGCAAAGACTTTTGTCTTTCTTAAGAGATACTGATATCCAGAATTTCACCCTTACAGGCTTTTACAGCAACTTCTACAGTTCCCTGAGTTTCTTGCAAGAAACGACCCCGTTGTGGATGGGCTTGCAAGATATTTTTTTAAATTGCGCTGCTGTTTTTACTCTTGCCCAAACAAATGTTCCTGCCCTGTGCATGGGCGGCAGGTTATATATTTGTGTGGGGCTCGGGCCCCACCAATATTCAGGGCTGGACGCCCTGCTCCAGCAATAGTTGGAGCTGGGTCTCTTCCCGCCCACCCCCCGCCCCCCGGTCCTGCCTGGATCGGCCCCAGCCACCGCAGGTCTCCCCCCGCCGCCGCGACCCTGCCTGGAGCAGGTCCCAGCCCCCGCCTGCCACCCCCCCTCCGCGTGTTCCCCCCCCTCCGCCGCGTTGTGTTGCGTCCCTGCCTGACAGAACGCAGCGCGCTGCTGCCCGGAGGGCTCCCAGCAGATTTGCTGTCTGCTGCCGCAGGGTCCTAGTGCCTGCTCTCCGCCTGTACTGGCAAGGCAGACTGCCCTTACCCTGAGCCTCTCCAACCCCAAACCCTCAGCCCCAGCCAGAGCCCTCATTCCCCCCGCACCCTAATCCTCAGCCCCAGCCCTGAGCACCCCCACATCATGAACCCCTCATCCCCTGCACCCTAATCCTCAGCCCCAGCCAGAGCCCTCATCCCCCTGCACCCTAATCCTCAGCCCCAGCCAGAGCCCTCATCCCCCCACACCCTAATCCTCTGCCCCAGCCCTGAGTGCCCCCACATCATGAACCCCTCATCCCCCCGCACCCTAATCCTCTGCCCCAGCCCTGAGCGCCCCCACATCATGAACCCCTCATCCACAGCCCTCACCCACAGCCCAACCCTCTTCCCTAGCCCTGAGCCCCCTCCTGCATCATGTACCCCTCATCCTCAGCCCCACAGTCCTCACCCTGCACTCCCTCCTATCCCCAAACTCCCTCCCCCTTCCCACACACCCCTTCCCAACCCCAAACTCCATCCCAAAGCCTGCACCCTTCACCTCCTCCTGCACACCCACCCCCTGCCCCAGACCAGAGCCTGCACCCAGCACCCTTCCTGCACCCTAATCCCCAGCCCAGGATCTGCACCCCAGACCTCCCCCACCGAGCCCCCTCCCAGAGCCTTAGGCAGGTGGGGGCGGAGTTGGGGGCGGAGTTGGGGCAGGTTCTGGGCCCCACCAAAATTTTTACAAACTTGCCACCCATGGCCCCGTAGCTTCTTTTTCACACCATAATTTTATAACCAGCCTCTTGCAGGTGTTACTTACTGGAGCTTAAGTCTCTTGCCAAACTCTTCCTTTGATTAAGGAGTACAGGATTGACCTCCCTTACCCTACTGAGTTGTTTTTTTCAATGTCTAACTAGACTTCTGCTCTTTGCATAAGGCTTGTTTTACCTTCTGCAGTTGTTTTACCTTTCTTTTAAATCCTTTTCCATAGGATATTACATGCTATAGATACACAATCCAGGGCTATTTCTTTCACCTCTTAAGCCTTTCCCCGCCCCCGCCTTTTCCTTTTCAAAGAGGAAATACCATCAATTTCAGGGATCTCTAGGGGCCCCAAGCACTCCAGTAGTTTTTAACTAACCCTCCCCCACGGGCTTTAATGTCGTCTCGCACAAAGGCCTCCCAGGACATTTGTGGAGTTGGAATTGTTAAATAAATGCCTGACTGCGTAACTTATTTTGTTCCCTATTTCTTTTGGAAAACTGGCCGGCATCCCTTCCTTGCTCCCAAAATGTTTACAGGGATTTGATTTGATTTTTTAAATTGAGAAGGGTTTGTGGTGCTTACTTCTCCTTCAAAAGCAGCAAAGAGTCCTCTGGCACCTTATAGACTAACAGACATATGGAGCATGAGCTTTCATGGGTGAATACCCACTTGGTCGGATGCTTCTCCTTCAGGTGTTTTACAGCTGGAGCACACCGAGAGGAAGGGGCAGTGACCAAGGCAACCCCACAAAGATTTCCTTGATCCTCCATCAGTGGCATAGTCCAGAGGAGTTTAAAGTTTGGGGAGCTTATTAATTAATATGATGTGTGGGGCGGGGGTGCTTGTTGCTTATTATTGACAAATGACGGAGAAGTGTCCGACCCACTCTGCCACGCCTGGTAGGGGGCTTGTACCCATACGTGAATTCAAGGGTCCATTACACAATTGCAATTCCTATTTTCTTCCCCTGACCTCAATGTTTACAACATTAACCAGACAGACAAACATAGAGTGCAAGCAGGCATAAGCAAAAGCAGGACATCTCCCAGTATGACTTTTGACCTAGATATATTTTTTTTCTTAAAACCTTGGTTTCATATTGGGTTTCTGTGTTTACTATGGTTCCACCTGTTCTTTATGGTTTCTTGCGTTTTCTATGGTCCTGGGTTTCAGCACCAAATCTGGAGCCTTTCATTCTATTTAACCTCAATCACATTTCCCTGGGTTCAGCTCTGGTGGCTACAGTCTCAAGTTCAAGCGAGTTGTCTCTGTTCTAGATCTGGAGCCCATAGGAACACAGGAAACCATCAGCAAGTAACACATACAATTACAAAAGCCTCTCTCTTTTAGCGGTTTTATTAAAGTTGGCAATAAAATCATAAAAGTTACAGCACATCTAATTAAAAATCAAGATAAGTGCCATGCACTAATTATAACTATAGACAGAATTACATCCTCCTAGGCGGCATTAGATTCTGTCAGCCCTCTCAAACTCCGTCGGCCCTCGCATGGATTGATTGTTACTATGGGAGTGGTTCCTGCTGGAGTTTCCTGTAGGAAGCTCAGTTTGCCTACTTTGGGCACCCTTTTTGATACTGTGACGCTGTCTATACCTACATTCGGCACATGTACATGACAGCATCGTCCCTCTCTTTTTTATCAGTCTATGTTCCCTGGAGACATGAGGGACCCCGAATTCTGTAGGCTGGGTATGCTGATGTCCCGCCTTTGTCTTGCGGTTTAAGGCACGGGTTATAAGCATATTTTGTTGTTACAGCATTTTTATGATTTAAATTTAACTTTCCCACTTTGACTGTCTCAATATTACCCGTTTCTGCCTCTTTTCTTAGAATTTTAGGGCATCGGGTTCTTTTTAGGTTATCAACATACACCACGTTTTGTATTCAAAGCCTAAAATAGCTAAGCGAAAATCTTGCAGGCCTTAGCCCACAGGCTTCTTGCATTTCAGCTTGTCTGACTTATTACCTAGTTCCTTTAAATATTGCTTCATTTTAGTCTTTTCTAATTCTAGAAATCAAATTCTGATTAACATATAAGGAGTATATAGAATGTAATCATAACATCACACAATAAATGAAAACCAAAGTAAAACCCTTGGCTACATTTCCCCCCCTTGACAGAGTCAGTGTTATCTCATTATCAAGGGATGACTAGATTATAAGTGCCCTGTCACATACATATGACATTAATGCAATAAGACACATATATACTTGATAGAACATTCACATTTAATAGAATCATAGAATCCTAGGACTGGAAGGGACCTCGAGAGATCATCTAGTCCAGTCCCCTGCACTCATGGCAGGACCAGCCCCATCTAGACCATCCCTGGTATGGGAATGTCTAACCTGCTCTTAAAAATCTCCAGTGATGGAGATTCCACAAGCTCCCTTGGCAATGTATTCCAGTGCCTAACCACCCTGACAGTTAGGAAGTGGTACATAGTTCGGACAGTTAGGAAATGGTACATAGTTATAAGCAGCTTTTGGAACTTGTTGTGGACTTATGCTTTGCATTACCTTATAAGTATTAACGTTCTTGTATTCTTTTTTTTACATTCTTTTTGGTTGTTGCGGGTGTTGTAACAGTTGACCACAGAGGTAACAGAATAGGAAACACATGCGGTAAAGGGTTTTTTGCCTTCCTCTGCAGTGTGGGGTAGGGTCACTTGCTGGAGGATTCTCTGCATCTTTAAGTCTTTAAGCCACGATTTGAGGACTTCAATAGCTGAGACATAGGTTAGGGGTTTGTTACAGGAGTGGGTGGGTGAGATTCTGTGGCCTGTGTTTTTCCTATGGGCTCCTGATGTAGAACAAACAGAGAATACTCTGTTGAATTTAATACTGTAGCCACCATGGCTAAGCTCAGGGAAACATGATTAATGTAAAATAGAAATAAAAGGCTGCGCAGGGTGAGACACTGCCTGATTCAAATCCTGTTTAGTTTTTAGAACTAAGATTGCAAATTAGTTTTATTTCTTAGGTGACCAACTTTGATCTCTACACCCACTATTTAAAATCACTTATCATCTGTCTTTCTGTAGTTAATAAATCTGTTTTATATTTTACCTAAAATAGTGCGTTTTGGTTGAAGACCTTGGGGAATCTGCTCAGTGTGCACAAGCTGGTGCATGTCCTCTCCACATCGAGGGCTGAATGGACTGGGTTATCAATTTAAACTGGCCAGGCCTCTGACTAGGGCAGGATGGTACAGACATGGGATCCAAAGACGGAGAGCTGCGGGGAATTGGCTGGATCCTCTCTGTTATTAGTTCATGAGTGGGTGGGGGAAGAATTCATGTAACTTGGCTGGGTGCGTCCCTGCCTATGGATCATAGAATCATAGAATCTCAGGGTTGGAAGGGACCTCAGGAGGTATCTAGTCCAAACGCCTGCTCAAAGCAGGACCAATCCCCAACTAAATCATCCCAGCCAGGGCTTTGCCAAGGCTGACCTTAAAAACCTCTAAAGAAAGAGATTCCACCATCTTCCTAGGTAACTCATTCCAATGCTTCACCACCCTCCTAGTGAAAAAGTTTTTCCTAATATCCAACCTAAATCTCCCCCACTGCAACTTGAGACCATTATTCCTTGTTCTGTCATCTACTACCACTGAGAACAGTCTAGATCCATCCTCTTTGGAACCCAATTTCAGGTAGGTGAAAGCAGCTATCGAATCCCCCCTCATTCTTCTCTTCTGCAGACTAAACAATCCCACTTCCCTCAGCCTCTCCTCAGAAGTCTCCAGCCCTCTAATCATTTTGATCTGATTTTTGGCTGTATAACTGCAGCACCTGGAGGGATTTGCAGCTTGTCACAGCAGCACAGTGTGAGAGGGAGCACAGAGGGCTCAACGGTACCTCACTTCCAGGTTACACCCCAGGAAAACCTTTCACAAGCACCATCATCTCTGTCCATGTGTCTGGCTCTCTTCCACCCTGTCAGGCCAGACACAGACAGCTGGGGATGGGGCAGGAGGCTGAACATGTCCATCTGTCACTCAGCGAGATCAGGGTGCTGCTGTCTGTGCCAACCGCACTGTGCAATGAAATGGGACATCGGGCAGAACCCAGTGGGTGCCAATAGGCCCTGATGTCAGTGGACCTGCTCCAGCTGGGAATCCTCATGCCAAGGTCACCCCAGGGTGGGGAGAGGTTCTAGTGGGGAGCTTAGAGTGTGCTTGGGTGGAGTGGGGGTTCTAGACTGGAGTTCAATGCTTGCTCGGGGACGGGGAAGAGGTTCTAGACTGAAGCACAGAGGTCGCTAAGAAGTGAGGGGGTGCTAGATTGGAGTGTAGAGCAGAGTCAGGATGGGGTGTGGGTTCTAGAATTGAGCCTGGCGCATGCTCTGGGTGGGGCAGATGTTCTAGATAGGAGCCACATGCGCACAGAGGTTGAGGGATCTAGATAGGGGCCCGGCCCACACTCAGGAGGGGCAGGGGTTCTAGACTGTCAGCCGTTACACACTCGGGGGTGGTGTTCTAGATTGGAGCCTGGCACATACATGTAGGTTTCATACTGGGACTCAACAGGGGAAGATTTTCCCTCTGGAAAGCACCCTGCATCCCTCAGGGACTGGCAGAAACGCAGCACCACCAATGCCAAACCAGCTGGTGTTTCACTAGGATCCAGGACTGATGGAGGTTTCGGGTGGGTCCAGGACAGAGAAATGTACCTGAGAGCCCCACGCCAGCAGCTTCTCTGCCCCCTTCAGCCTCCTGGGGACATTGGGATGGAGGTTTGGCTTGTGATGGTCCCATCCAAACGGGTTTTGCTGTTTTGAACTGGAAAGTCTTCTTCCCCGGTGAGGGGAAACTGAGGCAGGGCTCACCCACAGTGCCACACCTGGCCCTAAGGGGCACGATGAAACGGCCTGCGCTAAGACCGAGCTGCTTCTCTCCAGCTCCCACCGCCAAATTGCTGCCGAAGACCCGGCACTTTGGCGGTGGGTCCCGGGGCGGAAAGACCCCCCGCCACCAAATTGCCACTGAAGACACAGAGTGGAAGAAGCAATGGGGGCCCGAGCCCCACGAGAGTTTTCCGGGGCCCCCGGAGCAAGTGAAGGACCCCACTCCGTGGGCCCTGAAAAACTCTCGTTTGTGCCCCTGCGGGGCCTGGGGCAAATTGCCCCACTTGACCTCCCCTCACCCCCCCCCCCAGGTGGTCCTGGAGGGGAGCTGTGATCCCTGAGGATCCCTTCCCCCGGCCAGCCGCAGCAGGGCCCCAGGGTGCTCGAGCTGCTGTGGAGCCAGGTGCCCAGAGGCCAGCGGGAGGAATCAGGGCTGGGACGGCTCCCCAGAGGGATGGGACAATTCCCCCCCGGCTGTTGCTCCATGTTGCTCTCCCTCAGGCTGTGCCCAAGGCTTGGGCTGGATGCAGGTGGTGCAGGCCTGGGACGCAGGAGTCCGGCTGGACGGTCCCAGCCCTGTCCTGGCTGTTCACCCCGCACTGAGAGCAAGATACTGGCTGGGCTCCCTGCCAGCCCCCCACTCTCCAGGAGCTCCCGGTGCTGTCCCTGCCAATGACGGCTTCATCAGGAAAGCCATCGGGCTGTGTGTCCCATCTGTACCCAACCGGTGCCCCCACCCCAGGGAGACTGGGTGGGAGTCAGGCCCCCAGCTGGGGACTATGGGGCAGGGTGGTTCATGGCACTTGGGGGTAGGGCTGGGGCCTGTCCTGGTGGGGTGCTCACCCTGACAAAGAGGTTCAAGGCCTAACCTGGCTGGGTGAGACACCTGCGCCCCCGAACCGCACGGTGCCAGGCACAGGGCGCCCCCATTGGCCGAGCTCCCCCCCTTCCCCCGCTGTCGCAAATGCAGGTTGGGAAATAAACTGCTCTTGCGGTGATGATGGTGGTGCAAGAGCTGTGTGGCCGGGGGGCCTCGCTCCTGAGCCTTACGCCAACCCCTCGCCTCAGCCCTGGCCGAGCTTCCCCTGTTGCCTAACCTTGGTTTGAGAAAGAAACGGCCCTTGTGGCCGTGCCCTGTGCTGGTGGCACAAGAGCCGTGGGGCCGGCAGCCTCCAGCCCCTGAGGGACCAGCCTCTGGTGACCTTTCTTAGAGGGCTTATTTCTTCACCCTCCCATTTCCCTGGTGCTTCTCATGTGAACAGAGAGCGACAATACCCAGAGTCCAAAGGTGCAAAGAATTCCATGGTGATTGGGGTGAACTTCCAGCAAGCTTCAATCCAAGTTCCTTTTTCCTTATTTTTGAATCCCAAATTATTCCCTCTTTGCCCCTAGTTTATTTAGTAATATTCTCAGTTATACCTAAACCAATCTTTTTACTGAAATCTATCTAACCAATCCTAACATAGTGTAACATAATTCTCTAACCAATTATATCCCACCACCTTAATTAACTTACACCTGGCAAAATTAGTTATACAGCAGACAGAGACAATTAGAGAACCAGACAGATTAACAATTGAAAAGTGGGGGCCATAAAGATAAAAGATACAGACATGAGGGTTTCACTACCACAACCACTGATAAGTGATATCTTGCCAGACAGGATGTTATCAAAGAAAGTTTCTTGAATCATCTTTCTCTGGTGGTGATGGGCACTATCAGGACAGGATTTATTCCTAACAGCCCAATAGCACCTTATTTCAGTGTGACGGGTTGGGATGTGAGGATGTGACCTTCGCTTCCCAGCTTATGGCTGCCTTTGCTGCTTGGCCAAAGACCTTAGCCTAAGAACCAAGCCTCAGACTGTCCTAGTGAGAGAAGGCCCAGACACAGGCAGACTGTGATCTTAATTTTATTTTTTAAACCTCAGTAACTAGCTAAGTGGTAAAAATACACCTGCGTTCCTAAAGTCTAGACCTTTACAGGCAGGCCTGCATATCTATATCCTAGCGACCTTGTCTGTGGCAGGGTGTGGGGAGCGGGAGGGCCTCCCTCCCAAGTCCCTCATCGTTTCTGTGGGGGCAAAGGGACCTCCCTGCCCCTGGCCCCCTCCAAGGGTGACCAGACAGCAAGCATGAAAAATCGGGACAGGGGAGGGGGGGTAATAGATGCCTATATAAGAAAATAACCCCCAAATCGGAACTGGATCTATAAAATCAGGACATCTGCTCACCGTACCCTCTCCAGAGGAATCCAGCTGGAACGGTCTTTGGCCTGGGTCAGAACCAGGGAACAAGTGACAGGCGTCTCGCACAGCACGTACCCGTCTCACTCAACCTCAGGATCATAAACAGGAGCTGTTCTATTGGGCCAGGTGCTGATTGGCCGGCTGCTGTCCCAGCTGCCGTGCCAGGGGCTGAGTCGGGGTCTCCTATCTTACAGGCACAAACTGATGCCGTTTGGGAGCCAGCCCAGGAAGAGGTTTTCTGGGCAGAGCTGGATGAAGATGTCCTGGCATCCAGCATCGGGGCAGAGATGCCAGGTGCCGGGACCTTGGGAGCTTTATTGCCCTCGGTCGCCCAGCAGAGAATCAGCAACTTCATCACATGTGTGTAATGAACACAGTGGGATGGAAACTTCTCATGATACTACCCCGATGGCACCCCCTGCCCTAGAACCCCCAACCAAGCTGCACCCCTCCTGCCCCAGGGACCCCCAACCCAACTGCACCCCTCCTGCCCTAGGGACCCCCAACTGCATACTATGCCCTGAAAGCATCAACCCCATTGCACCCACTGCCTGGAGACACCCAAAACGATGCTGTCCCCTGCCCCCGAACACCCACCCAACTGTGAGTCTGCCTCAGGTGCATTTCCTTCCCCAGGACCACCCCCAATTTCACTCCCCTGCCTGGAGACCCCCCACCCACCTCAGGGTGTGTGCCCCCTGCCCCAGGAACTCTATCCACATGCAGACTCTGACCCCTGCCTGGGACCCCCTCCTCAACTGCAGTCTCTTCCCCAGGATACCCCAACCTCACTGTGCCCTGACCCTGGACCCGCATCCTCAACAGGGCCACACCCTCAGGTGGCATCTACCAGGCTCAGGGAGCAGCCCCACATCTGGACCCATAACCCTCTCCCCTACCCCAGCTCCTCAGGGTTTTATCACCTCCCTTTGTGCCAGTGAGGGGGCACTGGGTCTTGTGAGCCGTGGTGACAAAGATGGCTGCCTCCTCCCTCTGGTGGGGACAGACTGTGTGGAGCCCACCCAGGGGGCTCTGTCAACCCCCAGATGCCGCAGGATCAGCCCCACACAGCTTGACGGGGGGCAAGTGGGATAGGCTGTAATAATGGCTTGAAGCCCAGGGTGACAGAGCCCCCACATTGGCCTAGGCCCGAACCCCCATCCCTGACCCCTTGGGCCCCCAAGCAGGGCAACTGCAAAGCAGGGTCTGCTGCTTGCATTAGTCACATGTCTTCCTCCTGTTCACCAGCAGATGGCAGCAGGAGGCCAGGTTAATTCATAGCAGCTCGGAGCCTCACCCTGCCGCTGTTGGGGTTGACTTCGGATTCATAGAAGCAGCTATGAAATCCCCCCTCATTCTTCTCTTCTGCAGACTAAACAATCCCAGTTCCCTCAGCCTCTCCTCATAAGTCATATGCTCTAGCCCCCTAATCATTTTTGTTGCCCTCCTCTGCACTCTTTCCAATTTTTCCACCTCTTTCTTGTAGTGCGGGGCCCAAAACTGGACACAGTACTCCAGATGAGGCCTCATCAATGTCGAATAGAAGGGAATGATCACATCCCTGGATCTGCTTGCAATGCCCCTACTTATACAGCCCAAAATGCCGTTAGCCTTCTTGGCAACAAGGGCACACTGTTGATCCAGATCCAGCTTCTCGTCCATTGTAACCCTTAGGTCCTTGTCTGCAGAACTGCTGCCTAGCCATTCGGTCCCTAGTCTGTAACAGTGAATGGGATTCTTCCGTCCTAAGTGCAGGACTCTGCACTTCTCCCTGTTGAACCTCATCAGGTTTCTTTTGGCCCAATCCTCTAATTTGTCTAAGTCCCTCAGTATCCTATCCCTACCCTCCAGTGTATCTACCACTCTTCCCAGTTTAGTGTCATCTGCAAACTTGATGAGAGTGCAGTTCACGCCATCCTCTAGATCATTAATGAAGATATTCAACAAAATCAGCCCCAGGACTGACCCTTGGGGCACTCCGCTTGAAACCAGCTGCCAACTAGACATGGAGCCATTGATCACTACCCATTGAGCCCGACGATCTAGCCAGCTTTCTATCCACCTTATAGTCCATTCATCCAGCCCATACTTCTTTAACTTGCCGGCAAGAATATTGTGGGAGACCATATCAAAAGCTTTGCTAACGTCAAGGAATAACACATCCACTGCTTTCCCCTCATCCACAGACCCAGTTATCTTCTCATAGAACTCAATTAGGTTAATCAGGAATGACTTGCCTTTGGTGAATCCATGCTGACTGTTCCTGAACACTTTCCTCTCCTCTATCACTTTCCTCTCCTCTAAGTGCTTCAGAATTGATTCCTTGAGGACCTGCTCCATAATTTTTCCAGTGACTGAGGTGAGGCTGACTGGCCTGTAGTTCCCCGGATCCTCCTTCTTCCCTTTTTTAAAGTTGGCCACTACAATCGCTTTTTTCCAGTCACCTCTCCCGATTGCCATGATTTTTCAAAGATAATGGCCAATGGCTCTGCAATCACATCCGCCAACTCCTTTAGCACCCCCGGATGCAGCACATCCAGACCCATGAACTTGTGCTCTTCCAGTCTCTCTAAATAGTCCCGAACCACTTCTTTCTCCACAGAAGACTGTTCACCTCCTCCCCGTACTGTGCTGCCCAGTGCAGCAGTCTGGGAACTGACCTTGTTGGTGAAGACAGAGGCAAAAAAAGCATTGAGTACATTAGCTTTTTCCACATCCTCTGTCACTAGGTTGCCTCCCTCATTCACCCCTAACAAGGCCCAGAATCTGGGGTCAGAACCTGGCCCACTGGGCTCTGCTGCACTTAAAGGCCTTAGCATTTCTGGGGTTAATAATCTGCAAAAACAAACCAGCTCGGGGCCAGTTTGTAGAGGACGGCAGCGAAGATCTCCCTGTTTAGTGTTGGCGTCGTTGTGTGGGAATTTACCGTATATGATTCAGCTGAGCCGCATCCATTCACACCAGCTGGCGACCTGGCCCATTGACCCCTTTTTCTCTTGAGTCTCTTGTGTCGCGATGTAGATCCAAGAATGCTCTTTCAAAGGGGGTGGGCACAACGTTGTTGGTTGTGGTTTCTCCCTACTAAACAAGAGGTCCAGGGGTCTTATCCCAGCTGTCCCTGCTCTGGAATCGCTGCAGGGCCGTTCTCCAGCCTGTGTGATCCAGGAGGTCCGAGTGGATGATCTCAGTGGACCCTTCTGGCCTTAGGACCTATGAATCTCTGGGTTTCTCTTCACTGCTGATTTGACCCGGTGATCGGACCCCGGGTCTGAGTGCCCGGGTGTGACAGTGCCCACTGCAAAGCCAGAATGGAATTGCTGCATCCCAGTGGCACTGCACTAGCCCAGTGGAGGCCTCGGGCTTCAAAGGGAGCCTGCTCTGGCTCCTAGCGCTGGGTTACTCTCTGAACGGTGTCAGAGCGACTTGGGGGAGAACGTCACTGGCCTTCCTGGGCCTGTGCTCTGATCCTGGCAGCCCAGAAAAGTAACCCAGCTTGGCGTGCTCTCAATCTCCACCCGCGGCCTCCATTCCAGCCAGCGCCCAGGCATGGAGCCAGCTCTGAGCCATGGCCTGCTCCCGCCACTGGCATTAATGCAACACCCTCCAGCACGAGGGGGCAGACACAAGGGGGTGGGAGGCAGGGAAGGGCATGTTGCCCAGAGAAGGCAGCAGCAGGAACGGTTCAGCCGTGGGGGCAGAACACCAGGGTGAATGGAGGGAAGAGGAATTCCAAATGTGCTATCGGTCAAGCTGGCACAGCTGTGAATTGCAGTGCTCAGCAGCCGACTCTCCAGCTGCCCTTGCTGAGCTCGGGTGGGGACAATGCCACATGGCCGGGGATGGGGGGTGTTAGCTTCAGCAGGTGGCCAGAGAGGAGTTGTGCCTCTCGGGAGCCCTTGGAAGACTCATGCCAATGCTGCCTTGTGCCGCTTGTGTCTCTGGCAAGGTCCCCTGGCCAGGAGGACCGTCCACAGGCTGGCAGTGCATGGCCGTGCCCCCTCCAGGGCAGCGTGAACTAACTCAGGTCCCGGGGGATGCTGGGCCAGTTGGGGCCAGGCTGCATGGGGCAGCCTCGGGTGTATTGGCAGCTGGAGGTAGCTCCTGGTCGCTGAGCCTGCTCCAAACCCAAGCCCTGCCTTGGCAAAGCAAAGGTGCTAGACGGAGATGTGTGCTCCCTCCCCTGCGTGCTCTGTAGCCCCTGTGAGAGCCGGGCGCTGGTGTGGGGGGCGCTGGTGTTGTGGGGGCGGGTGGCCCTCAGCGCCATATTCCCTGCAGAGCTCTGAGTGTCTCTGCGCTGAACAGTCTGCACGGGCACGAGGCCACTCCGGGCACCCTTCACTCTGGGCTAACGAAGTTTATGGGCAGTTCATTTCCTTGGGTTTCTTTCAAATCTCCCCTCGGCTCCCCCAGGTCCCACAGCCCAGCTCTCGCCTGCCCCGGCCTCTGCCTCCTTGGGGAGGGTCACCCTGGGCTCAGCAGGCCCTGGCTGCACGCGAGTCCCTTTGCTCCCCTGACACCATCTCCTTGTGTCACATCTCTGCCTGCCCAGCCCACTCTGCCCTCCCCAGCCTGTGCCCCACCCAGGGGTGGAGGTCCCCTTGGGCCCCACAGGTCCAGGAGCTGGGGGAGGATGCA
This sequence comes from Mauremys reevesii, assembly GCF_016161935.1. NCBI lineage: Eukaryota > Metazoa > Chordata > Testudines > Geoemydidae > Mauremys > Mauremys reevesii. The sequence goes on from NC_052644.1 coordinate 18,013,750, forward strand.
GGAGCAGGGCTGGGACTGATGTGGGGTTAGGGGGGGCACTCTTTTGGGGGGTCTCACAAATGGGGGGCATGGATGTGGGGGTAGGGGGAGTCCAGCTAAAGCCTCCACCTTATCTCCAACTGCTCTGCTTTGGCCTCCTGGCCCCGACTCACACACACCTGCACTGCTCTGACCCCCCTTTCCATCCGGGGGGAGTCTGGGGCAGCAGCAATGGAGAGGAATTGTGGGGCGAGGGGAGGGAGGTGGGTGGGGGTCTGAGCTGGCTCCATGTCCCTTCTCCCAATTCCATCACTTCACTGGAGGGGAAAGGGCCCAACTACCCCCTTTTGGTTCTGCTCCATCAGCACGTTGGAGCACACGGAGGAAAGGGCCCTTTGAGGACGGGCCCTTGTTCACTGAGGGATCGTAGAAAAATGGCAGTTTTGGAAACCCTGTTCCTGGGCAAAGCTGCAGCCGTTGAACTGGGTGTTTCAGAACCGAGCTGCTGGCATGGTCCCTTCCGCTGAATAAGGGTCCTGGTGCCAGAGCACGGCCCCATGGGGTGAAATTTGACCAAGGGGGACAGATCCCACCCTGCACCAACCTCCACACCTGAGCGCTGCTCCAGAGCCCCCGCCCCGCACATCCCACTTCATTCCCCCCCTCACATTCCCCAGCTCGGCTTCTACAAAGTTACAAGAATCAGAGCATGCAGCTGAGTCTGGGCTGCACAGCTGGAGCGGGGCAGTTGATCAAAGGCAGGGGCCCGGGCCAGATGTCAGCCTCAGGAGGATTTGCCTCTCCCCGAGCATCTGGGTGCGTGGAAGAAAAACAATGTGCAGCCGGGTAGCTGTGAAACCCCCTTGTTAGCCAGTGGCTCTGGGGGGTGGCGCACCTGGCAACTCCCTAAGGGCAGAGCGCAAGCCAGGGAGATGCCATCCAGCAGGAAGCTCCTGGCCTGGGGCTCAGTCACCCTGGCCCTGTGCGTGGCAGCCCCAGGTAACGCCTTCCCCCCAGGTAGCCCCAGGCTGTGCCCCACAGGACCCATATCTCACTTCTCCCCTGGGAGGAGGGTGGGAAGAGAACTGAACACACAGGGGAATCGCTCAGAAGCTTTTCCTTCTTCTGGACTAACTTCTGCTCTGACTTATTGATCTGCTGCAAGTGGCTGAGCCTGTCACAAACACAGCTGCAGAGAGCATCCGGGGGGCACATACAGGGTCCCTGCGCAGGGCTGGGGGAGTGACGCACAGAGCACGGGCAATAGCTAATGGGTGTGCAGCTCAGGCACCTGAGGGCAGCTCAATGGGTTGAGGCAGATGCCTGTGCACACACAGACCTCAAAACGGAGAACAGGGGAAGCAGAGAGTAACAGCGGCTCCTTGTATTATACAGTGATGTTGTAGCCATGTCAATCCCGGGATACTGAGAGACGAGGTGGGGGCAGGAACAGCTTTTATTGGATCAGCTTCTGCTGGTGAGAGAGACACGCTTTGGAGTTTACCCAGTGCTCGTCTTCAGGTCTGACCTGTGCAGTTTGATAGCTTTTCTCTCTCACCAGCAGGAGCTGAGTCAATACAAATGTTACCTCACCCACCTTGCTTCTGTGTACGTAGAGCTCTCCTCTGCAGCTTTCAGACATTTATGTAGGGAAGGTAAATGACATAAGCACATAAGAACGGCCCTACTGGGTCAGACCAAAGGTCCATCTAGCCCAGTGTCCTGTCTTCCGACAGTGGCCAGAGCCAGGTGCCCCAGAGGGAATGAACAGAACAGGGAATCATCAAGTGATCCATCCCCCGTCGCCCATTCCCAGCTTCTGGCAAACAGAGACTAGGGACACCATTCCTGCTAATCCTGGCTAATAGCTATTGATGGACCTGTCCTCCATGAATTTATATAGGGGGTTGTTTTTATGCCTGTTATAGTCTTGGCCTTCACAACATCCTCTGGCAAGGAGTTCTACAGGTTCACTGGGCATTGTGTGAAGAAATATTTCCTTTGATTTATTTTAAACCTGCTGCCTATTCATTTCATTTGGTGATCCCTAGTTCTTGTGTTATGAGAAGGAGTAAACAACACTTCCTTATCTACTTTCTCCACACCAGTCATGATTTTATAGACCTCAATCATATCTCCCCTTAGCCGTCTCTCTTCCAACCTGAAAAGCCCCAGTCTTCTTAGTCTTTCCTCATACGGAAGCCGTTCCATATCTTTTTGCTGCCATTTTCTGAACCTTTTCCAATTCCAATATAGCTTTTTTGAGATGGGGCAACCACATATGCAAACAGTATTCAAGATGTGGGCGTACCATGGATTTATATAGAGGCAACATGATATTTTCTGTCCTATTTTTTATCCCACCTTTGAGAGAGACTTTTGTAGCCCTTCGAAGTTTGTCTGGGTCTTAACTATCATCGTAATTTTGCATCATCTGCAAATTTTGCCATCTCACTCTTTACCCCCTTTTCCAGATTGTTTAGGAATATGTTGAATAGGACTGGTCCCAGAACAGACCTCTGGGGGACACCACTATTTACCTCTCTCCATTCTGAAAATTGACCATTTAGACCTACCCTTTGTTTCCTATCTTTTAACCAGTTACCAATCCAGGAGAGCACCTCCCTTCTTATCGCATGGCAGCTTACTTTGTGTAAGAGCCTTTGGTAAGGGACCTTGTCAAAGGCTTTCTGAAAATCTAAGTTCACTATATCCACTGGATCCCCTTGGTCCACATGCTTCTTGACCCCCCACAAAGAATTCTAGTAGATTGGTGAAGCATTGGTGAAGAGGATGGAAAATGATAAAATACAGGGAGGGTCTGATCAGAAACAGACAAATGAAAGCGTCCCATTCAATTTACTTCATTTCATTCTACGCTTTTACAAAAACCATGTTGACTCTTTCTCAACAAATTAGTTTCATCTGTATGTCTGACAATATTGTTCTTTATTATAGTTTCAACCAGTTGGCCCAGTACTGAAGTCAGGCTTACCGGCCTGTAATTCCTGGGATCACCTCTGGAGCCCTTTTCAAAAATTGGTGTCACATTACCTACCCTTCAGTCATCTGATACAGGAGCTGATTTAAATGATAGGTTACACACTATAGTTGGTCAGTCTCAAATTTCACAGTTGAGTTCCTTCAGAACTCTTGGGTGAATACCACCTGGTCCTGGTGACTTATTGCTGTTTAATTTATCAATTGGTTCCAAAACCTCAATTTGGGACAGTTCCTCAGATCTCTCACCCAAAAAGAATGGCTCAGTTTTGGGACTCTCCTTCACATCCTCAGCCGTGAAGATCGATGCAAAGAATTCATTTAGCTTCTCCGCAGTGGCCTTATCGTCCTTGAGTGCTCCTGTAGCACCTCCATCGTCCAGTGGCCCCACTGGTTATTTGACAGCTTCCTGCTTCTGATGTACTTAAAAGAAAATTGCTATTACTTTTTGAGTCTTTGGCTAACTGTTACTCAAATTCTTTTTTGGCCTTCCTAATTGTATTTTTACACTTCGTTTGCCAGTGTTTATGCGCCTTTCTATTTTCCAGACAATACATCTCCAAGAAGCAGTCATTTAAGATGTCAAGAAACTTTCTCTCTGCATCCCGTCCTGAGGTGACACGTACCCAGGCAATATGGGGATAATTGAAATCCCCCATTATTATTATTGAGTTTTTTATTTTAACAGCCTCTCTAATCTCCCTGAGCATTTCACAGTCACTATCACCGTCCTGGTCAGGAGGGCGGTAATATAGCCCTACTCCTATACACTTATTATTAGAGCATGGAATTTCTATCCATAGAGAGTCTATGGTACAGTTTGATTCATTTCCGACTTTTACTTCATTTGATTCTACGCTTTCTTTCACATCTAGTGCCACTCCCCACCAGCACGACCTGTTCTGTCCTTCCGATATATTTTGTACCCTGGTTTTACTGTGTCCCATTGATTATCCTCATTCCACCAAGTTTCTGTGATGCCTATTATATCTGTAACCCTTCAGCCCCTCTGAGTTGGCAGCAATAAGGGCCGGGTTCAGTATCCAGGGGTTCCGTTTGCAAAACCAGCTCGAGCCCCCCCCCAGTGACCTGGAACAATTACACCCCCCCAATCTCCCGGGCGCCTCTAGGAAGCAATACTTCCCCTCTCGCAAGCACGGAGTCTGAGTGTAGCAAAATCCTTTTAATGACGGAGGGAAACAATGCGGCATTACATTGGGGACATACCACAAACAGGATTCATAACACAAACCATGAGCAAAAGACCCACCTCCAAGTAAGTTGGGCAATGTCCTTTTCCCTTAGGGTCTTAAGTCACCCCAAAGTCCAACAACCCAAAAGTCTCTGTCCCTGGTCAGTGCTGCCCCAGAGTTCAAAAGTTCATCTGCAGAGTTTTACACACACACACCCCCAGCCTGGGCAGAATTGGGGGAGGGGGACACACGGGGTGTTAAGGGGCACCTTACGTGGGCCGAGGCCAACTGCCCCGCCACTCCGTGGAGGTCTGCTGCAGCCTTCACCACAAACAGCTCTTCTCCACTAGCTGCTCCACTCCTCCAGTCATCCCCACAAACTGCTCCTCTCTGCTCCACTTGCTGTTCCGTGGGCTGTTCCAACCGTCCCACAAGCTACTCTACTCCACCAGCCATCCCCTGAACCCCTCCAACCATCCTGCAAACTACTCTGTTAGTTGCTTAACAATATATCTTCAGGAACCCCCACTAGTTAACACAGCACTCAGGGACCTCAGCTCAGTAATTTTAGCTCTTTGAGTGATTTGTGATTCATAACAGTAAGGGGAGCCTCAGGGCTGGTGCACTATTAGTACAAAAGGAAATCAGCGTAGTAGTTCTTAGCTAAACTTCTAAGAGAATCAAAATTAGCTCTGCTACTCCACACTGGAAGAAAGGAAGAACTCTCACACTCACTTACCCCCAGCCATTCTCAATTCACTGGGTTTTGGAACCCATGCCCCTTGTCTGGCGAGTGCTACTTAGTTGATTGTGAGTCCCTCTGTCATAAAACAGGCTCATAGTCCTTCATTCACATAATCAGGGTAACAACACTTTATTCCTCCTACCCCATAACCGAGACATTGAGGATCCCACAGCTGTCAAAGTGACCATTTTTTGATCTGCCGTGGACTCATGCTAGGCAGAGTGGGTGTGCCTATGCAAACAAGATCCGCCCCCTAAGTTCTTTTCCACACTCGCCATAATTCACCACCAGATGTCAGGGTAGAGCTCATCCTGACTCTGCTTCTAGTTCACCCATCTTATTATTTAGACTTCTAGCATTGGTATATGAGCACTTTAAAAAAAGTGTCTCCTTTTAGCTGTCTGCTATTACATGATGTAATTCAGGGGTTCTCAAACTGGGGATCTGGACCCCTCAGGGGGTCACGAGGTTATTAAATGGGGGGTTGCGAGCTGTCAGCCTCCATTCCAAACCCCGCTTTGCTGCCAGCATTTATAATGGGGATAAATATAAAAACATATTTTTAATTGATTAGGGGGAGTGGCACTCAGAGGCTTGCACTCAGACACCCCCCCCCCCAATTTCAGTCCCCTGCCTGGAGACCTCCCACTCACCTCAGGGTGTGTGCCCCCTACCCCAGCAACTCTATCCCCATGCAGACTCTGACCCCTGTCTGGGACCCGCTCCTCAACTGCAGTCCCTTCCCCAGGATACCCCAATCTTAATTCATTTTTGACTTTTACTTCATTTGATTCTATGCATTCTTTCACATCTAGTGCCACTCCCCCATCAGCACAACCTGCTCTGTGCTGCCGATATTTTTTTTTTTTGTAGCCTGGTTTTACTGTGTCCCATTGATTATCCTCATTCCACCCAGTTTCTGTGATGCCTTTAGGACAGTTTTTAAAGTAAGGGCTGGGGGAAAGCCAGCAGGTGTGGAGGAGCACGTGGTTGGAACATCTCTTAGGGGAGGATCTATTATTACAGCATCTCTATGTCCTTGTGAGGAGAAGAGGATGGAAAATGATAAAATACAGGCAGGGTCTGATCAGAAACAGACAAATGAAAGAGTCCCATTCAATTACATCAGTGGTTCTCAAATGAACTTAGGGGGCGGATCTTGTTTGCATAGGCACACCCACTCTGCCTAGCATGAGTCCACGGCAGACCAAAAAAATGGTCACTTTGACAGCTGTGGGATCCTCAATGTCCCATGGAGGTCCTGGACTTCAATCTCTTACCTAGCAGCCTAAATTTGGCCTCCAGAGTCTCTCTCCTGTCCTTCCCTATGTCATTGGTACCTACATATACCACATGTACCATGACCACTGGGCTTTAGCGACAGGCACCTGACCCTAGCCGTGGCCTTTACCACCCACCTGTCCCTGTCAGCGGATCCCGGCCTTGTTTACAAGCAGGTGAATCTGGCTCAAGGGAAGAAGCGGATGAAACGAACAGGCATGTACGACTCACCAAACCAGGGCAGGCCCAGGTTTCTGTCTAACCGGCTCTCCTATCCCCTGTTCTCATCCCCCATCTCCAGTGCAGCACCTCAGAGCCTCCAGCCACTGACTGGAACCTCGTCCCGTCAGGCTGGGGAGCTGCAGGTCCCCGTGGAGTGACGGGGCACCTACACGTCCCACTGCAGGTGGACGTGTGCCCAGCGCTGGAGCCAGGGCGTGTTGCCCAGCAGTTCCCGTGGTGCGGCGCGTGCCGGCCAATCTCATGGACCCGCTGAGCTTCCCCCCGTCTGATCCAGCCAGTGCGGCGCTGGCAGGAAACATGCAAACTGGGGCCTGCCCAGAGTGTTTTTCAAGAGTCTACCTCCACCTCCCCAGCAGATGGCAGCCGATGGCCAGGTTCATCCATAGCGAGCTGGGTGTCTGGCAAAGGCTGCCCGGCCTCGCTCCCAAGGGGGTGACTCTGCCAGGGGTCTGGGCTCAGGGGGAGCCCCAGGCAAAACGTGGGGGCCAGGCCTGGCCCGATGAAGGGGGCACTGCCAGGGAGGCTGCGAGGCCTCCCACGCTGTGTAAAGTCCAGGCGCACGGACAGAGAGGAGGGAGACAGACACAGGGACAGAGACACGAGGCCCCAGGAGCCTTCAACACTTTATTGGTGTTAATCATTCAGGATGGGGGGACTCTGCAAAATCACAGGCCTTGAAAAAAGAAATATCCCACCCCCTCCACCCCCTGTATCCTCCCATGTCCCCGAACCCTCCAACAGTGTCCCCTGCCCTGTAACCCCCCCAACCCTCCGATGGAGCGTCCTAACCCTCCATCCCCCTTTCCCCCGATGGCACCCCCTGGCCTGCCATGCCCCCAACCCTCCTGCAGCACCCTCAGCCCCGCCGTTACCCCCGCCTCTGAGGGGGCCACTTAGGCCGCTGAGGGGGCCAAGGCTGCTGAGGGGGCCACTTAGGCCGCTGAGGGGGCCAAGGCCTCTGAGGGGGCCACTTAGGTCGCTGAGGGGGCCAACACCTCTGAAGATGCGCAATGTCCTGCCATCCCCCCAATGTTACAATGTCGTCCTCTGCCCTGCTGTCCCCCCAGCCCTCCAATGGTGCCCCCTGACCCACCATCTCCCCAAACCTCCAAAGGTGCCTCCTGCTCTCCCCTACATCCTCTGCTCTCCCCTCTGCCCCCTGCTCTTCCTTCTGCCCCCTGCCAGATGGGTGCAGTGGCTGCCTCATGGCTCGAATCTCATCCAGGCAGGCGCTGGGGTCGGGGCTGGGGTCGTTCCCTCTGCAGTCCCTGCAGCCGTTGGTGTCACAGCGCAGCAGGGGCACGTTGGGCAGCTGGTGCCAGGCCTCCAGCAGGCTTTGAGGATCCAGGTCCCGGTCCTGATGGTAGATCTGCCGGAAGATGAAGGCCTTGTAGTTGTGGTCGATGGGGCGGAAGGTGTCGCTCACCATCCGTAGGATGTTGTGGGGCCTCTTCACCAGCAGGCACGTCCCCGCACAGGGCGAGCGGACGGTGAAGAAGATCAGGCAGCTTCTCTCGTTGTAGGTCCGGGCCAGGAGCTTCTGCACGGGGCTGTTCCGGTCGCCCTGGAGCAGGCGCCACTCGGCGTGTTCCCCCGCCCTGCCCAGGCGCTGCATCCGGGCAGCCACAATGGGCCCTTCGTCTGGGTCGTACAGGACACCCTCTGGGTTGATGGCCGCCTGCATGTCCCGCAGCTTGTTCCTGCGCAGCACCTGTTCCAGACCAGATGGGTTCTCACAACTGGCTTTCTGCAGGCTGACGGCGAAGGCGTATTCAACAGCCAACCCATCCCTGAGCGAAGGCAAAGCAAAGGGCAGTGAGAAGACAGGGGGCTCTGAACAGCTCTGCCCCAGCCCCGAGCAGCAAACTTGGGGTGGGTCACACATGGCGCTTTCACTGGCCGGTTCTAGGCTTTCAGGGCTCCAGCCTGGATTAGGGAATGTTTGCTCCCTGGGAGAATGAAATAAACTTGGAGGGCGGTTTTTAGAAGAAACTGCAACAGGTGCCCCCAGGGATCATCAGCCTGGTGTGAGCTTTGGTCCGTCAGCCCCACAGGGCTGAGCGTTACCGCTTGAGCTCCAGGAACAAGCCGGAGCTTTTATGCGGAGCCACCCCAAGAGAGGGACGTGTCACACAGTTCGCCCCAGCATACACAGCGATTTTCTGGAGAGCTGAAGAACACTGGAGATCAGGGCTCCTCATTTCTCCCCCCAGTTCTGGGAGGGGACTGTGATTGTGATTAAAGGGAGGCTGACAATGGCACCTATATATGGCCCATTCAGTGTGAAAGGCTTTATCTCCACCACGTTAGAGAGCTGGGTTCTCATCCCACCTCTGCCTGAAGTGGCCTTGTGCAGCTGAATTGGGGAAGGTTGGGGGCTCATAACTGACTGAGGACAGGGCAGTAATCTGTAAGGTCTGAGGCCTTTTTCAGGAATAAGCAGCAGCCCAGGAAGCAAAGAGTCATATTCCCTCTAAATTTAAAAAAAAAATGTAAGATTGGGCTGTTAAGGCAGCATTCCTGTGCTAACAGTCCTCACCATCACCAGTTCTTAAGATCATTAAAGAAAACTTTATTTGACAGCATTCAACAGTCTGGCAAGAAACCCTCTTATTGTCGTACCTCCCGCAGGCATGCCGCCAAATCCACGTTACCACCGGACCTCCCACAGGCACGCCGCCGAAGGCTGCCTAACTGCCGTGCTTGGGGCGGCAAAAAAACTAGAGCCACCCCTGCCTTTATAGTCCCCCACTTCTTGACTCTTTATCTAGATGGTCTCTGTCTGGTTCTTTGATTGTTTCTGTCAGTTGCAGAACTAATTTTACAAGATTTAAATCAAGTAAGGTGGTGGGTTATGATTGGGTAAAGAATTGTTTTGTAATGGGCTAGGATTGGAGAAAAACACAATTCTGTAGCATTTCAGTTAACGATTGGTTCAGGTACAGCTAAGCCCAACTCAAGTTTCACTATATAAACTGGGGTCCAAAAGGAACACAGTTCTTTGGAGACTAACTGCAGGGAACAGCCGAAGATCAGAGCTGCCAGCCCTCAATACAGCAGCTAAAGCCCCAGATGACCTGGCCCTGACTGGCCCCCAGGAAAAGTCCATCTGCCTTATTGGGAGTGGTGAGCATTGTCTGCTTCCCCTGTGTATGGGTGTAGAAGGAGCTGGGGCTCGCATCTGGGAAGGGTGATTGTGGGATTCAGGGGGAGATGGAGCCTGGAACTGGAAGAGGGGTAATTCTTGGGGATTTCCAAATTTTGTTTTGGAAAAATTAAAACCAGATTTCAGTTGGACCATATCTGAATATTTCATTTCAGCAAGATCAAAATATTTCCATTTCAGCTTTAGCAACTTGACTTTCCTGCTGTATAATATAATGTAATATAATATTTCACCTGTATATTATAAACAGTAATATAATATAAGTAAAAATATAAAATAAAGCCATAACCAAATGTTTCTATCTAACAAAACATAATTCTAAAACAAAATTTGGAAATCCCATTCCATGGAAGTTTTCCAATTTTAGTAACTAATTTGGACTGAAAAGAAAATAGAAATTTCTGAGGGAATTGGAATTCCAGTTTCCAAACCAGTTTTTCACAATAGTAATGAGACCCACAACCCCAGCCCGGTGCACCCCTAGAAGTACCCCTCTTCCAGTTCTCTCCCTGCATCCCAGAATCACCCCTCACAGCTCCGAACCCCAGCTCCCCCTGCACTCCAAAATCACCCCTCCCAGCTCTGCCATGCACTGAGCCACCTATGCCATAGAAAATCACACAGGGCAAAAGTGAAGCATCTTCCCCCCGTTTTCCTTCATTTACCACCCGAGGAGGGTAGACGGGTCCCAGCCAGATGGGAAATGCCCAACTGGCGTCTCACTCACTTATCTACATGATCCACAGTCTCTTTGTGCGCGGCCGGGTTGATGGTCCCGACAGTCTCTGGCCCGAAGCAGAGGAGAAGTGGCAGCAGCAGGAGTCCAGCCCTGGGCATCCGTCCCGACACCTGCACAGGACCCCACAGTGTCAGCACCCCTGAGCCTGGGCACATCCCAGAGCCAGCAACCCACATCCGCTAGCCCCTGGTGTGCTACCGACAGGAGAGGGGGCAGGGGATAACCCCCTGGAGATTGATGGGGTGGGGTGTGAATGGCAGACAGGTCTTCCATGGGGCTTTATGGGCTGGGGCGGGGGAACAAAGGGGACTCACCTGGGATTCCATAGGGCAGGAGGAAGCGGTGGGGATTCACCAGGGTTTCCGTGGGGCAAGAGGAGGTGGGAGGGACTCACAAGGGTTTCCATGGGGCAGGAGGTGAGGGGCAGTGGGTACTCACCATGTTTTCCATGGGGCAGGAGTAGGAGGTGCCGTCACTCACTGACAGATGCTCATACCGGATCCCCAGTGATGGGCTCTCAGCTCCCAGCCCCTCTTCTTATAGCCCCATTCTTTCCACCACCCCCCGCCCCATGCTGCAGAGGGACGGTGCCCACTCCTGCTGTCCCCGTGGCCAGGCCAGTGGCAGGGGAGGTGGGACTCAGCTCATTCATTCAATATTGCCTTGAAAGGAAATATTGTGGGGCTGAGCCAGGAGGGGTGGGGCAGACGGGGGACCAGGATGGGAGGTGGCAAGGGCCAGAGCAGACATGGTGGGGGATGGGAGCTGGGGAGGACCAGGGCAGATGGGGGTGAGGGATGGGGTATGGTGAGGGCCAGGGTACACAGCAGTGGGGGATGGGAGGTGGTGAACACCGGCCAGCGCAGACTCCAGGCTGGAGCATTGGCCCTGTCCAGGTGGGTTGGTTTGTCTCATGCTGGGGGTTGACGGGGGTAAGTTCCTTATTCTCCTGCTCATGAGCAAGGCCTGGGGCCTTACATCTCTGTCCCTGTGTCTGGCGCTGTGACCCTCTGTGCTCCAAGGCAGTTCACTGGCACTCCCATATTTACCATGGTGATAGAATTTGGCTCTGTTGTGTACACAGTGAGCCTTGTGAGGCATCATTCGAAAGGGCTCGATCTGTTGAACATTAATGTCCTGGTGGATTGTATGTGCTGTCATTGTATGGGCACTTATGAAGTTGTGGTTGGTGTGTGTCACTGGAAGATGTTGGGAGGTTGGAAACACCCACAACCAGTCTTTCGGGTACAACAGTGGAGAAGCCAGATAGTGTTGATGGTCCATTAAGGGGAATGCACACTCCCAAGGGCTATCATGTGTGTCCAATGAAGGCTTCTCACAGGGAGCCCATAGACAATGGACAGGGCTTGACTCATGTTATATAGATCTTTCCAGCAAGTGGGAGAGCCTATAAAGGAAGGGAAGTGACTTTTGGCCTCTCGCCCCTCCCAAAACTCAACACCTGGGAGCACTGTCTGGAGAACAAAGAGGGTGAACAGGGGAGGTGGTTCCAGGCTGCAAAGGAGAATCCCAGCCTATGCAGTGAGGAACTCGACCATCTATGGAGTGTAGCCAATGGCTTTAGTTTGGTATTTAGTTATTGTGTGATGTCATGATTCCATTCTATAGACTCCTTATATGTTCGTCAGAATTGATTTATAGGATTATAATAGTATAAGATGAAGCAATATTTCGAGAAACTAATAAGTCAGGCAAACTGAAACAGGAGAAGACTGTGGGCTGAGGCCTGCTGAAAGGCTTTAGCTGAGCTATTTTAGGCCTTGGATAGCAGTTGATGGCCTAAAAATGAGGGATAGCTCAGTGGTCTGAGCATTGGCCTGCTAAATCCAGGCTTGTGAGTTCCATCTTTGATGGGGCCCTGTGGGGGTTAGTCCCACTTTGAGCAGGATTTGGACTAGATGACCTCTTGCAGTCCCTTCCAACACTGATAATCTATGATTTGTTTTTTAAAACAAAAAATTGGATTTGTGACCATAAATCAGCATTGACCATGACAGAATTCTTTCTGATTGGGTACTGCACAATACTGTTTCTTTCCTGCAAAGGCTATTTGCTTCATAGGAGCTTTCCATGCAATTAGTTGTACTGGACATGATCCTTGTGTTACATTTACTGCCAGTAAGTTTTGTTGGTAGCTTTCCAGCTGACCACATAGTGGGGTTATTACCTTCAACATGTTTCACCTACAGATTCATTGATGCCCCTTTTGAGAGCTACAAGTTATTTGTGGGCAGGGGTGAAAATAACTGAAATTTCTTACAGGTACTGTCCTGTCACAGTTGGGGGCTCAGGGTAGAGGATCGGTGTGGGGGTGTTGCAATACGACAGTACCTGTTAGAAATCTAAGTGTGGGGTGCAGGGGGCTGGGCTGTGTGTGGGTGTGGGGGAGCTCAGGGCAGGGGGTTGAGGGTTGTGGGGGCTTAGGGAAGGGGGAGGGGATGTGGGGAGGCTCAGAGCAGAGGATTGGGGGCTTTGGGGGGCTCAGGGCAGAGGGCTGGGTGTGGGTGCAAGAGTCAGGGGAGGAGGCTGGGGGTGAGGGCTCAGTCCAGGAAGGGGGCTAGGTGTGTGTGTGGGGGGGTGTAGGAGTCAGAGCAGGGGGGTTGGGGCTCTGGGAGGCTCAGGGCAGGGGGCTGGTTGAGTGTGGGGGGTGCAGGAGTCAGGGAAGGGGGCTGTGGGTGCGGAGGGCTCAGGGAAGGGGATTGGGGTGTGTGTGTAGGGGGGAGTGCGTGGGGGGAGACTCGGAGCTGGGGCAGTCCCGCTCATGGCTGGGTTACCTTATCTGGCTGGTGGACGGGTCCCTGCCCTGCTGCTCCTGTTTGCTGGCAAGGGAGCTGTGGGCTGGTTGGGGAGGGGCCCATCTGCTGCAGGGAAATGGTTGGCAGTGGACGTGAGAGATCCCCCTGGCCTGCCGCTCCCTTCCCTGGCTTCTTCCCAGGGGCTGCCGGCAGCAGTGTCCGCCATTGGCACTGCACGGGCGCTGCCTGGCGTCCAGTGAGAGAGGGGAAAGAGGGGGGACAGGCGCGGACACCCCACCAGGAGACCGGTTTATTTTCTGGAGTACGTTATTGATGTGCTTTCTGATTTTTTTAACATTCACCTTATTTTTAATTGACATTTCTGTACCAAACAATTCTGTAATCCTCCATAGAATTTCCAGTGGACTTGTTTTTTGGGGTTTTGGGTTTTTTTGAGGAGCATAGAGAACACAGAATCATAGAATTATAGAACTAGAAGGAACCTCGAGAGGTCATCAAATCCAGTCCCCTGCACTCATGGCAGGACCAAGTACCATCTTTAGACCATCTCTGACAGGTGTTTGTTTAACCTGCTCTTAAAAACCTCCTGTGATGGAGATTCCACAACCTCCCGAGGCGATTTATTCCAGTGCTTAATCACCCTGACAGTTAGGAAAGTTTTCCTAATGTCCAACCTAAACCGCCCTTGCTGCAATTTAAGCCCATTGCTTCTTGTCCTATCCTCAGAGGTTAAGGAATCATTTTTCTCCCTCCTCCTTGTAACAACCTTTTACTGTTGTCATGGCTCCTCTCAGTCTTCTCTTTTCCAGACTAAGCAAAACCAATTCATTCAATTATTATTGTCTAGTTTTAAACCCAAATTAGCTATATCCTGCACCTGTGGAAAACCCAAGGATTACTGAGAAGAAAAATCCCACTTTGGTGTCCGCAATAACTGAATTTTCTCATTTGCCAATTAGACAAATCTAACAGGGCAGGGATATGTGCGAATTGTACCTGATTAATTAATACCCCTGGCACAGGTTTGGCAGTGAGACCACTACCAGGGCCTTCTTGTAATTTTGGACATTTTACTGAGTTTTGGGGCTTATGGTTCTTTTTAACTATTATTGTCTGGACCTTTCCTTTAACTACTGCTTTATCAGAGGCTCCTTGAACAATTGCAATAGGAGGAGGATTTCTCTTGGGATTTCTTGGTTGGGTTTGAATATAACTCTAAGCTTTAGACAATTAGTCCAGCTCTCCCGGCAGAGTGCTTCCAGGGTTAACATGCATTATTACTTTACCCCAAAGTGCTGGTGAAGAATTGTTAACAAACAAATTAATACATTGTGGGTTTGTTTCCTTACCAGGCATTTCATTAGAGAGCCAAGCGGCTGAAAGTCTATTGTGAAATGTATGCGGTGACTTGCCTTCCCATTGCTTCATGTTAGCTACCAAACTCACTCCTGCCTGGCTTGGGTGCATGTGGAGGCTCTGGTTTGGGCTCTAAAGTGTCTTGGCCTATAATGGGCATGTTAGATTTCAAATGAATGATGCCACTTGTTCTTTTTATTATGGCTCCTGACTTGATTGGCTTAGAGAGATTAAAGTGACTTTTAGATTGCAAAGACTTTTGTCTTTCTTAAGAGATACTGATATCCAGAATTTCACCCTTACAGGCTTTTACAGCAACTTCTACAGTTCCCTGAGTTTCTTGCAAGAAACGACCCCGTTGTGGATGCGCTTGCAAGATATTTTTTTTAATTGCGCTGCTGTTTTTACTCTTGCCCAAACAAATGTTCCTGCCCCGTGGCTTCTTTTTCACACCATAATTTTATAACCAGCCTCTTGCAGGTGTTGCTTACTGGAGCTTAAGTCTCTTGCCAAACACTTCCTTTGATTAAGGAGTACAGGATTGACCTCCCTTACCCTACTGAGTTGTTTTTTTCAATGTCTAACTAGACTTCTGCTCTTTGCATAAGGCTTGTTTTACCTTCCTCAGTTGTTTTACCTTTCTTTTAAATCCTTTTCCATAGGATATTACATGCTATAGATACACAATCCAGGGCTATTTCTTTCACCTCTTAAGCCTTTCCCCGCCCCCCGCCTTTTCCTTTTCAAAGAGGAAATACCATCAATTTCAGGGATCTCTAGGGGCCCCAAGCACTCCAGTAGTTTTTAACTAACCCTCCCCCACGGGCTTTAATGTCGTCTCGCACAAAGGCCTCCCAGGACGTTTGTGGAGTTGGAATTGTTGCAATAAATGCCTGAGTGCGTAACTTATTTTGTTCCCTATTTCTTTTGGAAAAGTGGCCGGCGTCCCTTCCTTGCTCCCAAAATGGTTACAGGGATTTGATTTGATTTTTTAAATTGAGAAGGGTTTGTGGTGCTCACTTCTCCTTCAAAAGCAGCAAAGAGTCCTCTGGCACCTTATAGACTAACAGACGTATGGAGCATGAGCTTTCATGGGTGAATACCCACTCGGTCGGATACTTCTCCTTCAGGTGTTTTACACCTGTAGCACACCGAGAGGAAGAGGCAGTGACCAAGGCAACCCCACAAAGATTTCCTTGATCCTCCATCAGTGGCGTAGTCCAGAGGAGTTTAAAGTTTGGGGAGCTTATTAATTAATATGATGTGTGTGTGGGGCGGGGGTGCTTGTTGCTTATTATTGACAAATGACGGAGAAGTGTCCGACCCACTCTGCCACGCCTGGTAGGGGGCTTTTACCCATACGTGAATTCAAGGGTCCATTACACAATTGCAATTCCTACTTTCTTCCCCTGACCTCAATGTTTACAACATTAACCAGACAGACAAACATAGAATGCAAGCAGGCATAAGCAAAAGCAGGACATCTCCCAGTATGACTTTTGACCTAGATAAATATTTTTTTTTCTTAAAACCTTGGTTTCTTATTGGGTTTCTGTGTTTACTATGGTTCCACGTGTTCTTTATGGTTTCTTGCGTTTTCTATGGTCCTGGGTTTCAGCACCAAATCTGGAGCCTTTCATTCTATTTAACGTCAATCACATTTCCCTGGGTTCAGCACTGGTGGCTACAGTCTCAAGTTCAAGCGAGTTGTCTCTGTTCTAGATCTGGAGCCCATAGGAACACAGGAAACCATCAGCAAGTAACACATACAATTACAAGAGCCTCTCTCTTTTAGCGGTTTTATTAAAGTTGGCAATAAAATCATAAAAGTTACAGCACATCTGATTAAAAATCAAGATATGTGCCATGCACTAATTATAACTATAGACAGAATTACATCCTCCTAGGCGGCATTAGAATCTGTCAGCCCTCTCAAACTCCGTCGGCCCTCGCATGGATTGATTGTTACTATGGGAGTGGTTTCTGCTGGAGTTTCCTGTAGGAAGCTCAGTTTGCCTACTTTGGGCACCCTTTTTGATACTGTGACGCTGTCTATACCTACATTCGGCACATGTACATGACAGCATCGTCCCTCTCTTTTTTATCGGTCTATGTTCCCTGGAGACATGAGGGACCCCGAATTCTGTAGGCTGGGTAGGTTGATGTCCCGCCTTTGTCTTGCGGTTTAAGGCACGGGTTATAAGCATATTTTGTTGTTACAGCATTTTTAAATTTAACTTTCCCACTTTGACTTTCTCAATATTACCCGTTTCTGCCTCTTTTCTTAGAATTTTAGGGCATCGGGTTCTTTTTAGGTTACCAACATAAACCACGTTTTGTATTCAAAGCCTAAAATAGCTAAGCTAAAATCTGGCAGGCCTTAGCCCACAGGCTTCTTGCATTTCAGCTTGTCTGACTTATTACCTAGTTCCTTTAAATATTGCTTCATTTTAGTCTTTTCTAATTCTAGAAATCAAATTCTGATTAACATATAAGGAGTATATAGAATGTAATCATAACATCACACAATAAATGAAAACCAAACTAAAACCCTTGGCTACATTTCCCCCCTTGACAGAGTCAGTGTTATCTCATTATCAAGGGATGACTAGATTATAAGTGCCCTGTCACATACATATGACAGGATGTGACAATGATTAATGCAATAAGACACATATATACTTGATAGAACATTCACATTTAATAGAATCATAGAATCCTAGGACTGGAAGGGACCTCGAGAGATCATCTAGTCCAGTCCCCTGCACTCATGGCAGGACCAGCCCCATCTAGACCATCCCTGGTATGGGAATGTCTAACCTGCTCTTAAAAATTTCCAGTGATGGAGATTCCACAAGCTCCCTTGGCAATGTATTCCAGTGCCTAACCACCCTGACAGTTAGGAAGTGGTACATAGTTCGGACAGTTAGGAAATGGTACATAGTTATAATCTGCTTTTGGAACTTGTTGTGGACTTATGCTTTGCATTACCTTATAAGTATTAATGTTCTTGTATTCTTTTTTATATATTCTTTTTGGTTGTTGCGGGTGTTGTAACAGTTGACCACAGAGGTAACAGAATAGGAAACACATGTGGTAAAGGGTTTTTTGCCTTCCTCTGCAGTGTGGGGTAGGGTCACTTGCTGGAGGATTCTCTGCATCTTTAAGTCTTTAAGCCACGATTTGAGGACTTCAATAGCTGAGACATAGGTTAGGGGTTTGTTACAGGAGTGGGTGGGTGAGATTCCTTGGCCAGATTCAAATCCTGTTTAGTTTTTAGAACTAAGACTGCAAATTAGTTTTATTTCTTAGGTGACCAACTTTGATCTCTACACCCACTATTTACAATCACTTATCATCTGTCTTTCTGTAGGTAATAAATTTGTTTTATAGTTTACCTAAAATAGTGCGTTTTGGTTGAAGACCTTGGGGAATCTGCTCAGTGTACACAAGCTGGTGCATGTCCTCTCCACATCGAGGGCTGAATGGACTGAGTTATCAATTTAAACTGGCCAGGCTTCTCACTAGGGCAGGTTGGTACAGACATGGGATCCAAGGACGGAGAGCTGCGGGGAATTGGCTGGATCCTCTCTGTTGTTAGTTCATGAGTGGGTGGGGGAAGAATTCATGTAACTTGGCTGGGTGCGTCCCTGCCTATGGATCATAGAATCATAGAATATCAGAGTTGGAAGGGACCTCAGGAGGTATCTAGTCCAAACCCCTGCTCAAAGCAGGACCAATCCCCAACTAAATCATCCCAGCCAGGGCTTTGCCAAGCCTCACCTTAAAAACCTCTAAAGAAAGAGATTCCACCATCTCCCTAGGTAACCCATTCCAATGCTTCACCACCCTCCTAGTGAAAAAGTTTTTCCTAATATCCAACCTAAATCTCCCCCATCTCTGTCCATGTGTCTGGCTCTCTTCCACCCTGTCAGGACAGACACAGACAGCTGGGGATGGGACAGGAGGCTGAACATGTCGATCTGTCACTCAGCGAGATCAGGTTGCCGCTGTCTGTGCCAACAGGGTGCCAATAGGCCCTGATGTCAGTGGACCTGCTCCAGCTGGGAATCCTCACTCCAAGGTCAATCCAGGGTGGGGAGAGGTTCTAGTGGGGAGCTTAGAGTGTGCTTGGGTGGAGTGGGGGTTCTAGACTGGAGTTCAACGCTTGCTCGGGGACGGGGAAGAGGTTCTAGACTGAAGCACAGAGGTCACTAAGAAGTGAGGGGGTGCTAGATTGGAGTGTAGAGCAGAGTCAGGATGGGGTGTGGGTTCTAGAATTGATCCTGGCGCATGCTCTGGGTGGGGCAGATGTTCTAGATAGGAGCCACATGTGCACAGAGGTTGAGGGATCTAGATAGGGGCCCGGCCCACACTCAGGAGGGGCAGGGGTTCTAGACTGGCAGCCGTTACACACTCGGGGGTGGCGTTCTAGATTGGAGCCTGGCACATACATGTAGGTTAAATACTGGGGCTCAACAGGGGAAGATTTTCCCTCTGGAAAGCACCCTGCATCCCTCAGGGACTGGCAGAAACTCAGCACCACCATTGCCAAACCAGCTGGTGTTTCACTAGGATCCAGGACTGATGGAGGTTTCGGGTGGGTCCAGGACAGAGAAATGTACCTGAGAGCCCCACGCTAGCAGCTTCTCTGCCCCCTTCAGCCTCCTGGGGACATTGGGATGGAGGTTTGGCTTGTGATGGTCCCATCCAAATGGGTTTTGCTGTTTGGAACTGGAAAGTCTTCTTCCCAGGTGAGGGGAAACTGAGGCAGGGCTCACCCACGGTGCCACACCTGGCCCTAAGGGGCACGATGAAACGGCCTGCGCTAAGACCGAGCTGCTTCTCTCCAGCACCGGGCCGGCCAAGGGGGCTCGGCACACAGAGATGGGGCCGCAAGGGGGCACACTGTTGTTCTAACGCAGGGTTAATGGGGGCAGGCTGTAGATGCCAGGAGGAGTAAGAGAACAGGAAGGACCAGTTTGGATCACATTTGGGGCCAGGCTCCCAGACACTCCCCGTCCTTCGGCAGCTCCCAGTGCTGTCCAGCGAGCGACGGCTCCATAGCAATCGGACTGAAGGCACAGCTTGGGGGTGGGTGTTTGGGGTCACACAGCCATCCGGTCTTGGGAGGGACCCACTGAATGTCTGATACTCCTGAGGAGACCGTCTGTTTGCCCCCCACCATTCTGTGTCCAAGTGGTGCCCCCGGGGACTATGGGGCAGGGCAGTTCATGCCCCTTGGTGGCTGTGCTGGTGCCTGGGCACTGCGGGCGGGCGCCCTGGGAAGGGGGCTCATAGTCCAGCCTGGGTTAGTGGGAGGCTCCCCTCTGGGTCCAGTTCCGCGAGCTGCCAACGGCCCCAGCCCAAGCTTCCCCTGCTGGTGCAACTGTGGCTTGAGAAATAAACGACCCTCGTGGCCAGGGTGTTGGAAAAGGAGCCGTTGGGCCAGCAGGCTCCACCCCCGAGGGACCAGCCGCTGGTGGCCTTGTCTGTGGCAGGGAGTGGGGAGCAGGTGAGGGCCTCCCTCCTGAGCCCCTCACCCTTCCTCTGGGGGAAAGGGATCCCCAGGAGAATGAGAACCTGGGATCCGGGTGAGAGGGAGGGACCAGGGCAGAGCGAGGATCCCCAGTGGGCTGGGCAAGGGGGGTAGAGCAGCGCGGTGAGGGGGTCTCCGGGAGTGGTAGGCAGATATTTCTGGCCGTTTGGGGGAGAGCAAGGGGCTGAGGGCAGAGTAGGGGGCATGGAGGAGAGCAAGCAGTGTATGTGTTGCTCAGTCTGCCCCGCAGTCCCTCAGCTTGGTCCCTGGCTCCCAGCCTGGACGCCCCTTCCCAGGAGGGGAGCAGGGCCGCCCAGAGGATTCAGGGGGCCTGGGGTCTTCGGCGGCGGGGTGTCCCCACTGCCAAATTGCTGCCGAAGACACGGGACTTTGGCGATAGATCCCGGGGCGGAAGGACCCCCCCCCCCGCCACCGAATTGCCACTGAAGACACAGAGTGGAAGAAGCACTGGGGGCCCGAGCCCCACAAGAGTTTTCTGGGGGCCCCGCAGCTAGTGAAGGACCCCACTCCATGGGCCCAGATAAACTCTCATGGGGGCCACTGTGGTCCGGGAGGGGAGCTGTGACCCCTGAGAATCCCTTCCCCCGGCCAGCCGCAGCAGGGCCCCAGGGTGCTCGAGCTACTGTGGAGCCAGGTGCCCAGAGGCCAGCGGGAGGAATCAGGGCTGGGACGGCTCCCCAGAGGAATGGGGCGATTGCACCCCGGCTGTTGCTCCATGTTGCTCTCACTCTGGCTGTGTCCAAGGCTTGGGCTGGATGCAGGTGGTGCAGGCCTGGGACGCAGGAGTCCGGCTGGCTGGTCCCAGCCCTGTCCTGGCTGTGCACCCCGCGCTGAGAGCAAGATACTGGCTGGGCTCCCCGCCAGCCCCCCACTCTCCAGGAGCTCCCGGTGCCGTCCCTGCCAATGATGGCTTCGTCAGGAAAGCCATCGGGCTGTGTGCCCCATCTGCACCCAACCGGTGCCCCCACCCCAGGGAGACTGGGTGGGAGTCAGGCCCCCAGCTGGGGACTATGGGGCAGGGTGGTTCATGGCACTTGGGGGTAGGGCTGGGGCCTGTCCTGGGGGGGTGCTCACCCTGACAAAGAGGTTCAAGGCCTAACCTGGCTGGGTGAGACACCTGCCCCCCCGCACCGCACCGTGCCAGGCACAGGGCGCCCCCATTGGCCGAGCTCCCCCGCTGTCGCAAATGCAGCTTGGGAAATAAATGGCCCTTGCGGTGGTGAATGTGGTGCAAGAGCTGTGTGGCTGGGAGGCCTCGCAACTGAGCCTTATGCCAACCCCTCGCCTCAGCCCTGGCCGAGCTTCCCCTGTGGCCTAACCTTGGTTTGAGAAAGAAACGGCCCTTGTGGCCGTGCTCAGTGGTGAGCTGGAGCCGGTTCCCACAGGTTCCCAAGAACCGGTTGCTAAAATTAGACCTCCGTGGAGAATCGGTTGTTAAAGGGACAGGGTGTGTTCAAAGAACTCCGGTCTGCAGGCCGGACCATCCTGTTGCTCCCAGGATTCCCAGTTGGGAGGCTGAGTCTCCACCAGCCCTTCCCCCACATCCCCCCAGCTGCAGCGGGGCCAGCTGAGTCATCCTGCTGCTTTGAGCTTAGGGTAGGTAAGGGGAGAGGGCTGCCGGGGGGGGCAAGTGGGGTAATTTGCCCCAGGCCCTGCAGGGGCCCCCAGCCCCACGAATATGTCTCCCCCTGCCCCAGCCCCTCCCCCACTCCCCCCTCTTAAATCAGAACTTTTTATAGGGAACCGGTTGTTAAGATTTTGGCAGCTCATCACTGGCCGTGCTGGTGGCACAAGAACCGCGGGGCCGGCAGCCTCTAGCCCCCGAGGGACCAGCCTCTGGTGACCTTTCTTAGAGGGCTTATTTCTTCACCCTCCCACTTCCCTGGTGCTTCTCATGTGAACAGAGAGCGACAATACCCAGAGTCCAAAGGTCCAAAGAATTCCATGGTGATTGGGGTGAACTTCCAGCAAGCTTCAATCCAAGTTCCTTTTTCCTTATTTTTGAATCCCAAATTATTCCCTCTTTGCCCCTAGTTTATTTAGTAATATTCTCAGTTATACCTAAACCAATCGTTTTACTGAAATCTATCTAACCAATCCTAACATATTGTAACATAATTCTCTAACCAATTATATCCCACCACCTTAATTAACTTACACCTCGCAAAATTAGTTATACAGCAGACAGAGACAATTAGAGAACCAGACAGATTAACAATTGAAAAGTGGGGGCCGTAAAGATAAAAGATACAGACATGAGGGTTTCACAACCACAACCACTGATAAGTGATTTCTTGCCGGACAGGATGTTATCAAAGTACGTTTTCTTTAATCATCTTTCTCTGGTGCTGATGGGCACTATCAGGACAGGATTTATTCCTAACAGCCCAATAGCACCTTATTTCAGTGTGACAGGTTTGGGATGTGAGGATGTGACCATCGCATCCCAGCTTATGGCTGTCTCTGCTGCTTGGCCAAAGGCCTTAGCCTAGGAACCAAGCCTCAGACTGTCCTAGTGAGAGAAGGCTCAGACACAGGCAGACTGTGATTTTGATTCTTTTTTTTATACCTCAGTAACTAGCTAAGTGCTAAAAATACACCTGCGTTCCTAAAGTCTAGACCTTTACAGGCAGGCCTGCCTATCTATATCCTAGCGACCTTGTCTGTGGCAGGGTGTGGGGAGTGGGAGGGCATCCCTCCCAAGTCCCTCATCGTTTCTGTGGGGGCAAAGGGACCTCCCTGCCCCTGGCCCCCTCCTAGGGTGACCAGACAGCAAGTATGAAAAATCGGGACAGGGCGTGGGGGGGTAATAGATGCCTATATAAGAAAAATACCCCAAATCGGGACTGTCCCCATAAAATCAGGACGTCTGCTCACCGTACCCCCTCCAGAGAAATCCAGCTGGAACGGTCTTTGGCCTGGGTCAGAACTAGGGAACAAGTGACAGGCGTCTCGCACAGCACGTACCCGTCTCACTCAACCCCAGGATCATAAACAGGAGCTGGTCTATTGGGCCAGGTGCTGATTGGCCGGCTGCTGTCCCAGCTGCCGTGCCAGGGGCTGAGTCGGGGTTTCCTGTGTTACAGGCACAAACTGATGCCGTTTGGGAGCCAGCCCAGGAAGAGGTTTTCTGGGCAGAGCTGGATGAAGATGTCCTGGCATCCAACATCGGGGCAGAGATGCCAGGTGCCGGGACCTTGGGAGCTTTATTGCCCTCGGTCGCCCAGCAGAGAATCAGCAACTTCATCACATGTGTGTAATGAACAGAGTGGGATGGAAACTTCTCATGATACTACCCCGATGGCACCCCCTGCCCTAGGACCTCCAACCCAACTGCACCCCTCCTGCCCCAGGGACCCCCAAACCAACTGCACCCCTCCTGCCCCTGGGACGCACAACCCAACTGCACCCCTCCTGCCCCAGGGACCCCCAACAGCACACTCTGCCCTGAAAGCATCAACCCCATTGCACTCGCTGCCTGGAGACTCCCAAAACGATGCTGTCCCCTGCCCCCAGACACCCACCCAAGTGTGAGTCTTCCTAAGGTGCACCTCCTTCCCCAGGACCCCCCCAATTTCACTCCCCTGCCTGGAGACCCCACACCCACCTCCAGGTGTGTGCCCCCTGCCCCAGGAACTCTATCCCCATGCAGACTCTGACCCCTGCCTGGGACTCCCTCCTCAACTGCAGTCCCCTCCCCAGGATACCCCAACCTCACTGTGCCCTGACCCTGGACCCGCATCCTCAACAGGGCCACACCCTCAGGTGGCATCCACCAGGCGCAGGGAGCAGCCCCCCATCTGGACCCATAACCCTCTCCCCTACCCCAGCTCCTCAGGGTTTTATCACCTCCCTTTGTGCCAGTGAGGGGGCACTGGGTCTTGTGAGCCATGGTGACAAAGATGGCTGCCTCCTCCCTCTGGTGGGGACAGACTGTGTGGAGCCCAGCCAGGGGGCTCTGTCAACCCCCAGATGCCGCAGGATCAGGCCCACACAGCTTGACGGGGGGCAAGGGGGATAGGCTATAATAATGGCTTGAAGCCCAGGGTGACAGAGCCCCCACATTGGCCTCAGCCCGAACCCCCATCCCTGACCCCTTGGGCTCCCAAGCAGGGCAACTGCAAAGCAGGGTCTGCTCCTTGCATTAGTCACATGTCTTCCTCCGGTTCACCAGCAGATGGCAGCAGGTGGCCAGGTTAATTCAGAGAAGCTCGGAGCCTCACCCTGCCGCTGTTGGGGTTGACTTCGGATTCATAGAATCATAGAACATCAGGGTTGGAAGGGAGTTCAGGAAGTCACCTAGTCCAGCCCCCTGCTCAAAGCAGGACCAATCCCCTAAATCATCCCAGCCAGGGCTCTGTCAAGCCTGACCTTAAAAACCACTAAGGAAGGAGATTGCACCACCTCCCTAGGTAACTCATTCCAGTGCTTCACCACCCTGGTCAGGAGGGTGGTAATATAGCCATACTGCTATATACTTATTATTAGAGCATGGAATTTCTATCCATAGAGAGTCTATGGTACAGTTTGATACATTTCCGACTTTTACTTCATTTGATTCTACGCTTTCTTTCACATCTAGTGCCACTCCCCCACCAGCACGACCTGTTCTGTCCTTCTGACATATTTTGTACCCTGGTTTTACTGTGTCCCATTGATTAGCCTCATTCCACCAAGTTTCTGTGATGCCTATTATATCTGTAACCCTTCTGCCCCTCTGAGTTGGCAGCAACAAGGACCAGGTTCAGTATCCAGGGGTTCCGTTTCAATAACGCGATGCAAAACCAGCTCGAGCCCCCACCCAGTGACCTGGGACAATTACACCCCCCCGCCCACCGGGCACCTCTAGGAAGCAATACTTCCCCTCTCGCAAGCACGGAGTCTGAGTGTAGCAAAATCCTTTTAATGAAGGAGGGAAACAATGCGGCATTACATTGGGGACATACCACAAACAGAATTCATAACACAAACCATGAGCAAAATACCCACCTCCAAGTAAGTTGGGCAATGTCCTTTTCCCTTAGGGTCTTAAGTCACCCCAAAGTCCAACAATCCAAAAGTCTCTGTCCCTGGTTAGTGCTGCCCCAGAGTTCAAAAGTTCATCTGCAGAGTTTTACACCCCTCCAGCCTGGGTGGAATTGGGGGAGGGGGGGCACACGGGGTGTTAAGGGGCACCTTACGTGGGCCGAGGCCAACTGCCCCGCCTCTCCGTGGAGGTGTGCTGCAGCCTTCACCACAAACAGCTCTTCTCCACTAGCTGCTCCGCTCCTCCAGTCGTCCCCACAAACTGCTCCTCTCTGCTCCACTCGCTGTTCCGTGGGCCGCGCCACAACCGTCCCACAAGCTGCGCTGCTCCACCACCTGCTCTACTCCACCAGCCGTCCCATGAACCACTCCAGCCATCTTGCAAACTCCTCAGCTCCACTCACCACTCCAACCATCCTGCAAACTACTCTGCCAGCCACTTAGCAATATATCTTCAGGCTCCCCCACTAGTTAACACAGCACTCAGTGACCTCAGCTCAGTAATTTTAGCTCTTTTAGGGATTTCAGATTTGTAGTAGAGGAGCTCTAGTGCTGGTGCACCATTGGCCCAAAGTGAATTCAGCTCAGCAGTTTCTAGCTAGACTCCTAATAGAATCAAAATTAGCTCTGCTAGTGAACAGTGGAGAGGAAGAAGGAGATGCAATTAGGCTCACACACACTTCTCCCCAACTTCTCTCAATTCACTGGTTTTTGGAACCCATGTCCCTTGTCTAGCGAGTGCTACTTAGTTGATTGTGAGTCCCTCTGTCATAAAACAGTATCATAGTCCTTCATTCACATAATCAGGGTAACAACACTTTATTCCTCCTACCCCAATAACCGAGACATTGAGGATCCCACAGCTGTCAAAGTGACCATTTTTTGGTCTGCCGTGGACTCATGCTAGGCAGAGTGGGTGTGCCTATGCAAACAAGATCCGCCCCCTAAGCTCATTTGAGAACCACTGATGTAATTGAATGGGACTCTTTCATTTGTCTGTTTCTGATCAGACCCTGCCTGTATTTATCATTTTCCATCCTCTTCTCCTCACAAGAACATAGAGATTCTCTATTAATAGATCCTCCCCTAAGAGATGTTCCAACCACGTGCTCCTCCGCACCTGCTGGCTTTCCCCCAGCCCTTAGTTTAAAAACTGTTCCACAAACTTTTTAAAGTCAAGTGCCAGCAATCTGCTTCCATTTTGGTTTAGGTGGAGCCCATCCTTCCAGTAGAGGCTCCCCCTTTCCAAAAAGTTTCCCCAGTTCTTAATAAATCTAAACCCCTCCTCCCTACACCATCATCTCATCCACGCAATGAGACTCTGCAGTTCTGCCTGTCTAACTGGCCCTGCACGTGGAACTGGAAGCATTTCAGAGAATGCTCCCAGGGAGGTCCTGGACTTCAATCTCTTACCTAGCAGCCTAAATTTGGCCTCCAGGGCCTCTCTCCTGGCCTTCCCTATGTCATTGGTACCTACATGTACCACATGTACCATGACCACTGGGCTTTAGCGACAGGCACCTGACCCTAGCCGTGGCCTTTACCACCCACCTGTCCCCGTCAGCGGATCCCGGCCTTGTTAACAAGCAGGTGAATCTGGCTCAAGGGGAGAAGCGGATGAAACGAACAGGCATGTACGACTCACCAAACCAGGGCAGGCCCAGGTTTCTGTCTAACCGGCTCTCCTGTCCCCTGTTCTCGTCCCCCATCCCCAGCGCAGCACCTCAGAGCCTCCAGCCACTGACTGGAACCTCGTCCCATCAGGCCGGGGAGCTGCAGGTCCCCGTGGAGTGACGGGGCACCTACACGTCCCACTGCAGGTGGACGTGTGCCCAGCGCTGGAGCCAGGGCGCGTTGCCCAGCAGTTCCCGTGGTGCGGCGCGTGCCGGCCAATCTCATGGACCCGCCCAGAGCACACGGGGCAGATCTGCCCTGACCCCTCTCAGCCCCCGCTGAGCTTCCCCCCGTCTGATCCAGCCAGTGCAGGGCTGGCAGGAAACATGCAAACTGGGGCCTGCCCAGAGTGTTTTTCAAGAGTCTACCTCCACCTCACCAGTAGATGGCAGCCGATGGCCAGGTTCATCCATAGCGAGCTGGGTGTCTGGCAAAGGCTGCCCGGCCTCGCTCCCAAGGGGGTGACTCTGCCAGGGGTCTGGGCTCAGGGGGAGCCCCAGGCCAAAAGTGGGGGCCAGGCCTGGTCTGATGAAGGGGGCACTGGCTGGGAGGCCTCCCACACTGTGTAAATTCCAGACACACGGACAGAGAGGAGGGAGACAGACACAGGGACAGAGACACGAGACCCCAGGATGCTCCAACACTTTATTGGTGTTAATCATTTGGGGACTGGGGGACACTGCAAAATCACAGGCCTTGAGAGAAGAAATGGCCCACCCCCTGCATCTCCCAATCCTCCAAATCTTCCGATGGTGCCCCGTGCCCCGCCCTCCCCGGCTGGTGCCCCCTGGCCCGTCATCCCCCCCAACCGTCCAGTGGTTCCCTCAGCCCCGCCGTCCCCAACGCCACCCACGGCGCCACCCACGGCGAAACCCACCCCACCGTCCCCCACGCCTCCGACGGAGCTCAATGTCCGGCCATCCCCCCAATGTTACGACATTGCCCCCGACCCCATTGACCCCCCAACTCTCCAATGGTTCCCCCTGCCCCATCATCTCCCCAACCCTCCGAAGGTGCCCCCTGCTCTCCCCTACATCCTCTGCTCTCCCCTCTCCGCCCAGCTCTCCCTCCTGCCCCCTGCCAGGTGGGTGTAGCGGCTGCCTCATGGCTCGAATCTCATCCAGGCAGGCGTTGGGGTCGGTTTTGGGGTCGTTCCCTCTGCAGTCCCTGCAGCCATTGGTGTCACAGCGCAGCAGGGGCACATCAGGCAGCCGGTGCCAGGCCTCCAGCAGGCTTTGGGGATCCAGGTCCCGGTCCTGACGGTAGATCTGCTGGAAGACGAAGGCCTTGTAGTTGTTGTCGATGGGGCGGAAGGTGTCGCTCACCATCCGTAGGATGTTGTGGGGGCTCTTCACCAGCAGGCACTTCCCCGCACAGGGCGAGCGGATGGTGAAGAAGATCAGGCAGCTTCTCTCGTTGTAGGTCCGGGCCAGGAGCTTCTGCACGGGGCTGTTCCGGTCGCCCTGGAGCAGGCTCCACTCGGCGGGTTCCCCCGCCCTGCCCAGGCGCTTCATTCGGGCAGCCACAATGGGCCCTTCGTCTGGGTTGTACAGGACACCCTCTGGGTTGATGGCCGCCTGCATGTCCTGCAGCTTGTTCCTGCGCAGCACCTGTTCCAGACCAGATGGGTTCTCACAACTGGCTTTCTGCAGGCTGATGGCGAAGGCGTATTCAACAGCCAACCCATCCCTGAGCAAAGGCAAAGCAAAGGGCAGTGAGAAGACAGAGGGCTCTGAACAGCTCTGCCCCAGCCCCGAGCGGCAAACTTGGGTGGACCGCACATGGCACCACCACTGGCCGGTTCTAGGCTCTCAGGTCTCCAGCCTGGGTCAGGGGACGTTTGCTCCCTGGGAGAATGAAATAAACTTGGAGGGCGTTTTTAAGAAGGAACTGCCACAGGCACCCCCAGGGATCATCAGCCTCATGTGAGCTTTGGTCCGTCAGCCCCACAGGGCTGAGTGTTACCACCTGAGGTCCAGGAGCAAGTCAGAGCTTTTATGCGGAGACACCCCAAGAGAGGGATGTGACGCACAGTTGGTCGCAGGATACACAGTGATTTTCTGGAGAGCTGAAGAACACTGGAGATCAGGGCTCCTCGTTTCTCCCCCCAGCTTTGGGAGGGGACTGTGACTGTGATTAAAGGTGGGATAACAACAGCACCTATATGTGGCACATTCAGTGTGAAAGGCTTTATGTCTGCCACGTTAGAGAGCTGGGTTCTCATCCCACCTCTGCCTGAAATGGCCTTGTGCAGCTCAATTGGGGAGGGTTGGGGGCTCATAACTGACTGAGGACAGGGCACTAATCTGCAAGGTCTGAGGCCTTTTTCATCAATAAGCAGCAGGAACCAGAGAATCACATGCCCTCTAAATTATAAAGAAAATGTAACACTGGGCTGTTAAGGTGGTGCTTCTGTTCTAACAGTCCCCACCATCACCAGGTCTTAAATCTTTAAAGAAAACTTTGACAGAGTTCAGCAGCCTGGCAAGAAACCCTTTATCAGCAATTGTCATTGTTTAATCTGTACTTCTATTGCTTTACCATTATAGTCCCCCACTTCTCTCCTGTTTATCTAGATGGTCTTGGGCTGGTTCTTTGATTGTTTCTGTCAGTTGCATAACTAATTTAAATCAACTCAGGTGGTAGGATATGATTGGGTAAAGAATTGTTTTGTAATGGGCTAGGATTGGTGAAAAACATGATTTTGTAGCATTTCAGTTTACAATGATTGGGTCAGGTACAGCTAAGCAGGACTCAAGTTTCACTATATAAAGTGGGGTCCAAAAGGAAGGAAGTTCTTGGGACGCTAACTCCAGGACACAGCCCAAGATCAGCACTGCCAGCCCTCAGCACCCTGCCAGCCCTCAATGCAGCAGCTGGAGCCTCATATGACCTGGCACTGACTGGCCCGCAGGAAAAGTCCGTCTCCCTTATTGGGAGTGGTGAGCATTGTCTGCTTCCCCTGTGTATTCTCTTTTGGTAGCTGTTTGTAAATAGAGGTTAAGGATATTACTGTGCAAGGCTCTTTCACTGGTAAAAGGCCCCACAAACCTGCAGAAAATGATGCCCTGAGCCCTAGGAAGTGGGAAAGCGCGGGGGTGCCTAAATTAACCGGGTTACGCCTTGAGCCATGGAAGGGTAAAGGTGGGTGGAGTGTGCAGGTAACAAATCAGTAACAAGGGCTGTGCTGAGCACTAGACAGCAGACATGGGAGCAGATCTCCTGACTCCCAGCCCAGTGCACCTTTGCCTTCACTACGATCTACTGGGAGGGAATCTTGCTCTTGGGGGGTCACCACATGGGCTTGGGGGAGCACAGGTGTCACCTATGGGGGCAAGGTGAGCCCTCCAGACCCTTCATCCTCTAAGCTGAGCCCCCCGGCCTCCTTCTGCAGCCCCCAGCCTCTGGAGCAGGGGTGGGAATGAAGCTGGGTTCATGGTGGTTTGTCCTATTATAGGGCCTGAATGTGATCATGAATATTCATGCTAATGCTCAGCCTCCCATGTCCAAGTCTAACATCCTCACCCTGATAATACTGGGGGGCACTTACGCTACAGGCCAGATCTTTTAAGAGTCTCAGGTGTAAGGTACCTGGTCCTCATTTATTCCAGAGGGAATGTACAGCAAGCACATGGTTAGTGCTGGGCCACATTTTTTCAGACAGAACAGTTTTCCTTAGGGAAAGGCAGATTCAACAAAATCTAAATGTTCCAAGGGAATACATTGATTCTGTGCAATTTTCTGATAAAAAATATTCAGAACAATTTGTTTAGATTAAAACATTTGGTTATGACTTTTTTTTTACTTATGTTATATTACTGTTTATATACAGGTGAAAACATATGGACTTTCATATTATTATATTATATTATACTATAAAGCAGGAAATGCAAGTTGCTAAAGCTGAAATGGAAATATTTTGAGTTTCCTGAAATGAAATATTCAGATATGGTTCAACTGAAATCTGTTTTTAATTTTTCCAAAACAAAATTTGGAATTCCCATTCAGTGGAAGATTTCAAATTTTAGTTCTAATTCAGACTGAAAAGAAAATAGAAATTTCTGAATTTCCGAGGGAATTGGAATTCCAATTTCAACCAGTTTTGCACAATAGTAATGAAACCCCCACCCCCGTGCACCCCTAGAATTACCCCTCTCCCAGCTCCAGGCTCCATCTCCCTCTGCACCCCAGAATCACCCCTCCCAGCTCCAAGCCCCAGCTCCCCCTGCACCCCAGAATCACCCCTCCCAGCTCTGCCATGCACTGAGACACCTATGCCATAGAAAATCACACAGGGCAAACGTGAAGCATCTTCCTGCATTTTTTCCTTCATTTACCACCCGGGAAGGGCAGAAGGGTCCCAGCCAGATGGGAAATGCCCCACTGGGGCCTCACTCACTTGTTCACATGATCCACAGTCTCTCTGAGCACGGCGGGATTGATGCTCCCGACAGTCTCTGGCCCGAAGCATAGGAGAAGGGGCAGCAGCAGGAGTCCAGCCCTGGGCATCCATCTCGACACCTGCACAGGACCCCACAGTGTCAGCACCTCTGAGCCTGGGCACAACCCAGAGCCACCAACCCACATCCGCTAGCCCCTGGTGTGCTACCGACAGGAGAGGGGGCAGGGGATAACCCCCTGGAGATTGATGGGGTGGGGTGTGAATGGCAGACAGGTCTTCCCTGGGGCTCTAAGGGCCAGGATGGGGGGGACAAGGGGAACTCACCAGGGATTCCATAGGGCAGAACGAGGCGGTGGGGAATCACCGGGGTTTCCATGGGGCAGGAGGACGCGGGAGGGACTCACAAGGGTTGCCATAAGGCACAAGCTGAGGGGCAGCGTGTACTCACCATGGTTTCCATGGGGCAGGAGTAGGAGGTGCCGTCACTCACTGACAGATGCTCTCACCAGATCCCCTGTGATGGGCTTTCAGCTCCCAGCCCCTCTTCTTATAGCTCCATTCCTCCCCAGGTCCCCCACATGGTGCAGAGGGGCGGTGCCTGCTCCTGCTGTCCCCGTGACCAGGCCAGTGGCAGGGGAGGTGGCACTAGGTGGGACTCAGCTAATTCATTCAATTTTGCCTTGAAAGGAAATATTGTGGGGCTGAACCAGGAGGGGTGGGGCAGACAGGGGAACAGGATGGGAGGTGCAAGGGGCAGGGCAGACATGGTGGGGGCTGGGAGGTGGTGGGGGCACTGGGGCAGATGGGGAGGGGGCTGGGAGCTGGGGAGGGCCAGGGCAGATGGGGGTGTGGGATGGGGTATGGTGAGGGCCAGGGCACACAGCAGTGGGGGGTGGGAGGTGGTGAACACCGGCCAGCGCAGACTCCAGGCTGGAACATTGGCCCTGTCCAGGTGGGTTGGTTTGTCTCATGCTGGGGGTCGACGGGGTGAAGTTTCTGATTCTCCTCCTCATGAGCAAGGCCTAGGGCCTCACATCTCTGTCCCTGTGTCTGGCGCTGTGACCCTCTGTGCTCCAAGGCAGTTCCCTGGCACCCCCATATTTACCATGGTGATAGAATTCGGCTCTGTTGTATACACAGTGAGCCTTGTGAGGCATCATTCGAAAGGGCTCAATCTGTTGAACATTAATGTCCTGGTGGATTGTATGTGCTGTCATTGTATGGGCAGTTATGAAGTTTTGGTTGGTGTGTGTCACTGGAAGATGTTGTGAGGTTGGAAACACCCACAACCAGTCTTTCAGGTACAACAGTGGAGAAGCCAGATAGTATTGATGGCCCATTAAGGGGAATGCACACTCCCAAGGACTATCCTGTGTGTCCAATGAAGGCTTCTCACAGGGAGCCCATAGACAATGGACACGGCTTGACTGATATTTTACAAGCCCATCCGCATTGGGGTTATTTATTGTAAGGAACTCAGGAAACTGTAGAAGTTGCTGTAAAAGCCTGTATGGGTGAAATATGGATATCAGTACCTCTCAAGGAAGACAAAAGTCTTTGCAATCTAAAAGTCACTTTAATATCTCTAAGCCAATCAAGTCAGAAGGCATAATAAAAAGAACAAGTGGCATCATTCATTTTAAATCCAACATGCCTATTGTACCCCAAGACATTTCAGAGCCCAAACCAGAGCCTTCACAGAAACCCACGCCACTGCCGGACTTTTCTAAGGTACAGACACCTACCCCAGCAAAAGAAAATGTAAAAGGTTACAGCAAAATTCCCTGCCTAAATTGTCCACCGTTACAGTTGCCCCAACTTGGGAGATACCAATTCCTCTAGAGGAAGAGGAACCCAGACTCCCCAGTGGAACTGTAAAAGAGAGAAAAGAATCAATTTCTAAAGTGCAATCTATAGACTCCAGTAACCATGTCTCTCCAATAGCCATAGTAACAAGTATAAAAACCTTAGAAAACATTGTAAAGGGAGTGGGGCCAACAAAAAAAGAGGAAATCTGGTGGCTGCTCATGCAGCACATTTAGATCCATAGTCAGATTGTTTCAGTTCGATGAAGAAGCCAAGGTTATGATTTTACAGTTAACTGCAGACGGGGCTTTATGAAATACATGGCCCCCAAAGTTTCAAAACAAGACAAGACATTTAAAGACACCGTAGGGTTGTTAAATAGCAACATGTCCCCAAGCCAGGCAGGAGCGACTTTGGTAGCTAACATGAAGCAATGGGAAGGCAAGTCACCGCATACATTTCACAATAGACTTTCAGCCGCTTGGCTCCCTAATGAAATTAGAAAAAACCACAATGTATTAATTTGTTTGTTAACAATTCTTCACCAGCAGTTTGGGGGTAAAGTAATAATGCATTAACCCTGGAATCACTCTGCCGGAAGTGCTGGACTAATTGTCTAAAGCTTAGAGTTATAGTCAAGCCCAAGGAAAAAATTCCAAGAGAAATCGTCCTCCTACAGCAACTGTTCAAGGAGCCTCTGATAAAGCAGTAGTTGAAGTCGAAGGTTCACAGACTGAGACACAAGGTCAATCATCTAGTCCAAGAGGGTTAAATCATATTAAAATCAAATCAGACCAGAAAGGGGCCACACCACGACACCCCCAACTTCAAAATCCCAGGTAGTATAACCCTAGAAACATGAACGATGGGACAGAGACACAGTCAGTACCATCTTCACCAATCACAAGCAGGAAACAATTCATGCCTGATATGAATAGTAATCGCTTCCGCCCCAGAAGCCCAGTTTATCAACCCCCCTAGTCCCTGCCCTGACTCCTACACCCCCCATCACATACCACCAGCCCCCTACCCTGACTCCTAAACACCACACACACCCAGCCCCCTGCCCTGACTCCTAAATACCACACACACCCAGCCCCCTGCCCTGACTCCTACACCCTCCTACACACACATACAGCCCCTGGCCCGGAGTCCTACACTCCCCCCACACACACACCCAGCCCCTGCCCTGACTCCTTCACCTCCACACACACCCAGCCCCCTGCCCCTAAGCCTCCAACAAACCCCAACCACCTGCCCTAACTCTTACATCCACATGCACACACCCAGCCCCCTTCCCTGATTCCATACACACACCCACACACACAACCCCCAGCCCTGACTCCTACACCCTCCACATACCTCCAGCCTCCTACCTTGACTCCTACACTCTCCCACACCCCCAGCCCTCTGCCCTGACTCCGACACCCCCCACACACAAAACCAGCCCCCTGCCCTGACTCCTAAAAAGGGGCATCAATGGATCTGTGGGTGTAACAGGTTTAAGGTAATAACCCCACTGTGTGGTCAGCTGGAAAGGTACCAACAAAACTTACGGGCAGTAAATGTAACACAAGTATCATGTCCAGTACAACTAATTGCATGGAAAGCTCCTATGAAGCAAATAGCCTGTGCAGGAAAGAAACAATATTGTGTAGTACCCAGTCAGAAAGAATCCTGTACGGTCACAAATCCAAATTTTTCTTTTAAACCACAAATGCCCATAACAATTGGTCATACAACGATATTTCCGATACCCACTTGTAAAAAATAAAACTTATTCTTAGTAACCCTAACTAATAGAATTTAGTCAGACAAAGTACTCCAATTTTTCATGTATTTATACCACCCCTAACCTTACAGCTCAAGCAATTGTGAAAAAAAGAATTAACATTTAATTGAAATTAGCAATAATATGAACAAAACAAACCAAGCAATAATTAAAATTTTAAACAGTGGTCATTCTCAGAACAGTACACCTGAAGAAATGGGAATTGGATAAAAAGGATCAATTATTGGCCATAATAGCCTTACTACGTGCAACATCTTTGTCTCATGTTGATGGAAGGAAAGCTTAAAGTAATTTTTAAGAACAGGATAGACAAACCCTTGTCAGGGATGGTCTAGATGGTGCTGGTCCTACCATGAGTGCAGGGGACTGGCCTAGATGACCTCTCGAGGTCCCTTCCCGTCCTGGGATTCTATGATTCTACTAAATGTGAATGTTCTATCAAGTATATATGTATCTTATTGCATTAATCATTGTCATATGCTGTCATATGTATGTGACAGGGCACTTAATCTAATCATCACTTGATAATGAGATAACACTGGTTTCAGAGTAGCAGCCAGTTAGTCTGTATCTGCAAAAAGAACAGGAGTACTTGTGGCACCTTACAGACTAACAAATTTATTTGAGCATAAGCTTTCATGGGCTACAGCCCACTTCATTGGATGATGACTGCGTCCGATGAAGTGGGTTGGAGCCCACAAAAGCTTATGCTCAAATAAATTTGTTAGTCTGTAAGGTGCCACAAGTCCTCCTGTTCCTTTTGAGATAACACTGACCCTGTCAAGGGTGGGAAATGTAGCCAATGGTTTTAGTTTGGTATTTAGTTATTGTGTGATGTTATGATTACATTCTATACACTCCTTATATGTTAATCAGAATTGATTTATACAATTATAAAAGTACACAATTAAGCAATATTTAAAGGAACTAGGTAATAAGTCAGACAGGCTGAAATGCAAGAAGCCTGTGGGCTAAGGCCTGCAAGATTTTAGCTTAGCTATTTTAAGCCTTGAATACAAAACATGATGTAAGTTGGTAACCTAAAAATAACCCGATGCCCTAAGATTCTAAGAAAAGAGGCAGAAACGGGTAATATTGAGAAAGTCGAAGTGGGAAAGTTAAATTTAAATCATAAAAATGCTGTAACAACAAATTTGCTTATAACATGTGCCTTAAACTGCAAGACAAAGGCGGGACATCAACCTGCCCAGACTCCAACACTGCCTAAGAAGCTGTAAGTATGTTTATAGTTATAATTATATATATCTTTATTTGGAATTATATGTGCTGTAACTTTTATGATTTTATTGACAACTTTAATAAAATGGCTAAAAGAGAGATGTTCTTGTAATTGTATGTGCTACTTGCCTGTGGTTTCCTGTGTTCCTATGGGCTCCCAATGTAGAACAAACAGAGATTACTCTAAAAGAACAGGAGTATTTGTGGCACCATAAAGACTAACAAATTTATTTTAGCACGAGCTTTCGTGAGTTACAGCTCACAAACCAGAGATTACTCTGTTGAACTTAAAACTGTAGCTGCCAGAGCTAAGCCAGGGAAACATGATTAACGTAAAATAGAATAAAATGCTACACAGGCTGAGACGCTGCCTGGTTCAAATCCTGTTTAGTTTATAGAACTAAGACTGCAAATGACTTTTATTTCTTAGGTGACCAACTTTGATCTCTACACTCACTGTTTACAATCACTTATCATCTGTCTTTCTGTAGTTAATAAATCTGTTTTATATTTTACCTAAAAGAGAGTGTTTTGTTTGAAGAGCTTGGGGAATCTGCTCAGTGTACAAAAGCTGGTGCATGTCCTCTCCACATCGAGGGTGGAATGGACTGAGTTATCAATTTACACTGGCCAGGCTTCTCACTAGGGCAGGATGGTACAGACATGGGATCCAAGGATGGAGAGCTGCGGGGAATTGGCTGGATCCTCTCTGTTGTTGGTTCCTGAGTGGGTGGGAGAAGAATTCATGTAACTTGGCTGGGTGTGTCCCTGCCTATGGATCATAGAATCATAGAATATCAGGGTTGGAAGGGACCTCAGGAGGTATCTAGTCCAAATGCCTGCTCAAAGCAGGACCAATCCCCAACTAAATCATCCCAACCAGGGCTTTGTCAAGCCTGACCTTAAAAACCTCTAAGGAAGGAGATTCCACCATCTCCCTAGGGAACCCATTCCAGTGCTTCACCACCCTCCTAGTGAAAAAGTTTTTCCTAATATCCAACCTAAATCTCCCCCACTGCAACTTGAGACCATTGCTCCTTGTTCTGTCATCAGCTACCACTGAGACCAGCCGAGCTCCATCCTCTTTGGAACCCACTTTCAGGTAGGTGAAAGCAGCTATCAAATCCCCCCTCATTCTTCTCTTTTGCACACTAAATAAGTTCCCTCAGCCTCTCCTCAGAAGTCTCCCGCCCTCTAATCATTTTGATCTGATTTTTGGCTGCATAAGTGCAGCACCTGGAGGGGTTTGCAGCTTGTCACAGCAGCACAGTGTGAGAGGGAGCACAGAGGGCTCAACGGTACCTCACTTCCAGGTTACACCCTAGGAAAAACTTTCACAAGCACCAGCTTCTCTGTCCATGTGTCTGGCTCTCTTCCACCCTGTCAGGCCAGACACAGACAGCTGGAGATGGGGCAGGAGGCTGAACATGTCCATCTGTCACTCAGCGAGATCAGGTTGCCGCTGTCTGTGCCAACAGCACTGTGCAATGAAATGGGAAGTCGGGCAGGACCCAGTGGGTGCCAATCAGCAGTGATGTCAGTGGACCTGTTCCAGCTGGGAATCCTCACGCCAAGGTCACCCCAGGTGGGGAGAGGTTCTAGTGGGGAGCTTAGAGTGTGCTTGTGTGGAGTGGGGGTTCTAGACTGGAGTTCAACACTTGCTCGGGGAAGAGGAAGAGGTTCTAGACTGAAGCACAGAGGTCACTAAGAAGTGAGGGGGTGCTAGATTGGAGTCTGAAGCAGAGTCAGGACGGGTTGTGGATTCTAGAATTGAGCCCGGCCCACACTCAGGAGGGGCAGGCGTTCTAGACTGGTGGCTGTTACATACTCGGGGGTGGCGTTCTAGATTGGAGCCTGGCACATACATGTAGGTTTCATACAGGAGCTCAACAGGGGAAGATTTTCCCTCTGGAAAGCACCCTGCATCCCTCAGGGACAGGCAGAAACGCAGCACCACCAATGCCAAACCAGCTGGTGTTTCTCTAGGATCCAGGACTGATGGAGGTTTGGGGTGGGTCCGGGACAGAGAAATGTACCTGAGAGCCCCACGCCAGCAGCTTCTCTGCCCCCTTCAGCCTCCTGGGGACATTGGGATGGAGGTTTGGCTTGTGATGGTCCCGTCCAAACGGGTTGCTGTTTGGAACCGGAAAGTCTTCTTCCCAGGTGAGGGGAAAATGAGGCAGGGCTCACCCACAGTGCCACACCTGGCCCTAAGGGGCACGATGAAACGGCCTGCGCTAAGACCGAGCTGCTTCTCTCCAGCACACGGCTGGCCAAGGGGGCTCGGCACACAGGGATGGGGCCCCAAAGGGGCACACTATTGTTCTAATGCAGGGTTAATGGGGGCAGGCTGTACATGCCAGGAGGGGTAAGAGAACAGGAAGGGCCAGTTTGGATCCCATTTGGGGCCAGGCTGCCAGACACCCCCCCATCCTTCAGCAGCTCCCAGTGCTGTCCAGCGAGCGACGACTCCATAGCAATAGGACTGAAGGCACAGCTGGGGGGTGGGTGTTTGGGGTCACACAGCCATCTGGTCTTGGGAGGGACCCACTGAATGTCTAATACTCCTGCGGAGACCGTCTGTCTGCCCACCCCTTCTGTGCCCAAGTGGTGCCCCCGGGGACTATGGGGCAGGGCAGTTCATGCCCCTTGGTGGCTGTGCTGGTGCCTGGGTCCTGAGGGCAGGCGCCTTGGGAAGGGGGGTCACAGTCCGGCCTGGGTTAGTGGGAGGCTCCCCTCTGGGTCCAGCTCCCCGAGCTGCCAACGGCCCCAGCCCAAGCTTCCCCTGCTGGTGCAACTGTGGCTTGAGAAATAAACGACCCTTGTGGCCAGGGTGTTGGAAAAGGAGCCGTTGGGCCAGCAGGCTCCACCCCCGAGGGACCAGCCGCTGGTGGCCTTGTCTGTGGCAGGGAGTGGGGAGCAGGCGAGGGCCTCCCTCCTGAGCCCTCACCCTTCCTCTGGGGGAAAGGGATCCCCAGGAGAATGAGAACCTGGGATCCGGGTGAGAGGGAGGGGCCAGGGCAGAGCGAGGATCCCCAGCGGGCTGGGCAAGGGGGGTAGAGCATCATGGTGATGGGGTCTCTGGGAGGCCGGGGGGGATGCAGAGAAGGTATTTCTGGCAGTTTGGGGGAGAGCAGGGGGCTGGGGGCAGAGTAGGGGGCATGGAGGAGAGCAGGCAGTGTGGGTGTTGCTCAATCTGCCCCGCAGTCCCTCAGCTTGGTCCCTGGCTCCCAGCCTGGACGCCCCTTCCCAGGAGGGGAGCTGTGACCCTGAGGATCACTTTCCCCCGGCCAGCTGGAGCAGGGCCCCAGGGTGCTCGAGCTCCTGTGGAG
Organism: Mauremys reevesii; assembly: GCF_016161935.1. NCBI lineage: Eukaryota > Metazoa > Chordata > Testudines > Geoemydidae > Mauremys > Mauremys reevesii. The sequence continues at coordinate 18,053,059 of NC_052644.1, forward strand.
CCAGGTGCCCAGAGGCCAGCGGGAGGAATCAGGGCTGGGGCAGCTCCCCGGAGGGATGGGGCGATTGCCCCGGCTGTTGCTCCATGTTGCTCTCGCTCTGGCTGTGCCCAAGGCTTGGGCTGGATGCAGGTGGTGCAGGCCTGGGACGCAGGAGTCCGGCTGGATGGTCCCAGCCCTGTCCTGGCTGTGCACCCCGCGCTGAGAGCAAGATACTGGCTGGGCTCCCCGCCAGCCCCCCACTCTCCAGGAGCTCCCGGTGCCATCCCTGCCAATGACGCCCTCGTCAGGAAAGCCATCGGGCTGTGTGTCCCATCTGCACCCAATACGTTCCCCCACCCCAGGGTCCCTGGGGCAGGGTGGTTCATGGCACTTGGGGGTAGGGCTGGGGCCTGTCCTGGGGGGGTGCTCGCCCTGACAAAAGGGTGCAAGGCTCAACCGGTCTGGGAGAGACACCTGCCCCCCCGCACCGCACCGTGCCAGGCACAGGGCGTCCCCACTGGCTGAGACACCCCCCCACCCCCAAATGCGACTTGGGAAGTAAACGGCCCTTGCGGTGATGATGGTGGTGCAAGAGCTGTGTGGCCGGGGGGCCTCGTTCCTGAGCCTTACGCCAACCCCTCACCTCAGCCCTGGCCGAGCTTCCCCCGTGGCCTGACCTTGGTTTGAGAAAGAAACGGCCCTTGTGGCCGTGCTGGTGGCACAAGAGCCGCGGGGCCGGCAGCCTCCAGCCCCTGAGGGACCAGCCTGTGGTGACTTTTGTTAGAGGGCTTATTTCTTCACCCTCCCACTTCCCTGGTGCTTCTCACGTGAACAGAGAGCGACAATACCCAGAGTCCGAAGGTGCAAACAATTCCATGGTGATTGGGGTGAACTTCCAGCAAGCTTCAATCCAAGTTCCTTTTTCCTTATTTTCGAATCCCAACTTACTTCCTGTTTGCCCCTAGTTTATATAGTATTATTCTCAGCTATACCTTAACCATTTTACTGAAATCTATCTAACCAATCCTAGCATACTGTAACATAATTCTCTTACCAATTATATCCCACCACCTTAACTAACTTACACCCAGCAAAATTAATTAGACAGCAGACAGAGACAATTAGAGAACCAGACAGATTAACAATTGAAAAGTGGGGGCCATAAAGATAAAACATACAGACACGAAGGTTTCACAACCACAACCACTGATAAGTGATTTCTTGCCAGACAGGATGTCATCAAAGTAAATTTTCTTTTACCATCTTTCTCTGGCGGAGATGGGCACTATCAGGACAGGATTTATTCCTAACCTCCCAATAGCACCTTATTTCAGTGTGACAGGTTTGGGATGTGACCAGATGAGACCAGTCGCTTCCCAGCTTATGGCTGCCTCTGCTGCTTGGCCAAAGGCCTTTGCCTAAGAATCAGACCTCAGACAGTCCTAGTGAGAGAAGGCCCAGACAGAAGCAGACTGGGATTTAGATTCTTTGTTTTATACCCCGGTAACTAGCTAAGTGATAAAAATACACCTGCGTTCCTAAAGTCTAGACCTTTACAGGCAGGCCTGCCTATCTATATCCTAGCGACCTTGTCTGTGGCAGGGCATGGGGAGCGGGAGGGCCTCCCTCCCAAGTCCCACATCCTTTCTGTGGGGGCAAAGGGACCTCCCTGCCCCTGGCCCCCTCCTAGGGTGACCAGACAGCAAGTATGAAAAATCAGGATGGGGGCGGGGGGAATAGATGCCTATATAAGAAAAATACCCCAAAATCGGGACTGTCCCTATAAAATCAGGACATCTGCTCACCGTACCCCCTCCAGAGGAATCCAGCTGGAACGGTCTTTGGCCTGGGTCAGAACCAGGGAACAAGTGACGGGCGTCTCGCACAGCACGTACCCGTCTCACTCAACCCCAGGATCATAAACAGGAGCTGTTCTATTGGGCCAGGTGCTGATGGGCCGGCTGCTGTCCCAGCTGCCGTGCCAGGGGCTGAGTCGGGGTCTCCTGTGTTACAGGCACAAACTGATGCCGTTTGGGAGCCAGCCCAGGAAGAGGTTTTCTGGGCAGAGCTGGATGAAGATGTCCTGGCATCCAACATCGGGGCAGAGATGCCAGGTGCCGGGACCTTGGGAGCTTTATTGCCCTCGGTCGCCCAGCAGAGAATCAGCAACTTCATCACATGTGTGTAATGAACACAGTGGGATGGAAACTTCTCATGATACTACCCCGATGGCACCCCCTGCCCTAGGACCCCCAACCCAACTGCACCCCTCCTGCCCCAGGGACCCCCAACCCAACTGCACCACTCCTGCCCTAGGGACTCCCAACCCAACTGAACCTCTCCTGCCTCAGGGACCCCCAACCCAACTGAACCTCTCCTGCCTCAGGGACCCCCAACCCAACTGCATTGGAGTCAATGGACCAGATCCCCAAGTGGTGTAAATCTGCCTTGCTTCACTGGAGTCACTAGGCCAGAATCCCCAGCAGGTATAAACTGTCCTGGCTTCATGTGTGTCCGAACGGTACGGCATCGTGGGAGCGCCGTCGTCTGATTGCACTGGGTGGGAGCGACAGAAGTTCGTGCAAATGGAGAGAGGGAGAGAAGGTGAACGATCCTTAAACCCAACCCTGCTAGGAGAGGATTAACTGGTGCCCCGAGAAAGCTTGGCCAATGGCTTTGGAGCCGGGGCCATTTCCTTGCAGCGAGCGGGGCTGTTTCGCTGGAGTTACCGTGGTGCAGAATGACGCTGTGCCCTGCAGGGGAAGGGAGCAGAAGGTGCGGACTGTGGGGCTGGCAAACCAGCTCAGGATAAAGTTAACAGGATGATTCACCTGTGTGTGTAATCCTTAAGGGCAGGTCAAGAGGCACTGTGGTGTAATCCAGCCCATTCATCTGTGCTGAGAAGAGTCAAGAGTAGGTGCTAATTGTATTTGTCTGTATTCTCCGACTTCCTGTGTAATGTACACTGATGTCACTCAGTAGTTACCGCTACATCACGTATGCGATGTACACTCAATCGCCATTAGATCAAAAGGCCTGCACTTATCAGTTAGATGAAGTTTACTAGAATGAGGATGTTATTGTCTTCCAATGGTTCTCAGCCTGTGGCCTGTGGTTCGCTTGTGGCCCACTCAGCACACAGCTGTGGCACATGTGACATCCTCAGGGCCATACAGATGGTAAATGTATTGTGGGGATGTGGCCCACAAAACCCACAGAGAGCTGCACACGTGGCCCACAATGATAAGTACGCTGAGAACCACAGTCTTGGTCTATCTGAAACATGTGATTTACATTGACAAACCGCCTGTAATCCAGCTTTGTAGTTTGAATGGCTGCCTGAATTGGACTGAACAAATGCATGGGTCATTGCACTGACTAATGGGAACTCAAGCTGTGTGCGCTGCTGCCTTCCTCATCAAAGCAAGTTGATGATAATGGTCAGCTTGTTAACCTGCTTGAACTATAAAAGAGAAGCCTTGGACACGGTTCTGCCATCTCTGCTGACCTCTGAACAGGGAGAGTTTGAGCCATTGGACTGAGATCCCCTCTGATGGGGCATCTGCCCCACACCGGCAGGAAAGGGGTTAAAAGGGGGAGGAGGGATAGGTCAGTGTTTTGAGCACTGGCCGGCTAAACCCAGGATTGTGAGTTTAATCTTTGAGGGGGCCATTTGGGGATTTAGTTGGGGATTGGTCCAGCTTTGAGCAGGGGGTTGGACTAGGTGACAAACTGAGGTCCCTTCCAACCCTAATAATCTATGAGTCTATGATCTAAAACAGGGGTTGGCAACCTACGGCACATGTGCCATAGGTGGCACGCGAGCTGATTTTTGACGGCACGCGGGGCAGCCTGAGCCGCTTGGCATGCAGGGGGGGCTGGGGTTCCTGCTGCTGGCCCCTTACCAGCTGGGGTCCCCGCCACAGCCCCATTCACCTTGCTTCCAGCGCAGGCCTCCTACCAAACAGGATCCAGGCTTCCGGCCCTGCTCTGCCCTACCAGCCGCCAGCTCCACTCACCTCAGCTGCCGATCTGGGGTCCCAGCCGCTGACCTCCTGCCAGCCAATTATCAATTTATAACTCAGAAGAATGTGTGCAGTTTAAAGTATCTAAATATCTGCCACCAGACATTGGAAAACTCAGCAAGGGCAAGGATCACACTAAACTAATAAGATCTGCATTTTAATTTAATTTTAAATAAAGCTTCTGAAACATTTTGAAAACCTTGTTTACTTTACATATAACAGTAGTTTGGTTATATATTATAGACTTATAGAAAAAGATCTTCTCAAAACGTTAATGTATTACCGGCACGCGAAGCCTTAAATTAGAGTGTATACATGAAGACTCGGCCCACCACTGCTGAAAGGTTGCCGACCCCTGGGTTAAGGTATAGCTGAGAATATTACTATATAAACTAGGGGCAAACAGGAAGTAAGTTGGGTGGGATTCAAAAATAAGGAAAAAGGAACCTGGATTGAAGCTTGCTGGAAGTTCACCCCAATCACCATGGAATTGTTTGCACCTTCGGACTCTGGGTATTGTCTCTCTCTGTTCACGTGAGAAGGACCAGGGAAGTGGGAGGGTGAAGAAATAAGCCCTCTAACAAAAGTCACCACAGGCTGATCCCTCAGGGGCTGGAGGCTGCCGGCCCCACGGCTCTTGTGCCACCAGCACGGACCACAAGGGCCGTTTCTTTCTCAAACCAAGGTTAGGCCACAGGGGAAGCTCGGCCAGGGCTGAGGTGAGGGGTTGGCGTAAGGCTCAGGACCGAGGCCCCCCGGCCACACAGCTCTTGCACCACCATCACCACCGCAAGGGCCGTTTACAGGGGACAGCAGGGGAGGCGAGGAGCTCAGCCAGTGGGGACGCCCTGTGCCTGGCACGGTGCGGGGGGGCAGGTGTCTCTCCCAGACCGGTTGAGCCTTGAACCCTTTTGTCAGGGCGAGCACCCCCCCAGGACAGGCCCCAGCCCTACCCCCAAGTGCCATGAACCACCCTGCCCCAGGGACCCTGGGGTGGGGGAACGTATTGGGTGCAGATGGGACACACAGCCCGATGGCTTTCCTGACGAGAGCATCATTGGCAGGGACGGCACCGGGAGCTCCTGGAGAGTGGGGGGGCTGGCGGGGAGCGCAGCCAGTATCTTGCTCTCAGCGCGGGGTGCACAGCCAGGACAGGGCTGGGACCGTCCAGCCGGACTCCTGCGTTCCAGGCCTGCACCACCTGCATCCAGCCCAAGCCTTGGGCACAGCCAGAGCGAGAGCAACATGGAGCAACAGCTGGGGGAATCGCCCCATCCCTCTGGGGAGCCGTCCCAGCCCTGATTCCTCCCGCTGGCCTCTGGGCACCTGGCTCCACAGGAGCTCGAGCACCCTGGGGCCCTGCTCCAGCTGGCCGGGGGAAGGGATCATCAGGGGTCACAGATCCCCTCCAGGGCCACCCGGGGGGGGGGGAAGAGGAGGGCAAGTGGGGGCACCCCGCCACCGAAGACCCCAGACCCCCTGAATCTTCTGGGCGGCCCTGCTCCCCTCCTGGGAAGGTGCGTCCAGCCTGGGAGCCAGGGACCAAGCTGAGGGACTGCGGGGCAGAACGAGCAACACTGACACTGCCTCCATGCCCCCTACTCTGCCCCCAGCCCCATGCTCTCCCTCAAACTGCCAGAAATACCTTTTCTGTGTGTCCCCCCCGGCCTCCCAGACACCCCATCACCATGATGCTCTACCCCCCTTGCCCAGCCTGCCGGGGATCCTCGCTCTGCCCTGGTCCCTCCCTCTCACCCGGATCCCAGGTTCTCATTCTCCTGGGGATCCTTTTGCCCCCAGAGGAAGGGTGAGGGGCTCAGGAGGGAGGCCCTCACCTGCTCCCCACTCCCTGCCACAGACAAGGCCACCAGCGGCTGGTCCCTCGGGGGTGGAGCCTGCTGGCCCAACGGCTCCTTTTCCAACACCCTGGCCACAAGGGTCGTTTATTTCTCAAGCCACAGTTGCACCAGCAGGGGAAGCTTGGGCTGGGGCCGTTGGCAGCTCAGGGAACTGGACCCAGAGGGGAGCCTCCCACTAACCCAGGCTGGACTATGAACCCCCTTCCCAAGGCACCTGCCCGCAGGGCCCAGGCACCAGCACAGCCACCAAGGGGCATGAACTGCCCTGCCCCATAGTCCCCGGGGGCACCACTTGGGCACAGAGGGGGTGGGCAGACAGACGGTCTCCTCAGGAGTATTAGACATTCAGTGGGTCCCTCCCAAGACCGGATGGCCGTGTGACCCCAAACACCCACCCCCTAGCTGTGCCTTCAGTCCTATTGCTATGGAGCCGTCGCTCGCTGGACAGCACTGGGAGCTGCCGAAGGACGGGGGGTGTCTGGGAGCCTGGGCCCAAATGTGATCCAAGCTGGCCCTTCCTGTTCTCTTACCCCTCCTGGCATCTACAGCCTGCCCCCATTAACCCTGTGTTAGAACAATAGTGTGCCCCTTTGGGGCCCCATCCCTGTGTGCCGAGCGCCCTTGGCCAGCCAGGTGCTGGAGAGAAGCAGCTCGGTCTTAGCACAGGCCATTTCATCGTGCCCCTTAGGGCCAGGTGTGGCACCGTGGGTGAGCCCTGCCTCAGTTTCCCCTCACCTGGGAAGAAGACTTTCCAGTTCCAAACAGCAAAACCCGTTTGGATGGGACCATCACAAGCCAAACCTCCATCCCAATGTCCCCAGGAGGCTGAAGGGGGCAGAGAAGCTGCTGGCGTGGGGCTCTCGGGTACATTTCTCTGTCCCAGACCCACCCCAAACCTCCATCAGTCCTGGATCCTAGTGAAACACCAGATGGTTTGGCAATGGTGGTGCTGTGTTTCTGCCAGGCCCTGAGGGGTGCAGGGTGCTTTCCAGAGGGAAAATCTTCCCCTGTTGAACCCCAGTATGGAACGTACATGTATGTGCCAGGCTCCAATCTAGAACGCCACCCCCGAGTGTGTAGCGGCTGACAGTCTAGAACCCCTGCCCCTCCTGAGTGTGCTCCGGGCCCCTATCTAGATCCCTCAACCTCTGTGTGCATGTGGCTCCTATCTAGAACATCTGCCCCACCCAGAGCATGCGCCTGGCTCAAATCTAGAACCCACACCCCGTCCTGACTCTGCTCCACACTCCAATCTAGCACCCTCTCACTTCTTAGCGACCTCTGTGCTTCAGTCTAGAACCTCTTACCCATCCCCGAGCAAGCATTGACCTCCAGTTTAGAACCCCCACTCCACCCAAGCACACTCTAAGCTCCCCACTAGAACCTCTCCCCACCCTGGGATGACCTTAGAGTGAGGATTCCCAACTGGAGCAGGTCCACTGACGTCAGGGCTGATTGGCACCCGCTGGGACCTGCCCGATGTCCCATTTCATTGCACAGTGCGGTTGGCACAGACAGCGGCAACCTGATCTCGCTGAGCGACAGATGGACGTGTTCAGCCCCATCCCCAGCTGTCTGTGTCTGGCCTGACAGGGTGGAAGAGAGCCAGACACATGGACAGAGATGCTGGTGCTTGTGAAAGGTTTTCCTAGGGTGTAACCTGGAAGTGGGGTACCGTTGAGCCCTCTGTGCTCCCTCTTACACTGTGCTGCTGTGAAAAGCTGCAAATCCCTCCAGGTGCTGCACTTATACAGGCAAAAATCAGATCAAAATGATTAGACGGCTGGAGGGGTGTCATAAACAGATAGTTAAGGGTTAAAGTCTCTTTTACCTGTAAAGGGTTAACAAGCTCAGTAACCTGAGGAACACCTGACCAGAGGACCAATCAAGGGACAGGATAATTTCAAATCTCTGTGGAGGGACGGCTTTGTCTGTGTTCTTTGTTTGAGTTGTGTGCTCTCTTTGGATCTAAGAGAGACCAGACATGTCTCCAAGTTCTCCTGGAGTATTTCCTACTATCCAGTATAGTGAGTATTAGTTAAAAAGGCGGATTAGTCTTTGGAGTTGCTTTCTATATTTGCAATTGTGTGTTTGCTGGATAAATTCTTTATTCCTGATTGCTGTTACTTTGCTTTTACTGAGAAGGAAGGGAGAGGGGGAATTCTCACCAGTTTTATAAGTTAGACCCTGTATTTTTGCATCCTGGTAATACAGAGAGAGTGTACTTTTTTTTCTTTCTTTAATAAAATCTTTTCTTTTTTAGAACTTGATTGAGTCTTCTCTTGTTTGCATTTTCAAGGAAAGGGGAGGGAGAGGTGAATCCCTCTTTGTTTGATTCAAGGATTTGACTCGGTGTGTAATCTCTCCGGAGCAGGCTGCAGAGAGGGAAGGCGGGAGGGGAACTGGCTGTTTCTCTCTCTCTGGTGAGATTCAAGGTAGTTTGCATCTGTGTTACCAGGGAAAGTTTTGGGGGAACAGGAAGTGTGTCAGACACTTAGAAAACTAACTGGTGGCAGCGAGAACCAGATCTAAACTAGAATTTTAGTTTAGAGGAGTCCATGCAGGTCCCCATCTTGGAACCCAACAGCTCCAAGTGGGGGGAAAACCTATGACAAGGGGCCTGGGGACTTCTGAGGAGAGGCTGAGGGAATTTATTTAGTCCGCAGAAGAGAAGAATGAGGTGGGATTTGATAGCTGCTTTCAACTACCTGAAAGTGGGTTCCAAAGAGGATGGATCTAGACTGTTCTCAGTGGTAGCAGATGACAAAACAAGGAATAATGGTCTCAAGTTGCAGTGGGGGAGATTTGAGTTGGATATTAGGAAAAACTTTTTCACTAGGAGGGTGGAGAAGCAATAGAATGGGTTACCTAGGGAGGTGGTGGAATCTCCTTCCTTAGAAGTTTTTAAGGTCAGGTTTGACAAAGCACTGGCTGGGATGATTTAGTTGGGGATTGGTCCTGCTTTGAGCAGGGGGCTGGACTAGATACCTCCTGAGGTCCCTTCCAACCCTGATATTCTATGATTCTATGATCCATAGGCAGGGACGCACCCAGCCAAGTTACATGAATTCTTCTCCCACCCACTCAGGAACGAAGAACCGAGAGGATCCAGCCAATTCCCCGCAGCTCTCCGTCCTTGGATCCCATGTCTGTACCATCCTGCCCTAGTCAGAGGCCTGGCCAGTGTAAATTGATAACTCAGTCCATTCTGCCCTCGATGTGGAGAGGACATGCACCAGCTTGTGTACACTGAGCAGATTCCCCAAGGTCTTCAACCAAAACGCATTGTTTTAGGTAAAATATAAAACAGATTTATTAACTACAGAAAGACAGATGATAAGTGATTGTAAATAGTGGGTGTAGAGATCAATGTTGGTCACATATCAAATAAAACTAATTTGCAGTCTTAGTTCTATAAACTAAACAGGATTTGAACCAGGCAGTGTCTCACCCTGCGCAGCCTTTTATTTCCATTTTAAATTAACCATGTTTCCCTGAGCTTAGTGATGGCGGCTACAGTTTTAAATTCAACAGAGTATTCTCTGTTTGTTCTACATCGGGACCCATGGGAACAACGCAGGCCACAGAATCTCACCCACCCACTCCTGTAACAAACCCCTAACCTATGTCTCAGCTATTGAAGTCCTCAAATCGTGGCTTAAAGACTTAAAGATGCAGAGAATCCTCCAGCAAGTGACCCTGCCCCACACTGCAGAGGAAGGCAAAAAACCCTTTACCGCATGTGTTTCCTATTCTGTTACCAGGGCCGGCTCCAGACACCAGCCTACCAAGCATGTGCTTGGGGCGGCACCTTGGGACGGGGCGGCGATCGGGGTTTGTTCTTGGGTTTTTTTGGTTTGGCTGGGCGGCACTGGGGGGAGGCGGGGCTTGGGAGGCGTGGCGCCATGCTGGGGGGGCGGGGACTTGGGCGGCACGGCACTCGGGAGGGCGGGGACTTGGGCGGTACGATGCGACACTTGGGGGCGGGGACTTGGGCAGCGCGATGCAACGCTCGGAGGGGGCAGGGACTTGGGCGACGCGACGCTCGGGGGGCGGGGACTTGGGCGATGCGACGCTCGGGGGGCGGGGCGCAACGCTCGGGGAGGGGGCGGCGCTCTTTGTTTTCGCTTGGGGCGGCAAAAATGTTAGAGCCGGCCCTGTCTGTTACCTCTCTGATCAACTGTTACAACACCCGCAACAACCAAAAAGAATATAAAAAGAAGACTACAAGAACGTTAATACTTATAAGGTAATGCAAAGCATAAGTCCACATCGAGTTCCAAAAGCTGCTTATAACTATGTACCACTTCCTAACTGTCAGGGTGGTTAGGCACTGGAATACATTGCCAAGGGGGCTTGTGGAATCTCCATCACTGGAGATTTTTAAGAGCAGGTTAGACATTCCCATACCAGGGATGGTCTAGATGGGGCTGGTCCTGCCATGAGTGCAGGGGACTGGACTAGATGATCTCTCGAGGTCCCTTCCCGTCCTGGGATTCTATGATTCTATTAAATGTGAATGTTCTATCAAGTATATATGTGTCTTATGGCATTAATCATTGTCACATGCTGTCATATGTATGTGACAGGGCACTTATAATCTAGTCATCCCTTGATAATGAGATAACACTGACTCTGTCAAGGGGGGGAAATGTAGCCAAGGGTTTTAGTTTGGTTTTCATTTATTGTGTGATGTTATGATTACATTCTATATACTCCTTATATGTTAATCAGAATTTGATTTATAGAATTAGAAAACACTAAAATGAAGCAATATTTAAAGGAACTAGGTAATAAGTCAGACAAGCTGAAATGCAAGAAGCCTGTGGGCTAAGGCCTGCAAGATTTTAGCTTAGCTATTTTAAGCCTGGAATATAAAACGTGGTGTAAGTTGGTAACCTAAAAAGAACCCGATGCCCTAAACTTCTATGAAAAGAGGCAGAAACGGGTAATATTGAGAAAGTCAAAGTGGGAAAGCTAAATTTAAATCATAAAAATGCTGTAACAACAAAATGTGCTTGTAAAACGTGCCTTAAACCGCAAGACAAAGGCGGGACATCAACCTACCCAGCCTACAGAATTCGGGGTCCCTCGTGTCTCCAGGGAACATAGACCGATAAGAAAGAGAGGGACGATGCTGTCATGTACATGTGCCGAATGTAGGTATAGAAAGTGTCACAGTATCAAAAAGGGTGCCCAAAGTAGGCAAACTGAGCTTCCTACAGGAAACTCCAGCAGGAACCACTTCCACAGTAACAATCAATCCATGCAAGGGCCGACGGAGTTTGAGAGGGCTGACAGATTCTAATGCTGGCTAGGAGGATGTAATTATGTCTATAGTCATAATTAGTGCATGGCACATATCTTGATTTGGAATTTGATGTGCTGTAGCTTTTATGATTTTATTGCCAACTTTAATAAAACTGCTAAAAGAGAGATCCTCTTGTAATTGTGTGTGTTACTTGCCTATGATTTCCTGTGTTCCTATGGGCACCAGATCTAGAACAAAGACAACTTGCTTGAACTTGAGACTGTAGCCACCAGAGCTCAACCCAGGGAAATGTGATTGACGTTAAACAGAATGAAAGGCTCCAGATTTGGTGCTGAAACCCAGGACCATAGAAAACGCAAGAAGCCATAAAGAACACGTGGAACCATAGTAAACACAGAAACCCAATAAGAAACAGAGGTTTTAAGAAAAAAAATATATATCTAGGTGGAAAGTCATACTGGGAGACGTCCTGCTTTTGCTTATGCCTGCTTGCATTCTATGTTTGTCTGTCTGGGTAATGTTGTCAACATTGAGGTCAGGGGAAGAAAATAGAAATTGCAATTGTGTAAGGGACCCTTGAATTCACGTATGGGTAAAAGCCCCCTACCAGGCGTGGCAGAGTGGGTCGGACACTTCGCCGTCATTTGTCAATAATAAGCAACAAGCACCCCCCCACACACACACACCGTATTAATTAATAAGCTCCCCAAACTTTAAACTCCTCTGGACTACGCTACTGATGGAGGATCAAGGAAATCTTTGTGGGCTTGCCTTGGTCACTGCCCCTCCTCTCCGTGTGCTCCAGCTGTAAAACACCCGAAGGAGAAGCATCCGACGAAGTGGGTATTCACCCATGAAAGCTCATGCCCCATACGTCTGTTAGTCTATAAGGTGCCAGAGGACTCTTTGCTGCTTTTGAAGGAGAAGTAAGCACCACAAACCCTTCTCAATTTAAAAAATCAAATCAAATCCCTGTAACCATTTTGGGAGCAAGGAAGGGAGGCCGGCCACATTTCCAAAAGAAATAGGGAACAAAATAAATTACCCAGTCAGGCATTTATTGCAACAATTCCAACTCCACAAACGTCCTGGGAGGCCTTTGTGCGAGATGACATTAAAGCCTGTGGGGGAGAATTAGTTAAAAACTACTGGAGTGCTTGGGGCCCCTAGAGATCCCTGAAATTGATGGTATTTCCTCTTTGAAAAGGAAAAGGCGGGGGGGAAAAGGCTTAAGAGGTGAAAGAAATAGCCCTGGATTGTGTATCTATAGCATGTAATATCCTATGGAAAAGCATTTAAAAGAGAGGTAAAACAACTGCAGAAGGTAAAACAAGCCTTATGCAAAGAGCAGAAGTCTAGTTAGACATTGAAAAAACAACTCAGTAGGGTAAGGGAGGTCAATCCTGTACTCCTTAATCAAAGGAAGAGTTTGGCAAGAGACTTAACTTACAGTAAGGAACACCTGCAAGAGGCTGGTTATAAAATTATGGAGTGAAAAAGAAGCCACGTGGCAGGAACATTTGTTTGGGCAAGAAGTAAAAACAGCAAAGCTGGGTCACAAAATGCAGGCAATAAAGCAAACTCGTGACATTTTAGAGGATCTGTAGCCACAGGTAATAGATAGTGAAGGAGGAAATGGACAGATCCCTCAAGTACATGTGCAGGATAATTGCATGGAGATGATGTTGCCACCTGTATATGTTGTAAATATAATTCCAGTTATTCCAGTGGCTGTGGTGGAACCTGGGAATGACCAACCCACAGCAAGCGGAGGTAGAATCTCACCCCCACTTACCAGGCTGAAAGCTAAAATCAGACAGAAAGAGCAACAGGAAACAGAACAATCTGGAAAGTTAGGAACAGCAATTAGTATCTATAATGAAAGAGGGGGGGAAAAGAACAGAATACGGGTAAGCCAAATATCTTGCAAGCCCATCCACAATGGGGTCATTTATTGCAAGAAACTCAGGGAGCTGTAGAAGTTGCTGTAAAAGCCTGTAAGGATGAAATTCTGGATATCAGTATCTCTCAAGAAAGACAAAAGTCTTTGCAATCTAAAAGTCACTTTAATCTCTCTAAGCCACTCAAGTCAGGAGCCATAATAAAAAGAACAAGTGGCATCATTCATTTGAAATCTAACATGCCCATTGTAGCCCAAGACACTTTAGAGCCCAAACCAGAGCCTCCACATGCACCCAAGCCAGGCAGGAGTGACTTTGGTAGCTAACATGAAGCAATGGGAAGGCAAGTCACCGCATACGTTTCACAATAGACTTTCAGCCGCTTGGCTCTCTAATGAAATGCCTGGTAAGGAAACAAACCCACAATGTATTAATTTGTTTGTTAACAATTCTTCACCAGCAGTTTGGGGTAAAGTAATAATGCATTAACCCTGGAAGCACTCTGCCAGGAGAGCTGGACTAATTGTCTAAAGCTTAGAGTTATATTCAAACCCAACCAAGAAATCCCAAGAGAAATCGGCCTCCTGTTGCAATTGTTCAAGGAGCCTCTGATAAAGCAGTAGTTAAAGGAAAGGTCCAGACAATAATAGTTAAAAAGAACCATAAGCCCCAAAACTCAGCAAAATGTCCAATATTGCAAGAAGGCCCTGGTAGTGGTCTCACTGCCAAACCTGTGCCAGGGGTATTCATTAATCAGGTACAATTCACACATATCCCTGCTGTGTTATATTTGTCTAATTGGCAAATGAGAAAATTCAGTTATTGCAGACACCAAAGTGGCATCTTTCTTCTCAGTAATCCTTGGGGATAAGATTACCACTTATCAACCACAGGTGCAGGATATAGCTAATTTGGGTTTAAAACTAGACAATAATAATTGAATGAATTGGTTTTGCTTAGTCTGGAAAAGAGAAGACTGAGAGGAGCCATCACAACAGTAAAAGGTTGTTACAAGGAGGAGGGAGAAAAATGATTCCTTAACCTCTGAGGATAGGACAAGAAGCAATGGGCTTAAATTGCAGCAAGGGCGGTTTAGGTTGGACATTAGGAAAACTTTCCTAACTGTCAGGGTGATTAAGCACTGGAATAAATTGCCTCGGGAGGTTGTGGAATCTCCATCACAGGAGGTTTTTAAGAGCAGGTTAAACAAACACCTGTCAGGGATGGTCTAAAGATGGTACTTTGTCCTGCCATGAGTGCAGGGGACTGGATTTGATGACCTCTCCAGGTCCCTTCTTGTTCTATAATTCTATGATTCTCTGATCTCTATGCTCCTCAAAAAAAACCCAAAACAAGCCCACTGGAAATTCTATGGAGGATTACAGAATTGTTTGGTACAGAAATGTCAATTAAAAGTAAGGTGAATGTTAAAAAAATCAGAAAGCACATCAATTACGTATTCCAGAAAATAAACCGGGCTCCTGGTGGGGTGTCCGTGCCTGTCCTGTTGCCCCTCTCTCCCCTCTCTTGCTGGACGCCAGGCAGCGCCCTTGCAGTGCCAATGGCGGACACAGCTGCTGGCAGCCCCTGGGAAGAAGCCAGGGAAGGGAGCGGCAGGCCAGGGGGGGTCTCTCACGTCCACTGCCAACCATTTCCCTGCAGCAGATGGGACCCTCCCCAACCAGCCCACAGATCCCTTGCCAGCAAACAGGAGCAGCAGGGCAGGGACCCGTCCACCAGCCAGATAAGGTAACCCAGCCATGAGCAGGACTGCCCCAGCTCCGAGTCTCCCCCCACGCACTCCCCCCTACACACACACCCCAATCCCCTTCCCTGAGCCCTCCGCACCCGCAGCCCCCTTCCGTGACTCCTGCACCCCCCACACACAACCAGCCCCCTGCCCTGAGCCTCCCACACCCCCCAAACCCCTGCTCTGACCCCTACATCTCCCCACACCTAGCCCCTTCCTGGACTGAGCCCCACCCCAGCTTCCTCCCCTGACTCTTGCATCCCCCCACACACCCAGCCCTCTGCCCTGAGCCCCCCAAAGCCCCCAATCCCCTGCCCTGAGCCTCCCCACATCCCCCCCTGCCCTGAGCCCCCCACCACCCCCAACAACCTGCCCTGAGCTCCCCCACACCCACACACAGCCCAGCCCCCAGCCCCCTGCACCCCACACTTAAATTTCTAACAGGTACTGTCGTATTGCAACACCCCCACCCCGATCCTCTGCCCTGAGCCCCCCACTGTGACAGGACAGTACCTGTAAGAAATTTAAGTTACTTTCACCCCTGCCCACAAATAACTTGTTGCTCTCAAAAGGGGCATCAATGAATCTGTAGGTGAAACATGTTTGAGGTAATAACCCCACTATGTGGTCAGCTGGAAAGGTACCAACAAAACTTATTGGCAGTAAATGTAACACAAGTATCATGTCCAGTACAGCTAATTGCATGGAAAGCTCCTATGAAGCAAATAGCCTATGCAGGAAAGAAACAGTATTGTGCAGTACCCAATCAGAAAGAATTCTGTCATGGTCAATGCTGATTTATGGTCACAAATCCAATTTTTTGTTTTAAAAAACAAATAATAGATTATCAGTGTTGGAAGGGACTGCAAGAGGTCATCTAGTCCAAACCCTGCTCAAAGTGGGACTAACCCCCACAGGGCCCCATCAAAGATGGAACTCACAAGCCTGGATTTAGCAGGCCAATGCTCAGACCACTGAGCTATCCCTCATTTTCAGGTGACTATCTGCTATCCAAGGCCTAAAATAGCTAAGCTAAAGCCTTTCAGCAGGCCTCAGCCCACAGTCTTCTCCTGTTTCAGTTTGCCTGACTTATTAGTTAGTTTCTCAAAATATTGCTTCATCTTATACTATTATAATCCTATAAATCAATTCTGATGAACATATAAGGAGTCTATAGAATGGAATCATGACATCACACAATAACTAAATACCAAACTAAAGCCATTGGCTACACTCCATAGATGGTCGAGTTCCTCCCTACATAGGCTGCTATTCTCCTTTGCAGCCTGGAACCACCTCCCCTGTTCACACACTTTGTTCTCCAGACGTGCTTCCCGGTGTTGAGTTGTGGTGGGGCGAGAGGCCAAAGGTCACTTCCCTTTCTTTATAGGCTCTCCCAGTTGCTGGAAAAATCTTTTGCTATGACATGAGTCAAGCCCTGTCCATTGTCTATGGGCTCCCTGTGAGAAGCCTTCATTAGACACACATGATAGTCCTTGGGAGTGTGCATTCCCCTTAATGGGCCATCAGCACTATCTGGCTTCTCCACTGTTGTGCCTGAAAGACTGGTTGTGGGTGTTTCCAACCTCCCAACATCTTCCAGTGACACACACCACCCACAACTTCATAACTGCCCATACAATGACAGCACATACAATCCACCAGGACATTAGTGTTCAACAGATCAAGCCCTTTCAAATGATGTCTCACAAGGCTCACTGTGTACACAACAGAGCCGAATTCTATCACCATGGTAAATATGGGGGTGCCAGTGAACTGCCTTGGAGCACAGAGGGTCACAGCGCCAGACACAGGGACAGAGATGTGAGGCCCCAGGCCTTGCACATGAGGAGGAGAATCAGGAACTTCTCCCCAGCATGAGACAAACCAACCCACCTGGACAGGGCCAATGCTCCAGCCTGGAGTCTGCGCTGGCCGGTGTTCACCACCTCCCATCCCCCACCATGTCTGCCCTGCCCCTTGCCACCTCCCATCCTGGTCCCCCGTCTGCCCCACCCCTCCTGGCTCAGCCCCACAATATTTCCTTTCAAGGCAATATTGAATGAATTAGCTGAGTCCCACCTAGTGCCACCTCCCCTGCCACTGGTCTGGTCACGGGGACAGCAGGAGTGGGCACCGCCCCTCTGCAGCATGGGGGGCTGGAAAGAATGGGGCTATAAGAAGAGGGGCTGGGAGCTGAGAGCCCATCACTGGGGATCTGGTGTGAGCATCTGTCAGTGAGTGACGGCACCTCCTACTCCTGCCCTATGGAAACCATGGTGAGTACCCGCTGCCCCTCACCTCCTGCCCCATGGAAACCCTTGTGAGTCCCTCCCACTTCCTCTTGCCCCATGGAAACCCTGGTGAATCCCCACTGCTTCCTCCTGCCCTATGGAATCCCAGGTGAGTCCCCTTTGTTCCCCCGCCCCGGCCCATAAAGCCCCATGGAAGACCTGTCTGTCATTCACACCCCACCCCATCAATCTCCAGGGGGTTATCCCCTGCCCCCTCTCCTGTCGGTAGCACACCAGGGGCTAGCGGATGTGGGTTGGTGGCTCTGGGTTGTTCCCAGGCTCAGGGGTGCTGACACGGTGGGGTTCTGTGCAGGTGTCGAGACGGATGCTCAGGGCTGAACTCCTGTTGCTGCCACTTCTCCTCTGCTTCGGGCCAGAGACTGTCGGGAGCATCAACCCGGCCGCACTCAGAGAAACTGTGGATCATGCAGATAAGTGAGTGAGACGCCAGTGGGGCATTTCCCATCTGGCCTCCTCGGGTGGTAAATGAAGGAAAACCAGGGGAAGATGCTTCACGTTTGCTCTGTGTGATTTTCTATGGCATAGGTGGCTCAGTGCATGGCAGAGCTGGGAGGGGTGATTTTGGAGTGCAGGGGGAGCTGGGGCTCGGAGCTGGGAAGGGTGATTCTGGGATGCAGGGAGAGATGCAGCCTGGAACTGGAAGAGGGGTAATTCTGGGGGTGCACCGGGCTGGGGTTGTGTATCTCATTAATATTGTGAAAAACTGGTTGGAAACTGGAATTCCAATTCCCTCAGAAATTCAGAAATTTCTATTTTCTTTTCAGTCCAAATTAGTTACTAAAATTTGAAAACTTGCACGGAATGGGATTTCCAAATTTTGTTTTAGAATTTTGTTTTGTTATATTGAAACATTTGGTTATGACATTATTTTATATTTTTACTTATATTATATTACTGTTTATAATATACAGGTGAAATATTATATTATATAGCAGGAAAGTCAAGTTGCTAAAGCTGAAATGGAAATATTTTGATCTTGCTGAAATGAAATATTCAGATATGGTCCAACTGAAATCTGGTTTTAATTTTTCCAAAACAAAATTTGGAAATCCCCAAGAATTACTCCTCTTCCAGTTCCAGGCTCCATCTGCCCCTGAATGCCACAATCACCCTTCCCAGATGCGAGCCCCAGCTCCTTCTGCACCCATACACAGGGGAAGCAGACAATGCTCACCACTCCCAATAAGGCAGATGGATTTTTCCTGGGGGCCAGTCAGGGCCAGGTCATCTGGGGCTCTAGCTGCTGCATTGAGGGCTGGCAGGGTGCTGGTAGTTCTGATCTTCGGCTGTTCCCTGCAGTTAGCCTCTAAAGAACTGCGTTCCTTTTGGACCCCAGTTTATGTAGTGAAACTTGAGTTGGGCTTAGCTGTACTTGAACCAATCGTTAACTGAAATGCTACACAATCATGTTTTTCACCAATCCTAGCCCATTACAAAACAATTCTTTACCCAATCATAACCTGCCACCTTACTTGATTTAAATCTTGTAAAATTAGTTCTGCAACTGACAGAAACAATCAAAGAACCAGACAGAGACCATCTAGATAAAGAGTAGAGAAGTGGGGGACTATAAAGGCAGGGGTGGCTCTAGTTTTTTTGCCGCCCCAAGCATGGCAGTCAGGCAGCCTTCGGCGGCGCGCCTGTGGGAGGTCTGGTGGTAACGTGGATTTGGCGGCATGCCTGCGGGAGGTACGACAATAAGTGGGTTTCTTGCCAGACTGTTGAATGCTGTCAAATAAAGTTTTCTTTAATGATCTTAAGATCTGGTGATGGTGGGGACTGTTAGCACAGGAATGCTGCCTTAACAGCCCAATCTTACATTTTTTTTTATTTAGAGGGAATATGACTCTTTGCTTCCTGGGCTGCTGCTTATTGCTGAAAAAGGCCTCAGACCTTACAGATTAGTGCCGTGTCCTCACTCAGTTATGAGCCCCCAAGCTTCCCCAATTCAGCTGCACAAGGCCACTTCAGGCAGAGGTGGAATGAGAACCCAGCTCTCTAACGTGGCAGACATAAAGCCTTTCACACTGAATGGGCCACCTATAGGTGCCATTGTCAGCCTCCCTTTAATCACAATCACAATCCCCTCACAGAGCTGGGGGGAGAAATGAGGAGCCCTGATCTCCAGTGTTCTTCAGCTCTCCAGCAAATCGCTGTGTATCCTGCGGCCAACTGTGTGTCACGTCCCTCTCTTGGGGTGGCTCCGCATAAAAGCTCCGGCTTGTTCCTGGAGCTCAAGCGGTAACGCTCAGCCCTGTGGGGCTGACGGACCAAAGCTCACACCAGGCTGATGATCCCTGGGGGCACCTGTTGCAGTTTTTTCTAAAACCACCCTCCAGGTTTATTTCATTCTCCCAGGGAGCAAACATTCCCTAATCCAGGCTGGAGCCCTGAGAGCCTAGAACTGGCTAGTGATGGCGCCATGTGTGACCCACCCCAAGTTTGCCGCTCGGTGCTGGGGGCAGAGCTATTCAGAGCCCCCTGTCTCCTCACTGCCCTTTGCTTTGCCTTCCCTCAGGGATGGGTTGGCTGTTCAATACGCCTTCGCCATCAGCCTGGAGAAAGCCAGTTGTGAGAACCCATCTGGTCTGGAACAGGTGCTGCGCAGGAACAAGCTGTGGGACATGCAGGCGGCCATTAACCCAGAGGGTGTCCTGTACGACCCAGACGAAGGGCCCATTGTGGCTGCCCGGATGCAGCGCCTGGGCAGGGCGGGGGAACACGCCGAGTGGCGCCTGCTTCAGGGCGACCGGAACAGCCCCGTGCAGAAGCTCCTGGCCCGGACCTACAACGAGAGAAGCTGCCTGATCTTCTTCACCGTCCGCTCGCCCTGTGCGGGGACGTGCCTGCTGGTGAAGAGGCCCCACAACATCCTACGGATGGTGAGCGACACCTTCCGCCCCATCAACCACAACTACCAGGCCTTCATCTTCCGGCAGATCTACCGTCAGGACCGGGACCTGGATCCTCAAAGCCTGCTGGAGGCCTGGCACCAGCTGCCCAATGTGCCCCTGCTGCGCTGTGACACCAACGGCTGCAGGGACTGCAGAGGGAACGACCCCAGCCCCGACCCCAGCGCCTGCCTGGACGAGATTCGAGCCATGAGGCAGCCGCTGCACCCACCTGGCAAGGAGCAGGAGGAAGAGCAGGGGGCAGAGGGGAGAGCAGAGGATGTAGGGGAGATCAGGGGGCACCTTGGGAGGATTGGGGAGATGGTGGGTCAGGGGGCACCATTGGAGGGCTGGGGGGACAGCAGGGCAGAGGGCGACATCGTAACATTGGGGGAATGGCCGGACATTGATCTTCGTCGGAGGCGTTGGGGTAGACGGCGCGGTTGGTGGCCTAGGAGACGGGGTAGGAGGGGCCGTTGGTGGCGGGGGTAACGGTGGGGCTGAGGGTGCTGCAGGAGAGTTGGGGGCATGGCAGGCCAGGGGGTGCCATTGGGGGGAAGGGGGATGGAGGGTTAGGACGCTCCATCGGAGGGTTGCGGGGTTGGGGTTACAGGGCATGGGACACTGTCAGGGGTTGGGGCAGCAGTCACTGTTGGAGGGTTCGGGGACATGGGAGGATACAGGGGGTGGAGGGGGTGGGATATTTCTTTTCTCAAGGCCTGTGATTTTGCAGAGTCCCCCAATCCTGAATGATTAACACCAATAAAATTTTGGAGCCTCCTGGGGCCTCGTGTCTCTGTCCCTGTGTCTGTCTCCCTCCCCTCTGTCCATGCGTCTGGACTTTACACAGTGTGGGAGGCCTCCCAGCCTCCCTGGCAGTGCCCCCTTCATCGGGCCATGGCTGGCCCCCACTTTTTGCCTGGGGCTCCCCCTGAGCCCAGACCCCTGGTAGAGTCACCCCCTTGGGAGCGAGGCCGGGCAGCCTTTGCCAGACACCCAGCTCGCTATGGATGAACCTGGCCATCTGCTGCCATCTACTGGTGAGGTGGAGGTAGACTCTTGAAAAACACTCTGGGCAGGCCCCAGTTTGCATGTTTCCTGCCAGCCCCGCACTGGCTGGA
This sequence comes from Mauremys reevesii, assembly GCF_016161935.1. Classification (NCBI taxonomy): domain Eukaryota; kingdom Metazoa; phylum Chordata; order Testudines; family Geoemydidae; genus Mauremys; species Mauremys reevesii. The sequence continues at coordinate 18,074,172 of NC_052644.1, forward strand.
TCAGACGGGGGGAAGCTCAGCGGGGGCTGAGAGGGGTCGGGGCAGATCTGCCCTGTGTGCTCTGGGCGGGTCCATGAGATTGGCCGGCACGCGCCGCACCACGGGAACTGCTGGGCAACACGCCCTGGCTCCAGCGCTGGGCACACGTCCACCTGCAGTGGGACGTGTAGGTGCCCCGTCACTCCACGGGGACCTGCAGCTCCCCGGCCTGACGGGACGAGGTTCCAGCTCTGCTATTCAACAGTGGAGAGGAAGAAGGAGGTACAACTGGTGTGTCAAGCCTTCAAAGGGCGCACGCGCACACACACCATCAAGTACACACACCTATCCCCAACCTCTCTCAGTTCACAACAGTCAGTGGCTGGAGGCTCTGAGGTGCTGCGCTGGGGATGGGGGACGAGAACAGGGGACAGGAGAGCCGGTTAGACAGAAACCTGGGCCTGCCCTGGTTTGGTGAGTCGTACATGCCTGTTCGTTTCATCCGCTTCTTCCCTTGAGCCAGATTCATCTGCTTGTAAACAAGGCCGGGATCCGCTGACGGGGACAGGTGGGTGGTAAAGGCCACGGCTAGGGTCAGGTGCCTGTCGCTAAAGCCCAGTGGTCATGGTACATGTGGTACATGTAGGTACCAATGACATAGGGAAGGCCAGGGGAGAGGCCCTGGAGGCTAAATTCAGGCTGCTAGGTAAGAGATTGAAGTCCAGGACCTCCCTGGGAGCATTCTCTGAAATGCTTCCAGTTCCACATGCAGGGCCAGTTAGACAGGCAGAACTGCAGGGTCTCATTGCGTGGATGAGATGATGGTGTAGGGAGGAGGGGTTTAGATTTATTAGGAACTGGGGAAACTTTTGGGAAAGGGGGAGCCTCTACTGAAAGGATGGGCTCCACCTAAACCAAAATGGAAGCAGATTGCTGGGACTTGACATTAAAACGGTCGTGGAACAGTTTTTAAACTAAGGGTTGGGGGAAAGCCAGCAGGTGCGGAGGAGCACGTGGTTCAATCCTCTCTTAGAGGAGGATCTATTAATAGAGAATCTCTATGTCTTAGTGAGGAGAAGAGGATGGAAAATGATAAAATACAGGCAGGGTCTGATCAGAAACAGAGAAATGAAAAAAAGTCCCATTCAATTACATCAGTGGTTCTCAAATGTTTGTACTGGTGACCCCTTTCACATAGTAAGCCTCTGAGTGCCACCCCCCCTTATCAATTAAAAACATGTTTTTTTATATATTTAACCCCATTATAAATGCTGGCAGCAAAGCGGGATTTGGAGTGGAGGCTGACAGCTCACGAGCCCCCATTTAATAACCTCGCAACCCCCTGAGGGGTCCCGACCCCCAGTTTGAGAACCGCTGTATTACATCATGTAATAGCAGATAGCTAAAAGGAGACCAATTTTTATAGTGCTTATATATCAATGACAGCTGTGGGATCCTCAATGTCTCGGTTATGGGGTAGGAGGAATAAAGTGTTGTTACCCTGATTATGTGAATGAAGGACTATGAGCCTGTTATATGACAGAGGGAGTCACAATCAACTAAGTAGCACTCGCCAGGCAAGGGGCATGGGTTCCAAAACTCAGTGAATTGAGAGAGGTTGGGGGTAAGTGAGTATGAGATTTTTTCCTTCCAGTGTTGAATAGCAGAGCTAATTTTGATTCTCTTAAGAATCTAACTAAGAGCTGCTGAGCTGAATTTCTTTTGTGCCAATGGTGCACCAGCACTGGGGCTCCCCTACTATGAATCTGAAATCACTCAAAGAGTTACAATTACTGAGCTAAGGTCACTGAGTGCTGTGTTAACTAGTGGGGGTGCCTGAAAATATATTGTTAAGTAACTAGCAGATTAGTTTGCAGGATGGTTGGAGTGGTTCATGGGTCGGCTGGTGGAGTAGAGCAGCTTGTGGGAGGGTTAGAGCAGCCCACGGAACAGCGAGTGGAGCAGAGCAGAGCAGTTTGCGGGGACGACTGGAGGAGCAGAGCAGCTAGTGGAGAAGAGCTGTTTGTGGTGATGGCTGCAGTAGACCTCCACGGAGAGGCGGGGCAGTTGGCTTCGGCCCACGTAAGGTGCCCCTTAACACCCTGTGTGCCCCACCCCCTCCCCCAGTTCTGCCCAGGCTGGGGGGGGGGGTAAAACTCTGCAGATGAACTTTTGAACTCTGGGGCAGCACTGACCAGGGACAGAGACTTTTGGGTTGTTGGACTTTGGGGTGACTTAAGACCCTAAGGGAAAAGGACATTGCCCAACTTACTTGGAGGTGGGTCTTTTGCTCATGGTTTGTGTTATGAATCCTGTTTGTGGTATGTCCCCAATGTAATGCCGCATTGTTTCCCTCCGTCATTAAAAGGATTTTGCTACACTCAGACTCCGTGCTTGCGAGTGGGGAAGTATTGCTTCCTAGAGGCGCCCGTGGGCTTGGCGGGTGTAATTGTTCCAGGTCACTGGGTGGGGGCTCGAGCTGGTTTTCCATTGCGTTATTGAAACAGAACCCCTGGATACTGAACCCGGCCCTTGTTGCTGCCAATTCAGAGGGGCAGAAGGGTTACAGATATAATAGGCATCACAGAAACTTGGTGGAATGAGGATAATCAATGGGACACAGTAAAACCAGGGTACAAAATATATCGGAAGGACAGAACAGGTCGTGCTGGTGGGGTAGTGGCATTAGATGTGAAAGAAAGCGTAGAATCAAATGAAGTAAAAGTTGGAAATGAATCAAACTGTACCATAGACTCTCTATGGATAGAAATTCCATGCTCTAATAATAAGTTTATAGCAGTAGGGCTATATTACTGCCCTCCTCACCAGGACGGTGATAGTGACTGTGAAATGCTCAGGGAGATTAGAGAGGCTCTTAAAATAAAAAACTCAATAATAATAATAATGGGGGATTTCACTTATCCCCATATTGACTGGGTACGTGTCACCTCAGGACAGGATGCAGAGATAAAGTTTCTTGACCCTTAAATGACTGCTTCTTGGAGATGTATTGACTGGAAAATAGAAAGGTGCATAAACACTGGCAAACGAAGTGTAAAAATACAATTAGGAAGGCCAAAAAAGAATTTGAGTAACAGTTAGCCAAAGACTCAAAAACTATTAGCAATTTTTTTTTAAGTACACTAGAAGCCGGAAGCTGCTAAACAACCAGTGGGGCCACTGGACTATGGAGGTGCTACAGGAGCACTCAAGGACGATAAGGCCACTGCGGAGAAACTAAATGAATTCTTTGCATCGGTCTTCACGGCTGAGGATGTGAGGGAGAGTCCCAAACCTGAGACATTCTTTGTGGGTGACAGATCTGAGAAACTGTCCCAAATTGAGGTTTTGGAACCAATTGATAAATTCAACAGCAATAAGTCACCAGGACCAGGTGGTATTCACCCAAGAGTTCTGAAGGAACTCAACAGTGAAATTTGAGACTGACCAACTATAGTCTGTAACCTATCATTTAAATCATCTTCTGTACCAGATGACTGAAGGGTAGGTAATGTGACACCAATTTTTGAAAAGGGCTCCAGAGGTGATCCCAGCATTTACAGGCCGGTAAGCTGACTTCAGTACCGAGCAAACTGGTTGAAACTATAATAAAGAACAATATTGTCAGACATATAGATGAACATAATTTGTTGAGAAAGAGTCAACATGGTTTCTGTAAAGGGAAATCATGCCTCCCCAATCTACTAGAATTCTTTGTGGGGAGTCAACAAGTATGTAGACCAAGGGGATCCAGTGGATATAGTGTACTTAGATTTTCAGAAAGCCTTTGACAAGGTTCCTCACCAAAGGCTCTTACACAAAGTAAGCTGCCACACGATAAGAGGGAAGGTGCTCTCATGGATTGGTAACTGGTTAAAAGATAGGAAACAAAGGGTAGGTATAAATGGTCAGTTTTCAGAATGGAGAGAGGTAAATAGTGGTGTCCCCCAGGGGTCTGTTCTGGGCCCAGTCCTATTCAACATATTCATAAATGATCTGGAAAAGGGGATTGTGGGGCAGCTTTGCCACGGTGTGTCCCTCAGCAGGGCTGTGGGGTATCCCACCGCCTTGCTCTAGTCTGCCGGCAGTCCGGGCTCTCCGGCAGTGTGGGACGGCCAGCACACGGTCAGGGGCTCAGACCTTTCAGCAGGGGGCTGAGCCAATAGTTCAGATAGCCGCCCAGGCCCTAGATCAGGGCGGGGCAGCAAACAAATAGTCCGGGACTCAGGCCTTTCAGCAGGAGCTGAGTCAGTAGTTCAATAGCAGCCCAGGCCCTAGGTCAGGGCGGGGCAGCAAACAAGCAGTCAGAGACTCAGGCCTTTAAGCAGGGACTGAGTCTGCAGTTAAATAGCAGGAGGTCCTAGCCTCTCCAGGCCAGGGTCCTAGCCCTCCCACTCCACTGCGTCCCAGCCCGGGGCCCTAGCAGCGGCAAAGACTTGCTGCTGTCGGTGGGGATCCCGGCCGCAACACACTGACATAGGTTCAGGCAGTGCTGCAGCCAGACTGGGGTTGGCTGCCCCCAGGCTACTTCCACACTCCCCCTCGTAGGGTACCTGGGTCGTGCTAGCGTCCTTCGCTGTCTCGAACAGCATCGGCTCCTCTTCGGGGTAGCTGGCACAAGGCAGGCTCGGCTCTTCCTCGGGGTAGCTGGCACGGGGCAGGCTTGGCCAGTCCTCCTCGGGGTAGCTGACACGGGGCAGGCTCGGCTCCTCTTCGGGGTAGCTGCCACAAGGCAGGCTCGGCTCTTCCTCGGGGTAGCTGGCACAAGGCAGGCTCGGCTCTTCCTCGGGGTAGCTGGCACGGGGCAGGCTCGGCTCCTCCTCGGGGTAGCTGGCACGGGGCAGACTTGGCCAGTCCTCCTCGGGGTAGCGAGCGCGGGGCAGGCTCAGCTGGCCCGGCTCCGGCTAGCTGTGGCCTGCTGCTGTCTCCCAAGAGGGAGCTCGGTCGCAGACATCTGGCCTCTGCTGCGGCTGGTTCTTCACTGAGCTCTGCCCGTGAGCTTTTATACTTCTGGGTCTGCGCCGTGACCTCTGAGGGGCGGGCGCAGGACCCAGTGGCTCCGCTCACGTTGGTGTTAGGGGATGCTCGTCTCTCAGCAGGGCTGTGGGGTATCCGACCGCCTCGCTACAGGGGTAAACAGTGAGGTGGCAAAATTTGCAGATGATACAAAATTACAATGATAGTTAAGACCCAGACAGGCTTTGAAGGGCTAAAAAAGTATCTCTCAAAACTGGGATAGAAAATAGGACAGAAAATATCATGTTGCCTCTATAAATCCATGGTACGCCCACATCTTGAATACTGTTTGCATATGTGGTTGCCCCATCTCAAAAAAGCTATATTGGAATTGGAAAAGGTTCTGAAAATGGCAGCAAAATGATATGGAACGGCTTCCATATGACGAAAGACTAAGAAGACTGGGACTTTTCAGGTTGGAAGAGAGACGGCTAAGGGGAGATATGATTGAGGTCTATAAAATCATGACTGGTGTGGAGAAAGTAGATAAGGAATAGGCAGCAGGTTTAAAACAAATCAAAGGAAATATTTCTTCACACAACGCACAGTGAACCTGTAGAACTCCTTGCCAGAGGATGTTGTGAAGGCCAAGACTATAACAGGCATAAAAAAAAAAGCCTATATAAATTCATGGAGGACAGGTCCATCAATAGCTTTTAGCCAGGATGAGCAGGAACAATGTCCCTAGCCTCTGTTTGCCAGAAGCTGGGAATGGGCGACGGGGGATGGATCACTTGATGATTCCCTGTTCTGTTCATTCCCTCTGGGGCACCTGGATCTGGCCACTGTCGGAAGACAGGACACTGGGCTAGATGGATCTTTGGTCTGACCCAGTAGGGCCGTTCTTATGTTCTTATGTCATTTACCTTCCCTACGTAAATGTCTGAAAGCTGCAGAGGAGAGCTCTACGTACACAGAAGCAAGGTGGGTGAGGTAACATTTGTATTGACCCAGCTCCTGCTGGTGAGAGAGAAAAGCTATCAAACTGCACAGGTCAGACCTGAAGACGAGCACTGGGTAAACTCCAAAGCGTGTCTCTCTCACCAGCAGAAGCTGATCCAATAAAAGCTGTTCCTGCCCCCACCTCATCTCTCAGTATCCCGGGATTGACATGGCTACAACATCACTGTATAATACAAGGAGCCGCTGTTACTCTCTGCTTCCCCTGTTCTCCGTTTTGAGGTCTGTGTGTGCACAGGCAGCTGCCTCACCCATTGAGCTGCCCTCAGGTGCCTGAGCCGCACACCCATTAGCTATTGCCCGTGCTCTGTGCGTCACTCCCCCAGCCCTGCGCAGGGACCCTGTATCTGCCCCCCGGATGCTCTCTGCAGCTGTGTTTGTGACAGGCTCAGCCACTTGCAGCAGATCAATAAGTCAGAGCAGAAGTTAGTCCAGAAGAAGGAAAAGCTTCTGAGCGATTCCCCTGTGTGTTCAGTTCTCCCCCACCCCCCGCCCAGGGGAGAAGTGAGATATGGGTCCTGGGGGGGCACAGCCTGGGGCTACCTGGGGGGGAAGGCGTTACCTGGGGCTGCCACGCACAGGGCCAGGGTGACTGAGCCCCAGGCCAGGAGCTTCCTGCTGGATGGCATCTCCCTGGCTTGCGCTCTCCCCTTAGGGAGTTGCCAGGTGCGCCACCCCCCAGAGCCACTGGCTAACAAGGGGGTTTCACAGCTACCCGGCTGCACATTGTTTCTCTTCCACGCACCCGGATGCTCGGGGAGAGGCAAATCCTCCTGAGGCTGACATATGGCCCGGGCCCCTGCCTTTGATCAACTGCCCCGCTCCAGCTGTGCAGCCCAGACTCAGCCGCATGCTCTGATTCTTGTAACTTTGTAGAAGCCGAGCTGGGGAATGTGAGGGGGGGAATGAAGTGGGATGTGCGGGGCGGGGGCTCTGGAGCAGCGCTCAGGTGTGGAGGTTGGTGCAGGGTGGGATCCGTCCCCCTTGGTCAAACTTCACCCCATGGGGCCGTGCTCTGGCACCAGGACCCTTATTCAGCGGAAGGGACCATGCCAGCAGCTCGGTTCTGAAACACCCAGTTCAACGGCTGCAGCTTTGCCCAGGAACAGGGTTTTCAAAAGTGCCATTTTTCTACGATCCCTCAGTGAACAAGGGTCCGTCCTCAAAGGGCCCTTTGCTCCATGTGCTCCAACGTGCTGATGGAGCAGAACCAAAAGGGGGTAGCTGGGCCCTTTCCCCTCCAGTGAAGTGATGGAATTGGGAGAAGGGACATGGAGCCAGCTCAGACCCCCATCTCCCTCCCTCCCATCGCCCCACAATTCCTCTCCATTGCTGCTGCCCCAGGCTCCCCCCGGATGGAAAGGGGGGTCAGAGCAGTGCAGGTGTGTGTGAGTCGGGGCCAGGAGGCCAAAGCAGAGCAGCTGGAGATGAGGGGGAGGCTTTAGCTGGCTCCACCCACCCCCACATCCATGCCCCCCATTTGTGAGCCCCCCAGAAGAGTGACCCTCCTAACCCCACATCAGTCCCAGCCCTGCTCCTGCATCCTCCCCCAGCTCCTGGACCTGCGGGGCCCAAGGGGACCTCCACCCCTGGGTGGGGCACAGGCTGGGGAGGGCAGAGTGGGCTGGGCAGGCAGAGATGGGACACAAGGAGATGGTGTCAGGGGAGCAAAGGGACTCGCATGCAGCCAGGGCCTGCTGAGCCCGGGGTGACCCTCCCCAAGGAGGCAGAGGCCGGGGCAGGAGAGAGCTGGGCTGTGGGCCCTGGGGGAGCCGAGGGGAGATTTGAAAGAAACCCAAGGAAATGAACTGCCCATAAACTTCGTTAGCCCAGAGTGAAGGGTTCCCAGAGTGGCCTCGTGCCCGTGCAGACTGTTCAGCGCAGAGACACTCAGAGCTCTGCAGGGAATACGGCGCTGAGGGCCACCCACCCCCACAACACCAGCGCCCCCCACACCAGCGCCCGGCTCTCACAGGGGCTACAGAGCACGCAGGGGAGGGAGCACACGGCTCCGTCTAGCACCTTTGCTTTGCCAAGGCAAGGCTTGGGTTTGGAGCAGGCTCAGCGACCAGGAGCTACCTCCAGCTACCAATACTCCCTAGCCTGCCCCACGCAGCCTGGCCCCAACTGGCCCAGCATCCCCCGGGACCTGAGTTAGTTCACGCTGCCCTGGAGGGGGCACGGCCATGCACTGCCAGCCTGTGGACGGTCCTCCTGGCCAGGGGACCTTGCCAGAGACACAAGCGGCACAAGGCAGCATTGGAATGAGGCTTCCTGGGGCTCCCGAGAGGCACAACTCCTCTCTGGCCACCTGCTGAAGCTAACACCCCCTACCCCCGGCCATGTGGCATGGCCCCCACCCGAGCTCAGCAAGGGCAGCTGGAGAGTCGGCTGCTGAGCACTGCAATTCACAGCTGTGCCAGCTTGACCGATAGCACATTTGGAATTCCTCTTCCCTCCATTCACCCTGGTGCCCTGCCCCCACGGCTGAACCGTTCATGCTGCTGCCTTCTCTGGGCAACATGCCCTTCCCTGCCTCCCACCCCCTTGTGTCTGCCCCCTCGTGCTGGCGGGTGTTGCATTAATGCCGGTGGCGGGAGCAGGCCATGGCTCAGTGCTGGCTCCGTGCCTGGGCACTGGCTGGAATGGAGGCCGCGGGCGGAGATTGAGAGCATGCCAAGCTGGGTTACTTTTCTGGGATGCCAGGCTCAGAGCACAGGCCCAGGAAGGCCAGTGACGTTCTCCCCCAAGTCTCTCTGAAAGCATTCAGAGAGTAACCCAGCACTAGGAGCCAGAGCAGGCTCCCTTTGAAGCCCGAGGCCTCCACTGGGCTAGTGCAGTGCCACTGGGATGCAGCAATTCCATTCTGGCTTTTCAGTGGGCACTGTCACACCCGGGCACTCAGACCCGGGGGCCGATCACCGGGTCAGTTCAGCAGTGAAGAGAAACCCAGAGATTCATAGGTCCCAAGGCCAGAAGGGTCCACTGAGATCATCCACTCGGACCTCCTGGATCACACAGGCCGGAGAACAGCCCCACAGCGATTCCTAGAGCAGAGCTGGTAGAAAAACATCCAATCTCGATTTTAAAAATGGCCAGTGATGGAGAATCCACCATGACTCTCAGCAGAGTGTTCCGATGGTTAATTACCCACCCCCTCTGTTAGACAAAAATCCACTTAGAGCAGGGATTGCTGGGATATGACCCCAGGACCTCTTGTTTAGTAGGGAGAAACCACAACCAACAACGCTGTGCCCACCCCCTTTGAAAGAGCATTCTTGGATCTACATCGCGACACAAGAGACTCAAGAGAAAAAGGGGTCAATGGGCCAGGTCGCCAGCTGGTGTGAATGGATGCGGCTCAGCTGAATCGTATACGGTAAATTCCCACACGACGATGCCAGCACTAAACAGGGAGATCTTCGCTGCCGTCCTCTACAAACTGGCCCCGAGCTGGTTTGTTTTTGCAGATTATTAACCCCAGAAATGCTAAGGCCTTTAAGTGCAGCAGGGCCCAGTGGGCCAGGTTCTGACCCCAGATTCTGGGCCTTGTTAGGGGTGAATGAGGGAGGCAACCTAGTGACAGAGGATGTGGAAAAAGCTAATGAACTCAATGCTTTTTTTGCCTCTGTCTTCACCAACAAGGTCAGTTCCCAGACTGCTGCACTGGGCAGCACAGTACGGGGAGGAGGTGACCAGTCTTCTGTGGAGAAAGAAGTGGTTCGGGACTATTTAGAAAGACTGGAAGAGCACAAGTTCATGGGTCTGGATGTGCTGCATCCGGGGGTGCTAAAGGAGTTGGCGGATGTGATTGCAGAGCCATTGGCCATTATCTTTGAAAACTCATGGTGATCGGGGGAGGTCCCGGATGACTGGAAAAAAGCGAATGTAGTGGCCAACTTTAAAAAAGGGAAGAAGGAGGATCCGGGGAACTACAGGCCAGTCAGCCTCACCTCAGTCGCTGGAAAAATCATGGAGCAGGTCCTCAAGGAATCAATTCTGAAGCACTTAGAGGAGAGGAAAGTGATAGAGGAGAGGAAAGTGATCAGGAACAGTCAGCATGGATTCACCAAGGGCAAGTCATTCCTGATTAACCTAATTGACTTCTATGAGAAGATAACTGGGTCTGTGGATGAGGGGAAAGCAGTGGATGTGTTATTCCTTGACGTTAGCAGCGGCACAGGAGGCAGCAAACAGGGCTGCCAACAGGGGAGTTAGCGTGGGAATTGGCAGGGGGAGGTGGAAGGGGCGGCACCGTGCTCCCCAGGTAAGAACACCAAGCGAGGCCGAGACAGCAGCAGCCAGCAGCCATGAGCCTAGCAGCAGAGGACACACTGAGGATGAGAGCATGCAGCAGCTGTGGTATGTACCTGGTCCTAGCAGGGGACCCAGAACAGTACTATATATGCATGAAGTGTCGCCTAATAGAGCTGCTGGAGGAAAAGATCCAGGGCCTAGAGCTGCAGGTAGAAACCCTGATAGAGAATAGAAGGGGGTTTGAGAGGCTGATGGATCAATGGCAAGCAGTAACTGAAGGGGAACGCCCAGGGGCACAGGGGGGAGCAGGGGCTGAGGCCAAGGAGGGGGGACCACCAGAGGAGGAAGATGGGCGGTGGAAGCATGTGACCGTGAGAAGCAGGCCAAGGAAAAGGAGAGCCAGTGAGGGGGAAATTGAGCTAAGGAACAGGATCGAAGGTTTGGAGAATGAGGAAGGGGTACAGCAAGTGGTAGCTGACAGTGGGAGGCCAAAGAAAAAGAGACGAGCGGCCAGTCCCATAGAAAAAGGGGAAGAGTCAATGGAGGTAGCACCAAGTTTGGGCCCAGGGAGGATACAGGATGGCCTAAGGGGAACCACAAGGGATGATAGGAATGGAAGGAGCTTGCAACCAGGGGGAACAGGGGATAGGTTAGAGGACCGTGCTGTCCCCAGGCGAAGGCAGGTCTACGTGATTGGGGATTCCATACTGCGAAGGTTGGACAGGCCTGTGACCAGGGCCGATCCGGAGAACAGAAGTGTGTGCTGTCTACCGGGTGCTAAAATACGGGATGTGGACCTGAGGTTGAAAAGGATCCTAAGAGGAGCAGGTAAGAACCCTTTGATCATCCTTCATGTAGGAACGAATGACACGGCTAGATTCTCGCTAGAGAGGATCAAGGGAGACTATGCCAGGTTGGGTAAGACGCTCAAGGAAATTGAGGCTCAGGTGATCTTCAGTGGGATTCTACCTGTCCCTAGGGAAGGGTGCCAAAGGGGTGAGAGGATCGTGACGATTAATAGTTGGCTGAGGGAGTGGTGTTACAAGGAGGGCTTTGGGATGTATGGGCACTGGGAGGCTTTTGGGGACAGACAACTGTTCTCAAGGGATGGGCTCCACCTAAGTAGGGAAGGAAGTAGACTTCTAGGAGGGAGGCTGGCTCATCTGATTAAAAGAGCTTTAAACTAGACACTGGGGGGAGACGGTCGGGAGAGGTCCTGGTGCTCTCCACGCCAAATTTATACATTGGGAGTGAGGACAACAAGATAACAACAGATATAGCCAGAGGGGAGCGGTTACGTGTAAGGAAGAGGGGGGGGATGGATACTAGATCTATAAGTCATACTGGAGGTACTGTGTCCCTACCGAGTTGGGTGAAAAGAGTGAGAGGAGCCCAACAGGAAAAATTAGGATGTTTGTTCACCAATGCGAGAAGCTTAGGTAACAAAATGGAGGAACTGGAGCTCCTGGTCCGGGAATTGAAACCGGATATCGTAGGAATAACCGAAACATGGTGGAACGGTAGCCATGACTGGAGTACAGGTATGGAAGGGTATGTGCTGTTTAGGAAAGACCGATGCAAAGGTAAAGGTGGGGGAGTAGCACTGTATATCAATAATGAGGTGAAATGTAATGAGATAACTAGCAATGCAATGGATAATACAGAGTCTGTTTGGGCAATGGTCACATTGGGGAAGAAAACTACCAGAGCCTCACTCGGGATAGTGATTGGGGTGTGCTATAGACCGCCAGGATCTAGCTTGGAGACGGATAGAGAGCTCTTTAATGTTTTTAAGGAGGTAAACACTAATAGGAACTGCTTGATCATGGGGGACTTTAACTTCCCGGATATAGATTGGGAAACAAATGCTAGTAATAATAATAGGGCTCAGCTTTTCCTAGACATGATAGCTAATGAATTCCTTCATCAAGTGGTTGCTGAACCGACGAGGGGGGATGCCATTTTAGATTTGATTTTGGTGAGTAACGAGGACCTTGTTGAGGAAATTGTTGTAGGGGACAACCTTGGCTCGAGTGATCATGAGCTAATTCGTTTCCAAATAAATGGGAGGATAATCAATAGTGCATCTGAGACTAGGGTGTACGATTTCAAAAGGGCTAACTTTACTAAATTAAGGCGACTAGTTAGGGAAGTGGACTGGGCTAACATATTTAGGGATCTAAGGGCAGATGACGCCTGGGGTTACTTCAGGTTGAAGTTGCAGGAGTTGTCAGAGGCATGTATCCCGAGAAGGGGGAAACGGCTCATAGGTAGCAGTTTTAGACCGAGCTGGATGAGCAAGCGTCTTAGAGGGGTCATTAAGAAAAAACAGAAAGCGTACCAGGAGTGGAAAATGGGAGGGATCAGCAAGGAAACCTACCTTATTGAGGTCAGAGGGTGCAGGGAAGCTGTGAGAAAGGCAAAGCGATGAGTGGAGATGGACCTAGTGAAGGGGATTAAAACCAATAGCAAACGGTTTTTTAGCCATATAAATAGGAAGAAAACCAAGAAAGAAGAAGTGGGACCACTTAAAACTTTAAACGGAGTGGAGATTAGGGATAATCTTGGAATGGCACAATATCTGAACGAATACTTTGCCTCGGTCTTTAATGAGGCTAATGAAGGGCTAAGGAATAGTGATAGAGGGACCGATGGGAATGAAGATATGGGGGTAGACATTACGGTATCTGAGGTAGAAGCCAAACTTGAACAGCTTAACGGAAGTAAATCGGGGGGCCCGGATAATCTTCATCCTAGAATATTAAGGGAATTGGCGAGGGATATTGCTAGCCCGTTAGCGATAATCTTTAATAAATCCCTAAATTCGGGGATTGTACCGACTGACTGGAGATTAGCAAATGTAGTTCCTATATTCAAGAAGGGGAAAAAAAGTGACCCGGGGAACTATAGGCCTGTTAGTCTAACATCTGTAGTATGCAAAGTCATGGAAAAAATCTTAAAAGAGAGAGTGTTTCCGGAGCATGAGGCCGATGGCAACTGGGATAGATTACAGCATGGATTTACGAAAGGTAGATCGTGCCAAACCAACCTGATCTCCTTCTTTGAGAAAGTAACAGATTTTTTAGACAAGGGAAATGCGGTGGATCTAATATATCTGGATTTCAGTAAGGCGTTTGATACGGTACCGCATGAAGAATTACTGGTTAAATTGGAAACGATGGGGATCGAAATGAAAATCCAGAGGTGGATAAGGAGCTGGTTAAAGGGGAGAATGCAGAGGGTAGTATTGAAGGGGGAACTGTCCGGTTGGAGGGGGGTTACCAGTGGAGTTCCTCAAGGCTTGGTTTTGGGTCCGATTTTATTCAATCTATTTATTGCTGACCTGGGAACCAAGAGTAGGAGTGGGCTGATAAAGTTTGCTGATGACACCAAGTTGGGGGGTATTGCCAATTCGGAAGAGGATCGGGATATTCTCCAGGGAGATTTAGATGACCTTGTAAACTGGAGTATTAGTAACAGGATGAAATTCAATAGTGAGAAGTGTAAGGTTATGCATTTAGGGATGTCTAACAAGAACTTTAGTTATAAGCTGGGGACGCACCAGTTGGAAGTAACGGAGGTGGAGAAGGACCTAGGAGTCCTGGTTGATCGTAGGATGACTATGAGTAGGCAATGTGATGTGGCCGTTAAAAAAGCTAATGCGGTCTTGGGTTGCATTAGGCGAGGTATTTCTAGTAGGGATAAGGAGGTGCTAGTCCCGTTATATAAGGCGTTGGTGAGACCTCATTTGGAGTATTGTGTGCAGTTTTGGTCTCCCATGTTTAAGAAGGATGAATTCAAACTAGAACAGGTACAAAGAAGGGCCACTAGAATGATCCGAGGAATGGAAGGCCTTTCGTATGAAAGGAGACTTGAGGAGCTCGGTTTGTTTTCCTTAACCAAAAGAAGGATAAGAGGAGATATGATTGCACTCTTTAAATATATCAGAGGGATAAATACCAGGGAAGGAGAGGAATTATTTCAGCTCAGTGCTAATGTGGACACGAGGACAAACGGATATAAATTGTCAGTCAGGAAATTCAGGCTTGAAATTAGACGAAGGTTTCTAACCATCAGGGGAGTGCAATACTGGAAAAGCCTACCGAGGGAAACAGTGGGGGCGAAGGACCTCCATGACTTTAAGATTAAGCTAGATAAGTTTATGGAGGAGATGGTATGATGGGATGACGGGCTTAGTCAATGGGTCAATTGGGTGCCACACTGGTAAATAGTACAATGGGTCAATGGTATGATATAACCTTTTCCAGAGGGTTTGGCTGGAGAGTCTTGCCCGCATGCTCGGGGTTCAGCTGACCGCCATATTTGGGGTCGGGAAGGAATTTTCCTCCAGGGAAGATTGGCAATGGCCCTGGAGGTTTTTCGCCTTCCTCCGAAGCATGGGGCAGGGGTCGCTTGCTAAGGAGTGGGTGGATCGGCTTATGTGGCCTGCATCTTGCAGGAGGTCAGACTAGATGATCATAATGGTCCCTTCTGATCTTGAATTCTATGATTCTATGATTCTATGATATGGTCTCCCACAATATTCTTGCCGGCAAGTTAAAGAAGTATGGGCTGTATGAATGGACTATAAGGTGTATAGAAAGCTGGCTAGATTGTTGGGCTCAACGGGTAGTGATCAATGATCTGGAGGATGGCGTGAACTGCTCTCTCATCAAGTTTGCAGATGACACTAAACTGGGAAGAGTGGTAGATACACTGGAGGGTAGGGATAGGATATAGAGGGACTTAGACAAATTAGAGGATTGGGCCAAAAGAAACCTGATGAGGTTCAACAGGGAGAAGTGCAGAGTCCTGCACTTAGGACGGAAGAATCCCATTCACTGTTACAGACTAGGGACCGAATGGCTAGGCAGCAGTTCTGCAGACAAGGACCTAAGGGTTACAATGGACGAGAAGCTGGATCTGGATCAACAATGTGCCCTTGTTGCCAAGAAGGCTAACGGCATTTCGGGCTGTATAAGTAGGGGCATTACAAGCAGATCCAGGGATGTGATCACTCCCTTCTATTCGACATTGGTGAGGCCTCATCTGGAGTACTGTGTCCAGTTTTGGGCACCGCACTACAAGAAAGAGGTGGAAAAATTGGAAAGAGTGCAGAGGAGGGCAACAAAAATGATTAGGGGGCTAGAGCATATGACTTATGAGGAGAGGCTGAGGGAACTGGGATTGTTTAGTCTGCAGAAGAGAAGAATGAGGGGGGATTTGATAGCTGCTTTCAGCTACCTGAAAGGGGGTTTCAAAGAGGATGGACTTAGACTGTTCTCAGTGGTAGCAGATGACAGAACAAGGAATAATGGTCTCAAGTTGCACTGGGGAAGTTTAGGTTGGATATTAGGAAAAACTTTTTCACTAGGAGGGTGGTGAAGCACTGGAATGGGTTACCTAGGGAGGTGGTGCAATCTCCTTCCTTAGTGGTTTTTAAGGTCAGGCTTGACAGAGCTCTGGCTATGATGATTTAGGGGATTGGTCCTGCTTTGAGCAGGTGGCTGGACTAGGTGACCTCCTGAGGTCCCTTCCATCACTGATGTTCTATGATTCTATGAATCCGAAGTCAACCCCAACAGCGGCAGGGTGAGGCGCTGAGGTTCTATGAATTAACCTGGCCACCTGCTGCCGTCTGCTGGTGAACAGGAGGAAGACATGTGACTAATGCAAGGAGCAGACCCTGCTTTGCAGTTGCCCTGCTTGGGGGCCCAAGGGGTCAGGGATGGGGGTTCGGGCTGAGGCCAATGTGGGGGCTCTGTCACCCTGGGCTTCAAACCATTATTATAGCCTATCCCCCTTGCCCCCCGTCAAGCTGTGTGGGGCTGATCCTGTGGCATCTGGGGGTTGACGGAGCCCCCTGTGTGGGCTCCACACAGTCTGTCCCCACCAGAGAGAGGAGGCAGCCATCTTTGTCACCACGGCTCACTAGACCCAGTGCCCCCTCACTGGCGCAAAGGGAGGTGATAAAACCCTGAGGAGCTGGGGTAGGGGAGAGGGTTATGGGTCCGGATGTGGGGCTGCTCCCTGAGCCTGGTGGATGCCACCTGAGGGTGTGGCCCTGTTGAGGATGCGGGTCCAGGGTCAGGGCACAGTGAGGTTGGGGTATCCTGGGGAAGCGACTGCAGTTGAGGAGGGGGTCCCAGGCAGGGGTCAGAGTCTGCATGGGGATAGAGTTCCTGGGGCAGGGGGCACACACCCTGAGGTGGGTGGGGGGGTCTCCAGGCAGGGGAGTGAAATTGGGGGCGGTCCTGGGGAAGGAGATGCACCTGAGGCAGACTCAGAGTTGGGTGGGTGTTCGGGGGCAGGGGACAGCATCGTTTTGGGTGTCTCCAGGCAGCGGGTGCAATGGGGTTGATGCTTTCAGGGCATAGTATGCAGTTGGGGGTCCCTAGGGCAGGAGGGGTGCAGTTGGGTTGGGGGACCCTGGGGCAGGAGGGGTGCTGCTGGGTTGGGGGTCTCTGGGGCAGGAGGGGTGCAGTTGGGTTGGGGGTCCCTAGGGCAGGAGGGGTGCAGTTGGGTTGGGGGTCCCTTGGGCAGGAGCGGTGCAGTTGGGTTGGGGGTCCCTGGGGCAGGAGGGATGCAGTTGCGTTGGAGGTCATAGGACAGGGAGTGCCATCGGGGTAGTATAATGAGAAGTTTCCATCCCACTGTGTTCATTACACACATGTGATGAAGTTGCTGATTCTCTGCTGGGCGACTGAGGCCAATAAAGCTTCCAAGGTCCTGGCACCTGGCATCTCTGCCCCGATGCTGGATGCCAGGACATCTTCATCCAGCTCTGCCCAGAAAACCTCTTCCTGGGCTGGCTCCCAAACGGCATCAGTTTGTGCCTGTAACACAGGAGACCCCGACTCAGCCCCTGGCACGGCAGCTGGGACAGCAGCCGGCCAATCAGCACCTGGCCCAATAGAACAGCTCCTGTTTATGATCCTGGGTTGAGTCAGATGGGTACTTGCTGTGCGAGACGCCCGTCACTTGTTCCCTGGTTCTGACCCAGGCCAAAGACCGTTCCAGCTGGATTCCTCTGGAGGGGGTACGGTGAGCAGATGTCCTGATTTTATAGATACAGTTCCGATTTGGGGGTATTTTTCTTATATAGGCATCTATTACCCCCCCCCCCCCCCGCACCCTGTCCCGATTTTTCATGCTTTCTGTCTGGTCACCCTTGGAGGGGGCCAGGGGCAGGGAGGTCCCTTTGCCCCCACAGAAACGATGAGGGACTTGGGAGGGAGGCCCTCCCGCTCCCCACACCCTGCCACAGACAAGGTCGCTAGGATATAGATATGCAGGCCTGCCTGTAAAAGTCTAGACTTTAGGAACGCAGGTGTATTTTTACCACTTAGCTAGTTACTGAGGTTTAAAAAAAAAATTAAGATCACAGTCTGCCTGTGTCTGGGCCTTCTCTCACTAGGACAGTCTGAGGCTTGGTTCCTAGGCTAAGGCCTTTGGCCAAGCAGCAAAGGCAGCCATAAGCTGGGAGGCGAAGGTCACATCCTCACATCCCAACCCGTCACACTGAAATAAGGTGCTATTGGGCTGTTAGGAATAAATCCTGTCCTGATAGTGCCCATCACCACCAGAGAAAGATGATTCAAGAAACTTTCTTTGATAACATCCTGTCTGGCAAGATATCACTTATCAGTGGTTGTGGTAGTGAAACCCTCATGACTGTATCTTTTATCTTTATGGCCCCCACTTTTCAATTGTTAATCTGTCTGGTTCTCTAATTGTCTCTGTCTGCTGTATAACTATTTTTGAGAGGTGTAAGTTAATTAAGGTGGTGGGATATAATTGGTTAGAGAATTATGTTACACTATGTTAGGATTGGTTAGATAGATTTCAGTAAAATGATTGGTTTAGGTATAACTGAGAATATTACTAAATAAACTAGGGGCAAAGAGGGAATAATTTGGGATTCAAAAATAAGGAAAAAGGAACTTGGATTGAAGCTTGCTGGAAGTTCACCCCAATCACCATGGAATTCTTTGCCCCTTTGGACTCTGGGTATTGTCGCTCTCTGTTCACATGAGAAGCACCAGGGAAATGGGAGGGTGAAGAAATAAGCCCTCTAAGAAAGGTCACCAGAGGCTGGTCCCTCAGGGGCTGGAGGCTGCCGGCCTCACGGCTCTTGTGCCACCAGCACGGGGCACGGCTACAAGGGCCGTTTCTTTCTCAAACCAAGGTTAGGCCACAGGGGAAGCTCGGCCAGGGCTGAGGTGAGGGGTTGGCGTAAGGCTCAGGAACGAGGCCCCCCGGCCACACAGCTCTTGCACCACCATCATCACCGCAAGAGCAGTTTATTTCCCAAGCTGCATTTGCGACAGCGGGGGAAGGGGGGGAGCTCGGCCAATGGGGATGCCCTGTGCCTGGCACCGTGCGGTTCGGGGGCGCAGGTGTCTCACCCAGCCAGGTTAGGCCTTGAACCTCTTTGTCAGAGCGAGCACCGCCCCAGGACAGGCCCCAGCCCTACCCCCAAGTGCCATGAACCACCCTGCCCCATAGTCCCCAGCTGGGGGCCTGACTCCCACCCAGTGTCCCTGGGGTGGGGGCACCGGTTGGGTGCAGATGGGACACACAGCCCGATGGCTTTCCTGACGAGGGCGTCATTGGCAGGGACGGCACCGGGAGCTCCTGGAGAGTGGGGGGCTGGCAGGGAGCCCAGCCAGTATCTTGCTCTCAGCGCGGGGTGCACAGCCAGGACAGGGCTGGGACCAGCCAGCCGGACTCCTGCGTCCCAGGCCTGCACCACCTGCATCCAGCCCAAGCCTTGGGCACAGCCAGAGGGAGAGCAACATGGAGCAACAGCCGGGGGGGAATTGTCCCATCCCTCTGGGGAGCCGTCCCGGCCCTGATTCCTCCCGCTGGCCTCTGGGAACCTGGCTCCACAGCAGCTCGAGCACCCTGGGGCCCTGCTGCCGCTGGCCGGGGGAAGGGATCCTCAGGGATCACAGCTCCCCTCCAGCACCACCTGGGGGGGGGGGAGGTGAGGGGAGGTCAAGTGGGGCAATTTGCCCCAGGCCCCGCAGGGGCCCAAACGAGAGTTTTTCAGGGCCCACGGAGTGGGGTCCTTCACTTGCTCCGGGGGCCCTGGAAAACTCTCGTGGGGCTCGGGCCCCCATTGCTTCTTCCACTCTGTGTCTTCAGTGGCAATTTGGTGGCGGGGGGTCCTTCCGCCCCGAGACCCACCGCCAAAGTGCCAGGTCTTCGGCAGCAATTTGGCGGTGGGAGCACCCCGCCGCCGAAGACCCCAGGCCCCCTGAATCCTCTGGGCGGCCCTGCTCCCCTCCTGGGAAGGGGCGTCCAGGCTGGGAGCCAGGGACCAAGCTGAGGGACTGCGGGGCAGACTGAGCAACACCCTCACTGCCTGCTCTCCTCCATGCCCCCTGCTCTGCCCCCAGCCCCCTGCTCTCCCCCAAACTGCCAGAAATACCTTCTCTGCATCCCCCCCGGCCTCCCAGAGACCCCATCACCACGATGCTCTACCCCCCTTGCCCAGCCTGCCGGGGATCCTCGCTCTGCCCTGGTCCCTCCCTCTCACCCGGATCCCAGGTTCTCATTCTCCTGGTTGTCCCTTTGCCCCCAGAGGAAGTGTGAGGGGCTCAGGAGGGAGGCCCTCGCCTGCTCCCCACTCCCTGCCACAGACAAGGCCACCAGCGGCTGGTCCCTCGGGGGTGGAGCCTGCTGGCCCAACGGCTCCTTTTCCAACACCCTGGCCACAAGGGTCGTTAATTTCTCAAGCCACAATTGCACCAGCAGGGGAAGCTTGGGCTGGGGCCGTTGGCAGCTCGGGGAGCTGGACCCAGAGGGGAGCCTCCCACTAACCCAGGCTGGACTATGAACCCCCTTTCCAGGGCACCCGCCCGCAGGGCCCAGGCACCAGCACAGCCACCAAGGGGAATGAACTGCCCTGCCCCATAGTCCCCGGGGGCAGCACTTGGGCACAGAAGGGGTGGGCAGACAGACGGTCTCCGCAGGAGTATCAGACATTTAGTGGGTCCCTCCCAAGACCAGATGGCTGTGTGACCCCAAACACCCACCCCCAGGCTGTGCCTTCAGTCCTATTGCTATGGAGCCGTTGCTCGCTGGACAGCACTGGGAGCTGCCGAAGGACGGGGGGTGTCTGGGAGCCTGGTCCCAAATGTGATCCAAGCTGGTCCTTCCTGTTCTCTTATCCCTCCTGGCATCTACAGCCTGCCCCCATTAACCCTGCGTTAGAACAATAGTGTGCCCCTTTGGGGCCCCATCCCTGTGTGCCGAGCCCCCTTGGCCAGCCAGGTGCTGGAGAGAAGCAGCTTGGTCTTAGCACAGGCCGTTTCATCGTGCCCCTTAGGGCCAGGTGTGGCACCGTGGGTGAGCCCTGCCTCAGTTTCCCCTCACCTGGGAAGAAGACTTTCCAGTTCCAAACAGCAAAACCCGTTTGGATGGGACCATCACAAGCCAAACCTCCATCCCAATGTCCCCAGGAGGCTGAAGGGGGCAGAGAAGCTGCTGGCGTGGGGCTCTCAGGTACATTTCTCTGTCCTGGACCCACCCGAAACCTCCATCAGTCCTGGATCCTAGTGAAACACCAGCTGGTTTGGCATTGGTGGTGCTGCGTTTCTGCCAGTCCCTGAGGGGTGCAGGGTGCTTTCCAGAGGGAAAATCTTCCCCTGTTGAGCCCCAGTATGAAACCTACATGTATGTGCCAGGCTCCAATCTAGAACGCCACCCCTGAGTGTGTAACGGCTGACAGTCTAGAACCCCTGCCCCTCCTGAGTGTGGGCCGGGCCCCTATCTAGATCGCTCAACCTCTGTGCGCATGTGGCTCCTATCTAGAACATCTGCCCCACCCAGAGAATGCGCCAGGCTCAATTCTAGAACCCACACCCCATCCTGACTCTGCTCTACACTCCAATCTAGCACCCCCTCACTTCTTAGTGACCCCACCCCATCAATCTCCAGGGGGTTATCTCCTGCCCCCTCTCCTGTCTAGAACCCCCACTCCACCCAAGCACACTCTAAGCTCCCCACTAGAACCTCTCCCCACCCTGGGGTGACCTTGGAGTGAGGATTCCCAGCTGGAGCAGGTCCACTGACATCAGGGCCTATTGGCACCCACTGGGCTCTGCCCGATGTCCCATTTCATTGCACAGTGCGGTTGGCACAGACAGCGGCAACCTGATCTCGCTGAGTGACAGATGGACATGTTCAGCCTCCTGCCCCATCCCCAGCTGTCTGTGTCTGGCCTGACAGGGTGGAAGAGAGCCAGACACATGGACAGAGATGCTGGTGCTTGTGAAAGTTTTTCCTGGGGTGTAACCTGGAAGTGAGGTGCCGTTGAGCCCTCTGTGCTCCCTCTCACACTGTGCTGCTGTGACAAGCTGCAAATCCCTCCAGGTGCTGCAGTTATACAGCCAAAAACCAGATCAAAATGATTAGAGGGCTGGAGACTTCTGAGGAGAGGCTGAGGGAAGTGGGATTGTTTAGTCTGCAGAAGAGAAGAATGAGGGGGGATTCGATAGCTACTTTCACCTACCTGAAATTGGGTTCCAAAGAGGATGGATCTAGACTGTTCTCAGTGGTAGTAGATGACAGAACAAGGAATAATGGTCTCAAGTTTCAGTGGGGGAGATTTAGGTTGGATATTAGGAAAAACTTTTTCACTAGGAGGGTGGTGAAGCATTGGAATGAGTTACCTAGGAAGATGGTGGAATCTCTTTCTTTAGAGGTTTTTAAGGTGAGGCTTGGCAAAGCCCTGGCTGGGATGATTTAGTTGGGGATTGGTCCTGCTTTGAGCAGGCGTTTGGACTAGATACCTCCTGAGGTCCCTTCCAACCCTGATATTCTATGATTCTATGATCCATAGGCAGGGACACACCCAGCCAAGTTACATGAATTCTTCCCCCACCCACTCATGAACTAACAACAGAGAGGATCCAGCCAATTCCCCGCAGCTCTCCGTCCTTGGATCCCATGTCTGTACCATCCTGCCCTAGTCAGAAGCCTGGCCAGTTTAAATTGATAACTCAGTCCATTCCACCCTCGATGTGGAGAGGACATGCACCAGCTTGTGCACACTGAGCAGATTCCCCAAGGTCTTCAACCAAAACGCACTATTTTAGGTAAACTATAAAACAGATTCATTACCTACAGAAAGACAGATGATAAGTGATTGTAAATAGTGGGTGTAGAGATCAAAGTTTGTCACCTAAGAAATAAAACTAATTTGCAGTCTTAGTTCTAAAAACTAAACAGGATTTGAACCAGGCAGTGTCTCACCCTGCGCAGCCTTTTATTTCTATTTTACATTAATCATGTTTCCCTGAGCTTAGCCATGGTGGCTACAGTATTAAATTCAACAGAGTATTCTCTGTTTGTTCTACATCAGGAGCCCATAGGAACAACGCAGGCCACAGAATCTCACCCACCCACTCCTGTAACAAACCCCTAACCTATGTCTCAGCTATTGAAGTCCTCAAATCGTGGCTTAAAGACTTAAAGATGCAGAGAATCCTCCAGCAAGTGACCCTACCCCACACTGCAGAGGAAGGCAAAAAACCCTTTACCGCATGTGTTTCCTATTCTGTTACCTCTGTGGTCAACTGTTACAACACCCGCAACAACCAAAAAGAATATAAAAAAAAGAATACAGGAACGTTAATACTTATAAGGTAATGCAAAGCATAAGTCCACAGCAAGTTCCAAAAGCAGCTTATAACTATGTACCATTTCCTAACTGTCCGAACTATGTACCACTTCCTAACTGTCAGGGTGGTTAGGCACTGGAATACATTGCCAAGGGAGCTTGTGGAATCTCCATCACTGGAGATTTTTAAGAGCAGGTTAGACATTCCCATACCAGGGATGGTCTAGATGGGGCTGGTCCTGCCATGAGTGCAGGGGACTGGACTAGATGATCTCTTGAGGTCCCTTCCCGTCCTAGGATTCTATGATTCTATTAAAAGTGAATGTTCTATCAAGTATATATGTGTCTTATGGCATTAATCATTGTCACATGCTGTCATATGTATGTGACAGGGCACTTATAATCTAGTCATCCCTTGATAATGAGATAACACTGACTCTGTCAAGGGGGGGAAATGTAGCCAAGGGTTTTAGTTTGGTTTTCATTTATTGTGTGATGTTATGATTACATTCTATATACTCCTTATATGTTAATCAGAATTTGATTTATAGAATTAGAAAAGACTAAAATGAAGCAATATTTAAAGGAACTAGGTAATAAGTCAGACAAGCTGAAATGCAAGAAGCCTGTGGGCTAAGGCCTGCAAGATTTTAGCTTAGCTATTTTAGGCTTTGAATACAAAACGTGGTGTATGTTGGTAACCTAAAAAGAACCCGATGCCCTAAAATTCTAAGAAAAGAGGCAGAAACGGGTAATATTGAGAAAGTCAAAGTGGGAAAGTTAAATTTAAATCATAAAAATGCTGTAACAACAAAATGTGCTTATAACCCGTGCCTTAAACCGCAAGACAAAGGCGGGACATCAACCTACCCAGCCTACAGAATTCGGGGTCCCTCATGTCTCCAGGGAACATAGACTGATAAGAAAGAGAGGAACGATGCTGTCATGTACATGTGCCGAATGTAGGTATAGACAGCGTCACAGTATCAAAAAGGGTGCCCAAAGTAGGCAAACTGAGCTTCCTACAGGAAACTCCAGCAGGAACCACTCCCATAGTAACAATCAATCCATGCGTGGGCCGACGGAGTTTGAGAGGGCTGACAGATTCTAATGCCGCCTAGGAGGATGTAATTCTGTCTATAGTTATAATTAGTGCATGGCACATATCTTGATTTGGAATTAGATGTGCTGTAACTTTTATGATTTTATTGCCAACTTTAATAAAACCGCTAAAAGAGAGAGGCTCTTGTAATTGTATGTGTTACTTGCTGATGGTTTCCTGTGTTCCTATGGGCTCCAGATCTAGAACAGAGACAACTCGCTTGAACTTGAGACTGTAGCCACCAGAGCTGAACCCAGGGAAATGTGATTGAGGTTAAATAGAATGAAAGGCTCCAGATTTGGTGCTGAAACCCAGGACCATAGAAAACGCAAGAAACCATAAAGAACACGTGGAACCATAGTAAACACAGAAACCCAATAAGAAACCAAGGTTTTAAGAGAAAAAAAATATAGCTAGGTCAAAAGTCATACTGGGAGACGTCCTGCTTTTGCTTATGCCTGCTTGCATTCTATGTTTGTCTGTCTGGTTAATGTTGTAAACATTGAGGTCAGGGGAAGAAAATAGGAATTGCAATTGTGTAATGGACCCTTGAATTCACGTATGGGTAAAAGCCCCCTACCAGGCATGGCAGAGTGGGTCGGACACTTCTCCGTCATTTGTCAATAATAAGCAACAAGCACCCCCGCCCCACACACACATCATATTAATTAATAAGCTCCCCAAACTTTAAACTCCTCTGGACTACGCCACTGATGGAGGATCAAGGAAATCTTTGTGGAGTTGCCTTGGTCACTGCTCCTTCCTCTCGGTGTGCTTCAGGTAAAACACCTGAAGGAGAAGAATCTGACCAAGTGGGTATTCACCCTTGAAAGCTCATGCTCCATACGTCTGTTAGTCTATAAGGTGCCAGAGGACTCTTTGCTGCTTTTGAAGGAGAAGTAAGCACCACAAACCCTTCTCAATTTAAAAAATCAAATCAAATCCCTGTAAACATTTTGGGAGCAAGGAAGGGATGCCGGCCACTTTTCCAAAAGAAATAGGGAACAAAATAAGTTACGCACTCAGGCATTTATTGCAACAATTCCAACTCCACAAACGTCCTGGGAGGCCTTTGTGCGAGATGACATTAAAGCCCGTGGGGGAGGGTTAGTTAAAAACTACTGGAGTGCTTGGGGCCCCTAGAGATCCCTGTAATTGATGGTATTTCCTCTTTGAAAAGGAAAAGGCGGGGATGGGGAAAGGCTTAAGAGGTGAAAGAAATAGCCCTGGATTGTGTATCTATAGCATGTAATATCCTATGGAAAAGGATTTAAAAGAAAGGTAAAACAACTGCAGAAGGTAAAACAAGCCTTATGCAAAGAGCAGAAGTCTAGTTAGACATTGAAAAAAACAACTCAGTAGGGTAAGGGAGGTCAATCCTGTACTCCTTAATCAAAGGAAGAGTTTGGCAAGAGACTTAAGCTACAGTAAGTAACACCTGCAAGAGGCTGGTTATAAAATTATGGTGTGAAAAAGAAACCACGGGGCAGGAACATTTGTTTGGGCAAGAGTAAAAACAGCAGCGCAATTAAAAAAAATATCTTGCAAGCCCATCCACAACGGGGTCGTTTCTTGCAAGAAACTCAGGGAACTGTAGAAGTTGCTGTAAAAGCCTGTAAGGGTGAAATTCTGGATATCAGTATCTCTTAAGAAAGACAAAAGTCTCTGCAATCTAAAAGTCATTTTAATCTCTCTAAGCCAATCAAGTCAGGAACCATAATAAAAAGAACAAGTGGCATCATTCATTTGAAATCTAACATGCCCATTGTAGCCCAAGACACTTTAGAGCCCAAACCAGAGCCTCCACATGCACCCAAGCCAGGCAGGAGTGACTTTGGTAGCTAACATGAAGCAATGGGAAGGCAAGTCACCGCATACATTTCACAATAGACTTTCAGCCGCTTGGCTCTCTAATGAAATGCCTGGTAAGGAAACAAACCCAGAATGTATTAATTTATTTGTTAACAATTCTTCACCAGCACTTTGGGGTAAAGTAATAATGCATGTTAACCCTGGAAGCACTCTGCCGGGAGAGCTGGACTAATTGTCTAAAGCTTAGAGTTATATTCAAACCCAACCAAGAAATCCCAAGAGAAATCGGCCTCCTGTTGCAATTGTTCAAGGAGCCTCTGATAAAGCAGTAGTTAAAGTAAAGGTCCAGACAATAATAGTTAAAAAGAACCATAAGCCCCAAAACTCAGCAAACTGTCCAATATTGCAAGAAGGCCCTGGTAGTGGTCTCACTGCCAAACCTGTGCCAGGGGTATTCATTAATCAGATACAATTCACACATATCCCTGCTCTGTTATATTTGTCTAATTGGCAAATGAGAAAATTCAGTTATTGCCGACACCAAAGTGGCATCTTTCTTCTCAGTAATCCTTGGGGATAAGATTACCCCTTATCAACCACAGGTGCAGGATATAGCTAATTTGGGTTTAAAACTAGACAATAATAATTGAATGAATTGGTTTTGCTTAGTCTGGAAAAGAGAAGACTGAGAGGAGCCATGACAACAGTAAAAGGTTGTTACAAGGAGGAGGGAGAAAAATGATTCCTTAACCTCTGAGGATAGGACAAGAAGCAATGGGCTTAAATTGCAGCAAGAGCGGTTTAGGTTGGACATTAGGAAAACTTTCCTAACTGTCAGGGTGATTAAGCACTGGAATAAATCGCCTCGGGAGGTTGTGGAATCTCCATCACTAGACATTTTTAAGAGCAGGTTAAACAAACACCTGTCAGGGATGGTCTAAAGATGGTACTTGGTCCTGCCATGAGTGCAGGGGACTGCATTTGATGACCTCTCGAGGTCCCTTCTAGTTCTATGATTCTATGATTCTGTGTTCTCTATGCTTCTCAAAAAAACCCAAAACCCCAAAAAACAAGTCCACTGGAAATTCTATGGAGGATTACAGAATTGTTTGGTACAGAAATGTCAATTAAAAATAAGGTGAATGTTAAAAAAATCAGAAAGCACATCAATTACATTCTCCCAAAAATAAACCGGTCTCCTGGTGGGGTGTCTGCGCCTGTCCCCCCTCTTTCCCCTCCCAGGTGTTGAGTTGTGGGGGGGCGAGAGACCAAAAGTCCCTTCCCTTCCTTTATACGCTCTCCCAGCTTGCTGGAAAGATCTTTTGTTATGACATGAGTCAAGCCCTGTTCATTGTCTATGGGCTCCCTGAGAAGCCTTCATAGGACACACATGATAGTTCTTGGGAGTGTACATTCCCCTTAATGGGCCATCAGCACTATCTGCCTTCTCCACTGTTGTACCTGAAAGACTGGTTGTGGGTGTTTCCAACCTCCCAACATCTTCCAGTGACACACACCAACCACAACTTCATAAGTGCCCATACAATGACAGCACATACAATCCACCAGGACATTCATGTTCAACAGATCGAGCCCTTTCGAATGATGCCTCACAAGGCTCACTGTGTACACAACAGAGCCTAATTCTATCACCATGGTAAATATGGGGGTGCCAGTGAACTGCCTCGGAGAACAGAGGGTCACAGCGCCAGACACAGGGACAGAGATGTGAGGCCCCAGGCCTTGCTCATGAGGAGGAGACCCCCAGCATGAGACAAACCAACCCACCTGGACAGGGCCAATGCTCCAGCCTGGAGTCTGCGCTGGCCGGTGTTCACCACCTCCCATCCCCCACTGCTGTGTGCCCTGGCCCTCACCATACCCCATCCCTCACCCCCATCTGCCCTGGTCCTCCCCAGCTCCCAGCCCCCACCATGTCTGCTCTGGCCCTTGCCACCTCCCATCCTGGTCCCCCATC
The DNA here is from genome assembly GCF_016161935.1 of Mauremys reevesii. Lineage (NCBI taxonomy): Eukaryota > Metazoa > Chordata > Testudines > Geoemydidae > Mauremys > Mauremys reevesii. Next base: position 18,101,907 of record NC_052644.1, read on the forward strand.
TGCCCCACCCCTCCTGGCTCAGCCCCACAATATTTCCTTTCAAGGCAATATTGAATGAATTAGCTGAGTCCCACCTCCCCTGCCACTGGCCTGGTCACGGGGACAGCAGGAGTGGGCACCGTCCCTCTGCAGCATGGGGGGGGGGTGGAAAGAATGGGGCTATAAGAAGAGGGGCTGGGAGCTGAGAGCCCATCACTGGGGATCCGGTATGAGCATCTGTCAGTGAGTGACGGCACCTCCTACTCCTGCCCCATGGAAACCATGGTGAGTACCCGCTGCCCCTCACCTCCTGCCCCATGGAAACCCTTGTGAGTCCCTCCCACCTCCTCTTGCCCCACGGAAACACTGGTGAATCCCCACCGCTTCCTCCTGCCCCATGGAAACCCTGGTGAATCCCCACCGCTTCCTCCTGCCCTATGGAATCCCAGGTGAGTCCCCTTTGTTCCCCCGCCCTGGCCCATAAAGCCCCATGGAAGACCTGTCTGCCATTCACACCCCACCCCATCAATCTCCAGGGGGTTATCCCCTGCCCTCTCTCCTGTCGGTAGCACACCAGGGGCTAGCGGATGTGGGTTGGTGGCTCTGGGTTGTGCCCATGCTCAGGGGTGCTGACAATGTGGGGTCCTGTGCAGGTGTCGGGACGGATGCCCAGGGCTGGACTCCTGCTGCTGCCACTTCTCCTCTGCTTCGGGCCAGAGACTGTCGGGAGCATCAACCCGGCCGCGCTCAGAGAGACTGTGGATCATGTAGATAAGTGAGTGAGATGCCAGTGGGGCATTTCCCATCTGGCTGGGACCCGTCTGCCCTCCTCGGGTGGTAAATGAAGGAAAACGGGGGGAAGATGCTTCACCTTTGCCCGGTGTGATTTTCTATGGCATAGGTGGCTCAGTGCATGGCAGAGCTGGGAGGGGTGATTTTGGGGTGCAGGGGGAGCTGGGGCTCGGAGCTGGGAGGGGTGATTCTGGGATGCAGGAGAGAACTGGAAGAGGGGTACTTCTAGGGGTGCACCGGGCTGGGGTTGTGGGTCTCATTACTATTGTGAAAAACTGGTTGGAAACTGGAATTCCAATTCCCTCAGAAATTTCTATTTTCTTTTCAGTCCAAATTAGTTACTAAAATTTGAAAACTTCCATGGAATGGGATTTCCAAATTTTGTTTTAGAATTATGTTTTGTTAGATAGAAACATTTGGTTATGACTTTATTTTATATTTTTACTTATATTATATTACTGTTTATAATATACAGGTGAAATATTATATTACATTATATTATACAGCAGGAAAGTCAAGTTGCTAAAGCTGAAATGGAAATATTTTGATCTTGCTAAAATGAAATATTCAGATATGGTCAAACTGAAATCTGGTTTTAATTTTTCCAAAACAAAATTTGGAAATCCCCAAGAATTACCCCTCTTCCAGTTCCAGGCTCCATCTCCCGCTGAATCCCACAATCACCCTTCCCAGATGCGAGCCCCAGCTCCTTCTGCACCCATACACAGGGGAAGCAGACAATGCTCACCACTCCCAATAAGGCAGATGGACTTTTCCTGGGGGCCAGTCAGGGCCAGGTCATCTGGGGCTCTAGCTGCTGTATTGAGGGCTGGCAGGGTGCTGAGGGCTGGCAGCACTGATCTTCGGCTGTTCCCTGCAGTTAGTCTCCAAAGAACTGCGTTCCTTTTGGACCCCAGTTTATATAGTGAAACTTGAGTTGGGCTTAGCTGTACCTGAACCAATCGTTAACTGAAATGCTACAGAATTGTGTTTTTCGCCAATCCTAGCCCATTAGAAAACAATTCTTTACCCAATCATAACCTGCCACCTTACTTGATTTAAATCTTGTAAAATTAGTTCTGCAACTGACAGAAACAATCAAAGAACCAGACAGAGACCATCTAGATAAAGAGTAGAGAAGTGGGGGACTATAAAGGCAGGGGTGGCTCTAGTTTTTTTGCCGTCCCAAGCACGGCAGTCAGGCAGCCTTCGGCGGCGCGCCTGTGGGAGGTCCGGTGGTAACGTGGATTTGGCAGCATGCCTGCGGGAGGTACGACAATAAGTGGGTTTCTTGCCAGACTGTTGAATGCTGTCAAATAAAGTTTTCTTTAATGATCTTAAGATCTGGTGATGGTGGGGACTGTTAGCACAGGAATGCTGCCTTAACAGCCCAATCTTACATATTTTTTTTTAAATTTAGAGGGAATGTGACTCTTTGCTTCCTGGGCTGCTGCTTATTCCTGAAAAAGGCCTCAGACCTTACAGATTACTGCCCTGTCCTCAGTCAGTTATGAGCCCCCAACCTTCCCCAATTCAGCTGCACAAGGCCACTTCAGGCAGAGGTGGGATGAGAACCCAGCTCTCTAACGTGGCAGACATAAAGCCTTTCACACTGAATGTGCCATATATAGGTGCCGTTGTCAGCCTCCCTTTAATCACAATCACAGTCCCCTCCCAGAACTGGGGGGAGAAATGAGGAGCCCTGATCTCCAGTGTTCTTCAGCTCTCCAGAAAATCGCTGTGTATGCTGGGGCGAACTGTGTGTCACGTCCCTCTCTTGGGGTGGCTCCGCATAAAAGCTCCGGCTTGTTCCTGGAGCTCAAGCGGTAACGCTCAGCCCTGTGGGGCTGACGGACCAAAGCTCACACCAGGCTGATGATCCCTGGGGGCACCTGTTGCAGTTTCTTCTAAAAACCGCCCTCCAAGTTTATTTCATTCTCCCAGGGAGCAAACGTCCCTTGATCCAGGCTGGAGCACTGAGAGCCTAGAACCGGCCAGTGACGGCGCCATGTGTGACCCACCCCAAGTTTGCCGCTCGGGGCTGGGGCAGAGCTGTTCAGAGCCCCCTGTCTTCTCACTACCCTTTGCTTTGCCTTCGCTCAGGGATGGGTTGGCTGTTGAATACGCCTTCGCCATCAGCCTGCAGAAAGCCAGTTGTGAGAACCCATCTGGTCTGGAACAGGTGCTGCGCAGGAACAAGCTGCGGGACATGCAGGCGGCCATTAACTCAGAGGGTGTCCTGTACGACCCAGACGAAGGGCCCATTGTGGCTGCCCGGATGCAGCGCCTGGGCAGGGCGGGGGAACACACCAAATGGCGCCTGCTCCAGGGCGACCGGAACAGCCCCGTGCAGAAGCTCCTGGCCCGGACCTACAACGAGAGAAGCTGCCTGATCTTCTTCACCGTCCGCTCGCCCTGTGCGGGGACGTGCCTGCTGGTGAAGAGTCCCCACAACATCCTACGGATGGTGAGCGACACCTTCCGCCCCATCGACCACAACTACAAGGCCTTCATCTTCCAGCAGATCTACCGTCAGGACCGGAACCTGGATCCCCAAAGCCTGCTGGAGGCCTGGCACCAGCTGCCCGACGTGCCCCTGCTGCGCTGTGACACCAACGGCTGCAGGGACTGCAGAGGGAACGACCCCAAAACCGACCCCAACACCTGCCTGGATGAGATTCGAGCCATGAGGCAGCCGCTGCACCCATCTGGCAGAGGGCAGAAGGAAGAGCAGGGGGCAGAGGGGAGAGCAGAGGATGTAGGGGAGAGCAGGGAGCACCTTTGGAGGTTTGGGGAGATGGTGGGTCAGGGGGCACCATTGGAGGGCTGGGGGGACAGCAGGGCAGAGGACGAAATCATAACATTGGGGGGATGGCAGGACATTGCGCGTCTTCAGAGGCGTTGGCACCCTCAGCAGCCTAAGTGGCCCCCTCAGAGGCCATGGCCCCCTCAGCGGCCCCCTCAGCAGCCTTGGCCCCCTCAGCGGCCTAAGTGGCCCCCTCAGAGGCCTTGGCCCCCTCAGAGGCCCCCTCAGCAGCCTTGGCCCCCTCAGCGGCCTAAGTGGCCCCCTCAGAGGCGGGGGTAACGGCAGGGCTGAGGGTGCTGCAGGAGGGTTGGGGGCATGGCAGGCCAGGGGGTGCCATCGGGGGAAAGGGGGATGGAGGGTTAGGACGCTCCATCGGAGGGTTGGGGGGGTTACAGGGCAGGGGACACTGTTGGAGGGTTCGGGGACATGGGAGGATACAGGGGGTGGAGGGGGTGGGATATTTCTTTTTTCAAGGCCTGTGATTTTGCAGAGTCCCCCCATCCTGAATGATTAACACCAATAAAGTGTTGAAGGCTCCTGGGGCCTCGTGTCTCTGTCCCTGTGTCTGTCTCCCTCCTCTCTGTCCGTGCGTCTGGACTTTACACAGTGTGGGAGGCCTCCCAGCCTCCCTGGCAGTGCCCCCTTCATCGGGCCAGGCCTGGCCCCCACGTTTTGCCTGGGGCTCCCCCTGAGCCCAGACCCCTGGCAGAGTCACCCCCTTGGGAGCGAGGCCGGGCAGCCTTTGCCAGACACCCAGCTCGCTATGGATGAACCTGGCCATCGGCTGCCATCTACTGGTGAGGTGGAGGTAGACTCTTGAAAAACACTCTGGGCAGGCCCCAGTTTGCATGTTTCCTGCCAGCGCTGCACTGGCTGGATCAGACGGGGGGAAGCTCAGCGGGGGCTGAGAGGGGTCAGGGCAGATCTGTCCTGTGTGCTCTGGGCGGGTCCATGAGATTGGCCGGCACGCGCGGCACCACGGGAATTGCTGGGCAACACGCCCTGGCTCCAGCGCTGGGCACACGTCCACCTGCAGTGGGACGTGTAGGTGCCCCGTCACTCCACGGGGACCTGCAGCTCCCCGGCCTGATGGGACGAGGTTCCAGTCAGTGGCTGGAGGCTCTGAGGTGCTGCGCTGGGGATGGGGGACGAGAACAGGGGATAGGAGAGCCGGTTAGACAGAAACCTGGGCCTGCCCTGGTTTGGTGAGTCGTACATGCCTGTTCGTTTCATCCGCTTCTCCCCTTGAGCCAGATTCACCTGCTTGTTAACAAGGCCGGGATCCACTGACGGGGACAGGTGGGTGGTAAAGGCCACGGCTAGGGTCAGTTGCCTGTCGCTAAAGCCCAGTGGTCATGGTACATGTGGTATATGTAGGTACCAATGACATAGGGAAGTCCAGGAGAGAGGCCCTGGAGGCCAAATTTAGGCTGCTAGGTAAGAGATTGAAGTCCAGGACCTCCATGGGACATTGAGGATCCCACAGCTGTCAAAGTGACCATTTTTTGGTCTGCCGTGGACTCATGCTAGGCAGAGTGGGTGTGCCTATGCAAACAAGATCCGCCCCCTAAGCTCATTTGAGAACCACTGATGTAATTGAATGGGACTCTTTCATTTGTCTGTTTCTGATCAGACCCTGCCTGTATTTTATCATTTTCCATCCTCTTCTCCTCACAAGGACATAGAGATGCTGTAATAATAGATCCTCCCCTAAGAGATGTTCCAACCACGTGCTCCTCCACACCTGCTGGCTTTCCCCCAGCCCTTAGTTTAAAAACTGTCCTAAAGGCATCACAGAAACTCGGTGGAATGAGGATAATCAATGGGACAAAGCAGTAAAACCAGGGTACAAAAAAAAAAAATATCGGCAGCACAGAACAGGTCATGCTGATGGGGGAGTGGCACTAGATGTGAAAGAATGCGTAGAATCAAATGAAGTAAAAGTCAAAAATGAATTAAGATTGGGGTATCCTGGGGAAGGGACTGCAGTTGAGGAGCGGGTCCCAGGCAGGGGTCAGAGTCTGCATGGGGATAGAGATGCTGAAATTGGGGGGGGGGGTCTGAGTGCAAGCCTCTGAGAGCCACTCCCGCTAATCAATTAAAAATATGCTTTTATATTTATCCCCATTATAAATGCTGGCAGCAAAGCGGGGTTTGGAACGGAGGCTGACAGCTCGCAACCCCCCATTTAATAACCTCGTGACCCCCTGAGGGGTCCAGATCCCCAGTTTGAGAACCCCTGAATTACATCATGTAATAGCAGACAGCTAAAAGGAGACAATTTTTTTAAAGTGCTCATATACCAATGCTAGAAGTCTAAATAATAAGATGGGTGAACTAGAGCACCTCATATATTAAATGAGCATATTGATATGTATGCAGAGTCAGGATGAGCTCTACCCTGACATCTGGTGGTGAATTATGGCGAGTGTGGAAAAGAACTTAGGGGGCAGATCTTGTTTGCATAGGCACACCCACTCTGCCTAGCATGAGTCCACGGCAGATCAAAAAATGGTCACTTTGACAGCTGTGGGATCCTCAATGTCTCGGTTATGGGGTAGGAGGAATAAAGTGTTGTTACCCTGATTATGTGAATGAAGGACTATGAGCCTGTTTTATGACAGAGGGAGTCACAATCAACTAAGTAGCACTCGCCAGACAAGGGGCATGGATTCCAAAACCCAGTGAAATCAGAGGGGTTGGGGGTAAGTGAGTGTGAGATTCCTTCCTTCCTTCCAGTGTTGAGTAGCAGAGCTATTTTTGATTGTTTTAGGAGTCTAACTAAAAGCTGCTGAGCTGATTTCCTTTTGTGCTAATGGTGCACCAGCACTGAGGCTTCCCTTACTACTATGAATCTGAAATCACTCAAAGAGCTAGAATTACTGAGCTGCGGTCACTGAGTGCTGTGTTAACTAGTGGGGGTGCCTGAAAATATATTGTTAAGCAACTAGCAGAGTAGTTTGCATGATGGTTGGAGTGGTTCATGGGATGGCTGGTGGAGTAGAGCAGCTTGTGGGAGGGTTGGAGCAGCCCACAGAGCAGAGAGGAGCAGTTTGTGGGGACGACTGGAGGAGCGGAGCAGCTAGTGGAGCAGAGCTGTTTGTGGTGAAGGCTGCAGCAGACCTCCACGGAGTGGCGGGGCAGTTGGCCTCGGCCCACGTAAGGTGCCCCTTAACACCCCGTGTGTCCCCCTCCCCCAATTCTGCCCAGGCTGGGGGGGGGGTGTGTAAAACTCTGCAGATGAACTTTTGAACTCTGGGGCAGCACTGACCAGGGACAGAGACTTTTGGGTTGATGGACTTTGGGGTGACTTAAGACCCTAAGGGAAAAGGACATTGCCCAACTTACTTGGAGGTGGGTCTTTTGCTCATGGTTTGTGTTATGAATCCTGTTTGTGGTATGTCCCCAATGTAATGCCGCATTGTTTCCCTCCGTCATTAAAAGGATTTTGCTACACTCAGACTCCGTGCTTGCGAGAGGGGAAGTATTGCTTCCTAGAGGTGCCCGGCGGCTTGGAGGGGTGTAATTGTTCCAGGTCACTGGGTGGCGGCTCGAGCTGGTTTTGCATCGTGTTATTGAAACGGAACCCCTGCATACTGAACCCGGCCCTTGTTGCTGCCAACTCAGAGGGGCTGAAGGGTTACAGATATAATAGGCATCACAGAAACTTGGTGGAATGAGGATAATCAATGGGACACAGTAAAACCAGGGTACAAAATATATCGGAAGGACAGAACAGGTCGTGCTGGTGGGGAGTGGCACTAGATGTGAAAGAAAGTGTAGAATCAAATGAAGTAAAAGTCGGAAATGAATCAAACTGTACCATAGACTCTCTATGGATAGAAATTCCATGCTCTAATAATAAGTGTATAGGAGTAGGGCTATATTACCGCCCTCCTGACCAGGACGGTGATAGTGACTGTGAAATGCTCAGGGAGATTAGAGAGGCTGTTAAAATAAAAAACTCAATAATAATAATGGGGGATTTCAATTATCCCCATATTGCCTGGGTACGTGTCACCTCAGGACGGGATGCAGAGAGAAAGTTTCTTGACATCTTAAATGACTGCTTCTTGGAGATGTATTGTCTGGAAAATAGAAAAGTGCATAAACACTGGCAAACGAAGTGTAAAAATACAATTAGGAAGGCCAAAAATGAATTTGAGTAGCAGTTAGCCAAAGACTCAAAAAGCCATAGCAATTTTCTTTTAAGTACATCAGAAGCAGGAAGCTGTCAAATAACCAGTGGGGCCACTGGACGATGGAGGTGCTACAGGAGCACTCAAGGACGATAAGGCCACTGCGGAGAAGCTCAATGAATTCTTTGCATCGATCTTCACGGCTGAGGATGTGAAGGAGAGTCCCAAAACTGAGCCATTCTTTTTGGGTGACAGATCTGAGGAACAGTCCCAAATTGAGGTTTTGGAACCAATTGATAAATTAAAGAGCATTAAGTCACCAGGACCAGGTGATATTCACCCAAGAGTTCTGAAGGAACTCAACTGTGAAATTTGAGACTGACCAACTATAGTGTGTAACCTATCATTTAAATCAGCTCCTGTATCAGATGACTGAAGGGTAGGTAATGTGACACCAATTTTTGAAAAGGGCTCCAGAGGTGATCCCAGCAATTACAGGCAGGTAAGCCTGACTTCAGTACCGGGCCAACTGGTTGAAACTATAATAAAGAACAATATTGTCAGACATATAGATTAAACTAATTTGTTGAGAAAGAGTCAACATGGTTTTTGTAAAAGCGTAGAATCAAATGAAGTAAATTGAATGGGACGCTTTCATTTGTCTGTTTCTGATCAGACCCTCCCTGTATTTTATCATTTTCCATCCTCTTCACCAATGCTTCACCAATCTACTAGAATTCTTTGTGGGGGGTCAAGAAGCATGTGGACCAAGGGGATCCAGTGGATATAGTGAACTTAGATTTTCAGAAAGCCTTTGACAAGGTCCCTCACCAAAGGCTCTTACACAAAGTAAGCTGCCACGCGATAAGAAGAGAGGTGCTCTCCTGGATTGGTAACTGGTTAAAAGATAGGAAACAAAGGGTAGGTCTAAATGGTCAATTTTCAGAATGGAGAGAGGTAAATAGTGGTGTCCCCCAGAGGTCTGTTCCGTTCTAAACGATCTAGAAAAGGGGGTAAAGAGTGAGATGGCAAAATTTGCAGATGATGCAAAATTACGATGATAGTTAAGACCCAGACAAACTTCGAAGGGCTACAAAAGTCTCTCTCAAAACTGGGATAAAAAATAGGACAGAAAATATCATGTTGCCTCTATATAAATCCATGGTACGCCCACATCTTGAATACTGTTTGCATATGTGGTTGCCCCATCTCAAAAAAAGCTATATTGGAATTGGAAAAGGTTCAAAAAATGGCAGCAAAAAGATATGGAACGGCTTCCGTATGATGAAAGACTAAGAAGACTGGCACTTTTCAGATTGGAAGTGAGACGGCTAAGGGGAGATATGATTGAGGTCTATAAAATCATGACTGGTGTGGAGAAAGTAGAAAAGGAAGTGTTGTTTACTCCTTCTCATAACACAAGAACTAGGGATCACCAAATGAAATGAATAGGCAGCAGGTTTAAAATAAATCAAAGGAAATATTTCTTCACACAACGCACAGTGAACCTGTAGAACTCCTTGCCAGAGGATGTTGTGAAGGCCAAGACTATAACAGGCATAAAAACAACCCCCTATATAAATTCATGGAGGACAGGTCCATCAATAGCTATTAGCCAGGATGAGCAGGAACGGTGTCCCTAGTCTCTGTTTGCCAGAAGCTGGGAATGGGCGACGGGGGATGGATCACTTGATGATTCCCTGTTCTGTTCATTCCCTCTAGGGCACCTGGCTCTGGCCACTGTCGGAAGACAGGACACTGGGCTAGATGGACCTTTGGTCTGACCCAGTAGGGCCCTTCTTATGTTCTTATGTCATTTACCTTCCCTACATAAATGTCTTAAAGCTGCAGAGGAGAGCTCTACGTACACAGAAGCAAGGTGGGTGAGGTAACATTTGTATTGACCCAGCTCCTGCTGGTGAGAGAGAAAAGCTATCAAACTGCACAGGTCAGACCTGAAGACGAGCGCTGGGTAAACTCCAAAGCGTGTCTCTCTCACCAGCAGAAGCTGATCCAATAAAAGCTGTTCCTGCCCCCACCTCGTCTCTCAGTATCCCGGGATTGACATGGCTACAACATCACTGTATAATACAAGGAGCCGCTGTTACTCTCTGCTTCCTCTGTTCTCCGTTTTGGGGTCCGTGTGTGCACAGGCAGCTGCCTCACCCATTGAGCTGCCCTCAGGTGCCTGAGCTGCACACCCATTAGCTATTGCCCGTGCTCTGTGCGTCACTCCCCCAGCCCTGCGCAGGGACCCTGTATCTATCCCCCGGATGCTCTCTGCAGCTGTGTTTGTGACAGGCTCAGCCACTTGCAGCAGATCAATAAGTCAGAGCAGAAGTTAGTCCAGAAGAAGGAAACGCTTCTGAGCGATTCCCCTGTGTGTTCAGTTCTCCCCCCACCCCCCGCCCAGGGGAGAAGTGAGATATGGGTCCTGGGGGGCAAGGCGTTACCTGGGGCTGCCACGCACAGGGCCAGGGTGACTGAGCCCCAGGCCAGGAGCTTCCTGCTGGATGGCATCTCCCTGGCTTGCGCTCTCCCCTCAGGGAGTTGCCAGGTGCGCCACCCCCCAGAGCCACTGGCTAACAAGGGGATTTCACAGCTACCCGGCTGCACATTGTTTTTCTTCCACGCACCCGGATGCGCGGGGAGAGGCAAATCCTCCCGACGCTGACATCTGGCCCGGGCCCCTGCCTTTGATCAACTGCCCCGCTCCAGCTGTGCAGCCCAGACTCAGCTGCATGCTCTGATTCTTGTAACTTTGTAGAAGCCGAGCTGGGGAATGTGAGGGGGGGAATGAAGTGGGATGTGCGGGGCGGGGGCTCTGGAGCAGCGCTCAGGTGTGGAGGTTGGTGCAGGGTGGGATCCATCCCCCTTGGTCAAACTTCACCCCATGGGGCCGTGCTCTGGCACCAGGACCCTTATTCAGCGGAAGGGACCATGCCAGCAGCTCGGTTCTGAAACACCCAGTTCAACGGCTGCAGCTTTGCCCAGGAACAGGGTTTCCAAAACTGCCATTTTTCTACAATCCCTCAGTGAACAAGGGCCCGTCCTCAAAGTGCCCTTTGCTCCATGTCCTCCAACGTGCTGATGGAGCAGAACCAAAACGGGGTAGCTGGGCCCTTTCCCCTCCAGTGAAGTGATGGAATTGGGAGAAGGGACCTGGAGCCATCTCATACCCCCACCTCCCTCCCTCCCCTCGCCCCACAATTCCTCTCCATTGCTGCTGCCCCAGGCTCCCCCCGGATGGAAAGGGGGGTCAGAGCAGTGCAGGTGTGTGTGAGTCGGGGCCAGGAGGCCAAAGCAGAGCAGCTGGAGATGAGGGGGAGGCTTTAGCTGGCTCCACCCACCCCCACATGCATGCCCCCCAATTTGTGAGCCCCCCAAAAGAGTGCCCCCCCTAACCCCACATCAGTCCCAGCCCTGCTCCTGCATCATCCCCCAGCTCCTGGACCTGTGGGGCCCAAGGGGACCTCCACCCCTGGGTGGGGAACAGGCTGGGGAGGGCAGAGTGGGCTGGGCAGGCAGAGATGGGACACAAGGAGATGGTGTCAGGGGAGCAAAGGGACTCGCGTGCAGCCAGGGCCTGCTGAGCCCGGGGTGACCCTCCCCAAGGAGGCAGAGGCCGGGGCAGGCGAGAGCTGGGCTGTGGGACCTGGGGGAGCCGAGGGGAGATTAGAAAGAAACCCAAGGAAATGAGCTGCCCATAAACTTCGTTAGCCCAGAGTGAAGGGTTCACAGAGTGGCCTCGTGCCCGTGCAGACTGTTCAGGGCAGAGACACTCAGAGCTCTGCAGGGAATACGGCGCTGAGGGCCACCCACCCCCACAACACCAGGGCCCCCCACACCAGCGCCCGGCTCTCACAGGGGCTACAGAGCACGCAGGGGAGGGAGCACACGGCTCCGTCTAGCATCTTTGCTTTGCCAAGGCAGGGCTTGGGTTTGGGGCAGGCTCGGCGACCAGGAGCTACCTCCAGCTGCCAATACACCCGAGCCTGCCCCACACAGCCTGGCCCCAACTGGCCCAGCATCCCCCGGGACCTGAGTTAGTTCACGCTGCCCTGGAGGGGGCACGGCCATGCACTGCCAGCCTGTGGACGGTCCGCCTGGCCAGGGGACCCTGCCAGAGACACAAGCGGCACAAGGCAGCATTGGCATGAGGCTTCCTGGGGCTCCCAAGAGACACAACTCCTCTCTGGCCACCTGCTGAAGCTAACACCCCCCATCCCCGGCCATGTGGCATGGCCCCCACCCAAGCTCAGCAAGGGCAGCTGGAGAGTCGGCTGCTGAACACTGCAATTCACAGCTGTGCCAGCTTGACCGATAGCACATTTGGAATTCCTCTTCCCTCCATTCACCCTGGTGTCCTGCCCCCACGGCTGAACCGTTCATGCTGCTGCCTTCTCTGGGCAACATGCCCTTCCCTGCCTCCCACCCCCCTGTGTCTGCCCCCTCGTGCTGGCGGGTGTTGCATTAATGCCAATGGCGGGAGCAGGCCATGGCTCAGAGCTGGCTCCATGCCTGGGCGCTGGCTGGAATGGAGGCCGCGGGCGGAGATTGAGAGCACGCCAAGCTGGGTTACTTTTCTGGGCTGCCAGGTTCAGAGCACAGGCCCAGGAAGGCCAGTGACGTTCTCCCCCAAGTTGCTCTGAGCGTTCAGAGAGTAACCCAGCGCTAGGAGCCAGAGCAGGCTCCCTTTGAAGCCTGAGGCCTCCCCTGGGCTAGCGCAGTACCACTGGGACGCAGCAACTCCATTGTGGCTTTGCAGTGGGCACTGTCACACCCGGGCACTCAGACCCGGGGGCCGATCACCGGGTCAGTTCAGCAGTGAAGACAAGCCCAGAGATTCATAGGTCCCAAGGCCAGAAGGGTCCATTGAGATCAGTCACTTTGACCTCCTGGATCACACAGGCCGGAGAACGGCCCCTCAGCGATTCCTAGAGTAGAGATGGTAGAAAAACATCCAATCTCGATTTAAAAAACGGCCAGTGATGGAGAATCCACCATGACTCTCAGCAGAGTGTTCCGATGGTTAATTACCCACCCCCTCTGTTAGACAAAAATCCACTTAGAGCAGGGACAGCTGGGATATGACCCCAGGACCTCTTGTTTAGTAGGGAGAAACCACAACCAACAACGCTGTGCCCACCCCCTTTGAAAGAGCATTCTTGGATCTACATCGCGACACAAGAGACTCAAGAAAAAGGGTCAATGGGCCAGGTCACCAGCTGGTGTGAATGGATGCGGCTCAGCTGAATCGTATACGGTAAATTCCCACACGACGACGCCAGCACTAAACAGAGATCTTCGCTGCCGTCCTCTACAAACTGGCCCTGAGCTGGTTTGTTTTTGCAGATTATTCACCGCAGAAATGCTGAGGCCTTTAAGTGCAGCAGGGCCCAGTGGGCCAGGTTCTGACCCCAGATTCTGGGCCTTGTTAGGGGTGAATGAGGGAGGCAACCTAGTGACAGAGGATGTGGAAAAAGCTAATGTACTCAATGCTTTTTTTTGAATCTGTCTTCACAAACAAGGTCAGTTCCCAGACTGCTGCACTGGGCAGCACAGTACGGGGAGGAGGTGACCAGTCTTCTGTGGAGAAAGAAGTGGTTCGGAACTATTTAGAAAGACTGGACGAGCACAAGTCCATGGGGCCGGATGTGCTGCATCCCAGGGTGTTAAAGGAGTTGGCGGATGTGATTGGAGAGCCATTGGCCATTATCTTTGAAAACTCATGGCGATTGGTGGAGGTCCCGGATGATTGGAAAAAATCAAATGTAGTGGCAATCTTCAAAAAAGGGAAGAAGGAGGATCCGGGGAACTACAGGCCAGTCAGCCTCACCTCAGTCGCTGGAAAAATCATGGAGCAGGTCCTCAAGGAATCAATTCTGAAGCACTTAGAGGAGAGGAAAGTGATAGAGGAGAGGAAAGTGATCAGGAACAGTCAGCATGGATTCACCAAGGGCAAGTCATGCCTGATTAACCTAACTGACTTCTATGAGGAGATAACTGGGTCTGTGGATGAGGGGAAAGCAGTGGATGTGTTATTCCTGGACGTTGGCAAAGATTTTGATACGGTCTCCCACAATATTCTTGCCAGCAAGTTAAAGAAGTATGGGCTGGATGAATTGACTATAAGGTGGATAGAAAGCTGGCTAGATCGTCGGGCTCAACGGGTAGTAATCAATGGCTCCATGTCTAGTTGGCAGCTGATTTCAAGCGGAGTGTCCCAAGGGTCTGTCCTGGGCCTGATTTTGTTCAATATCTTCATTAATGATCTGGAGGATGGTGTGGACTGCACTCTCAGCAAGTTAGCAGATGACACTAAACTGAGAGGAGTAGTAGATACACTGGAGGGTAGGGATAGGATACAGAGGGACTTAGACAAATTAGAGGATTGGGCCAAAAGAAACCTGATGAGGTTCAACAAGGAGAAGTGCAGAGTCCTGCACTTAGGACGGAAGAATCACATTCACTGTTACAGACTAGGGATCAAATGGCTAGCAGCAGTTCTGCAGAAAAGGACCTAAGGGTTACAGTGGACGAGAAGCTGGATATGAGTCAACAGTGTGCCCTTGTTGCCAGTGATGAGCTGCCAAAATACTAACAACCGTTTTCCTCCTCCTCACTCCATGAGGGGGGTCATTCCCCCGCCCGGGGACTCCTGCCTCATCCAACCCCCTCCATGTTCCTTGACAGCCCCCCCCCGGGACCCATGCCCTATCCACCCCCCTTCCCTGTCCCCTGACTGCCCCATGCCACCCCATCCAACCCCTTCTCTCATTCCTGATGGCAACCCGGGACCCCTGTCCCATCCAACCACACCTTCTCTCTGTCCTCTGATTGTCCCTGGAATCCCTACCCCTAACTGTCCCCCACCGCCCCATCCAACCCCTGCTCCTTTCTGACTGCCCACCCCGGGACCCTTACCCCCGTTCAATCCCCCTGTTTCCTGCCCTCTGACTGCCCCGACACTAATCCACCCCCCCAACTCCCCTGATCTATCCAACACACCCTCCCTGCTCCTTTACCATGCTGCCTGGAGGTGGGGGCCCAGCTGGGCTGGGGCTGGGACCGGAGCCACCCGGCCGACGTCGGGGCCGGTCCCGGAGGCCGGGCAGGAGCCACGCTGCCTGGCCAAGGTCGGGGCCGGGCAGGAGCCGCGCTGCCCGGACGAGGTCAGGGCCGGACCCGGGGCGGGCAGGAGCCACGCCGCGGGCCGGACCGGGGCGGACCAGGGCCGGGCAGGAGCCGCGCCGCCCGGCTGAGTTCGCAGCAGGAATCCGGGGGGCAGAGTACGGCCGTGACCTTGCCGGGCAGTGCGGCGCCTGGAGCCTTCCTCCCGCTGGTGCCCCCGCCCCCCAGCCCCGGCCCCAGCTCAAGCTCTCCTGCAGGAAGCCGCTGCTTTCTTCTCAGCCCTCCCAGGCTTCCCACGTGAACAGCTGATTCGCGGGAAGCTGGGGAGGGGGAGGAGAAGCCGAAGGAGCATTCAGAAGAGGAGGCGGAGTGAGGTGAGCTGGGACCGGGGGAAGGGTAGGGAGCTGTTAGAGCTTTTGTTAAATTTAAAAACCCTTTTGCAACTAGTTGTCCCTCCAGGAACAACCAGTTCAAAACGGGCTTCTAAATTTAACAACCGGTTCTCGGGAACCGGTGCAAACCGGCTGCAGCTCACCGCTGCTTGTTGCCAAGAAGGCTAACGGCATTTTGGGCTGTATAAGTAGGGGCATTGCAAGCAGATCCAGGGATGTGATCATTCCCCTCTATTCGACATTGGTGAGGCCTCATCTGGAGTACTGTGTCCAGTT
The DNA here is from genome assembly GCF_016161935.1 of Mauremys reevesii. Classification (NCBI taxonomy): domain Eukaryota; kingdom Metazoa; phylum Chordata; order Testudines; family Geoemydidae; genus Mauremys; species Mauremys reevesii. The sequence goes on from NC_052644.1 coordinate 18,117,425, forward strand.
TTGGGCCCCCCACTACAAGAAAGATGTGGAAAAATTGGAAAGAGTGCAGAGGAGGGCAACAAAAATGATTAGGGGGCTAGAGCACATGACTTCTGAGGAGAGGCTGAGGGAACTGGGATTGTTTAGTCTGCAGAAGGGAAGAATGAGGGGGGATTTGATAGCTGCTTTCAGCTACCTGAAAGGGGGTTTCAAAGAGGATGGACTTAGACTGTTCTCAGTGGTAGCAGATGACAGAACAAGGAATAATGGTCTCAAGTTGCATTGGGGAAGTTTAGGTTGGATATTAGGAAAAACGTTTTCACTAGGAGGGTGGTGAAGCACTGGAATGGGTTACCTAGGGAGGTGGTGCAATCTCCTTCCTTAGTGGTTTTTAAGGTCAGGCTTGACAGAGCTCTGGCTATGATGATTTAGGGGATTGGTCCTGCTTTGAGCAGGGGGCTGGACTAGGTGACCTCCTGAGGTCCCTTCCAACCCTGATGTTCTATGATTCTATGAATCCGAAGTCAACCCCAACAGCGGCAGGGTGAGGCTCCGAGCTTCTATGAATTAACCTGGCCACCTGCTGCCATCTGCTGGTGAACCGGAGGAAGACATGTGACTAATGCAAGGAGCAGACCCTGCTTTGCAGTTGCCCTGCCTGGGGGCCCAAGGGGTCAGGGATGGGGGTTCGGGCTGAGGCCAATGTGGGGGCTCTGTCACCCTGGGCTTCAAGCCATTATTATAGCCTATCCCCCTTGCCCCCCGTCAAGCTGTGTGGGGCTGATCCTGTGGCATCTGGGGGTTGACGGAGCCCCCTGGGTGGGCTCCACACGGTCTGTCCCCACCAGAGGGAGGAGGCAGCCATCTTTGTCACCACGGCTCACTAGACCCAGTGCCCCCTCACTGGCGCAAAGGGAGGTGATAAAACCCTGAGGAGCTGGGGTAGGGGAGAGGGTTATGGGTCCGGATGTGGGGCTGCTCCCTGCGCCTGGTGGATGCCACCTGAGGGTGTGGCCCTGTTGAGGATGCGGGTCCAGGTGCAGGGCACAGTGAGGTTGGGGTATCCTGTGGAAGGGACTGCAGTTGAGGAGGGGGTCCCAGGCAGGGGTCAGAGTCTGCATGGGGATAGAGTTCCTGGGGCAGGGGGCACACACCCTGAGGTGGGTGGGGGGTCTCCATACAGGGGAGTGAAATTGGGGTGTGGGTCCCGGGGAAGGAGATGCACCTGAGGCAGACTCACAGTTGGGTGGGGGTCCCGGGGCAGGGGACAGCATCGTTTTGGGTGTCTCCAGGCAGTGGGTGCAATGGGGTTGATGCTTTCAGGGCAGAGTGTGCAGTTGGAGGTCCCTAGGGCAGGAGGGGTGCAGTTGGGTTGGGGATTCCCTGGGGCAGGAGGGGTGCAGTTGAGTTGGGGGTCCCTGGGGCAGGAGGGGTGCAGTTGGGTTGGGGGTCCTAGGGCAGGGGGTGCCATCGGGGTAGTATCATGAGAAGTTTCCATCCCACTCTGTTCATTACACACATGTGATGGAGTTGCTGATTCTCTGCTTGGCGACCGAGGCCAATAAAGCTCCCAAGGTCCCGGCACCTGGTATCTCTGCCGCGATGTTGGATGCCAGGACATCTTCATCCAGCTCTGAACATAACATAAGAACATAAGAATGGCCGTACCGGGTCAGACCAAAGGTCCATCTAGCCCAGTATCTGTCTACTGACAGTGGCCAATGCCAGGTGCCCCAGAGGGAGTGAACCTAACAGGCAATGATCAAGTGATCTCTCTCCTGCCATCCATCCCCATCCTCTGCCGAACAGAGGCTATCGACACCATTCTTTACCCATCCTGGCTAATAGCCATTTATGGAATTAGCCACCATGAATTTATCCTTTTAAAAATTGTTATAGTCCTAGTCTTCACAACCTCCTCAGGTAAGGAGTTCCTCAAGTTGACAGTGCGCTGCGTGAAGAAGAACTTCCTTTTATTTGTTTTAAACCTGCTGCCTATTAATTTCATTTGGTGACCCCTAGTTCTTGTATTATGGGAATAAGTAAATAACTTTTCCTTATCCACTTTCTCAACATCACTCATGATTCTATATATCTCTATCATATCCCTCCTTAGTCTCCTCTTTTCCAAGCTGAAGAGTCCAGGCCTCTTTAATCTTTCCTCATATGGGACCCTCTCCAAACCCCTAATTATTTTAGTTGCCCTTTTCTGAACCTTTTCTAGTGCTACAATATCTTTTTTGAGGTGAGGAGACCACAAATGTACACAGTATTCGAACCCTCTTGCTGGGCTGGCTCCCAAACGGCATCAGTTTGTGCCTGTAACACAGGAGACCCCGACTCAGCCCCTGGCATGGCAGCTGGGACAGCAGCCGGCCAATCAGCACTTGGCCCAATAGAACAGCTCCTGTTTATGATCCTGGGGTTGAGTCAGACGGGTACGTGCTGTGCGAGACGCCTGTCACTTGTTCCCTGGTTCTGACCCAGGCCAAAGACCGTTCCAGCTGGATTCCTCTGGAGGGGGTATGGTGAGCAGATGTCCTGATTTTATAGGGACAGTCCTGATTTTGGGGGAAATTTTCTTATATAGGCACCTATTACCGCCCTGCCCTCTGTCCCAATTTTCATACTTGCTGTCTGGTCGCCCTAGGACGGGGCCAGGGGCAGGAGGTCCTTTGCCCCACAGAAACGATGAGAGACTTGGGAGGAGGCCCTCCTGCTCCCACACCCTGCCACAGACAAGGTCGCTAGGATATAGAAAGGCAGGCCTGCCTGTAAAGGTCTAGACTTTAGGAACGCAGGTGTATTTTTACCACTTAGCTAGTTACTGAGGTTTAAAACAAAGAATCAAAATCACAGGCTGCCTGTGTCTGGGCCTTCTCTCACTAGGACAGTCTGAGGCCTAGTTCTTAGGCTAAGGCCTTTGGACAAGCAGCAGAGGCAGCCATAAACTGGGAAGCGAAGGTCACATCCTCAGATCCCAAACCCGTCACACTGAAATAAGGTGCTATTGGGCTGTTAGGAATAAATCCTGTCCTGATAGTGCCCATCACCACCAGAGAAAGATGATTAAAGAAAACGTACTTTGATAACATCCTGTCTGGCAAGAAATCACTTATCAGTGGTTGTGGTTGTGAAACCCTCATGTCTGTATCTTTTATCTTTATGGCCCCCACTTTTCAATTGTTAATCTGTCTGGTTCTCTAATTGTCTCTGTCTGCTGTATAACTAATTTTGCGAGGTGTAAGTTAATTAAGGTGGTGGGATATAATTGGTTAGAGAATTATGTTACAATATGTTAGGATTGGTTAGATAGATTTCAGTAAAATGATTGGTTTAGGTATAACTGAGAATATTACTAAATAAACTAGGGGCAAAGAGGGAGTAATTTGGGATTCAAAAATAAGGAAAAAGGAACTTGGATTGAAGCTTGCTGGAAGTTCACCCCAATCACCATGGAATTCTTTGCACCTTTGGACTCTGGGTATTATCGCTCTCTGTTCACGTGAGAAGCACCAGGGAAGTGGGAGGGTGAAGAAATAAGCCCTCTAAGAAAGGTCACCAGAGGCTGGTCCCTCAGGGGCTGGAGGCTGCCGGCCCTGCGGCTCTTGTGCCACCAGCACGGCCAGTGATGAGCTGCCAAAATTTTAACAACCGGTTCCCTATAAAAAGTTCTGATTTAAGAGAGGGGAGTGGGGGAGGGGCGGGGGCTGGGGGATACATAGTCGTGGGGCTGGGGGCCCCTACAGGTCCTGGGGCAAATTGCCCCACTTGCCCCCCCCCGGCAGCCCTCAAGCTTGCAGCCCCCTCCCCACTTACCTACCCTAAGCTCAAAGCAGCAGGAGGCCTGCGGCTGGCCCCGCTGCAGCTGGGAGGAAGCGGGGGAAGGGCCGGGAGACCCTCAGCCTCCCCAGCTGGGAATCCTGGGAGCAGCAGGATGGTCCGGCCTGCAGACCGGAGTTGTTTGAACACTCCCTGGCCCTTTAACAGCCGGTTCTCCACGGAGGTCTAATTTTAGCAACCGGTTCGTGGGAAGCTGTGGGAACCGGCTCCAGCTCACCACTGAGCCTGGCCACAAGGGCCGTTTCTTTCTCAAACCAAGGTCAGGCCACAGGGGAAGCTCGGCCAGGGCTGAGGCGAGGGGTTGGCGTAAGGCTCAGTTGCGAGGCCTCCCGGCCACACAGCTCTTGCACCACCATCACCACCGCAAGGGCCGTTTATTTCCCAAGCTGCATTTGTGACAGTGGGGGAGCCCTGTGCCTGGCACGGTGCGGTGCGGGGGGGCAGGTGTCTCACCCAGCCAGGTTAGGTCTTGGACCTCTTTGTCAGGGCGAGCACCACACCAGGGCAGGCCCCAGCCCTTCCCCCAAGTGCCATGAACCACCCCGTCCCAAAGTCCCCAGCTGGGGGCCTGAGTCCCACCCAGTCTCCCTGGGGTGGGGGCACCGGTTGGGTACAGATGGGACACACAGCCCGATGGCTTTCCTGACGAAGCCGTCATTGGCAGGGACGGCACCGGGAGCTCCTGGAGAGTGGGGGGCTGGCGGGGAGCCCAGCCAGTATCTTGCTCTCAGCGCGGGGTGCACAGCCAGGACAGGGCTGGGACCGTCCAGCCGGACTCCTGCGTCCCAGGCCTGCACCACCTGCATCCAGCCCAAGCCTTGGGCACAGCCAGAGGGAGAGCAACATGGAGCAACAGCAAGGGGGGAATTGTCCCATCCCTCTGGGGAGCCGTCCCAGCCCTGATTCCTCCCGCTGGCCTCTGGGAACCTGGCTCCACAGGAGCTCAAGCACCCTGGGGCCCTGCTCCGGCTGGCCCGGGGAAGGGATCCTCAGGGGTCACAGCTCCCCTCCAGGGCCACCCAGGGCGGCGCCGGAGGGGAGGGCAAGTGGGGCAATTTGCCCCAGGCCCCACAGGGGCCCCCATGAGAGATTTCAGGGCCCCTGGAGTGGGGTACTTCACTTGCTCTGGGGGCCCCGGAAAACTTCCATGGGGCTCAGGCCCCCAGAGCTTCTTCCACTCTGTGTCTTTGGTGGCAGAGGGTCCTTACCATAGAATATCAGGGTTGGAAGGGACCTCAGGAGGTCATCTAATCCAACCCCCTGCTCAAAGCAGGACCAATCTCTAGACAGAATTTTACCCCAGCTCCCTAAGTGGCCCCCTCAAGGACTGAACTCACAACCCTGGGTTTAGCAGGCCAGTGCTCAAACCACTGAGCTATTCCTCCCTCCCCCCACACTGTGCCGCTGAAGTGCCCCGAAGACCCGAGGTGGGGGGTCCTTCCGCCCCGGGACCCACCGCCAAAGTCCTGGGTCTTCGGCAGCAATTTGGCGGTGGGGGCACCTCGCCGCCGAAGACCCCAGGCCCCCTGAATCCTCTGGGCGGCCCTGCTCCCCTCCTGGGAAGGGGCATCTAGTCTAGGAGCCATGGACCAAGCTGAGGGACTGCGGGGCAGACTGAGCAACACCCACACTGCCTGCTCTCCTCCATGCCCCCTACTGTGCCCCCAGCCCCCTGCTCTCCCCCAAACTGCCAGAAATACCTTCTCTGCATCCCCCCCGGCCTCCCAGAGACCCCATCACCATGATGCTCTACCCGCCTTGCCCAGCCCGCTGGGGATCCTCGCTCTGCCCTGGTCCCTCCCTCTCACCCGGATCCCAGGTTCTCATTCTCCTGGGGGTCCCTTTGCCCCCAGAGGAAGGGTGAGGGGCTCAGGAGGGAGGCCCTCGCCTGCTCCCCACTCCCTGCCACAGACAAGGCTACCAGCGGCTGGTCCCTCGGGGGTGGAGCCTGCTGGCCCAACGGCTCCTTTTCCAACACCCTGGCCACAAGGGTCGTTTATTTCTCAAGCCACAGTTGCACCAGCAGGGGAAGCTTGGGCTGGGGCCATTGGCAGCTCGGGGAGCTGGACCCAGAGGGGAGCCTCCCACTAACCCAGGTTGGACTATGAACCCCCTTTCCCAGGGCGCCCGCCCGCAGTGCCCAGGCACCAGCACAGCCACCAAGGGGCATGAACTGCCCTGCCCCATAGTCCCCGGGGGCACCACTTGGGCACAGAAGGGGTGGGCAGACAGACGGTCTCCGCAGGAGTATTAGACATTCAGTGAGTCCCTCCCAAGACCGGATGGCCGTGTGACCCCAAACACCCACCCCCGAGCTGTGCCTTCAGTCCTATTGCTCTGGAGCCGTCGCTCGCTGGACAGCACTGGGAGCTGCTGAAGGATGGGGGGGTGTCTGGCAGCCTGGCCCAAAATGGGATCCAAACTGGTCCTTCCTGTTCTCTTACCCCTCCTGGCATGTACAGCCTGCCCCCATTAACCCTGCGTTAGAACAATAGTGTGCCCCTTTGGGGCCCCATCCCTGTGTGCTGAGCCCCCTTGGCCAGCCCGGTGCTGGAGAGAAGCAGCTCGGTCTTAGCGCAGGCCGTTTCATCGTGCCCCTTAGGGCCAGGTGTGGCACCGTGGGTGAGCCCTGCCTCAGTTTCCCCTCACCTGGGAAGAAGACTTTCCAGTTCCAAACAGCAAAACCCGTTTGGATGGGACCATCACAAGCCAAACCTCCATCCCAATGTCCCCAGGAGGCTGAAGGGGGCAGAGAAGCTGCTGGCGTGGGGCTCTCAGGTACATTTCTCTGTCCTGGACCCACCCGAAACCTCCATCAGTCCTGGATCCTAGTGAAACACCAGCTGGTTTGGCATTGGTGGTGCTGCGTTTCTGCCAGTCCCTGAGGGATGCAGGGTGCTTTCCAGAGGGAAAATCTAACCCTGTTGAGCCTCAGTATGAAACCTACATATATGTGCCAGGCTCCAATCTAGAACGCCACCCCCGAGTGTGTAACGGCTGACAGTCTAGAACCCCTGCCCCTCCTGAGTGTGGGCCGGGCCCCTATCTAGATCGCTCAACCTCTGTGTGCATGTGGCTCCTATCTAGAACATCTGCCCCACCCAGAGCTTGCGCCAGGCTTAATTCTAGAACCCACACCCCATCCTGACTCTACTCTACACTCCAATCTAGCACCCCCTCACTTCTTAGTGACCCCACCCCATCAATCTCCAGGGGGTTATCCCCTGCCCCCTCTCCTGTCTAGAACCCCCACTCCACCCAAGCACACTCTAAGCTCCCCACTAGAACCTCTCCCCACCCTGGGGTGACCTTGGAGTGAGGATTCCCAGCTGGAGCAGGTCCACTGACATCAGGGCCTATTGGCACCCACTGGGTTCTGCCCAATGTCACATTTCATTGCACAGTGCTGTTGGCACAGACAGCAGCAACCTGATCTCGCTGAGTGACAGAAGGACACGTTCAGCCTCCTGCCCCATCCCCAGCTGTCTGTGTCTGGCCTGACAGGGTGGAAGAGAGCCAGACACATGGACAGAGATGCTGGTGCTTGTGAAAGTTTTTCCTGGGGTGTAACCTGGAAGTGAGGTACCGTTGAGCCCTCTGTGCTCCCTCTCACACTGTGCTGCTGTGACAAGCTGCAAATCCCTCCAGGTGCTGCAGTTATACAGCCAAAAACCAGATCAAAATGATTAGAGGGCTGGAGACTTCTGAGGAGAGGCTGAGGGAAGTGGGATTGTTTAGTCTGCAGAAGAGAAGAATGAGGGGGGATTCGATAGCTACTTTCACCTACCTGAAATTGGGTTCCAAAGAGGATGGATCTAGACTGTTCTCAGTGGTAGTAGATGACAGAACAAGGAATAATGGTCTCAAGTTTCAGTGGGGGAGATTTAGATTGGATATTAGGAAAAACTTTTTCACTAGGAGGGTGGTGAAGCATTGGAATGGGTTACCTAGGGAGATGGTGGAATCTCCTTCCTTAGAGGTTTTTAAGGTGAGGCTTGGCAAAGCCCTGGCTGGGATGATTTAGTTGGGGATTGGTCCTGCTTTGAGCAGGCGTTTGGACTAGATACCTCCTGAGGTCCCTTCCAACCCTGATATTCTATGATTCTATGCTCCATAGGCAGGGACGCACCCAGCCAAGTTACATGAATTCTTCCCCCACCCACTCATGAACTAACAACAGAGAGGATCCAGCCAATTCCCCGCAGCTCTCCGTCCTTGGATCCCATGTCTGTACCATCCTGCCCTAGTCAGAAGCCTGGCCAGTTTAAATTGATAACTCAGTCCGTTCCACCCTCGATGTGGAGAGGACATGCACCAGCTTGTGTACACTGAGCAGATTCCCCAAGGTCTTCAACCAAAACGCACTATTTTAGGTAAACTATAAAACAGATTCATTACCTACAGAAAGACAGATGATAAGTGATTGTAAATAGTGGGTGTAGAGATCAAAGTTGGTCACCTAAGAAATAAAACTAATTTGCAGTCTTAGTTCTAAAAACTAAACAGGATTTGAACCAGGCAGTGTCTCACCCTGCGCAGCCTTTTATTTCTATTTTACATTAATCATGTTTCCCTGAGCTTAGCCATGGTGGCTACAGTATTAAATTCAACAGAGTATTCTCTGTTTGTTCTACATCAGGAGCCCATAGGAACAACGCAGGCCACAGAATCTCACCCACCCACTCCTGTAACAAACCCCTAACCTATGTCTCAGCTATTGAAGTCCTCAAATCATGGCTTAAAGACTTAAAGATGCAGAGAATCCTCCAGCAAGTGACCCTACCCCACACTGCAGAGGAAGGCAAAAAACCCTTTACCGCATGTGTTTCCTATTCTGTTACCTCTGTGGTCAACTGTTACAACACCCGCAACAACCAAAAAGAATATAAAAAAAAGAATACAAGAACGTTAATACTTATAAGGTAATGCAAAGCATAAGTCCACAACAAGTTCCAAAAGCAGATTATAACTATGTACCACTTCCTAACTGTCCGAACTATGTACCACTTCCTAACTGTCAGGGTGGTTAGGCACTGGAATACATTGCCAAGGGAGCTTGTGGAATCTCCATCACTGGAGATTTTTAAGAGCAGGTTAGACATTCCCATACCAGGGATGGTCTAGATGGGGCTGGTCCTGCCATGAGTGCAGGGGACTGGACTAGATGATCTCTCGAGGTCCCTTCCCGTCCTAGGATTCTATGATTCTATTAAAAGTGAATGTTCTATCAAGTATATATGTGTCTTATGGCATTAATCATTGTCACATGCTGTCATATGTATGTGACAGGGCACTTATAATCTAGTCATCCCTTGATAATGAGATAACACTGACTCTGTCAAGGGGGGGAAATGTAGCCAAGGGTTTTAGTTTGGTTTTCATTTATTGTGTGATGTTATGATTACATTCTATATACTCCTTATATGTTAATCAGAATTTGATTTATAGAATTAGAAAAGACTAAAATGAAGCAATATTTAAAGGAACTAGGTAATAAGTCAGACAAGCTGAAATGCAAGAAGCCTGTGGGCTAAGGCCTGCAAGATTTTAGCTTAGCTATTTTAGGCTTTGAATACAAAAGGTGGTGTATGTTGGTAACCTAAAAAGAACCCGATGCCCTAAAATTCTAAGAAAAGAGGCAGAAACGGGTAATATTGAGAAAGTCAAAGTGGGAAAGTTAAATTTAAATCATAAAAATGCTGTAACAACAAAATGTGCTTATAACCCGTGCCTTAAACTGCAAGACAAAGGCGGGACATCAACCTACCCAGCCTACAGAATTCGGGGTCCCTCATGTCTCCAGGGTACATAGACTGATAAGAAAGAGAGGAACGATGCTGTCATGTACATGTGCCGAATGTAGGTATAGACAGCGTCACAGTATCAAAAAGGGTGCCCAAAGTAGGCAAACTGAGCTTCCTACAGGAAACTCCAGCAGGAACCACTTCCACAGTAACAATCAATCCATGCGAGGGCCGACGGAGTTTGAGAGGGCTGACAGATTCTAATGCCGCCTAGGAGGATGTAATTCTGTCTATAGTTATAATTAGTGCATGGCACATATCTTGATTTTTAATTAGATGTGCTGTAACTTTTATGATTTTATTGCCAACTTTAATAAAACCACTAAAAGAGAGAGGCTCTTGTAATTGTATGTGTTACTTGCTGATGGTTTCCTGTGTTCCTATGGGCTCCAGATCTAGAACAGAGACAACTCGCTTGAACTTGAGACTGTAGCCACCAGAGCTGAACCCAGGGAAATGTGATTGAGGTTAAATAGAATGAAAGGCTCCAGATTTGGTGCTGAAACCCAGGACCATAGAAAACGCAAGAAACCATAAAGAACACGTGGAACCATAGTAAACACAGAAACCCAATAAGAAACCAAGGTTTTAAGAGAAAAAAAATATAGCTAGGTCAAAAGTCATACTGGGAGACGTCCTGTTTTTGCTTATGCCTGCTTGCATTCTATGTTTGTCTGTCTGGTTAATGTTGTAAACATTGAGGTCAGGGGAAGAAAATAGGAATTGCAATTGTGTAATGGACCCTTGAATTCACGTATGGGTAAAGCCCCTACCAGGCATGGCAGAGTGGGTCGGACACTTCTCCGTCATTTGTCAATAATAAGCAACAAGCACCCCCGCCCCACACACACATCATATTAATTAATAAGCTCCCCAAACTTTAAACTCTTCTGGACTACGCCACTGATGGAGGATCAAGGAAATCTTTGTGGAGTTGCCTTGGTCACTGCTCCTTCCTCTCGGTGTGCTCCAGCTGTAAAACACCTGAAGGAGAAGCATCTGACCAAGTGGGTATTCACCCTTGAAAGCTCATGCTCCATACGTCTGTTAGTCTATAAGGTGCCAGAGGACTCTTTGCTGCTTTTGAAGGAGAAGTAAGCACCACAAACCCTTCTCAATTTAAAAAATCAAATCAAATCCCTGTAAACATTTTGGGAGCAAGGAAGGGATGCCGGCCACTTTTCCAAAAGAAATAGGGAACAAAATAAGTTACGCACTCAGGCATTTATTGCAACAATTCCAACTCCACAAACGTCCTGGGAGGCCTTTGTGCGAGATGACATTAAAGCCCGTGGGGGAGGGTTAGTTAAAAACTACTGGAGTGCTTGGGGGCCCTAGAGATCCCTGTAATTGATGGTATTTCCTCTTTAAAAAGGAAAAGGCGGGGGCGGGGAAAGGCTTAAGAGGTGAAAGAAATAGCCCTGGATTGTGTATCTATAGCATGTAATATCCTATGGAAAAGGATTTAAAAGAAAGGTAAAACAACTGCAGAAGGTAAAACAAGCCTTATGCAAAGAGCAGAAGTCTAGTTAGACATTGAAAAAAACAACTCAGTAGGGTAAGGGAGGTCAATCCTGTACTCCTTAATCAAAGGAAGAGTTTGGCAAGAGACTTAAGCTACAGTAAGTAACACCTGCAAGAGGCTGGTTATAAAATTATGGTGTGAAAAAGAAGCCACGGGGCAGGAACATTTGTTTGGGCAAGAGTAAAAACAGCAGCGCAATTAAAAAAAATATCTTGCAAGCCCATCCACAACGGGGTCGTTTCTTGCAAGAAACTCAGGGAACTGTAGAAGTTGCTGTAAAAGCCTGTAAGGGTGAAATTCTGGATATCAGTATCTCTTAAGAAAGACAAAAGTCTCTGCAATCTAAAAGTCATTTTAATCTCTCTAAGCCAATCAAGTCAGGAGCCATAATAAAAAGAACAAGTGGCATCATTCCTTTGAAATCTAACATGCCCATTGTAGCCCAAGACACTTTAGAGCCCAAACCAGAGCCTCCACATGCACCCAAGCCAGGCAGGAGTGACTTTGGTAGCTAACATGAAGCAATGGGAAGGCAAGTCACCGCATACATTTCACAATAGACTTTCAGCCGCTTGGCTCTCTAATGAAATGCCTGGTAAGGAAACAAACCCAGAATGTGTTAATTTATTTGTTAACAATTCTTCACCAGCACTTTGGGGTAAAGTAATAATGCATGTTAACCCTGGAAGCACTCTGCCGGGAGAGCTGGACTAATTGTCTAAAGCTTAGAGTTATATTCAAACCCAACCAAGAAATCCCAAGAGAAATCGGCCTCCTGTTGCAATTGTTCAAGGAGCCTCTGATAAAGCAGTAGTTAAAGTCAAGGTCCAGACAATAATAGTTAAAAAGAACCATAAGCCCCAAAACTCAGCAAACTGTCCAATATTGCAAGAAGGCCCTGGTAGTGGTCTCACTGCCAAACCTGTGCCAGGGGTATTCATTAATCAGATACAATTCACACATATCCCTGCTCTGTTATATTTGTCTAATTGGCAAATGAGAAAATTCAGTTATTGCAGACACCAGAGTGGCATCTTTCTTCTCAGTAATCCTTGGGGATAAGATTACCCCTTATCAACCACAGGTGCAGGATATAGCTAATTTGGGTTTAAAACTAGACAATAATAATTGAATGAATTGGTTTTGCTTAGTCTGGAAAAGAGAAGACTGAGAGGAGCCATGACAACAGTAAAAGGTTGTTACAAGGAGGAGGGAGAAAAATGATTCCTTAACCTCTGAGGATAGGACAAGAAGCAATGGGCTTAAATTGCAGCAAGGGCGGTTTAGGTTGGACATTAGGAAAACTTTCCTAACTGTCAGGGTGATTAAGCACTGGAATAAATCGCCTCGGGAGGTTGTGGAATCTCCATCACTAGACATTTTTAAGAGCAGGTTAAACAAACACCTGTCAGGGATGGTCTAAAGATGGTACTTGGTCCTGCCATGAGTGCAGGGGACTGGATTTGATGACCTCTCGAGGTCCCTTCTAGTTCTATGATTCTATGATTCTGTGTTCTCTATGCTCCTCAAAAAAACCCAAAACCCCAAATAACAAGTCCACTGGAAATTCTATGGAGAATTACAGAATTGTTTGGTACAGAAATGCCAATTAAAAATAAGGTGAATGTTAAAAAAATCAGAAAGCACATCAATTATGTACTCCAGAAAATAAACCGGGCTCCTGGTGGGGTGTCTGCACCTGTCCCCCCTCTTTCCCCTCCCAGGTGTTGAGTTGTGGGGGGGCGAGAGACCAAAAGTCCCTTCCCTTCCTTTATAGGCTCTCCCAGCTTGCTGGAAAGATCTTCTGTTATGAAATGAATCAAGCCCTGTTCATTGTCTATGGGCTCCCTGAGAAGCCTTCATAGGACACACATGATAGTCCTTGGGAGTGTGCATTCCCCTTAATGGGCCATCAGCACTATCTGCCTTCTCCACTGTTGTACCTGAAAGACTGGTTGTGGGTGTTTCCAACCTCCCAACATCTTCCAGTGACACACACCAACCACAACTTCATAAGTGCCCATACAATGACAGCACATACAATCCACCAGGACATTAATGTTCAGCAGATCGAGCCCTTTCGAATGATGCCTCACAAGGCTCACTGTGTACACAACAGAGCCGAATTCTATCACCATGGTAAATATGGGAGTGCCAGGGAACTGCCTTGGAGCACAGAGGGTCACAGCGCCAGACACAGGGACAGAGATGTGAGGCCCCAGGCCTTGCACATGAGGAGGAGAATCAGGAACTTCACCCCGTCGACCCCCAGCATGAGACAAACCAACCCACCTGGACAGGGCCAATGCTCCAGCCTGGAGTCTGCGCTGGCCGGTGTTCACCACCTCTCATCCCCCACTGCTGTGTGCCCTGGCCCTCACCATACCCCATCCCTCACCCCCATCTGCCCTGGTCCTCCCCAGCTCCCAGCCCCCACCATGTCTGCTCTGGCCCTTGCCACCTTCCATCCTGGTCCCCCATCTGCCCCACCCCTCCTGGCTCAGCCCCACAATATTTCCTTTCAAGGCAATATTGAATGAATTAGCTGAGTCCCACCTCCCCTGCCACTGGCCTGGTCACGGGGACAGCAGGAGTGGGCACCGTCCCTCTGCAGCATGGGGGGGGTGGGTGGAAAGAATGGGGCTATAAGAAGAGGGGCTGGGAGCTGAGAGCCCATCACTGGGGATCCGGTATGAGCATCTGTCAGTGAGTGACGGCACCTCCTACTCCTGCCCCATGGAAACCATGGTGAGTACCCGCTGCCCCTCACCTCCTGCCCCATGGAATCCTTTGTGAGTCCCTCCCACCTCCTCTTGCCCCACGGAAACACTGGTGAATCCCCACCGCTTCCTCCTGCCCCATGGAAACCCTGGTGAATCCCCACCGCTTCCTCCTGCCCTATGGAATCCCAGGTGAGTCCCCTTTGTTCCCCCGCCCCGGCCCATAAAGCCCCATGGAAGACCTGTCTGCCATTCACACCCCACCCCATCAATCTCCAGGGGGTTATCCCCTGCCCTCTCTCCTGTCGGTAGCACACCAGGGGCTAGCGGATGTGGGTTGGTGGCTCTGGGTTGTGCCCATGCTCAGGGGTGCTGACAATGTGGGGTCCTGTGCAGGTGTCGGGACGGATGCCCAGGGCTGGACTCCTGCTGCTGCCACTTCTCCTCTGCTTCGGGCCAGAGACTGTCGGGAGCATCAACCCGGCCGCGCTCAGAGAGACTGTGGATCATGTAGATAAGTGAGTGAGATGCCAGTGGGGCATTTCCCATCTGGCTGGGACCCGTCTGCCCTCCTCGGGTGGTAAATGAAGAAAAACGGGGGGAAGATGCTTCACGTTTGCCCTTTGTGATTTTCTATGGCATAGGTGGCTCAGTGCATGGCAGAGCTGGGAGGGGTGATTTTGGGGTGCAGGGGGAGCTGGGGCTCGGAGCTGGGAGGGGTGATTCTGGGATGCAGGGAGAGAACTGGAAGAGGGGTAATTCTGGGGGTGCACCGGGCTGGGGTTGTGGGTCTCATTACTATTGTGAAAAACTGGTTGGAAACTGGAATTCCAATTCCCTCAGAAATTTCTATTTTCTTTTCAGTCCAAATTAGTTACTAAAATTTGAAAACTTCCATGGAATGGGATTTCCAAATTTTGTTTTAGAATTATGTTTTGTTAGATAGAAACATTTGGTTATGACTTTATTTTATATTTTTACTTATATTATATTACTGTTTATAATATACAGGTGAAATATTATATTACATTATATTATACAGCAGGAAAGTCAAGTTGCTAAAGCTGACATGGAAATATTTTGATCTTGCTGAAATGAAATATTCAGATATGGTCCAGCTGAAATCTGGTTTTAATTTTTCCAAAACAAAATTTGGAAATCCCCAAGAATTACCCCTCTTCCAGTTCCAGGCTCCATCTCCCCCTGAATCCCACAATCACCCTTCCCAGATGCGAGCCCCAGCTCCTTCTGCACCCATACACAGGGGAAGCAGACAATGCTCACCACTCCCAATAAGGCAGATGGACTTTTCCTGGGGGCCAGTCAGCCCCAGGTCATCTGGGGCTCTAGCTGCTGCATTGAGGGCTGGCAGGGTGCTGAGGGCTGGCAGCGCTGATCTTCAGCTGTTCCCTGCAGTTAGTCTCCAAAGAACTGCGTTCCTTTTGGACCCCAGTTTATACTTTGAGTTGGGCTTAGCTGTACCTGAACCAATCGTTAACTGAAATGCTACAGAATTGTTTTTTTTTTCCCTAGCCATTAGAAAAAAAAAACAATTCTTATCAATCACCACCCCACCTTACTTGATTTAAATCTTAAAAAATTAGTTCTGCAACTGACAGAAACAATCAAAGAACCAGACAGAGACCATCTAGATAAAGAGTAGAGAAGTGGGGGACTATAAAGGCAGGGGTGGCTCTAGTTTTTTTGCCGCCCCAAGCACGGCAGTCAGGCAGCCTTCGGCGGCGCGCCTGTGGGAGGTCCGGTGGTAACATGGATTTGGCAGCATGCCTGCGGGAGGTACGACAATAAGTGGGTTTCTTGCCAGACTGTTGAATGCTGTCAAATAAAGTTTTCTTTAATGATCTTAAGATCTGGTGATGGTGGGGACTGTTAGCACAGGAATGCTGCCTTAACAGCCCAATCTTACATTTTTTTTTTTTAATTTAGAGGGAATATGACTCTTTGCTTCCTGGGCTGCTGCTTATTCCTGAAAAAGGCCTCAGACCTTACAGATTACTGCCCTGTTCTCAGTCAGTTATGAGCCCCCAACCTTCCCCAATTCAGCTGCACAAGGCCACTTCAGGCAGAGGTGGGATGAGAACCCAGCTCTCTAACGTGGCAGACATAAAGCCTTTCACACTGAATGTGCCATATATAGGTGCCGTTGTCAGCCTCCCTTTAATCACAATCACAGTCCCCTCCCAGAACTGGGGGGAGAAATGAGGAGCCCTGATCTCCAGTGTTCTTCAGCTCTCCAGAAAATCGCTGTGTATCCTGTGGCCAACTGTGCGTCACGTCCCTCTCTTGGGGTGGCTCCGCATAAAAGCTCCGGCTTGTTCCTGGAGCTCAAGCGGTAACGCTCAGCCCTGTGGGGCTGACGGACCAAAGCTCACACCAGGCTGATGATCCCTGGGGGCACCTGTTGCAGTTTCTTCTAAAAACCGCCCTCCAAGTTTATTTCATTCTCCCAGGGAGCAAACATTCCCTAATCCAGGCTGGAGCCCTGAGAGCCTAGAACCGGCCAGTGAAGGCGCCATGTGTGACCCACCCCAAGTTTGCCGCTCGGGGCTGGGGCAGAGCTGTTCAGAGCCCCCTGTCTTCTCACTGCCCTTTGCTTTGCCTTCCCTCAGGGATGGGTTGGCTGTTCAATACGCCTTCGCCGTCAGCCTGCAGAAAGCCAGTTGTGAGAACCCATCTGGTCTGGAACAGGTGCTGCGCAGGAACAAGCTGTGGGACATGCAGACGGCCAACAACCCAGAGGGTGTCCTGTACGACCCAGACGAAGGGCCCATTGTGGCTGCCCGGATGCAGCGCCTGGGCAGGGCGGGGGAACACACCAAATGGCGCCTGCTCCAGGGCGACCAGAACAGCCCCATGCAGAAGCTCCTGGCCCGGACCTACAACGAGAGAAGCTGCCTGATCTTCTTCACCGTCCGCTCGCCCTGTGAGGGGACGTGCCTGCTGGTGAAGAGACCCCACAACATCCTACGGATGGTGAGCGACACCTTCCGCCCCATCGACCACAACTACAAGGCCTTCATCTTCCGGCAGATCTACCGTCAGGACCGGAACCTGGATCCCCAAAGCCTGCTGGAGGCCTGGCACCAGCTACCCAACGTGCCCCTGCTGCGCTGTGACACCAACGGCTGCAGGGACTGCAGAGGGAACGACCCCAAAACCGACCCCAACACCTGCCTGGATGAGATTCGAGCCATGAGGCAGCCGCTGCACCCATCTGGCAGGGGGCAGAAGGAAGAGCAGGGGGCAGAGGGGAGAGCAGAGGATGTAGGGGAGAGCAGGGGGCACCTTTGGAGGGTTGGGGAGATGGTGGGTCAGGGGGCACCATTGGAGGGCTGGGGGGACAGCAGGGCAGAAGACGACATCGTAACATTGGGGGGATGGCAGGACATTGCGCGTCTTCAGAGGCGTTGGTCCCCTCAGCAGCCTAAGTGGCCCCCTCAGAGGCCTTGGCCCCCTCAGCGGCCTAAGTGGCCCCCTCAGCGGCCTTGGCCCCCTCAGCGGCCTAAGTGGCCCCCTCAGAGGCCTTGGCCCCCTCAGCAGCCTAAGTGGCCCCCTCAGAGGCGGGGGTAACGGCAGGGTTGTGGGTGCTGCAGGAGGGTTGGGGGCATGGCAGGCCAGGGGGTGCCATCGGGGGAAGGGGGGATGGAGGGTTAGGACGCTCCATCGGAGGGTTGGGGGGGTTACAGGGCAGGGGACACTGTTGGAGGGTTCGGGGACATGGGAGGATACAGGGGGTGGAGGGGGTGGGATATTTCTTTTTTCAAGGCCTGTGATTTTGCAGAGTCCCCCCTTCCTGAATGATTAACACCAATAAAGTGTTGAAGGCTCCTGGGGCCTCGTGTCTCTGTCTCTGTGTCTGTCTCCCTCCTCTCTGTCCGTGCGCCTGGACTTTACACAGCGTGGGAGGCCTCGCAGCCTCCCTGGCAGTGCCCCCTTCATCAGGCCAGGCCTGGCCCCCACGTTTTGCCTGGGGCTCCCCCTGAGCCCAGACCCCTGGCAGAGTCACCCCCTTGGGAGCGAGGCCGGGCAGCCTTTGCCAGACACCCAGCTCGCTATGGATGAACCTGGCCATCGGCTGCCATCTACTGGTGAGGTGGAGGTAGACTCTTGAAAAACACACTGTGCAGGCCCCAGTTTGCATGTTTCCTGCCAGCGCCGCACTGGCTGGATCAGACGGGGGGAAGCTCAGCGGCGGCTGAGAGGGGTCAGGGCAGATCTGCCCTGTGTGCTCTGGGTGGGTCCATGAGATTGGCCGGCACGCGCCGCACCACGGGAACTGCTGGGCAACGCGCCCTGGCTCCAGCGCTGGGCACACGTCCACCTGCAGTGGGACGTGTAGGTGCCCCGTCACTCCACGGGGACCTGCAGCTCCCCGGCCTGATGGGACGAGGTTCCAGTCAGTGGCTGGAGGCTCTGAGGTGCTGCGCTGGGGGACGAGAACAGGGGAGAGGAGAGCCGGTTAGACAGAAACCTGGGCCTGCCCTGGTTTGGTGAGTCATACATGCCTGTTCGTTTCATCCGCTTCTCCCCTTGAGCCAGATTCATCTGCTTGTTAACAAGGCCGGGATCCGCTGACGGGGACAGGTGGGTGGTAAAGGCTACGGCTAGGGTCAGGTGCCCGTCGCTAAAGCCCAGTGGTCATGGTACATGTGGTATATGTAGGTACCAATGACACAGGGAAGGACAGGAGAGAGACCCTGGAGGCCAAATTTAGGCTGCTAGGTAAGAGATTGAAGTCCAGGACCTCCATGGGACATTGAGGATCCCACAGCTGTCAAAGTGACCATTTTTTTGGTCTGCCGTGGACTCAGGCTAGGCAGAGTGGGTGTGCCTATGCAAACAAGATCCGCCCCCTAAGCTCATTTGAGAACCGCTGATGTAATTGAATGGGACTCTTTCATTTGTCTGTTTCTGATCAGACCCTGCCTGTATTTTATCATTTTCCATCCTCTTCTCCTCACAAGGACATAGAGATGCTGTAATAATAGATCCTCCCCTAAGAGATGTTCCAACCACGTGCTCCTCCACACCTGCTGGCTTTCCCCTAGCCCTTAGTTTAAAAACTGTCCTAAAGGCATCACAGAAACTCGGTGGAATGAGGATAATCAATGGGACACAGCAGTAAAACCAGGGTACAAAAAAAAATATCAGCAGCACAGAACAGGTCATGCTGATGGGGGAGTGGCACTAGATGTGAAAGAATGCGTAGAATCAAATGAAGTAAAAGTCGAAAATGAATTAAGATTGGGGTATCCTGGGGAAGAGACTGCAGTTGAGGAGCGGGTCCCAGGCAGGGGTCAGAGTCTGCATGGGGATAGAGTTGCTGTGGCAGGGGGCACACACCCTGAGGTGAGTGGGAGGTCTCCAGGCAGGGGACTGAAATTGGGGGGGGGGTCTGAGTGCAAGCCTCTGAGTGCCACTCCCCCTAATCAATTAAAAATATGTTTTTATATATTTATCCCCATTATAAATGCTGGCAGCAAAGCGGGGTTTGGAATGGAGGCTGACAGCTCACAACCCCCCATTTAATAACCTCGTGACCCCCTGAGGGGTCCAGATCCCCAGTTTGAGAACCCCTGAATTACATCATGTAATAGCAGACAGCTAAAAGGAGACAATTTTTTTAAAGTGCTCATATACCAATGCTAGAAGTCTAAATAATAAGATGGGTGAACTAGAGCACCTCATATTAAATGAGCATATTGATATGTAAGCAGGGTCAGGATGAGCTCTACCCTGACATCTGGTGGTGAATTATGGTGAGTGTGGAAAAGAATTTAGGGGGCGGATCTTGTTTGCATAGGCACACCCACTCTGCCTAGCATGAGTCCACGGCAGATCAAAAAATGGTCACTTTGACAGCTGTGGGATCCTCAATGTCTCGGTTATGGGGTAGGAGGAATAAAGTGTTGTTACCCTGATTATGTGAATGAAGGACTATGAGCCTGTTTTATGACAGAGGGAGTCACAATCAACTATGTAGCACTCGCCAGACAAGGGGCATGGGTTCCAAAACCCAGTGAACTGAGAATGGTTGGGGGTAAGTGAGTGTGAGAGTCTTTCCTTCCAGTGTTGAGTAGCAGAGTTAATTTTGATTCTCTTAGAACTCTAATTAAGAGGTGCTGAGCTGAATTCCTTTTGTTCTAATGGTGCACCAGCACTGAGGCTCCCCTTACTACTATGAATCTGAAATCACTCAAAGAGCTAAAATTACTGAGCTAAGGTCACTGAGTGCTGTGTTAACTAGTGGGGGTGCCTGAAGATATATTGTTAAGCAACTAGCAGAGTAGTTTGCAGGATGGTTGGAGTGGTTCATGGGATGGCTGGTGGAGTAGAGCAGCTTGTGGGTCGGTTGGAGCAGCCCATGGAACAGCCACATTGTTTCCCTCCTTCATTAAAAGGATTTTGCTACACTCAGACTCCGTGCTTGCGAGAGGGGAAGTATTGCTTCCTAGAGGCGCCCGGGGGCTTGGGGGGGGTGTAATTGTTCCAGGTCACTGGGTTGGGGATCGAGCTGTTTTTGCATCGCGTTATTGAAACAGAACCGCTGGATACTGAACCCGGCCCTTGTTGCTGCCAACTCAGAGGGGCTGAAGGGTTACAGATATAATAGGCATCACAGAAACTTGGTGGAATGAGGATAATCAATGGGACACAGTAAAACCAGGGTACAAAATATATCGGAAGGACAGAACAGGTCGTGCTGATGGGGAGTGGCACTAGATGTGAAAGAAAGCGTAGAATCAAATGTAGTAAAAGTTGGAAATGAATCAAACTGTACCATAGACTCTCTATGGATAGAAATTCCATGCTCTAATAATAAGTGTATAGGAGTAGGGCTATATTACCGCCCTCCTGACCAGGACAGTGATAGTGACTGTGAAATGCTCAGGGAGATTAGAGAGGCTGTTAAAATAAAAAACTCAATAATAATAATGGGGGATTTCAATTATCCCCATATTGCCTGGGTACGTGTCACCTCAGGACAGGATGCAGAGAGAAAGTTTCTTGACATCTTAAATGACTGCTTCTTGGAGATGTATTGTCTGGAAAATAGAAAGGCGCATAAACACTGGCAAAGGAAGTATAAAAATACAATTAGGAAGGCCAAAAAAGAATTTGAGTAACAGCTGGCCAAAGACTCAAAAAGTAATAGCAATTTTCTTTTAAGTACATCAGAAGCAGGAAGCTTTCAAATAACCAGTGGGGCCACTGGACGATGGAGGTGCTACAGGAGCACTCAAGGACGATAAGGCCACTGCAGAGAAGCTAAATGAATTCTTTGCATCGATCTTCATGGCTGAGGATGTGAAGGAGAGTCCCAAAACTGAGCCATTCTTTTTGGGTGACAGATCTGAGGAACTGTCCCAAATTGAGGTTTTGGAACCAATTGATACATTAAACAGCAATAAGTCACCAGGACCAGGTGTTATTCACCCAAGAGTTCTGAAGGAATTCAACTGTGAAATTTGAGACTGACCAACTATAGTGTGTAACCTATCATTTAAATCAGCTCCTGTATCAGATGACTGAAGGGTAGGTAATGTGACACCAATTTTTGAAAAGGGCTCCAGAGGTGATCCCAGCAATTACAGGCAGGTAAGCCTGACTTCAGTACCGGGCCAACTGGTTGAAACTATAATAAAGAACAATATTGTCAGACATATAGATTAAACTAATTTGTTGAGAAAGAGTCAACATGGTTTTTGTAAAAGCGTAGAATCAAATGAAGTAAATTGAATGGGACGCTTTCATTTGTCTGTTTCTGATCAGACCCTCCCTGTATTTTATCATTTTCCATCCTCTTCACCAATGCTTCACCAATCTACTAGAATTCTTTGTGGGGGGTCAAGAAGCATGTGGACCAAGGGGATCCAGTGGATATAGTGAACTTAGATTTTCAGAAAGCCTTTGACAAGGTCCCTCACCAAAGGCTCTTACACAAAGTAAGCTGCCACGCGATAAGAAGGGAGGTGCTCTCCTGGATTGGTAACTGGTTAAAAGATAGGAAACAAAGGATAGGTCTAAATGGTCAATTTTCAGAATGGAGAGAGGTAAATAGTGGTGTCCCCCAGAGGTCTGTTCTGTTCTAAACGATCTGGAAAAGGGGGTAAAGAGTGAGATGGCAAAATTTGCAGATGATGCAAAATTACGATGATAGTTAAGACCCAGACAAACTTCGAAGGGCTACAAAAGTCTCTCTCAAAACTGGGATAAAAAATAGGACAGAAAATATCATGTTGCCTCTATATAAATCCATGGTACGCCCACATCTTGAATACTGTTTGCATATGTGGTTGCCCCATCTCAAAAAAGCTATATTGGAATTGGAAAAGGTTCAGAAAATGGCAGCAAAAAGATATGGAATGGCTTCCGTATGAGGAAAGACTAAGAAGACTGGGACTTTTCAGATTGGAAGTGAGACGGCTAAAGGGAGATATGATTGAGGTCTATAAAATCATGACTGGTGTGGAGAAAGTAGATAAGGAAGTGTTGTTTACTCCTTCTCATAACACAAGAACTAGGGATCACCAAATGAAATGAATAGGCAGCAGGTTTAAAATAAATAAAAGGAAATATTTCTTCACACAATGCACAGTGAACCTGTAGAACTCCTTGCCAGAGGATGTTGTGAAGGCCAAGACTATAACAGGCATAAAAACAACCCCCTATATAAATTCATGGAGGACAGGTCCATCAATAGCTATTAGCCAGGATGAGTAGGAACGGTGTCCCTAGTCTCTGTTTGCCAGAAGCTGGGAATGGTCGACGGGGGATGGATCACTTGATGATTCCCTGTTCTGTTTATTCCCTCTGGGGCGACTGGCTCTGGCCACTGTCGGAAGACAGGACACTGGGCTAGATGGACCTTTGGTCTGACCCAGTAGGGCCGTTCTTATGTTCTTATGTCATTTACCTTCCCTATGTAAATGTCTTAAAGCTGCAGAGGAGAGCTCTACGTACACAGAAGCAAGTTGGGTGAGGTAACATTTGTATTGACCCAGGTCCTGCTGGTGAGAGAGAAAAGCTATCAAACTGCACAGGTCAGACCTGAAGACGAGCACTGGGTAAACTCCAAAGCGTGTCTCTCTCACCAGCAGAAGCTGATCCAATAAAAGCTGTTCCTGCCCCCACCTCGTCTCTCAGTATCCCGGGATTGACATGGCTACAACATCACTGTATAATACAAGGAGCCGCTGTTACTCTCTGCTTCCCCTGTTCTCCGTTTTGAGGTCTGTGTGTGCACAGGCAGCTGCCTCACCCATTGAGCTGCCCTCAGGTGCCTGAGCCGCACACCCATTAGCTATTGCCTGTGCTCTGTGCGTCACTGCCCCAGCCCTGCGCAGGGACCCTGTATCTGCCCCCCGGATGCTCTCTGCAGCTGTGTTTGTGACAGGCTCAGCCACTTGCAGCAGATCAATAAGTCAGAGCAGAAGTTAGTCCAGAAGAAGGAAAAGCTTCTGAGCGATTCCCCTGTGTGTTCAGTTCTCCCCCACCCCCCGCCCAGGGGAGAAGTGAGATATGGGTCCTGGGGGGCACAGCCTGGGGCTACCTGGGGGGGAAGGCGTTACCTGCGGCTGCCACGCACAGGGCCAGGGTGACTGAGCCCCAGGCCAGGAGCTTCCTGCTGGATGGCATCTCCCTGGCTTGCGCTCTCCCCTCAGGGAGTTGCCAGGTGTGTCACCCCCCAGAGCCACCGGCTAACAAGGGGGTTTCACAGCTACCCGGCTGCACATTGTTTCTCTTCCACGCACCCAGATGCTCGGGGAGAGGCAAATCCTCCCGAGGCTGACATCTGGCCCGGGCCCCTGCCTTTGATCAACTGCCCCGCTCCAGCTGTGCAGCCCAGACTCAGCCACATGCTCTGATTCTTGTAACTTTGTAGAAGCCGAGCTGGGGAATGTGAGGGGGGGAATGAAGTGGGATGTGCGGGGCGGGGGCTCTGGAGCAGCGCTCAGGTGTGGAGGTTGGTGCAGGGTGGGATCTGTCCCCCTTGGTCAAACTTCACCCCATGGGGCCGTGCTCTGGCACCAGGACCCTTATTCAGCGGAAGGGACCATGCCAGCAGCTCGGTTCTGAAACACCCAGTTCAACGGCTGCAGCTTTGCCCAGGAACAGGGTTTCCAAAACTGCCATTTTTCTTCGATCCCTCAGTGAACAAGGGCCCATCCTCAAAGGGCCTTTGCTCCATGTGCTCCAACGTGCTGATGGAGCAGAGCCAAAAGGGGGTAGCTGGGCCCTTTCCCCTCCAGTGAAGTGATGGAATTGGGAGAAGGGACATGGAGCCAGCTCAGACCCCCATCTCCCTCCCTCCCATCACCCCACAATTCCTCTCTATTGCTGCTGCCCCAGGCTCCCCCCGGATGGAAAGGGGGGTCAGAGCAGTGCAGGTGTGTGTGAGTCGTAGCCAGGAGGCCAAAACAGAGCAGCTGGAGATAAGGGGGAGGCTTTAGCTGGCTCCACCCCCCCACACATCCATGCCCCCCATTTGTGAGCCACCCAAAAGAGTGCCCCCCTAACCCCACATCAGTCCCAGCCCTGCTCCTGCATCCTCCCCAGCTCCTGGACCTGTGGGGCCCAAGGGGACCTCCACCCCTGGGTGGGGCACAGGCTGGGGAGGGCAGTTTGGGCTGGGCAGGCAGAGATGGGACACAAGGAGATGGTGTCAGGGGAGCAAAGGGACTCGCGTGCAGCCAGGGCCTGCTGAGCCCGGGGTGACCCTCCCCAAGGAGGCAGAGGCCGGGGCAGGCGAGAGCTGGGCTGTGGGACCTGGGGGAGCCGAGGGGAGATTTGAAAGAAACCCAAGGAAATGAACTGCCCATAAACTTCATTAGCCCAGAGTGAAGGGTTCCCGGAGTGGCCTCGTGCCCGTGCAGACTGTTCAGGGCAGAGACACTCAGAGCTCTGCAGGGAATACGGCGCTGAGGGCCACCCACCCCCACAACACCAGGGCCCCCCACACCAGCGCCCGGCTCTCACAGGGGCTACAGAGCACGCTGGGGAGGGAGCACACGGCTCCGTCTAGCACCTTTGCTTTGCCAAGGCAGGGCCAATACACCCGAGCCTGCCCCACGCAGCCTGGCCCCAACTGGCCCAGCACCCCCGGGACCTGAGTTAGTTCACGCTGCCCTGGAGGGGGCATGGCCATGCACTGCCAGCCTGTGGACGGTCCTCCTGGCCAGGGGACCTTGCTAGAGACACAAGCGGCACAAGGCAGCATTGGCATGAGGCTTCCAAGGGCTCCCGAGAGGCACAACTCCTCTCTGGCCACCTGCTGAAGCTAACACCTCCTACCCCCGGCCATGTGGCATGGCCCCCACCCGAGCTCAGCAAGGGCAGCTGGAGAGTCGGCTGCTGAGCACTGCAATTCACAGCTGTGCCAGCTTGACCGATAGCACATTTGGAATTCCTCTTCCCTCCATTCACCCTGGTGTCCTGCCCCCACGGCTGAACCGTTCATGCTGCTGCCTTCTCTGGGCAACATGCCCTTCCCTGCCTCCCACCCCCTTGTGTCGGCCCCCTCGTGCTGGCGGGAGTTGCATTAATGCCAATGGCGGGAGCAGGCCATGGCTCAGAGCTGGCTCCATGCCTGGGCGCTGGCTGGAATGGAGGCCGCGGGCGGAGATTGAGAGCACGCCAAGCTGGGTTACTTTTCTGGGCTGCCAGGCTCAGAGCACAGGCCCAGGAAGGCCAGTGACGTTCTCCCCCAAGTCGCTCTGACAGCGTTCAGAGAGTAACCCAGCGCTAGGAGCCAGAGCAGGCTCCCTTTGAAGCCCGAGGCCTCCCCTGGGCTAGCGCAGTGCCACTGGGACGCAGCAACTCCATTGTGGCTTTGCAGTGGGCACTGTCACACCCGGGCACTCAGACCCGGGGGCCGATCACCGGGTCAGTTCAGCAGTGAAGAGAAACCCAGAGATTCATAGGTCCCAAGGCCAGAAGGGTCCACTGAGATCATCCACTCGGACCTCCTGGATCACACAGGCCGGAGAACGGCCCCGCAGCGATTCCTAGAGCAGAGCTGGTAGAAAAACATCCAATCTCGATTTTAAAAATGGCCAGTGATGGAGAATCCACCATTACCCTCAGCAGAATGTTCCGATGGTTAATTACCCACCCCCTCTGTTAGACAAAAAACCACTTAGAGCAGGGATTGCTGGGATATGACCCCAGGACCTCTCGTTTAGTAGGGAGAAACCACAACCAACAACGCTGTGCCCACCCCCTTTGAAAGAGCATTCTTGGATCTACATCATGACACAAGAGACTCAAGAGAAAAAGGGGTCAATGGGCCAGGTCGCCAGCTGGTGTAGTTTAGGGGATTAGTCCTGCTTTGAGCAGGGGGCTGGACTAGGTGACCTCCTGAGGTCCCTTCCAACCCTGATGTTCTATGATTCTATGAATCCGAAGTCAACCCCAACAGCGGCAGGGTGAGGCTCTGAGCTTCTATGAATTAACCTGGCCTCCTGCTGCCATCTGCTGGTGAACAGGAGGAAGACATGTGACTAATGCAAGGAGCAGACCCTGCTTTGCAGTTGCCCTGCTAGGGGGCCTAAGGGGTCAGGGATGGGGGTTTGGGCTGAGACCAATGTGGGGGCTCTGTCACCCTGGGCTTCAAGCCATTATTATAGCCTATCCCCCTTGCCGCCCGTCAAGCTCTGTGGGGCTGAGCCTGCGGCATCTGGGGGTTGATGGAGCCCCCTGGGTGGGCTCCACACAGTCTGTCCCCACCAGGGGGAGGAGGCAGCCATCTTTGTCACCATGACTCACAAGACTCAGTGCCCCTTCACTGGCGCAAAGGGAGGCCATTGGCCATTATCTTTGAAAACTCATGGCAATCGGGAGAGGTCCTGGATGACTGGAAGAAAGCTAATGTAGTGGCCATCTTCAAAAAAGGGAAGAAGGAGGATCCGGGGAACTACAGGCCAGTCAGCCTCACCTCAGTTGCTGGAAAAATCATGGAGCAGGTCCTCAAGGAATCAATTCTGAAGCACTTAGAGGAGAGGAAAGTGATAGAGGAGAGGAAAGTGATCAGGAACAGTCAGCATGGATACACCAAAGGCAAGGCAAGCCTGACTAACCTAATTGACTTCTATGAGGAGATAACCGGCTCTGTGGATGAGGGGAAGCAGTGGATGTGTTATTCCTTGACGTTAGCAAAGCTTTTGATACGGTCTCCCACAGTATTCTTGCCGGCAAGTTAAAGAAGTATGGGCTGGATGAATGGACTATAAGGTGGATAGAAAGCTGGCTAGATTGTCGGGCTGAACGGGTAGTGATCAATGGCTCCATGTCTAGTTGGCAGCTGGTTTCAAGCGGAGTGCCCCAAGGGTCAGTCCTGGGGCCGGTTTTGTTCAATATCTTCATTAACGATCTGGAGGATGGTGTGGACTGCACTCTCAGCAAGTTTGCAGATGACACTAAACTGGGAGGAGTGGTAGATACACTGGAGGGTAGGGATGGGATATAGAGGGACTTAGACAAATTAGAGGATTGGGTCAAAACAGAAATCTCATGAAGTTCAACAAGGAGAAGTGCAGAGTCCTGCACTTAGGATGGAAGAATCCCATTCACTGTTACAGACTAGGGACCGAATGGCTGGGCAGCAGTTCTGCAGAAAAGGACCTAGGGGTTACAGTGGACGA
Source organism: Mauremys reevesii (assembly GCF_016161935.1). Taxonomy (NCBI): domain Eukaryota; kingdom Metazoa; phylum Chordata; order Testudines; family Geoemydidae; genus Mauremys; species Mauremys reevesii. The sequence goes on from NC_052644.1 coordinate 18,144,960, forward strand.
GAAGCTGGATATGAGTTAACAGTGTGCCCTTGTTGCCAAGAAGGCTAACGGCATTTTGGGCTTTATAAGTAGGGGCATTGCCAGCAGATTGAGGGACGTGATCATTCCCCTCTATTCGACATTGGTGAGGCCTCATCTGGAGTACTGTGTCCAGTTTTGGGCCCCAAACTACAAGAAAGATGTGGAAAATTGGAGAGAGTCCAGTGGAGGGCAACAAAAATGATTAGGAGGCTAGAGCACATGACTTATGAGGAGAGGCTGAGAGAACTGGGATTATTTAGTGTGCAGAAGAGAAGAATGAGGGGGGATTTGATAGCTGCTTTCAGCTACCTGAAAGGGGGTTTCAAAGAGGATGGATTTAGACTGTTCTCAGTGGTAGTAGATGACAGAACAAGGAATAATGGTCTCAAGTTGCATTGGGGAAGTTTAGATTGGATATTAGGAAAAACTTTTTCACTAGGAGGGTGGTGAAGCACTGGAATGAGTTACCTAGGGAGATGGTGAAATCTCCTTCCTTAGTGGTTTTTAAGGTCAGGCTTGACAGAGCTCTGGCTATGATGATTTAGGGGATTGGTCCTGCTTTGAGCAGGGGGCTGGACTAGATGACCTCCTGAGGTCCCTTCCAACCCTGATGTTCTATGATTCTATGAATCCGAAGTCAACCCCAACAGCGGCAGGGTGAGGCTCCGAGCTTCTATGAATTAACCTGGCCACCTGCTGCCATCTGCTGGTGAACAGGAGGAAGACTAATGCAAGGAGCAGACCCTGCTTTGCAGTTGCCCTGCTTGGGGGCCCAAGGGGTCAGGGATGGGGGTTCGGGCTGAGGCCAATGTGGGGGCTCTGTCACCCTGGGCTTCAAGCCATTATTATAGCCTACCCCCCTTGCCTCCTGTCAAGCTGTGTGGGGCTGATCCTGCGGCATCTGGGGGTTGACGGAGCCCCCTGGGTAGGCTCCACACAGTCTGTCCCCACCAGAGGGAGGAGGCAGCCATCTTTGTCACCACGGCTCACAAGAACAAGTGACCCCTCACTGGCGCAAAGGGAGGTGATAAAACCCTGAGGAGCTGGGGTAGGGGAGAGGGTTATGGGTCCGGACTGGGGCTGCTCCCTGAGCCTGGTGGATGTCACCTGAAGGTGTGGCCCTGTTGGGGATGTGAGTCCAGGGTCAGGGCACAGTGAGGTTGGGGTATCCTGGGGAAGGGATTGCAGTTAAGGAGGGGGTCCCAGGCAGGCAGGGCCGGCTCTAGACCCCAGCGCGCCAAGCGCGCGCTTGGGGCGGCGTCCCGTGGGAGGGTGGCAGGCAGCTCCGGCGGACCTCGCGCAGTCATGCCTGTGGAGGGTCCGCTGGTCCCGCAGCTTCGGTGGAGCATCCGCAGCCATGCCTGCAGGAGGTCCACCGGAGCCGCGGGACCAGCGGACCCTCCGCAGGCACGTCTGCAGGAGGTCCATTGGAGCCACGGGACCAGCGACTGCCAGAGCGCCCCCCGCGGCGTGCCGCCCTGCTTGGGGCGGCGCAAATCCTAGAGCCGCCCCTGCAGGCAGGGGTCAGAGTCTGCATGGGGATAGAGTTCCTGGGGCAGGAGGCACACACCCTGAGGTGGGTGGGGGGGTCTCCAGGCAGGGGAGTGAAATTGGGGTGTGGGTCCTGGGGAAGGAGATGCACCTGAGGCAGACTCATAGTTGGGTGGGTGTTTGGGGGCAGGGGACAGCATCGTTTTGGGTGTCTCCAGGCAGTGGGTGCAATGGGGTTGATGCTTTCAGGGCATAGTGTGCAGTTGGGGGTCCCCAGGGCAGGAGGGGTGCAGTTGGGTTGGGGGTCCCTGGGGCAGGAGGGATGCAGTCGGGTTGGGAGTCCTGGGGCAGGGTGTGCCATGGGGTAGTATCATGAGAAATTTCCATCACACTGTGTTCATTTGACATGTGATGAAGTTGCTGATTCTCTGCTGCGTGGCTTAGGCCAATAAAGCTGCCATGGTCCCGGCACCTGGTATCTCTGCCCCGATGTTGGATGCCACGACATCTTCATCCAATTCTGCCCAGAAAACCTCTTCCCGGGCCAGCTCCCAAATGGCATCAGCTTGTGCCTGTAGCACAGGAGGCTCCGACTCAGCCTCTGGCACGGCGGCCAGGACAGTAGCCGCCCCATCAGCACCTGGCCCAATAGACCAGCTCCTGTTTATGATCCTGGGGTTGAGTCAGACGGGTACGTGCTGTGCGAGACGCCCTTCACTTGTTCCCTGGTTCTGACCCAGGCCAAAGACCGTTCCAGCTGGATTCCTCTGGAGGGGGTACGGTGAGCAGATGTCCCGATTTTATAGGGACAGTCCTGATTTTGGGGTATTTTTCTTATATAGGCGCCTATTACCCCCCCACACACCCCTCGTCCCAATTTTTCATACTTGCTGTCTGGTGAACCTAGGAGGGGGCCAGGGGCAGGGAGGTCCCTTTGCCTACACAGAAAGGATGAGGGACTTGGGAGGAAGTCCCTCCCGCTCCCCACGCCCTGCCACGGACAAGGTCGCTAGGATATAGATAGGCAGGCCTGCCTGTAAAAGTCTAGACTTTAAGAACTTAGGTGTATTTTTACCACTTAGCTAGTTACAGGGGTATAAAACAAAGAATCAAAATCACAGTCTGCCTGTGTCTGGGCCTTCTCTCACTAGGACTGTCTGCGGACTAGTTCTTAGGCAAAGGCCTTTGGCTAAGCAGCAGAGGCAGCCATAAGCTGGGAAGCGACCGGTCACATCCTCACATACCAAACCCATCACACTGAAATAAGGTGCTATTGGGCTGTTAGGAATAAATCCTGTCCTGATAGTGCCCATCTCCGCCAGAGAAAGATGGTAAAAGAAAACTTACTTTGATGACATCCTGTCTGGCAAGAAATCACTTATCAGTGGTTGTGGTTGTGAAACCTTCGTGTCTGTATGTATCTGCAAAGCTTTTGATACAGTCTCCCACAGTATTCTTGCCAGCAAGTTAAAGAAGTATGGGCTGGATGAATGGACACTAAGGTGGATAGAAAACTGGCTAGATGGTCAGGCTCAACGGGTAGTGATCAATGGTTCCATGTCTAGTTGGCAGCCGGTATCAAGTGGAGTGCCCCAAGGGTCGGTGCTGGGGCCGGTTTTGTTCAATATCTTCATTAACGATCTGGAGGATGGTGTGGACTGCACCCTTAGCAAGTTTGCAGATGACACTAAACTGGGAGGAGTGGTTGATTGGAGTACTGTCATGGATGGATATAAACTGTTCAGGAAGGATAGGCAGGGCAGAAAAGGTGGGGGAGTTGCGTTGTATGTAAGAGAGCAGTATGACTGCTCAGAGCTCCAGTATGAAACTGCAGAAAAACCTGAGAGTCTCTGGATTAAATTTAGAAGTATGAACAACAAGGGTAATGTTGTGGTGGGAGTCTGCTACAGACCACCGGACCAGGGGGATGAGGTGGATGAAGCTTTCTTCCAGCAACTAACAGAAGTTGCTAGATCACAGGCCCTGGTTCTCATGGGTGACTTTAATCACCCCGATATCTGCTGGGAGAGCAATACAGCGGTGCACAGACAATCCAGGAAGTTTCTGGAAAGTGTAGGGGACAATTTCCTGGTGCAAGTGCTGGAGGAACCAACTAGGGGAAAAGCTCTTCTTGACCTGCTGCTCACAAACAGGGAAGAAATAGTAGAGGAAGCAATAGTGGATGGGAACCTGGGAGGCAGTGACCATGAGATGGTCGAGTTCAGGATCCTGACGCAAGGAAGAAAGGAGAGCAGTAGAACAGAGACCCTGGACTTCAGAAAAGCAGACTTCGACTCCCTCAGGGAGCTGATGGGCAAGGTCCCCTGGGAGAATAACATGACGGGGAAAGGAGTTGAGGAAAGCTGGCTGTATTTTAAAGAAACCTTATTGAGGTTGCAGGAACAAACCATCCCGATGTGTAGGAAGAAAAGTAAATATGGCAGGCGACCAGCTTGGCTCAACAGTGAAATCCTTGCTCGTCTTAAACACAAAAGAACAGCTTACAAGAAGTGGAAGATTGGACAAATAACCAGGGAGGAGTATAAAAGTATTGCTCAGGCATGCAGGAGTGAAATTAGGAAGGCCAAATCACACTTGGAGTTGCAGCTAGCTGGAGATGTTAGGAGTAACAAGAAGGGTTTCTTCAGGTATGTTAGCAACAAGAAGAAAGTCAAGGAAAGTGTGGGGCCCTTGCTGAATGAGGGAGGGAACCTAGTGACAGAGGATGTGGAGAAAGCTAGTGTACTAAATGCTTTTTTTGCCTCTGTCTTCACAGACAAGGTCAGCTCCCAGACAGCTGCACTCTGCAGCACGGTATGGGGAGGAGGTGACCAGCTCTCTGTGGGGAAAGAAGTAGTTCGGGACTATTTAGAAAAGCTGGACAAGCACAAGTCCATGGGACCGGATGCGCTGCATCCGAGGGTGCTAAAGGAGTTGGCCGATGAGATTGCAGAGCCATTGGCCATTATCTTTGAAAAACCATGGTGATCGGTGGAGGTCCCGGATGATTGGAAAAAGGCTAATGTAGTGCCCATCTTTAAAAAAGGGAAGAAGGAAGATCCAGGGAACTACAGGCCAGTCAGTCTCACCTCAGTCCCTGGAAAAATCATGGAACAGGTCCTCAAGGAATCAATTCTGAACCACTTAAAGGAGGGGAAAGTGATCAGGAACAGTCAGCATGGATTCACCAAGGGCAAGTCATGCCTGACTAATCTAATTGCCTTCTATGATGAGATAACCGGCTCTGTGGATGAGGGGAAAGCAGTGGATGTGCTATTTCTGGACTTTAGCAAAGCTTTTGATACCTTTTCCCACAGTATTCTTGCCAGCAAGTTAAAGAAGTATGGGCTGGATGAATGGACGGTAAGGTGGATAGAAAACTGGCTAGATGGTCGAGTTCAACGGGTAGTGATCAATGGTTCCATGTCTAGTTGGCAGCCGGTATCAAGTGGAGTGCCCCAAGGGTTGATGCTGGGGCCGGTTTTATTCAATATCTTCATTAACGATCTGGAGGATGGTGTGGACTGCACCCTTAGCAAGTTTGCAGATGACACTAAACTGGGAGGAGTGGTTGATATGCTGGAGGGTAGGAATAGGATACAGAGGGACCTAGACAAATTAGAGGATTGGGCCAAAAGAAATATGATGAGGTTCAACAAGGACAAGTGCAGAATCCTGCACTTAGGACGGAAGAATCCCATGCACTGCTACAGACTAGGGACCGAATGGCTGGGCAGCAGTTCTGCAGAAAAGGACCTAAGGGTTACGGTGGATGAAAAGCTGAATATGAGTCAACAGTGTGCCCTTGTTGCCAAGAAGGCTAATGGCATTTTGGGTTGTATAAGTAGGGGCATTTCCAGCAGATCGAGGGATGTGATCATTCCCCTCTATTCAGCACTGGTGAGGCCTCATTTGGAGTACTGTGTCCAGTTTTGGGCCCCACACTACAAGAAGGATGTGGATAAATTGGAGAGAGTCCAGCGGAGGGCAACAAAAATGATTAGGGGGCTGGAGCACATGACTTATGAGGAGAGGCTGAGGGAACTGAGATTGTTTAGCCTGCAGAAGAGAAGAATGAGGGGGGATTTGATAGCTGCTTTCAACTACCTGAAAGGGGTTTCCAGAGAGGATGGATCTAGACTGTTCTCAGTGGTAGAAGATGACAGAACAAGGAGTAATGGTCTCAAGTTGCAGAGGGGGAGGTTTAGGTTTTAGGTTTTCATTAGGAAAAACTTTTTCACTAGTAGGGTGGTGAAGCACTGGAATGGGTTACCTAGGGAGGTGGTGGAATCTCCTTCCTTAGAGGTTTTTAAGGTCAGGCTTGACAAAGCCCTGGCTGGGATGATTTGGTTGGGTTTGGTCCTGCTTTGAGCAGGGGGTTGGACTAGATGACCTCTTGAGGTCCCTTCCAACCCTGAGATTCTATGATTCTATGATCTTTATGGCCCCCACTTTTCAATTGTTAATCTGTCTGGTTCTCTAATTGTTTCTATCTGCTGTGTAATAAATTGGATTTAAGCTCGCTGGCAGTTCACCCCAATCACCATGGAATTGTTTGCACCTTCGGACTCTGGATATTGTCACTCTCTGTTCACACGAGAAGGACCAGGGAAGTGGGAGGGTGAAGAATTAAGCCCTCTAACAAAGGTCACCAGAGGCTGGTCCCTCAAGGGCTGGAGGCTGCCGGCCCCACGGCTCTTGTGCCACCAGCACGGCCACAAGGGCCGTTTCTTTCTCAAACCAAGGTTAGGCCACAGGGGAAGCTCAGCCAGGGACAATTACATACCCCCCCCCCCCGCCCCCAGGCACCTCTAGGAGGCAATACTTCCCCTCTCACAAGCACAGAGTCTGAGTGTAGCAAAATCCTTTTAATGAAGGAGGGAAACAATGTGGCATTATGTTGGGGAAACACCACAAACAGGATTCATAACACAAACCATGAGCAAAAGACCCACCCCCAAGCTAGTTTGGCAGTGTCCTTTTCCCCTCAGGTCTGAAATCCAACCACCCAAAAGATCACCCCAAAATTCCAAAGTCCAACATCCCAAGAGTCCCTTGAGTCCAGCACCCAAAAATCCCCCCAAAAGTCCAACAACCCAAAAGTTTCTGTCCATGGTCAGTGCCGCCCCAGAGTTCAAAAGTTTATCTGCAGAGTTCTACACACACACACCCAGCTGGGTGGAGGGGAGAAAGGGGGCACACAGCGTGTTAAGGGGCACCTTACGTGGTCCAAGGCCGACTGCCCTGCCTCTCCGTGGGGTTCTGCTGCAGCCTTCACCACGAGCCACTCCACTCCACCAGCTGTCCCGTGAGCCACTCCAGCCATCCCATGAACTGCTCCGCTCGCTGTCCCGTGGGCCGTTCCAACTGGCCCGCAAACTGCTCTGCTCAGCTCCACTCCGTTCCGCTTGCCATCCCATGGGCCACTCCAACTAGCCCGCAAACTGCTCTGCTCTGCTCTGCCAGCCGCTTAGCAATATATCTTCAGGCTCCCCCACTAGTCAACACAGCACTCAGTGATCTCAGCTCTTTAGTGATTTCATCTCTTAGTGATCTCCGCTTGTAGTAGGGGAGCCCCCGTGCTGGTACACCATTAGCCCAAAATGAATTCAGCACAACAGTCTGTAACTAGACCCTTAATGGAACCAAAATTAACTCTGCCATTCAACAATAGAGAGAGGAGAAGGAGAAAGTGTAATTGGTGTTTCAGGACCTCAAAAGGGGCCCATACCATCATATATAAATACCTGTCCCCAGCTTCTTTCAAGTCACTGGTTTTTGGAACCCATGTCCCTTGTCTAGCGAGTGCTACTTAATTGATGGTGAGACCCTCTGTGATAAAAGTATCAGAGGGGTAGCTGTGTTAGTCTGGATCTGTAAAAAGCAACAAAGAGTCCTGTGGTACCTTATAGACTAACAGACATATTGGAGCATGAGCGTTCATGGGTGAATACCCACTTCGTCGGATCCATGTATTCATCCACGAAAGCTCATGCTCTAAATCATCTGTTAGTCTATAAGGTGCCACAGGACTCTTTGCTGCTTTTTCTGTGATAAAACAGTTTCATAGTCCTTCATTCACATAATCAGGGTAACAACACTTTATTCTTCCTGCCCCAATAACAGAGAAAGTGGGGATCCCACAGCTGTCAAAGTGACCATTTTGGGCTGCCGTGGGCTCATGCTAGGCGGGGTGGGTGTGCCTATGCAAACCAGTTCAGGCCCCGAATTTCTTTTCCACACTCACCACAATTCACTACCAGATGTCAGGGTAGAGCTCATCCTGACTCTGCTTACAGGGGCAAACAGAAGTAAGTTGGGTGGGATTAGAAAATAAGGAAAAAAGAATGTGGATTGAAGCTTGCTGGAGGTTCACCCCAATGACCATGGAATTGTTTGCCCCTTCGGACTCTGGGTATTGTCGCTCTCTGTTCATGCGAGAAGGGCCAGGGAAGTGGGAGGGTGAAGAAATAAGCCCTCTAACAAAGGTCACCAGAGGCTGGTCCCTCAGGGGCTGGAGGCTGCCGGCCCTGCGGCTCTTGTGCCACCAGCACGGCCACAAGGGCCATTTCTTTCTCAAACCAAGGTTAGGACACAGGGGAAGCTCGGCCAGGGCTGAGGCGAGGGGTTGGCGTAAGGCTCAAGACCGAGGCCCCCCGGCCACACAGCTCTTGCCCCACTGTCACCACCGCAAGGGCTGTTTACTTCCCAAGCCGCATTTGCGACAGCAGGGGGGGGTGGGCAGGGGAGCTCAGCCAGTGGGGATGCCCTGTGCCTGGCACGGTGTCTTGGGGCGGGCAGGTGTCTCACCCAGCCAGGTTGGGCCTTGAACCTCTTTGTCAGGGCGAGCACCCCACCAGGACAGGCCACAGCCCTACCCCCAAGTGCCATGAACCACCCTGCCCCATAGTCCCCAGCTGGGGGCTCCACAGGGACTCGAGCACCCTGGGGCCGTGCTCCATCTGGCCAGGGAAAGGCATCCTCGGGGTCACAGCTCCCCTCCTGGGAAGGGGCATCCAGGCTGGGAGCCAGGGACAAAGCTGAGGGACTGCGGGGCAGAACGAGCAACACCCACACTCCCTGCTTTCCTCCATGCCCCCTACTCTGCCCCAAGCCCCCTGCTCTCCCCCAAACTGCCAGAAATACCTTCTCTGCACCCCACCCCATGGAGACCCCTCACTGTGCTGCCCTACTCCCTTTGTCCAGCCTGCTGGGAATCCTCACTCCACCCTTTTCCTTCCTTCTCCTCTGGATTCCTGGTTCTCATTCTCCTGAGGGTCCCTTTGCCCCCAGAGGAAGGGTGAGGGGCTCAGGAGGGAGGCCCTCGCCTGCTCCCCAATCCCTGCCACAGACAAGGCCACCAGCGGCTGGTCCCTCGGGGGTGGAGCCTGCTGTCCCAACGGCTCCTTTTCCAACACCCTGGCCACCAGGGTCGTTTATTTCTCAAGCCACAGTTGCACCAGCAGGGGAAGCTTGGGCTGGGGCCGTTGGCAGCTCGGGGAGCTGGACCCAGAGGGGAGCCTCCCACTAACCCAGGCTGGACTATGAACCCCCTTCCCAGGGCGCCCGCCCGCAGTGCCCAGGCACCAGCACAGCCACCAAGGGGCATGAACTGCCCTGCCCCATAGTCCCTGGGGGCACCACTTGGGCACAGAAGGGGTGGGCAGACAGGCAGCCTCCACAGGAGTATTAGACATTTAGTGAGTCCCACCCAAGACCGGATGGTTGTGTGACCCCAAACACCCACCCCCCAGCTGTGCCTTCAGTCCTATTGCTATGGAGCCGTTGCTCGCTGGACAGCACTGGGAGCTGCCGAAGGACAGGGGGTGTCTGGGAGCCTGGCCCCAAATGGGATCCAAACTGGTCCTTCCTGTTCTCTTACCCCTCCTGGCATCTACAGCCTGCCCCCATTAACCCTGCGTTAGAACAACAGTGTGCACCTTTGGGGCCCCATCCCTGTGTGCCGAGCCCCCTTGGCCAGTCGGGTGCTGGAGAGAAGCAGCTCGGTCTTAGCACAGGCCGTTTCATCGTGCCCCTTAGGGCCAGGTGTGGCACCGTGGGTGAGCCCTGCCTCAGTTTCCCCTCACCTGGGAAGAAGACTTTCCGGTTCCAAACAGCGCTCCCTTTGCACAGGACTATCATAAGCCAAACTCCATCCCAATGTCCCCAGGAGGCTGAAGGGGGCAGAGATGCTGCTTGAGTGGGTCTCTCGGGTACATTTCTCTGTTCTGGACCCACCTCAAACCTCCGTCAGTCCTGGATCCTAGCGAAACACCAGCTGGTTTGGCAATGGTGGTGCTGCATTTCTGCCAGTCCCTGAGGGGTACAGGGTGCTTTCCAGAGGGAAAATCTTCCCCTGTTCAGTCCCAGTATGGAACCCACATGTATGTGCCAGGCTCCAATCTAGAACGCCACCCCCAGAGTGTGTAACAGCCGCCAGACTAGAACCCCTGCCCCTCCTGAGTGTGCGCCGGGCTCCTATCTAGATCCATCAACCTCTGTATGCATGTGGCTCCTATCTAGAACATCTGCCCCACCCAGAGCATGCGCCTGGCTCAATTCTAGAACCCAGACCCCGTCCTGACTCTGCTCCACACTCCAATCTAGTACCCCCTCACTTCTTAGCGACCTCTGTGCTTCAGTCTAGAACCTCTTCCCCGTCCCCGAGCAAGCGTTGAACTCCAGTCTAGAACCCCCACTCCACACAAGCACACTCTAAGCTCCCCACTAGAACCTCTCCCCACCCTGGGGTGACCTTGGAGTGAGGATTCCCAGCTGGAGCAGGTCCACTGACATCAGGGCCTATTGGCACCCACTGGGTCCTGCCCGACGTCCCATTTCATTGCACAGTGCTGTTGGCACAGACAGCAGCAACCTGATCTCGCTGAACGACAGATGGACGTGTTCAGCCTCCTGCCCCATCCCCAGCTGTCTGTGCCTGGCCTGACAGGGTGGAAGAGAGCCAGACACATGGACAAAGATGGCAGGCGCTTGTGAAAGGTTTTCCTAGGGTGTGACCTGGAAGTGGGGTACCGTTGAGCCCTCTGTGCTCCCTCTCACACTGTGCTGCTGTGACAAGCTGCAAAGCCCTCCAGATGCTGCACTTATACAGCCAAAAATCAGATCAAAATGATTAGGGGGCTGGAGGGGGCTGGGGACTTCTGAGGAGAGGCTGAGTCAACTTATTTAGTCTACAGAAGAGAAGAATGAGGGGGAATTTGATAGCTGCTTTCACCTACCTGAAATTGGGTTCCAAAGAGGATGGATCTAGACTGTTCTCAGTGGTACCCGATGACAGAACAAGGAGTAATGGTCTCAAGTTGCAGAGGGGGAGGTTTAGGTTGGCTATTAGGAAAAACTTTTTCTCTAGGAGGGTGGTGAAGCACTGGAATGGGTTACCTAGGGAGATGGTGGAATCTCTTTCCTTAGTGGTTTTTAAGGTCAGGCTTGACAAAGCCCTGTCTGGGATGATTTAGTTGGGGATTGGTCCTGCTTTGAGCAGGGGTTTGGACTAGATACCTCCTGAGGTCCCTTCCAATCCTGATATTCTATGATTCTATGATCCATAGGCAGGGACACACCCAGCCAAGTTACATGAATTCGTCTCTCACCCACTCAGGAACCAACAACCGAGAGGATCCAGCCAATTCCCCGCAGCTCTCCATCCTTGGATCCCATGTCTGTACCATCCTGCCCTAGTCAGAGCCCTGGCCAGTGTAAATTGATAACTCAGTCCATTCTGCCCTCGATGTGGAGAGGACATGCACCAGCTTGTGTACACTGAGCAGATTCCCCAAGCTCTTCAACCAAAACGCATTGTTTTAGGTAAACTATAAAACAGATTTATTAACTACAGAAAGACAGATGATAAGTGATTGTAAATAGTGAGTGTAGAGATCAAAGTTGGTCACCTAAGAAATAAAACTTGAGAGGTCATCTAGTCCAGTCCCCTGCACTCATGGCAGGACCAGCACCATCTAGACCATCCATGACAGGGGTTTGCCTATCCTGTTCTTAAAAATCTCCAACTGATGGAGATTCCACAACCTCCCTAGGCAATTAATTCCAGTGCTTAACCACCCTGACAGTTAGGAAGTGTTTCCTAATGTCCAGCCTAAACCGCCCTTGCTGCAATTTAAGCCCATTGTTTCTTGTCCTATCCTCAGACGTTAAGGAGAATCATTTTTCTTCCTCCTTCTTGTAACAACCTTTTAGATACTTGAAAACTGTTATCATGTCCCCTCTCAGTCGTCTCTTCTCCAGACTAAACAAACCCAATTCTTTCAATCTTCCCTCACAGCTCATGTTTTCTAGACCTTGAATCATTTTTGTTGCTCTTCTCTGGACTTTCTCCAATTTGTCCTCATCTTTCCTGAAATGTGGCTCCCAGAACTGGACACAGTACTCCAGTGGAGGCCTAATCAGCGTGGAGCAGAGTGGAAGAATTACTTCTCGTGTAACCCCCCCGGTCTGACCCCTAGATCCCTTTCCTCAATACTCCTTCCTAGGCAGTCATTTCCCATTCTGTTTGTGGGCATCTGATTGTGTGTAATTTAAATCTATGCCTAAAGATGATATGTCACCTAGAGTCATTTGCATGCTATTAATTTATATTATTAGGGATTGATTTCTTTTCTTGGTACCTAGTTATAGGCTGCTTTTGGAACTTGTTGTGGACTTAGGCTTTGCATTACCTTATAAGTATTAACGTTCTTGTATTCTTTTTTTTTATATTCTTTTTGGTTGTTGGTGGCGTTGTGACAGTTGACCACAGAAGTACTGTAATAGGAAGCACATGCGGTAACGAGTTCACCTTTTGTGCTCGTATTACTTTAAGCTTTCCTTCCATGCAACATAAGACAAAGATGTTGCACATAGTAAGGCTATTATGGCCAATAATTGATCCTTTTTATCCAATTCCCATTTCCTCAGGTGTACTGTTCTGTGAATGACCACTGTTTAAAATTTTAATTATTGCTTGATTTGCTTTGTTCATATTATTGCTAATTTCAATTAAATGTTAATTCTTTCTTTTTGTTACAATTGCTTTAGCTGTAAGGTTAGGGGTGGTATAAATGCATGAAAAATTGGAGTACTTTGTCTGACCAAATTCTGTTAGTTAGGGTTAGTTTTGAGCGGTGGGGGGGGGGATTGCAATTCGACAGTACCTGTTAGAAATGTAAGTGTGAGGTGGAGTGCAGGGGACTCAGAGCTGGCCTGGGTGTGGGTGTGGAAGAGCTCAGGGCAGGGGGCTGGGAGTTGTGGGGGGCTCACGGCAGGGGGCAGGGATGTGGGAGGCTAAGGGCAGAGGGCTGGGTGTGTGAGGGGGGTGCAGGAGTCCGCCCCGGAGGCTGAGGTGGGGGGGTCTCAGGGCAGGGGGCTGGGTGTGTGGGGCGGGTTTAGAAGTCAGAGCAGGGAGCTTGGGGGCTCTGGGAGGCTCAGGGCAGCGGGCTGGGTGTGTGTCGGGGGGTGCAGGAGTCAGGGAAGGGTTTTGTGTGTGTCGGGGGCTGCAGGAGTCAGGGCAGGGAGCTGTATGTGTCAGGACAGATGGCTGGGTGTGTGTGTATGGGGATGTTGGAGTCAGGGCAGAGGACTGGGGGCATGTGGGGGGTGTAGGAGTCAGGGCAGGAGGCTGGGTGTGTGTGGGGGCATGTAGAAGTCAGGGCGGGGGCTGGATGTGTGGGGGATGTAGGAGTCAGGGCAGGGGGCTGGGTGTGTGTGGGGGGGTGTAGGAGTCAGGGCAGGGGGCTGTGTGTCTGCATGGTGGGTGTAGGAGTCAGGGCAGGAGTCTGGGGGTCTGGGGTGCTCAGGGCAGGGGGTTGGGGTGTGTTTGAGGGTGTAGGTGTCAGGCAGGGAGCTGGGTGCATGGGGGCATGTAGGAGTCAGGGCAGGGGTCTGGGGGGCTCAGTGCAGGGGGTTGAGGTGTGTGTGTAGGGGGGAGTGTGTGGGGGACAGGTGTGGACACCCCACCAGGAACACGGCTGGGAGCACGTGCCGCACCTCCACCTGCAGCAGAGCGCCCCAGCCGGCTCTTACTGTGGCCCATCACCTGACTTTCACCTTTGTTTGTGGGACTTTTCATGGTTCGGTCTCGTGATGATACACCATGAGCGCAGGTCCTGCCCCTTGTTAGTCTGTAAGGTGCCACCAGACTCCTCGCTGGTTTTGTGGATACAGACTAACACAGCTACCCCCTGATACTTTCTTGTAGATGTGAATTTCTAGGTGGCCTGTGGACTGGACAGTAGCCAATTGATTAAACAAAGCCTTATCTGGCTTGAACATGGATAACGATAGATTGAACGAAACATATAAGGGAACGTATTGTGGATTTTTGTCATTGATTATGTTGATTGAGGCTTTAGTATCAATAATAAATTGAAAATGGTGACCCTTCACCATTGCTGAGAATGTAGGTTTTCCATTTCCATTCCTTTCTAACGAGGCTATAATTTTACATGGGGTCTTTTGGCGTTACGCATTCTGTTCCTTTAAGTTAACTTTTTTTGGTTTGTTTCTTGGCTTTTATGCTTCACATGTAGTGTTGAAATTCTGGCTGCCAGTTCAGTCCCTACTGCAATGGGCTGCGGTGGGGTGTATTGGTTGTTCAACATTATGGCATTCATTTGCTGCTGTATTTCTTGAATTTCCCGTTTGTGAAAATCTAGTGTTTTTCCAATTTGGCGAAGTTCTTTTATAATCACCCATTGCAGGACTAGGGGGGTTGATAAACTGGGCTTCTGGGACGGAAGCGATAACTATTCATATCAGGCATGAATTGTTTCCTGCTTGTGATTGGTGAAGATGGTACGGACTGTGTCTCTGTCCCATCGTTCATGTTTCTAGGGTTATACTACCTGGGATTTTGAAGTTGGGGGTGTCGTGGTGTGGCCTCTTTCTGGTCTGATTTGATTTTAATATGATTTAACCCTCTTGAACTAGGTGATTGACCTTGTGTCTCAGTCTGTGAGCCTTCGACTTCAACTACTGCTTTATCAGAGGCTCCTTGAACCGCTGCTGTAGGAGGACGATTTCTCTTGGGATTTTTTGTTGGGTTTGAATATAACTCTAAGCTTTAGACAATAAGTCCAGCACTCCTGGCAGAGTGATTCCAGGGTTAATGCATTATTACTTTACCCCCAAACTGCTGGTGAAGAATAGTTAACAAACAAATTAATACATTGTGGGTTTGTTTCCTTGCCAGGCATTTCATTAGAGAGACAAGCGGCTGAAAGTCTATTGTGAAATGTATGCGGTGACTTGCCTTCCCATTGCTTCATGTTAGCTACCAAAGTCACTCCTGCCTGGCTTGGGGACATGTTGCTTTTTAAGAACCCTACGGTGTCTCTAAATGTCTTGTCTTTGTTTTGAAACTTTGGGGGCCGTGTATTTCATAAACCCCGTCTGCAGTTAACTGTAAAATCTTAACCTTGGCTTCTTCATCGAACCGAAACAATCTGACTACAGTTTCTAAATGGACTCAAGTATCAGAGGGTAGCCGTGTTAGTTTGGATCTGTAAAAGCAGCAAAGAGTCCTGTGGCACCTAATAGACTAACAGACGTATTGGAGCATGAGCTTTCGTGGGTGAATACCCACTTCGTCGGATGCACCCACGAAAGCTCATGCTCCAATACATCTGTTAGCCTATAAGGTGCCACAGGACTCTTTGCTGCTTCTAAATGTACTGCGTGAGCAGCCACCAGATTTCCTCTTTTTTGTTGGCCCCAGTGTTTTTACAATGTCTTCTAAGGTTTTTATACTTGTTACTATGGCTATTGAACAGACATGGTTACTGGAGTCTATTGATTGCATATTAGAAATTGATTCTTTTTTCTCTTTTACAGTTCCACTGGGGAGTCTGGGTTCCTCTTCTTCTAGAGGAATTGGTATCTCCCAAGTTGGGGCAACTGTAACAGTGGACAATTTAGGCAGGGAATTTTGCTGTAACCTTTTACATTTTCTTTTGCTGGGGTAGGTGCCTGCACCTTAGAAAAACTCCGGCAGTGGCGTGGGTTTCTGTGGAGGCTCTGGTTTGGGCTCTAAAGTGTCTTGGGCTACAATGGGCATGTTAGATTTCAAATGAATGATGCCACTTGTTTTTTTTATTATGGCTCCTGACTTGAGTGGCTTAGAGATATTAAAGTGACTTTTAGATTGCAAAGACTTTTGTCTTCCTTGAGAGATACTGATATCCAGAATTTCACCCTTATAGGCTTTTACAGCAACTTCTACAGTTTCCTGAGTTCCTTGCAATAAACGAACCCATTGTGGATGGGCTTGCAAGATATTTGGCTTACCCATTTTCTGTTCTTTTCCTCCTCTCTCATCGATACTGAGTGAGGGGGAGGGATAGATCAGTGTTTTGAGCATTGGCCTGCTAAACCCAGGGTTGTAAATTCAATCTTTGAGGGGGCCATTTAGGGATCTGGGGCAAATATCTGTCTGGGGATTGGCCCTGCTTTGAGCAGGGGGTTGGACTAGATGACCTCTTGAGGTCTCTTCCAATCCTGATATTCTATGATTGCTGTTAGCTTCATTTTCTGGTTTAATCCTTTAATACTTAATTTTTGATTAAAACTTTCACTAACACTGGCTGTGACCTGCTTTTTTCCCGCTAACAGCTTTTTTAGATTTTTAGATTCCCCTCCCCGCTTGGAATTTTTCGCAACTGTCTTTGCATCTGATACTTTCTCTATTCCTAACTTTCCAGATTGTTCAGTTTCCTGTTGCTCTTCCTGTCTGATTTTAGCTTTCAGCCTCGTAAGTGGGGGTGAGATTCTACCTCCGCTTGCTGTGGGTTGGTCATTCCCAGGTTCCACCACAGCCACTGGAACATCTGGAATGATATTTACAACATATACATGTGGCAACTTCATCTCCATGCAATTATCCTCCACATGTACTTGAGGGATCTGTCCATTTCCCCCTTCACTATCTATTACCTGGGGATACAGATCCTCTAGAATGTCACAAGTTTCCTTTAGTCCCTGCGTTTTGTGACCTAGCGCTGCTGTTTTTACTTCTTGCCCAAACAAATGTTCCTGCCCCGTGGCTTCTTTTTTCACACCATAATTTTATAACCAGTCTCTTGCAGGTGTTACTTACTGTAGCTTAAGTCTCTTGCCAAACTCTTCCTTTGATTAAGGAGTACAGGATTGACCTCCCTTACCCTGCTGAGTTGTTTTTTCAATGTCTAACTCATCTTCTGCTCTTTGCATAAGGCTTGTTTTGCCTTCTCCAGTTGTTTTACCTTTCTTTTAAATCCTTTTCCATAGGATATTACATGCTATAGATACACAATCCAGGGCTATTTCTTTCACCTCTTAAGCCTTTTTTGTTTTTTACCTTTTCCTTTTCAAAGAGGAAATACCATAAATTTCAGGGATCTCTTGGGGCCCAAAGCACTGCAGTCACTGGTTTTTAACTAACCCTGGGCATCCCTTCCCTTTCTTGCTCCTAAAAAGTTTACAGGGATTTGATTAGATTTTTTAAATTGAGACGGGCTTGTGGTGCTCACTTCTCCTTCAGGTGTTTTAGAGCTGGAGCACACCGAGAGGAGGGGCAGTGACCAAGGCAATCCCACAAAGATTTCCTTGATCCTACATCAGTGGTGTAGTCCAGAGGAGTTTAAAGTTTGGGGAGCTTATTAACTAATATCAGCGGTAGGGGGTTGTTGCTTATTATTGACAAATGACGGCGAAGTGTCCGACCCACTCTGCCACGCCTGGTAGGGGGCTTTTACCCATACGTGAGTTCAAGGGTCCGTTACACAATTGCAATTCCTATTTTCTTCCCCGAGCTCACTGTTTACAACACGACCCAGACAGACAAACATAGAATGCAAGCAGGCATAAGCAAAGGCAGGACGTCTCCCAGTATGACTTTTAACCTACCTAGATATATATTTTTTTTCTTAAAACCTTTGTTTCTTATTGGGTTTCTGTGTTTACTATGGTTCCACATGTTCTTTATGGTTGCCTGTGTTTTCTATGGTCCTGGGTTTCAGCACCAAATCTGGAGCCTTTCATTCTATTTAACGTCAATCACATTTCCCTGGGTTCAGCTCTGGCGGCTACGGTCTCAAGTTCAACCGAGTTGTCTCTGTTCAAGATCTGGAGCCCATAGGAACACAGGAAACCATATGCAAGTAACACATACAGTTACAAGAGGATCTTTCTTTTAGCCGTTTTATTAAAGTTGGCAATAAAATCATAAAAGCTACAGCACATCTAATTCCAAATCAAGATATGTGCCATGCACTAATTATAACTATAGACAGAATTACATCCTCCTAGCCGGCGTTAGAGTCTGTCGGCCCTCTCAAACTCCGTCAGCCCTCGCATGGATTGATGGTTACTGTGGGAGTGGGTTCTGCTGGAGTTTCCCGTAGGAAGCTCAGTTTGCCTACTTTGGGCACCCTTTTTGATACTGTGACGCAGTCTATACCTACATTCAGCACATGTACATGACAGCATCGTCCCTCTCTTTCTCATCGGTCTATGTTCCCTGGAGACACGAGGGACCCCGAATTCTATAGGCTGGGTAGGTTGATGTCCCGCCTTTGTCTTGCGGTTTAAGGCACGGGTTATAAGCACATTTTGTTGTTACAGCATTTTTATGATTTAAATTTAACTTTCCCACTTCGACTTTCTCAATATTACCAGTTTCTGCCTCTTTTCTTAGAATTTTAGGTCATTGGGTCATATTTCGGTCACCAACTTGTATCCAAGGCCTAAAATAGGCAAGCTAAAGCCTTTCATCAGGCCTCAGCCTACAGTCTTCTTGTGTTTCAGCTTGTCTGACTTATTAGCTAGTTCCTAAAAATATTGCTTAATCTTATACTATTATAATGAGTGTGTAGAATGCAATCATAACATCACACAATAACTAAATACCAAATAAAGCCATTGGCTACACCCGATAGATGGTCAAGTTCCCCACTGCATAGGCTGGGATTCTCCTTTGCAGCCTGGAACCACCTCCCCCGTTCACAGTCTTTGTTCTCCAGACGTGCTCCCACGTGTTGAGTTGGGGAGGGGGGGGCGAGAGGCCAAAAGTCACTTCCCTTCCTTTATAGGCTCTCCCAGCTTGCTGGAAAGATCTTTTGCTATGACATGAGTCAAGCCCTGCCCATCGTCTACGGGGTCCCTGTGAGAAGCCTTCATTGGACACACATGATAGTCCTTGGGAGTGTGCATTCCCCCTAATGGGCAATCAGCACTGTCTGGCTTCTCTATTGTGGGTGTTTCCAACCTCCCAACATCTTCCAGTGACACACACCAACCACAACTTCATAAGTGCCCATACAATGACAGCACATACAATCCACCAGGACATTAATGTTCAACAGATTGAGCCCTTTCGAATGATGCCTCACAAGGCTCACTGTGTACACAACAGAGCTGAATTCTATCACCATGGTAAATATGGGGGTGCCAGGGAACTGCCTTGGAGCACAGAGGGTCTCAGCGCCAGACACAGGGACAGAGATGTGAGGCCCCAGGCCTTGCTCATGAGGAGGAGAATCAGAAACTTCACCCCGTCGACCCCCAGCATGAGACAAACCAACCCACCTGGACAGGGCCAATGCTCCAGCCTGGAGTCTGCGCTGGCCGGTGTTCACCACCTCCCATCCCCCACTGCTGTGTGCCCTGGCCCTCACCATACCCCATCCCTCACCCCCATCTGCCCTGGCCCTCCCCAGCTCCCAGCCCCCTCCCCATCTGCCCCAGTGCCCTCACCACCTCACATCCCCCACCATGTCTGCCCTGGCCCTTGCCACCTCCCATCCAGTTCTCCTGTCTTCCCCACCGCTCCTGGCTCAGCCCCACAATATTTCCTTTCAAGGCAATATTGAATGAATTAGCTGAGTCCCACCTAGTGCCACCTCCCCTGCCACTGGCCTGGTCACGGCGACAGCAGGAGTGGGCACCATCCCTCTGCAGCATGGGGGGAGGGGGGAATGGAGCTATAAGAAGAGGGGCTGGGAGCTGAGAGCCCATCACTGGGGATCCGGTGTGAGCATCTGTCAGTGAGTGACAGCACCTCCTACTCCTGCCCCATGGAAACCATGGTGAGTACCCGCTGCCCCTCACCTCCTGCCCCATGGAAACCCTTGTGAGTCCCTCCCACCTCCTCTTGCCCCATGGAAACCCTGATGAATCCCCACCACTTCCTCCTGCCCCATGGAAACCCTGGTGAATCCCCACTGCTTCCTCCTGCCCTATGGAATACCAGGTGAGTCCCCCTTTTCCCCCCGCCCTGGCCCATAAAGCCCCATGGAAGACCTGTCTGCCATTCACACCCCACCCCATCAATCTCCAGGGGGTTATCCCCTGCCCCCTCTCCTGTCGGTAGCACACCAGGGGCTAGAGGATGTGGGTTGGTGGCTCTGGGTTGTGCCCAGGCTCGGGGGCACTGACGCTGTGGGGTCCTGTGCAGGTGTCAGGACGGATGCCCAGGGCTGGACTCCTGCTGATGCCACTTCTCCTCTGCTTCGGGCCAGAGACTGTCGGAAGCATCAATCCGGCCGCGCTCAGAGAGACTGTGGATCATGTGAACAAGTGAGTGAGACGCCAGTGGGGCATTTCCCATCTGGCTGTGACCACTCTGCCCTCCCCGGGTGGTAAATGAAGGAAAACAGGGGGAAGATGCTTCACGTTTGCCCTATGTGATTTTCTATGGCATAAGTGGATCAGTGCATGGCAGAGCTGGGAGGGGTGATTCTGGGCTGCAGGGGGAGCTGGGGCTTGGAGCTGGGAGGGGTGATTCTGGGGTGCAGGGGGAGATGCTGCCTGGAACTGGAAGAGGGGTAATTCTGGGGGTGCAATGGGGGGGGGGGTTGTGGGTCTCATTACTATTGTGAAAAACTGGTTGGAAACTGGAATTCCAATTCCCTCGGAAATTCAGAAATTTCTATTTTCTTTTCAGTCCGAATTAGTTACTAAAATTTGAAAACTTCCATGGATTAGGATTTCCAAATTTTGTTTTGGAAAAATTAAAAATAGATTTCAGTTGGACCATATCTGAATATTTCATTTCAGTAAGCTCAAAATATTTCCATTTCAGCTTTAGCAACTTGACTTTCCTGCTAGATAATATAATATAATATAATATAATATAATATTCCAGATGTTTTCACCCATATATTATAAACAGTAATATAACATAACAAAAGTAAAAAAATAAAATAAAGTCATAACCAAATGTTTCAATCTAAACAAATTGTTCTGAATATTTTTCATCAGAAAATGACACAGAATCAATGTATTCCCTTGGAACATTCAGATTTTGTAGAATCAGCCTTTCCCTAAAGAAAACTGTTCTGTCTGAAAATTCTTAATCAGCAGTAGTCATGTGCTTGCTGTACACTCCCTTTGGAATAAATGAGGACCAGTTACCTTGCACCCAAGACTCTTAAAAGATCTGGCCTGTAGGATAGGTGCCCCCCAGTATTATCAGGGTGAGGATGTTAGATTTGGACATGGCTGAGCATTAGCATGAATATTCATGATCACATTCAGGCCCTAAAATAGGACAAACCACCAGGAACCCAGCTTCATTCCCACCCCCTGCTCCAGAGGCTGGGGGCTGCAGAAGGAGGCGGGGTCGGGGGGGCTCAGCTTAGAGGATGAAGGGTCTGGAGGGCTCACCTTGCCCCCACAGGTGACACCTGTGCTCCCCCAAGCCCATGCGGTGACCCCCCCAGAGCAAGAGTCCCTCCCAGTAGATCGTAGCGAGGGCGAAGGTGCACTGGGCTGGGAGTCAGGAGATCTGCTCCCATGTCTGCTGTCTAGTGCTCAGCACAGCCCTTGTTACTGATTTGTTACCTGCACACTCCACCCACCTTTACCCGTCCATGGGCTCAAGGCGTAACCCGGTTAATTTAGGCACCCCCGTGCTTTCCCACTTCCTAGGGCTCAGGGCATCATTTTCTGCAGGTTTGTGGGGCCTTTTACCAGTGAAAGAGCCTTGCACAGTAATATCCAGAACCTCTATTTACAGACAGCTACCAAAAGAGAATACACAGGGGAAGCAGACAATGCTCACCACTCCCAATAAGGCAGATGGATTTTCCTGCTGGCCAGTCAGTGCCAGGTCATGTGAGGCTCTAGCTGCTGCATTGAGGGCTGTCAGGGTGCTGAGGTCTGGCAGCTCTGATCTTGGGCTGTGTCCTGGAGTTAGTGTCCAAAGAACTTCCTTCCTTTTGGACCCCAGTTTATATAGTGAAACTTGAGTCGGGCTTAGCTGGTAACGCGGATTTGGCGGCATGCCTGCAGGAGGTACGACAATGAATTGGTTTCTTGCCAGACTGCTGAATGCTGTCAAATAAAGTTTTCTTTAATGATCTTAAGACCTGGTGGGTACTGTTAGCACAGGAATGCTGCCTTAACAGCCCAATGTTACATTTTTTTTTTTAATTTAGAGGGAATATGATTCTTTGCTTCCTGGGCTGCTGCTTATTGCTGAAAAAAGGCCTCAAACCTTACAAATTAGTGCTCTGTCTTCAGTCAGTTATGAGCCCTCAACCTTCCCCAATTGAGCTGCACAAGGCCACTTCAGACATAGGTGGGATGAGAACCCAGATCTCTAATGTGGCAGACCCAGAGCCTTTCACACAGAATGTGCCACATATAGGTGCCAGTCTTAGCCTCCCTTTAATCATAATCACAGTCCCCTCCCAGAGCTGGGGGGAGAAATGAGGAGCCCTGATCTCTAGTGTTCTTCAGCTCTCCAGCAAATCGCTGTGTATCCTGCGGCCAACTGTGTGTCACGTCCCTCTCTTGGGGTGGCTCCGCATAAAAGCTCTAACTTGCTTCTGGAGCTCATGCGGTAACGCTCAGCCCTGTGGGGCTGACGAACCAAGCTCACACCGGGCTGATGAGCCTTGGCGGTGCCTATGGCAGTTTCTTCTTAAAACCGCCCTCTAAGTTTATTTCATTCTCCCAGGGAGCAAACGTCCCCTGACCCAGGCTGGAGCCCTGAGAGCTAGAACCGGACAATGACGGTGCCACGTGTGACCCACCCAAGTTTGCCGCTCGGGTCTGGGGGCAGAGCTATTCAGAGCCCAAGGTCCCCTCCTTGCCCTTTTCTTTGCCTTCCCTCAGGAATGGGTTGGCTGTTGAATACGTCTTCGCCGTCAGCCTGCAGAAAGCCAGTTGTGAGAACCCATCTGGTCTGGAACAGGTGCTGCGCAGGAACAAGCTGTGGGACATGCAGATGGCCATTAACCCAGAGGGTGTCCTGTATGACCCAGACGAAGGGCCCATTGTGGCTGCCCGGATGCAGCGCCTGGGCAGGGTGGGGGAACACGCCAAGTGGCGCCTGCTCCAGGGCGACCGGAACAGCCCCGTGCAGAAGCTCCTGGCCCGGACCTACAACGAGAGAAGCTGCCTGATCTTCTTCACCGTCCGCTCGCCCTGTGCGGGGACGTGCCTGCTGGTGAAGAGGCCCCACAACATCCTACGGATGGTGAGCGACACCTTCCGCCCCATTGACCACAACTACAAGGCCTTCGTCTTCCGGCAGATCTACCGTCAGGACCGGAACCTGGATCCCCAAAGCCTGCTGGAAGCCTGGCACCAGCTGCCCAACGTGCCCCTGCTGCGCTGTGACACCAACGGCTGCAGGGACTGCAGAGGGAACGACCCCAAAACCGACCCCAGCACCTGCCTGGACGAGATTCGAGCCATGAGGCAGCCGCTGCACCCACCTGGCAGGGAGCAGGAGGAAGAGCAGGGGGCAGAGGGGAGAGCAGAGGATGTAGGGGAGAGCAGGGGGCACCTTCGGAGGGTTGGGGAGATGGTGGGTCAGGGGGCACCATTGGAGGGCTGGGGGGACAGCAGGGCAGAGGGCGACATCGTAACATTGGGGGAATGGCAGGACACTGAGCTTCTTTGGAGGCGTTGGCGCCACCACGGGTGGCCTTGGCCGCATCCTTGGTGGCATAGGGGCTGAGGGTGCTGCAGGAGGGTTGGGGGCCTGTGATTTTGCAGAGTCCCCCCATCCTGAATGATTAACACCAATAAAGTGTTGAAGGCTCCTGGGGCCTCGTGTCTCTGTCCCTGTGTCTGTCTCCCTCCTCTCTGTCCGTGTGTCTGGACTTTACACAGCGTGGGAGGCCTCGCAGCCTCCCTGGCAGTGCCCCTTCATCGGGCCAGGCCTGGCCCCCAGGTTTTGCCTGGTGCTCCCCCTGAGCCCAGACCCCTGGCAGAGTCACCCCCTTGGGAGCGAGGCCGGGCAGCCTTTGCCAGACACCCAGCTCGCTATGGATGAACAAGCTATGGCCATCGGCTGCCATCTGCTGGTGAGGTGGAGGTAGACTCTTGAAAAACACTCTGGGCAGGCCCCAGTTTGCATGTTTCCTGCCAGTCCCACACTGGCTGGATCAGACTGGGGGAAGCTCAGCGGGGGCTGAGAGGGGTCGGGGCAGATCTGCCCTGTGTGCTCTGGGCGGGTCCATGAGATTGGCCGGCACGCGCCGCACCACGGGAACTGCTGGGCAACGCGCCCTGGCTCCAGCGCTGGGCACACGTCCACCTGCAGTGGGACGTGTAGGTGCCCCGTCACTCCACGGGGACCTGCAGCTCCCCGGCCTGACGGGACGAGGTTCCAGTCAGTGGCTGGAGGCTCTGAGGTGCTGCGCTGGGGATGGGGGATGAGAACAGGGGATAGGAGAGCCGGTTAGACAGAAACCTGGGCCTGCCCTGGTTTGGTGAGTCGTACATGCCTGTTCGTTTCATCCGCTTCTCCCCTTGAGCCAGATTCACCTGCTTGTTAACAAGGCCGGGATCCGCTGACGGGGACAGGTGGGTGGTAAAGGCCACGGCTAGGGTCAGGTGCCTGTCGGTAAAGCCCGTGTTCATAAGACAATTCAGAGAAGGAGCAGGTTTCTGTTCCATGAAGGTGGCTTTAATCAAACACAAGAGAAACCTGATAAAGCTTTAAAATCTGGGCAATGCGCAGAGAAGGGATTGTAGCAATCAGAACGAATTCTATTTACTGGAAAATTACAAAGATCGTTCAGTCCCACAATTAGTGACAGGGAAAGACTTGTGCGTCCCTCCCACCTTCCCATTGCCCACAATGCTGCCCATAACTCACCTTTCCCAGCCTTCGCCGATGGACACCTAAGAACAATCCGTCCCCAGCTCCACCGAATCTGCAGGGAAGGCAGAACCGACAGGGAACTCTACTGGGTCCGGGCACGAGGATGATGCCAGTGCATGCAGTGTGTGGCCGTGGGACGGGGCTGCTGTAATGGAGATCTAAGCAGAGGGGTCACTGCTCAGGGGCTGCGTTAACAGGGCAGTTCGGGGCACGTATTGCACAATCTTCACTCACCTCTCAAAGCACTCAGGGAAATTGGCTGTGGCCAGGAGCAGCCAGGCCTGTGCGGCACCAGACGATCTGCCCGGGCTCTCCCCTGCCCTCCCATGTGAACCAAAACTCACCGCCTTGGAGCAGGCTGACAAGGGACACGGCCCGTGGGCTGGCTGCTACTTCAGCCAACGCTAAGGACTGGACCAACAACTCCCGGGCCTTGGCAACCAATTCCGTGGGAGTTCCGAGGCTGGAGCACCCATGGGGAAAAATTAGCTGGTGCTCTGCACCCACCAGCAACCAAGCTCCCCCTGCCCCCCTACCCCACCTCTTCCCCACCTCCTCCTTCCCCAAGCACACCGCAGACCCACTCCTCCCCCTCTCTCCCAGCACTTCCCACCTGACGCCAAACAGCTCGTTGGTGGCGCTTCGGATGAGAGGCAAAAAATGAGATTTAAACAAATATCTTCACCTGCCTGGTTTCTGAGTTTCAGGTGCTCGGTTGGGTCACGGTTTCAAGTTTTTCTCTGCAGCCACCAAGGCGAGCAGCTCCCAAATGTCTTCATGCTGTGCCCCCCCTCCCCACTTTGGGCTCACCTCCGTTCACACAACCCCCGGGGGTCCGAGATAGAGCCCAGCAGCCCAGCAGGACCTGAGCACATGTGCTGGTTTTGGCTCGGGTCAGCCTTCCTCCCTCCATGCTGTGGCAGGAGCGTGCTGACAGGTCCCAGCGCTGCACCACAGATGCACTGTAGCGAGGTGGTGGTGGCAGATGGGGGTGGGGCACACACATCTTGTGATCACCCTCTTCCCACCATAACAGGGTTCACTCACCGCTGTGGCCAGCCCCTTGTGGCTGGGTCTGGGGATCAGCTCTTCCCTGGTCTAGCACTCCCTTCCTTTGCTCACTCACCCCATGGCCTCTCGTGCTCTCTGGGACTCAGGCTGCTCTCTCTTTGTGACTCAGCCCAGGGCCGCCCAGGGGGGGCAAGAGGGGCAATTTTCCCCAGGACCCGGGCCCCTCAGGGGCCCCCACAAGAGTTTTTAGGGGCCCCCAGAGCAGGATCCTTCACTCGCTCCGGGGACCCCGGAAAACTCCCGCGGGGCCCGGGCTTCCGGAGATTCTTCCGCTCCGGGTCTTTGGCAGCAATTTGGCGGCGGGGGGTCCTTCCGCTCTGGGACCCACCGCCAAAGTGCCCCGAAGACCTGCGGCAAGGGATCCTTCCACCCCGGGACCCGCTGCCGAAGTGCCGGGTCTTCGGCAGCAATTCGGCGGTGGGGGGCCCCCGCCACAGGTCTTCGGGGCACTTCGGCGGTGGGTCCTGCAGCGGAAGGACCCCCCCGCCACCGAATTACCACCAAAGCAGGGGCCCCCCACTGCCGAAGACCCCAGGCCCCCTGAATCCTCTGAGCAGCCCTGATTCAGCCCTCCGGCCTGGTCACTGTGTAGTTTTCCCTTTCCGGGATATCAAAGTCTGACAGGACCAGCTCTCCGGGTGACACTTTCACCAGTCCTGCAGCACTTCCCAATGGCTGGTAGGGGAACCCGGGCCTGCCCCCGCTAATCTGAAGCACCTGGCACTGTTGGAAGACAGGACACAGGCTAGATGGACCATTTGTCTGATCCAGTGTGGCTGCTTTCATGTTATGTGGCTTTTGCTCCTGCTGGGTTCCTCTGTGCCCAGAGCTTTCTCCCTGCAGCCCCCTTCTGCAGCAAACTCCCTGGCTTTACACCTTCCCGCATCGTCTCCCCCAGCAATTAGTAATTTATTGGACAAGCCAGGCATGACCTATAAGGTTAATAAGCCCCTTCACCCCTTCAGGGCTGGTGTGGGGTGAACACCCCATCACTCCCTCCCCCAGCTCCCCCCAATTCCCTTTCCTGACCCACAGTTTGGGAAATGCTGATTGCAACAATGAAAGCTGAGATGCTGATGTAATCTTGGGGTGTCTTCAAGTGCTGGAACTTTGGTCTCAGCTTCTAGAAGGTCCCTCCGAAAAAGGACAATTCAGATGGCCTCCAGAGACCCCGGCTCCATTTCCCGGCATGAGGGGTTGAGTTTGGAGGCTGGCTAGCTGCTGAATTCACCCTCCTCCCGAACTTCACTGCAGCCACCGGCATCCATCAGAGAGATCCAACCTGCACTGGCTACTGAGAGCCCACTTAACCCCTAGAAGGAGTTCAGACCAGGGGAACCAGAGAGCTTGGTTGGAGTCAGAAGGCCAGCTCACCCAGGGGTGGAGATAAAGAAAGGAGTGTGAGGAAGTAGGGATTTTCTGTAGTACAGTATTTTTGTGTGATATGCATGGCAGGGACGGACTTGGCTAGGAATTGCTACAAAAAGTTAAAGAACCACTCGTGGGGCAGAGTGGGAGGTTTGAGGCTGGGCAGGTCACGTGAGTGTCTGGGGTGGAATGAGCAGGTCGTTAAAGGGCTGGCTGAAACCAGTTCACACCGATGGAAACAATGGAACAGTTGACACTTAACAATGGGAAACACGGAGCGTTTGAACTCAGCAGGGGTCTGCAGGAGGAGGAGAAGGGACCGAGTGATGACAGGAGGCTAGAATAAGACCTGGCTTTTGTAGAGGCTGTGGAGCTCCCCTGGGACTGGGCAACAAAGGGAGGAAGCCAAGATGGTTTCTTTAGCAGCACGGCTTATGACAGCCCTGACTTGGCTGTTTTGGACAACAGCTGAACATTTGCTCCTCCGTGCTAAGTTACGGAGTTCCCAGTGCTGGGTCCTGGCTGACTAATAAACCCCGCTCTGCTTGGAAGAGACTGCCTGGTGTCGCTGCAAATAGTCACGGAGGTGCAACGGGCCCTGAAGAGGGAACAAGTCTCTGACCAGCCGTCTATCTCAGGAGGAATTGCTGAGCAGGAGGGCAGGAGCCAGGGGCTCAGTCTCAGAGGCATGGAGTCTACGGGGCCTCCCCTGAAGGAAGAGTGGGACCCCTTCTGGGTCAGGGCCACTGCAGGGGCTTTGGAAAAGCTGGGACGTAGCCCAAATCCTGTGGATCCATGACATGGAGCCTTTTATTTAAGCCGGCTGGCACCACAACACACCATCTCAGGACATGCAGCATCAGCATGACATCTGCCTCAGGAAGGCACCGGGGAGGGAGCTGGGATGGGAGGAGCTTGTGCATGTTAGATGGGAGGGGCTTGGCTTATTTCTCAATAATGATTAATTAACCTTATCCCCTGCCTTCCCCAGAGCCTGTTCTCCTGTTCTCAGCAAAGTCCCCTCTCCCCCAGTGTTACGCTGTTGTTCCTGATCAATCGTTTCTTGGCTGGAGTTTGTTTTATGGATTTTACTGTCCCCTGTATACAGGGCCTGACAGTCCTTGCCAACTAGTCGGATTGTCCTTGATTTCTCACGGGACAGAACTCCTGGGTCTCTGACCCTGAGGGCAGGCACCCAGAATAAGGAATCCAGGACCTAACCCGCACTATGACTGTGGTGAAACTGCTGCAAATATTGGTGAGAGCAGTGATCTGGGAGAGAAAATGCCACACACATGATTCCAAAAGCTGGGGGTTTAAGAATGTAGCATGAGGCTCATGATGGGAATCGGTGTCACTGCCTAGAACTTTCCCCTGCACTGATGAGACAGACAAAAAAGATGGGAGAAATAAAAGATCTTTGTCTTCCTTTTGCAGATGAGGCACAAGGTGATTCAGGCTTTTCAGCGGCCTGGTCTACACTCAGATTGTGTCCTGATATAACTATGTTGGTGAGGGGCATGTGAATTTTTTTTTTAGTGATACGGTTGTGACACTTCCCAGGGACACCCCAGGTGTGAGGCACTTTTCAACCACCGGCCTTTAGCTTGTGTGTGTGTGATGGGTGTCAGCGCCCTAATCTCACTGCCAGTCCAAGCACTCGCCTCTCAGCCTACACAGGCCCCGCTGTCTCTCTGCAGGTTGGCAGTCAGCACACTCCAACCCTCAAGTCCTCCGAGCATCCCCCTGGAGCGCCCAGCCCCTGTTCCCCTGGATGCTCACGGTATTCGCAGACTCACTGGTCCCAAAAGAACAGCGCCCCCCAGCTTAGCAGTTCCACCTCGCCGCTTATCACACAGCACGTCGGCATGTTTGTAGTGAAACCAAGTATACGTTTATTGAACAAAGGGATGGAGATTCTACCAGTAGCAAGTATCGGAAACAGATGGTGACATATAAAATAAAACCACAACATTCATTCTAGACCCTAGACTTATTTAGCAAGATACTTTGATGGGCAACCTTCATATGAACTCCCTCCACCATTTCACAGCCCAGCGTGGCTGTGAGCTTCTGTTCGGGGGACAAGTCGCACCCCATGACGGAAGATGCTGTGTGGTTTCTTGCATTACCTGGTAGACCAGGCTAATTCTTTGATCGTAGTCAGCCCCCTGCCCATTGTTTTGTTCCTGGAGGCAGAGGTGCCGAGTTTCCCTGTTCCCAGGGGGTGCTTGACCCTAGGGTGACCAGACAGCAAGTGTGAAAAATCGGGACGGGGTTGGGGGGTAATAGGATCCTATATAAGAAAAAGACCCAAAAATTGGGACTGTCCCTATAAAACTGGGACATCTGGTCACCCTACTTGACCCCCCCACTCTGCCCCAGGCCCCATTCCCACTCCACCCCTTCACCCAAACCTCCACCCTGCCTCTGCTCCTCCAGAACACCATTGAACAGCTGATTGCAGCACTTGGGAGGCACAAGACTAGGAGCTGAGCTGCATGCGGATGCTAAGCCAGCACATATGCCTGTAGCTTCTCCCTCTTGGGAGTATCACACTCTTTCAAGGAGCATCAGGCTCACTGTGCAAACAGACTGCCACTGTGAAGCGGACCATACACAATGAGAGAACAGTTAGTTACCTCCATCTGAGACATGGGGAAGTGCTTTACCTTAGAATATCAGGGTTGGAAGGGACCTGAGAAGGTTCTAGTCCAACCCCCTGCTCAAAGCAGGAGCAAGTCCCAGACAGATTTTTGCCCCAGATCCCTAAATGGCCCCCTCAAGGGGTGAACTCACAACCCTGGGTTTAGCAGACCAATGCTCAAACCACTGAGCTATTCCTCTCCCCGGAATCTACCTTAAGAACATAATTTTCAGTACAGATACATGACGCCTTAAATATTATCCTTATGTACATTTCACAATGATTATAATGACCAGGGGGCCACTGGCTCTCAGTACAGACCTCACATGCCACCCTTTGCTGATTCATGATGCATATATTTGGCCCAGAGGATCCCTGTAAAACTCTGTGCACCCCCACTTCCCAGGCCCTCTGTCTGCCAGCTGGCAGCAAAGGGTCCCTGGACTCCAATAGTTATAATGGTATAAACCCTAGTGTGGACGCCATTATACTGGGATAAAGGTGCCTTATGCTGGTATAGCTTATTCGCCTTCCTGCATGGGAATAATCACCCCAGTATAAAGTACTGTATACCTATATAACTATGTCCACACTGTGGGGGGGGGTTGAGACCCTCATAACCTAGATCAAAGGCTTTTGGGTCTAGACAAGGCCTGAGGGTGTTAGCCACCCTATTTCTACTTTGGGTGCCTAGAGGCTCTTAAAAAATCCCAGGCTAGGTGACTAGCCCAAGGTCACACTGGAAATCGGTGGCAGAGTTTTTA
Source organism: Mauremys reevesii (assembly GCF_016161935.1). Classification (NCBI taxonomy): domain Eukaryota; kingdom Metazoa; phylum Chordata; order Testudines; family Geoemydidae; genus Mauremys; species Mauremys reevesii. Next base: position 18,175,432 of record NC_052644.1, read on the forward strand.
CAATGGGCAGCCCTTCTCTGCTTTGCTTCCAGGGGGAAACCCACTGGGGTTTCATGAGATTGCCAAGTGCTTCCTGAATATCTTTGTTCCTCAAGCTGTAAATCAGTGGGTTGAAGAGGGGGGTTAGAACCGCATAGACCACCGCCACCACCTTGTCGTGGTATGAAGGCCGGCTTCGTGCCGGGCGCATGTACATAAAACCAATGGCGCTGAAAAAGGCCAGGACCACGGTCAGGTGAGAGGCGCAAGTGGAGAAGGCCTTTTGCCGCCCTTCCGAACCCTGGATCTTGATGACGACACTCAAGATCTTCACGTAAGAGAAGAGGATGAGGGTGGCGGGGCCGAGGATGACGAAGGAGTGGAGGGTGAAGTCTATGGTGGTGCTGGTGGACACATCAGCACAGCCCAAGCTGAGCAGCGAGGGGAAGTCGCAGAAGAGGTGCTCTATGCGGTGCGCCCCGCAGAGGGACAATGTGGAGAGCAGGATGATTTCTGGCACGGGCCACATGAAGCCACACGCCCAGCACCCTGCCACTAGCCACAGGCAAATCTTGGGGGTCATGGCAGATGGGTAGTGCAAAGGCTTGCAGATGGCCAAGTATCGGTCGTAGGCCATTGCCGTGAGCAAACAGGCCTCCGTAATGCCCAAGGCGTGGAAGAAATACACCTGCAGGAGGCAACCCCTGTAGGAGATGGTCTTCCTGCTGTCCAGGAGGTTGGCCAGCATCTTGGGGATGGTCACTGTGGTGTACCACACCTCCAAGAAAGACAGGATGGCCACAAAATAATACATGGGGACATGAAGATGCGGGTTGGCCCGGATAAGCATCAGAATGACAGCATTGCCACCAAGAATGAGTAAGTAGGTGAACAACAGGAGGCTAAAGAGCAGGAGGTGAAAGCGCTCGAGATCTGGGAACCCCACCAGGAAAAACTCCGCTTCCCATGTCTCGTTGGTGGCTTCCATGTCCCCCGCTGGGCTGATCTGTAACAATAGCAAGGTAATAAGAACAATACCTAGTGCTTTTCCTCAGTAGGACCCAGCTGTCCTGTGTTCTGGTCCCGCACTGGGAAAAAAAAAGTGGAAATAAGTTTTTGGCAGCAGCACAGTGCACAGGCACTGGCTTCTTCCGGGCCCCCAGCGGGAGCTCAATTCCCCCACTCTGCCCCCACCCAACCCCGTCCCCCAAGCTCCCACCTCTTCCACCCAGTTCCTCCCACTCCCCCTCTGCCCCCATGCCTCCTGCATTCTACATCTGACTGGAGCTGGGAGGGAGGGAGGAGAGGAGTTGATCGGAGAGGGGCTGCCGGTGGATGGGAGGTGCTGGGGGGGGGAGATTGACTGTCAGTGGGTGCTGAGCACCCACTAATTTTTTTCTATGGGTGCTCCAGGAGTTGGTGCCTATGCCACATCTAGACGCGATAGTTCGAACTCCCCGGGCACTCCGGTCGAATCCGGAACTCCACCACTGCAAACGGCGGTGGCAGAGTCGACCTTGGAGCCCCGGACTTCGATCCCGCGGCGTCTGGACGGGTAAGTAGTTCGAACTAGGGTACTTCGAGTTCAGCTATACTATTCACGTAGCTGAACTTGCGTACCCTAGTTCGACCCCCGCCCTTAGTGTAGACCAGGCCTAAGTGAGGACATGATCGAGGTCTATAAAATCATGACAGGTGTGGAGAAAGCAAATGAAGTGCTATTTACTCCTTCTCATAACACAAGAACTAGGGGGCACCAAATGAAATTAATAGGTAGAAGGTTTGAAACAAACAACAGGAAGTATTTCTTCACACAACGCACAGTCAACCTGTGGAACTCCTTGCCGGAGGATGTTGGCCAATACTGTAACAGGGTTCAAAAAAGAACTAGATAAGTCCATGGAGGATAGGTCCAACAATGGCTATTAGCCAGGATGGGCAGGGATGGTGTCCTTAGCCTTTGTTTGCCAGAAGCTGGGAATCGGCGACAGGGGATGGATCACTTGATGATTCCCTGTTCTTTTCCTTCCCTCTGGGGCACCTGGAATTGGCCACTGTCAGAAGACAGGACACTGGGCTAGATGAACCTTTGGTCTGACCCAGTGTGGGTCTTACGACTGATTTTTCCCCCTGCTCTGCACCTTGTGTCGTCTTTGCAAAGGGAGGGATTTTACACAAGTGTAAACGATCACACAAAGTGCAAGGCAGAGGAGTCAGATGCCCAGCAGTTATTCAGAGAGCCCAAGGCCAGAAAGGACCACGGCGATCATCTAGACTCACCCCCGGTATAACACAGGCCAGGGAACTGACCCCACAATAATTCCTGAGCAGAAAAACATCCCATCTGGATTTTAAAACGGCCAATGATGGAGAATCCACCACGGCCCTTGGTAACTTTTCCCAATTGCTAATTACTGTCAGTTAAAAATGGATGCTTTATTTCCAGGCTGAATTTGTCTAGCTTCAACTACCAGCCATCCAAAGCTATATTGAAGAGCCCATTATTAAATGTTTGTTCCCCACAGAGGAACTGATAGACTGGGATGAAGTCACCTTTGCTTTGTTAAGCTAAATAGACTCAGGTCCTTGAGTCTGTCACTACGAGGCAGGTTTTCCGACCCCCTGGCTCTGCTCTGACCCCTCTCCAATTTATCAACATCCTCCTCGAATGGTGGGCACCAGAGCTGGACACAGGATTCCAGCAGTGGTTGCACCAGTGCCAAATACAGAGCTAAAATAACCTCTCTGCTCCTACTCGATAGTCCCCTGTTGATGCATCCCAGGATCGTCTTCACTCTTGTGGCCACAGCGTCGCACTGGAAGCGCATGTTCGGCTGATTATCCACCACAACCCCCAAATCTTTTTCAGAGTCGCTCTCCCCAGGGTGAAGTCCCCCATGCTGTACCTATGGCCTGCATTCTGGGTTCCTAGATGTATAGATTTGTATTTAGCCAGATTAAAACACACACCATTTACTTGCTCCCAGTTTACCAAATGATCCAGATCACTCTGACCCATCCTCTTCATTATTTACCACTCCCCAAGTCGTGTGTCATCTGCAAACTTTTTCAGTGATGATTATTTTATGGGCCCTTCCTGGTCCTTGATGAAAATGTTTATGTTAATGACGCTCAGTCTCAGGCCATAAACAAACTATCACGAAAGGGTCTGTGTTTTCACCCACTTCTAATGCATCAGGGCATAGGATCGGGTCTGTTCCAGCACCGTAGTCCCTGTGGGTGTTTCTGCACAGTGAAGGAAAAGCTGCACCTGGCATGTGCCAGCCAATGCTTGTGGGGCTCTGGCTGTGGGGTTGTTTCATTGCTGTGTAGATTTCCAGGCTCTGGCTGGAATCTGGGATGTAGGATCCTGCGGGGTGGGAGGTCTCCCGAGCTCAGGCTCCGGCCCAAATACAGAAATCTACACAGCAATGAAACAGCCCTGCAGCCCGAGCCCCATGAGCCCAAGACAGCTGGTATGGGCCAGCTGTGGGTGCTGTGAACACAAACCCGGTGTTCCCAGTAAAGGAAGCTTGAATAAAAAGGAAGATAAACCCTACCACACGCATAAAGATCCTAACATCTCATATCTGCTGGTACGTACCTGGCATCAGACAGGGCTCCTTGTCGCTCCAGCCTCTAGAAAAGAAATGAATGACATTGCCAAGGAAAGAGAAATATAATTTCTTCCAAACGGCCCCAGAGATATCAAATGATAATTGTTGCTGGGATTTTTACTCCCTGGTGGACAGGCCTTCCCAAAGGAAATAAACTCGCTCTGGATTGGAGACGGAAAACAGATCATTTTTAAATAGAAACAAGGCCAGGAAGGAATTGGGTACTGTTCTGTCAGTAAACACTGGACGTTATTTTCCAGACAATATTGACTCGTTTCCATTATGGGAGTGTGACAGGCCACCCCCTTGGCCGATGCAGGGAGACCTGAAGAGGGGACCCTAGGAGCTAAGTCTGGGAGTCTCTACAGGATGAGCTACAGAAGAACGGCTCCTTGTTGGGGGCTGAGATGGACTAATCTATTCTGAGGAGAAGCACAGCGTGTGGCGAGTCATAACACACAGTCATAAGAACATAAGAGCGGCCATATTGGGTCAGATGAAAACTCCACCCAGCCCAGTGTCCTGTCTTCTGACAGTGGCCGTGCCAGGTGCCCCAGAGGGAATGAACAGAACAGGGAATCATCAAGTGATCCATCCCCTGTCGCTCATTCCCAGCTTCTGGCAAACAGAGGGACACCGTCCCTCCCCATCCTGGCTAATAGCCATTGATGGACCTGTCCTCCATGAATTTATCTAGTTCTTTTTTTTGAACCCTGTTATGGTCTTGGCCTTCACAACATCCTCTGGCAAAGAGTTCCACAGGTTGCCTGTGAACTGTGTGGGAAAAAATACTCCCTTTTGTTTGTTTTAAACCTGCTGCTATTAATTTCATTTGGTGACCTCTAGTTCTTGTGTTATGAGAAGGAGGAGGCACCCGCCAGTGCCTCCCCCTCCTTCCAGCTGCAGGCCCCACCGATCAGCTCATCCCTACCCTCTCCCCGTGCCTCCTGCCCACTGCCGTGAGCTCTTTGGCAGTGCACCGGTGGCACTGGGGGAAGGGGGAGGAGCAGGGGGTAAGAGGTGGGGCCTGGGCGATCCATGGCCCAGATGCTGGGAGTGGAAGGGGAAGGACCAGCCCCTTCCAGACGCTACTCTGCAGCCCTGCACGGTGGCTGCCTGAGACAGCCTGGCTGGGGAGGTGACTTCAGCTCCCTGCCTGGGCAGCTCCCTGCCAGGCGGGGAGCGGAAGCCGCCTCCTGCACAGCCAGGCTCTCCAGGCAGCTGCCAGGCTGGGCTGCAGAGCTGCGACCGGGAGGGGCCGGCGTTAAAAGCGGCTCCCTCCTGATCCCCCGCCTGGTTCCTGCCCACCAGGGAGAGGGGGAGAATGTGCGGAGTTGGGGGGAATGGGAGGCAGGTAACATGGGGAGGGGAGAGTGTGATGGCCCTGGGCTGAGCAGGGGGGACGGGACACGTGCCCCTACCCTCAAAGGTGGGGTGTACTGGTAAGAAACCGGCTGTGGGCGCTGCAGGCAGAGGCTCACGATCCCAGCCAGACTCCCCCTGGCTCCCTCCGACAGTTTGTGGGGCTCCTTGTCCTGCTGGTCCCGCACTGGGCCTATGACGGAGTGAGGTAAGTCGTCGCCAAGGCGCACACGGGCTGGTACTGGTGGCAGTGAAGGCAGCCCGATGGGCATGTGGAAGCCCTGGCCGTGCTGGCAGCTCGTTGGGCACCACCGGGGGCCCATTAACTGTTCTACCCTGGGGCCTGGAAGTGGAGTAAATAACACTTCCTTATTTACTGTCTCCACACCAGTCATGAGTTGACAGACCTCCATCATCTCCCCCCTTAGTCGCCTCTTTTCCAAGCTGAAAAGTCCCAGTCTGATTAATCTCTCCTCATATGGAAACCATTCCATACCCCAATCACACCTCTCAGCAGTGGTTATACAAGCCCTGCTCACCGTTCCGTAGCAAAGGCCGAGAGGAGTTTTACACGGAAAGCAGAGACAGGCGCGTGTGGCCAAGAATAAAATATATTAAGTAGACTTAGTACATAGGGCCTGCAGGTGGCTTGGGTTGCCAGGTGTCCGGTTTTCAACTGAACACCTGGTTGAAAAGGGACCCTCCCCAACCCTGTGAAAATAAGCAAGTGAGTGAGGGGAGAACGAGAAATGGAGGGAAGGGGGATGGAGGGAGTGGGATGGGGCCTCGGAGAAGGGGCAGGGCAAGGGTGCTCAGTTTTGTTCAGTCAGAAACAAAAGCCCCTTATGGGGCTGAATATCTTACAGGCAACCCTACAGGGCCTGTAAGATATTCAGCCCCATAAGGCCTTAGCCCAAAAAGAGCTTGGGCACGACTAGTTGACTGACAGATAACTTTGTCCCTGCCGCATGTAAGATTCCCGTAAAAGACATGTCAACTGCCGATAATCTGGAAACAGTGCAGCGATAGGCTGGAAAATACCCTGCCATGTGTCAGTTAATACCGCAAGATGCCCGATAGCTACAATTCGGGGCTTCTATCATAATGCCAAGTTGCTATGAGAATGCATTCATGAGAGATAAGGGGACTTGAGAAATGGGGTAACCGTAAATAAGTGGGGTGTAGAAGTATGGCATAAAAAAAAGTAGGCATAAAACTAACTCAGAATAAAAAGATGTTGCCCACCCCCCAGGCTGGGGGTAAGAACACATGGGGAGACGCCAGGATGACACCCAGAGTGATATGATGCAGAGGAATATAATGATTGCTGGTCCTGGGTCTCCCCACAGGAGATGTGAGACATGAGTGATGCCCGTGCTAAGCCTAAAGACTTTCCACACTCTCTCTGGCTGCCCTTGCCTTTCAGTGTGGGAGGGAATGTTTATCTGCCCAGTGGCTTTGTTAATAAGGGGACTTGTGATGAAATGCAATGGTTCCTCGCATGCTTCTAGGGTCTCTCATTCTAATGAGAATAATCATATGACTCAAGCACTAAATCAAGGGATTGCACCATCAGCAAGGCTACAGGTCACCAAGCAGGTAGTGCCTGAAACGGGAATCTTTTGTTCTGCCACCCGCCTGCTGTCACTGTGTTAAAGCACTTTGCGATCTGCTGATGAAAAGCACTCGATAAGAGCCAGGTCTATCATAGAATCATAGACTATCAGGGTTGGAAGGGACCTCAGCAGGTCATTATTATTACTGCCTGCTGGCTCAGTGATTGCTAGGAGAATCATTGACCTCTCTGTGTCCTGGCCCCTGGAGGGGAGTAGCGAGCAATACTCTGCTAAGCTAGGTTAGCTAGGGAGGGAGGCTTCCATTTGGGGTGTTTTTCAGGGTTTATGTTTAGCAATTTTGAGGTCTGCGTAGATGGTCAAAACTCGGGGGTTTTGGGGGCTTTTTCTTTGTACAGAAATTCATAGAAGGGATCCTTGTGATCAGCTAAATCCTAGCTTCATAGGGTCACCTGTGGCGTGGAACCCCAGTCAGGTGCCCTGCTTGTCACCCTCCTAATGCCGGCCCTGAATTTGCGACCCTGCCCAAACACGTCCCATGACCCCTCTGGGAGCTTCAACCCCCAGGTGGAGAAACACTGATCTAGATGAGCTGATGTACCCCTTGGAAGACCGCTGAGTACCCCCAGGGGTATGTGTATTCCTGGTTGAAAACCACTGAGTTACATCCACTACTGTTTCAAACAGCACTGCATTTGTCAACCAATCCACGTATAATTCTTTCTGAGGAGAGAGTTCTAAAATACGTAACCTGTCCTGGCTGGAGTAATTATCATTATTACTTTTATTCTCATGTTTGTGATTCATTATTTAAAGTAGTACAGTCCTCCTAGAATGTAACTTTAGCTTGTACTAACCTTAGCAGTGCCAGTTTAAAAAACCATTAGCTAAACACATAACCTCAGATGCTGGGCAGATGAAGGTGGCTTATTTTCAAATTGTATTTGTCGTTATATCTGTAAAATAACTTAAAATGTGCATGAAAATAAATGCAGTTCCAACTATGATACCCATGAGTCACATGCATGATTGTGCTCAGTAAACATAAATGCCAAAATAATTAGAAAAATGAATTCCCTTTCTTAATCAAAAGGAAAAAAACCTTAATCACATCTGTTATAATTACTCTTTTAGTGAAAGACAATTGAATAACGGCAGTAACACGGAGTGTGTCTGTTAGAGAAAGGAAGCAGATTTTATTTATTTTTATTTATCTCTATTTAAGATGTGTACAACAAAGTATCAGATGTGTCTTTCTCTGGTTTGAGGAAGGAAAGCGGTGGAATCCCAGGAGGAGTCAACTCCAGGAAGAACATCCAAACACATTGGCACTTTCTTATACAGTTATTCAAAAAGCCCCACCTCTGCTTGACCATTGTTCTGAGGAATGTCTGGGGAAAATGATGGCAGGCAGCCAGCCTCTGCCTTAGAAAACTTCCTCTAGGGATAAACAGCATTAGTCTGTGGGGGAAAAAACAATCTAAAAAACAAAGCGGAGTTCTGCATTGAAACCCAACAATGTGCTTGTTCTCTCAAGAAACCAGATCCAAATCAGGCAGCACTATCCTACAGAACAATCAGAGAATGCAGTGGTTTAGGTATGATTGGTTAGAATTTGCCCAGTAGAGGTTGCCATTCATTCAGCACTGAAGTACAGTTGCAGTTCTTTATCCTGTCTTAGAATAAGACAACCTGCCTATCACAACGATCATTGGATTTAAAGAGTCGGTGGAAAAGGGAATACAGCAGGACAGCACTAGAGAGAGAGGAGCCATGAGAGTCACCTTTCTGTGCTGTGAAAAGAAAAAAGCTGGGTTTCTTTCACTTAACTTATGCCTCAACAGAGGAACACTTTCTCTTGTAAATATTCCAGCCAGTGTTCCTGTTGGGATGCAAGGTCAGTGAAGCTCCATTGCAATTCCATGGGTTTCTCTTCCCACCATTGGGAAAAGTTTTCAGAAACCAGGGACTCTCTTGGAGGTTTGAAGCATCCAACGGACAGGATCCCCTATGGACTCCAGTGCAGAAACAATGCCCAGACAGAGCAGCACTTTCTTTTTTACGTCTTCAGAGAGTGCCAGCTGTGTTTGGAAATTGGTCCTGGGAATGGGGTTGGGGGGAAATGGGGGCCACCCAGCCATATCCAGGTCAAGGTTCTTGTAGAAAAAGAAAGCATTAGCCTGTGCAAACCAAAAGGAGGAGTTCCCCACTGACACCCAGCAACATGCTTGTGTTTCACAGGAAACCAGCACCAAGCCAGGCAGCACTATCCTACAGAACGACCAGAGAGTGCTGTGGTTAAGACAGAATGGGTTAGATTTTCCTATTTTGAGGTGGTTCCACATCCAGTGCTGGAGGTCAGGGGCAGTTCTTTGTCATATTTTACAGTGAGACAGCCTGCAGTTCACAAGGATAATTGCCTTTAAATGATCAGTGATTGGAGAAGAGAGCAAGACAGAGCCTGAAAACATACAAATAAGCCTTGTGGGTTTGTGCTGTGTGGAGACAATGCTGTAGTTTTTCACTAGACCTAGACCTCAACAGGGGAGCACTTACCTTTCTCAATATTCCAGCAAGTGCTCCTGTTGGGGTGGTGGTCACGGTTTGAATTTGACTTCTCATAAATAGGAAAAGATTTCCATAAGGAGCCAACTCCAGAAAGAACATCCAAACACATTACCACTATCTTATTTAGGTATCCAGAAAGTGCAGCTGTGATTGTCTGTTGTTCCTGGGAATGTCTGGGGAAATGGGGCAGCCAGCCAGCTTCTGCCTGGGAAACCTTTCTTTAGGGTTAAGCAGCATTAGTTTGTGTGGGAGGAACCCTAAAAACCCAACAAACTGGAGTTTTGCATTGAAACCCAGCAATGTGCTTGTTCTCTCAAGAAACCAGATCCAAACCAGGCAGCACTATCCTACAGGATGGCCAGAGAGTGCAGTGGTTTAGATATGATTGGTTGGAATTTCCCCAGTGGTGGCTGCTAATCATTCAACGCTGGTGCAGAGTTGCAGTTCTTTATCCTGTCTTAGGATAAGACTCCCTGCAGATCACTGAGATCATTGAACTTAAACAGTCAATGGAAAAGGAAATATGGCAAGACAACACTCGAGAGAGCGAAAGGAAATGTATGAATGAGTCTACTTTAAGTGCTATGTGGAGAAAACACTGTATGTTTTTTCAGCTGACCTATGCCTCAACAGGGGAGCACTTTGTCTTGTAAATATTCCAGCAAGTGCTCCCATTGGGGTGGTAGGTCAGTGATGGTCCATTTGGATGGTTTGAATTTGACTTCTCACAAAAAGGAAAAGTTCTCAGAGTGAACTGGAGAGTGAAGGAATGTGACCAGTGGAATCCCATAAGGAGCGAACTCCAGAAAGAACGTCCAAACACATTACCACTTACTTATTTAGGTATTCAGAAAGTGCGGCTGTGTTTGGCTGCTGTTCCTGGGAATGTCTGGAGAAATGGTGGCAGCCGGCCAGCCCCTCCCTGAGAAATCTTCCTCTAGGGAAAAAGAGGATTAATGTGTGCAGAAAAAAAACCCAAAAACCCAAGCAGAGTTCTGCCTTGAAACCCAGCAATGTGCTTGTTCTCTCAAAGAGACCAGATCCAAAGATCTTAATAGGTTTGTTAGTCTATAAGGTGCCACAGAACTCTTTACCGCTTTTACAGATCCAAAGGAGGCAGGAATATCCTAGAGAATGACCAAAGAGTGCAGTGCTTTGATATGATTGGTTGGAATTTCCCCAATGATGGTTGCTATTCAATCAACACTGGAGCAGAGGTGCACTTCTTTACCCTGTCTTTGGGTAGGACTAATTGTAGTTCACAGTGATCATTGAATTTAAACAGCCAATGGAAAAAGTGAAAACAGCGAGAAAACACTCAAAGAGAGGAAATATATGAATGAGCATCATCCTTTTGTGCTGTGCAGAGAAAACACTGGATTTTGTTTCACTTTCCATTGTGCTTCTGTAGGTTCCTCTTCTGACCATGGGGAAATGTTCTCAGAAATCAGCGACTCTTGATGGTTTTGTAGCATTGGACTGAAAGGATCCTATACAGACTTCATTGCAGGAACTATGCCCAGACAGAGCAGCACTTTCTTATTTAGCTCTTCAGAGAGTGCCAGCTGTGTTTGGATATTGGTCCAAGGAATCTGGGGGGGAAATGGTGGCTGCCAGCCAGCCACGTCCAGGTCAATGTTCTTGCAGAAAAAGAAAGCATTAGCCTGTGCAAACCAAAAGGAGGAGTTCCCCATTGACACCCACCAACATGCTTGCGTTTCCCAAGTAACCAGCTCCAAATCAGGCAGCACTATCCTATGGAATGACCAGAGAGTGCTGTGGTTAAGACAGGATGAGTTAGAATTCATATTCAGCGCTGGAGGCCAGGGGCAGTTCTTTGTCATATCTTACAGTGAGACAGCCTGCAGTTCACTTAAGATAATTGCATTTAAATGATCAGTGATTTGAGAAGAGGAAACTGAGAGTAAGACAGAGCCTGAAAAGATACAAATAAGCTTTGTGGGTTTGTGCTGTGTGGAGGCAATGCTGCAGTTTTTTTCACTAGACCGATGCCTCAACAGGGGAGCACTTACCTTTCTCAATATTCCAGCAAGTGCTCCCGTTGGGGTGGTAAGTCAGTGATGGTCCATTTCGATGGTTTGAATTTGACTTCTCACAAAAGGGAGAAGTTCTCAGAGACCAAAGATTCTCCTGGAGAGTGAAGAAATGCGACCAGTGGAATCCTATAAGGAGCCAACTCCAGAAAGAACGTCCAAACACATTACCACTTACTTATTTAGGTGTTCAGAAAGTGCGGCTGTGTTTGGCTGCTGTTCCTGGGAATGTCTGGAGAAATGGTGGCAGCTGGCCAGCCCCTCCCTGAGAAATCTTCCTCTAGGGAAAAAGAGGATTAACATGTGCGGGGAAAAAAAACCAAAAAACCCAAGCAGAGTTCTGCCTTCAAACCCAGCAATGTGCTTGTTCTCTCAAGAGACCAGATCCAAAGATCTTAACACATTTGTTAGTCTATAAGGTGCCACAGAACTCTTTGCCGCTTTTACAGATCCAAAGGAGGCAGCGCTATCCTAGAGAATGACCAGAGAGTGCAGTGGTTTGATATGATTGGTTGGAATTTCCCCAATGATGGTTGCTATTCAGTCAACACTGGAGCAGAGGTGCACTTCTTTACCCTGTCTTTGGGTAGGACTAATTGTAGTTCACAGTGATCATTGAATTTAAACAGCCAATGGAAAAAGGGAAAACAGCGAGAAAACACTCAAAAGAAAGGAAAAATATGAATGAGCATCATCCTTTTGTGCTGTGCAGAGAAAACACTGGATTTTTTTTCACTTAACTTATGCCTCAACAGGGGAGCAGTTACCCACGTCAATGTTACAGCCAGTGCTCCTGTTGAGGTGCAAAGTCAGCAAAGCTCCATTGTGATTCTGTGGCTTCCTCTTCTGACCATGTTCTCAGAAATCAGAGACTCCTGATGGTTTGTAGCATTGGACTGGAAGGATCCTGTACAGACTCCATTGCAGGAACTACACCCAGACAGAGCAGCACTTTCTTATTTATCTGTTCAGAGAGTGCCAGCTCTGTTTGGATCTTGGTCCTGGGAATTTTGGGGTGGAAATGGTGACTGCCAACCAGCCGTGTCCAGGTGAGCATTACTCTGGGAAACAAAAGGAATTTCCTATTTGGAGGTTGCTCCGCAGTCAGGGCTGGAGGCCAGGTGCAGTTCAGTGCTCAAGCGCAGCTACACACGAGGTGAGAGCTGTCCCAGTGCTCTGTGTAAACCACCTCCAAGAGGGGTGTTGCTCCCAGTGCTCGGAAGCTGTCTACACTGGCATTTCACAGCACTGACACTTGCTGCACTCAGGATGTGGAGGGGTGAGTTTTCACAGCCCTGGTCGAGAAGGTTTCAGTGACAGTCCAGAGTGAGACAGTCTGCAACTCACAATGATTATTGTGTTTAAACAATTGGTGATTGAGAAGAGGAAACCAAGAGCAAGACAGAGCCTGAAATCATATTAATAAGCCTTGTGGATTTGGGGTGGGTGGAGACAATGGATTTTTTCACTAGACCTGTGCCTCAACAGGGGAGCACTTACTTGTCTCAATATTCCAGCAAGTGCTCCCCTTGGGGTGGTAGGTCAGTGATGGTCCATTTGGTTGGTTTGGTCATTTAGGAAAAGTTCTGAGAGTTCAGAGATCCCCTGTAGGTTGGGGTGAAATTCCAGGAGTAAACTCCAGGAAGAACATCCAAACACATTGGCACTTTCTTATTTAGTATTCAAAAAGCCCCACTTGTGTTTGGCTATAGTTCCTGGGAATGTCTGGGGAAATGGTGGGAGCCAGCCAGCCTCTAGGGATAAACAGCATTAGTCTGTGCCAAAAAACAAATCAAACCAACCCCCAACCCAGCAAACGAGAGTTCTGCATTGAAACCCAGCAATGTGCTTGTTCTCTCAAGAAACCAGATCCAAATCAGGCAGCACTATCCTATGGAATGACCAGAGAGTGCTGTGGTTAAGACAGGATGAGTTAGAATTCATATTCAGCGCTGGAGGCCAGGAGCAGTTCTTTGTCATATCTTACAGTGAGACAGCCTGCAGTTCACTTAAGATAATTGCATTTAAATGATCAGTGATTTGAGAAGAGGAAACTGAGAGTAAGACAGAGCCTGAAAAGATACAAATAAGCTTTGTGGGTTAGTGCTGTGTGGAGGCAATGCTGCAGTTTTTTTCACTAGACCGATGCCTCAACAGGGGAGCACTTACCTTTCTCAATATTCCAGCAAGTGCTCCCGTTGGGGTGGTAAGTCAGTGATGGTCCATTTCGATGGTTTGAATTTGACTTCTCACAAAAGGGAGAAGTTCTCAGAGACCAAAGATTCTCCTGGAGAGTGAAGAAATGCGACCGGTGGAATCCTATAAGGAGCCAACTCCAGAAAGAACGTCCAAACACATTACCACTTACTTATTTAGGTATTCAGAAAGTGTGACTGTGTTTGGCTGCTGTTCCTGGGAATGTCTGGAGAAATGGTGGCAGCTGGCCAGCCCCTCCCTGAGAAATCTTCCTCTAGGGAAAAAGAGGATTAACGTGTGCGGGGAAAAAAAACCAAAAACCCAAGCAGAGTTCTGCCTTCAAACCCAGCAATGTGCTTGTTCTCTCAAGAGACCAGATCCAAAGATATTAACACATTTGTTAGTCTATAAGGTGCCACAGAACTCTTTGCCGCTTTTACAGATCCAAAGGAGGCAGCGCTATCCTAGAGAATGACCAGAGAGTGCAGTGCTTTGATATGATTGGTTGGAATTTCCCCAATGATGGTTGCTATTCAGTCAACACTGGAGCAGAGGTGCACTTCTTTACCCTGTCTTTGGGTAGGACTAATTGTAGTTCACAGTGATCATTGAATTTAAACAGCCAATGGAAAAAGTGAAAACAGCGAGAAAACACTCAAAAGAAAGGAAAAATATGAATGAGCATCATCCTTTTGTGCTGTGCAGAGAAAACACTGGATTTTTTTTCACTTAACTTATGCCTCAACAGGGGAGCACTTACCCACGTCAATGTTACAGCCAGTGCTCCTGTTGAGGTGCAAAGTCAGCAAAGCTCCATTGTGATTCTGTGGCTTTCTCTTCTGACCATGTTCTCAGAAATCAGAGACTCCTGATGGTTTGTAGCATTGGACTGGAAGGATCCTGTACAGACTCCATTGCAGGAACTACGCCCAGACAGAGCAGCACTTTCTTATTTATCTGTTCAGAGAGTGCCAGCTCTGTTTGGATCTTGGTCCTGGGAATTTTGGGGTGGAAATGGTGACTGCCAACCAGCCGTGTCCAGGTGAGCATTACTCTGGGAAACAAAAGGAATTTCCTATTTGGAGGTTGCTCCACAGTCAGTCCTGGAGGCCAGGTGCAGTTCAGTGCTCAAGCGGAGCTCTGTGTAAACCACCTCCAAGAGGGGTGTTGCTCCCAGAGCTCGGAAGCTGTCTACACTGGCATTTCACAGCACTGACACTTGCTGAACTCGGGGTGTGGAGGGGTGAGTTTTCACAGCCCTGGTCGAGAAGGTTTCAGTGACAGTCCAGAGTGAGACAGTCTGCAACTCACAATGATTATTGTGTTTAAACAATTGGTGATTGAGAAGAGGAAACCAAGAGCAAAACAGAGCCTGAAATCATATTAATTCGCCTTGTGGATTTGGGGTGGGTGGAGACAATGATGGATTTTTTCACTAGACCTGTGCCTCAACAGGGGAGCACTTACTTGTCTCAATATTCCAGCAAGTGCTCCCATTGGGGTGGTAGGTCAGTGATAGTCCATTTGGTTGGTTTGGTCATTTAGGAAAAGTTCTGAGAGTTCAGAGATCCCCTGTAGGTTGGGGTGGAATTCCAGGAGTCAACTCCAGGAAGAACATCCAAACACATTGGCACTTTCTTATTTAGGTATTCAAAAAGCCCCACTTGTGTTTGGCTATAGTTCCTGGGAATGTCTGGGGAAATGGTGGGAGCCAGCCAGCCTCTAGGGATAAACAGCATTAGTCTGTGCCAAAAAACAAATCAAACCAACCCCCAACCCAGCAAACGAGAGTTCTGCATTGAAACCCAGCAATGTGCTTGTTCTCTCAAGAAACCAGATCCAAACCAGGCAGCACTATCCTATATGACGACCGGAGAGTGCAGTGGTTTAGATATGATTAGTTGGAACTTCCCCATTGGGGATGCTAATCATTCAACTCTGGGGCCCAGGTCAGTTCTTTATCCCATGTTAGGGTTACACGCCCTGCAGTTCACAGTGCTCACAAGCATGCCGTCAATGGGAAAGGAAAAATAGAAATAGAAAACACTCATGAGAGAGGAACCTATGAATGAAAGTCACTGTTTTGTTCTGTGTGGAGAAAATGATGTATTTTTTCACTTAACCTATGCCTCAACAGGGGGCACTTACCCCTTTCAATATTCCAGCAAGTGCTCCTGTAGGGGCAGTAGGTCGGTGATGGGGAAAATTCTCTGAAACCAGAGAGCCTCCTGGAGTGAGGCGGGGGAGGAGGGGAAAGAGTGAGAGAATGAAAATATCTTTTATTTTCAAAGGAAACACATGAAGAAAAAGTTTGACACACAAGTATACAGCTAATGCCCTTCCAGTCAGGCTTAAACATACTTCCTGTCTTGGCTATTTTACCCAATGTAGAAAAGTGACTTGTCAGGAGAATTTTGAGTTGGAGCACTAGGAACTCACCAGGGAAACCAATCAATGTGCTTTGGAGCTGGTCTCTATCAACCTCCTAACTGGGCAGCACCTTCCTAGTTCAAAACTCTTGCTCAACAGATGGAGCAAATCAGATGTAAAGAAGGACAGGCAGAAGGCTGGATGGAGAGAAAGCAAAAGACAGAGAAAGAGATGAATGTGATATAAGGAGAGAGATGCTGAGAACAAAGATGGAGAACAGAGAAATAGAATTACCAGACACAAAAAAAAAACCCATGGTTCATCTAGTCTAATTCCCTGCTTACAGTGGCCAACATCAGATATTCCTTTTCCCAAGAGAAGCACCAGTGTTTTTTACCCAAAAAAAATGCTGCTAAGGTTCAAAAAATCAGTGTCAGATCTGCAAAGCAGAGCAGGACTTACCCATCAGTGTGTGAGTCTCATTCTCCCCAGATCCAGGCTGGCTGGGAGGGATTCTCCAGGCAAAGCATCATCTCATCAGGGTCTCTGGCAAAGCTGGGCCTCAGAGGCACAGTCTCTTCCAGGGCTTGTGGTGTCTCCTGGCCTTGAGCCTTTCCAGCCTCTCTTATATACTGGGGCTCCTGCTCAGTGTCTCCCTCCCAAGTCCCTCCCCACCCTTTAATCACCAGAGGGAGTCGCCAGGTGGTATTCATGGACTTGCAGGGAACAATAACCAGGCACATCAAAGGAGCATCAAGCTGAGCTGGTGATTAAATCAGCTGATGTTGCAAACATCCAAGAAAACCCCCACTGTGCATGGGCACAAGCCTCACCTCAGGGAACCTTATGGGATGGGGCTGGCAAATGGTTTCCAAAGGCAGCAGAAGGAGAAGCCATGTGGATAGGAATTTGGGGTCCTGTTCTGGGCAATGGGCACACACTTCTGGACTTTTTTGCATAAACTAGACTCCAACAGGGGCTATTCCAGCTCACTGGGTTTTTAGCCTCCCTGTGCCCCCAGCCTGGCCATTAAGTTGTAGACTCATATGCAGGCCCTGATACCGTTCAGCTACATTCCATCACTGCTGGTTGAGAGTCCAAAAAACATGATGGCGGAAGGCCATACACACCTCTGTGTGGTATTTTAGTGTCTATCCATGTACCTGAGCACATTTTTGTGTGATTGTATCTCCCTGCTGGACTGGGGTGGTTTTCTGCTTCTTTTGTCTGTTTGTGCATACGTGTGTGCATGTGCACTTGTGTTCATGTTTGTGTGTGGGCGTTCCACACTTCTGTGCAAGAGTTACCTTTGATTTAAGCCGATATGACATCAGCCTCATCCGCTGGGATATTGCTGATACAGGGCTAGTGGCTTGGTTGCAAAGTCAGCAGAGAGAGAAGCCATGTGGTTAGGAATTTGGGGTCCTGTTCTGTGCTCTGTGTATAGATTGCTGTACGTTTATAGATCCAGCCTTCAACACGGGGCTGCTCTGCTCTGTGTCTGCAATACTGTTCTCCACCAGAAAACAGCAGCGATAAGAGACCGACACCTCTAATATCCCAAACACTTCACGAGTGTGTCAGCCCTCCATCAGCTCCCCCATTCCATCCCTGCTGGTTTCGACTGAACCCCACACTCAAAAAGGATGCATTCTACAGGCTGAGGACTTGTCTGCACTACAAAATGTTGCTGGTACAGCTACCCAAACAAACACTCCTAATGCAGTCGCAGCTTGTATTGGCATTGTAGCTAATCTGCTGGCCCAGTTTACACCAGTTACTTGGGAGATATCAGCTACAGTAACCAATTCACACCCCTGAGAGACACAGTTAGGCTGACCTGAGCCCCAGCTTAGCCAACACTTAGGTGTAATGAAGAATTCTTCCATCAACCTATCTTCTCGCCTTTCCGGGAGGTGTGTTTAGTACAGTGACGGAAGAACCGTTCCATAACTGTAATAATGTCTTCACTACAGACAGAGCAGGGCCTAACACCAGGCCTCAGAGTGACCCCATGTTTAAAGTTGGGTTAGCTGTAAATGGGTAGGGTGGTATAGGTGCGTCTACTCTACAGCTTATACCGACAGAGCTATCTCTATATAAGAAGCACACCCCTCTCTGATGTAGCCACGCCTGTGTATGGTTTAGACCAGTCCTTTAATGGAGAAGCAGGTTAGGAGTCCAAAATGTGATGGACTAAAGACGTAACCTTCTCAGTCGCAGAATGTTGAGCTAAAGCCCGTAACAGGAATAAGCTTGATTGGCAGAAGGCTTTGTTGTCAAAGCTGCAAACCTGTAAGTGTGGAGAAGCCGTGTGTGTGTGTGTGTGTGTGTGTGTGTGTGTGTGTGTGTGTGTGTGTGTGTGTGTGTGTGAATCTGCCACTGGCTGTGTGTTTGAGTCACTGTTAGCATGTGTGTGAGAGACTGTGTTTGTTTGGGTCCGAAGGCATGTTTGTAGGCGTTTCGCTACATGTTGTGTATAGGAGAATGCGTTGCTGTGTGCTCATGTATGTGACTGTCTGTTCCACACACATAGTTCTGCTTTAGTTTAGGTGACTGTTTCTTAAGGAACAGAGTCCACACAGAGCAGCAATGTTGTGACGGGGTCCCCAGTGTGCAGCCTGGGCTGTGGGACCCCTGAGCCCTCCGAACGCACCAATCTGGGCTACCTGATACTGTAATGCTGATGCCACGCTACAAACCTCTGACAGCCTCTGCATGTACACAGACATCCACAGGCAGGGACCCACCCAAATGAGTTACATGAAAGATTTCCCAGCTGCCCATGAACTATCAATAGGGAGCCAATTCCCCACGGCTCCCCGGAGTTGTACCCCAGAGCCGTATTGTCTTACATGATCAGAAAACTGGCCAGTGTTAGCTCATTACCTAGTTCACCTTTCTGACAAAAGGGTGACATGGAACAGCCCTCGTTAACCTGAGCAGAGATTTCCCAAGCATTTCAACCAAAACACACGGCTTTAGGTAAAACATAAAACAGATTTATTAACTACAGAAAGAGTGATTTTAAGTGATTTAAGCGGTAGGTAAAAGTCAGAGACAGTTACCTTAAAAAAATTAAAAGTAAACACACATTCTAAAGTCTAATTTTTTAGTCTAAGAGGAGTTGAAGCAAACAGCTTTTCTCACTCCAACTGATGGCACAAGCAGGTGACAGTTCCTGAATACATAGGCAGGAACCACCTTCCAGAGTGGGACCACCCTTCCCCAGTTCAAAGTCTTTTTCCTCCAGATGTTCTTCCAGGTATTGTGTGGGTGGGGGCCAGAAGAGACCAAGTGATCATGCCACTGTCTCGCTCTCACTTTCTTCCAGCTGTTGAAAAGATCCTTCCTGTGACATGGGTTAGTTGCCCCCACATTTCATATGTGCCTCCACCCAGAAGTCTCTAGGATAGTGAATTGTGTGTAGATGAGCCATTTATGCCTGTCTGGCCATTGATGGCTACTCCTTTGTTGTAACTGAAAGGCTGGTTGTGGGTGTCCCTAACCTCACAACATATCTCAATGACACATATAGCAATACTTCATAACTTCACATACACTGGTAGTACACACAAACAGTACAACAGGTTATTATTGTTCAATAGTTCAAGTTTTTCAAATGATACCTCACAAGACATACATTATACAAAACATGTCAAAATAATGTCACAGTGGTGAATATAGCAGTTCCAGGGTGCTACTTTGAGGTACAGAGTGTCACAACTATATTAGTCAGACACTCAGACAGTCCTTATTAGGGTCTGGTAGTGCGTGGTTTGTGGAGTTTGTATGTAAATGATTATATGCACATGTGCTGCTGTTTGGGTATAGTTCTTGGGAATCTCTGGGTTTGCACCAGCAGACTGACATCACCTTCTGATCTGCTATTGTGCAAAATCTGTGTATAGACCTGTCCTGGTCTGTATCTCTCCCTCTAGGTCTTTATTCAGCACAGGAAGTAGCCATATGTTCTTCATTGCCTGGCAGAGCCAGCCAGGTCAAAGGGGTGTGAAACTGAACTGCTAGTTAACCTGCAATGGGGTGCTAACTCCCTCTCAACCAGCTCATTCAATCACTGGGGATTAGACTCCAATCCATGTTAGAACTGGATGCAAGTTCAATTTAGATCCTGCAATGGGGAAGAGTCCAAAATGTGATGGCACAAGGAGAAACCCATCTCAATGACACACTGTTGAGCCATAGGCTTTTCTGTGTATGTAGGCTTTTCATCATTGTATCCACTCATTATGCTCCACACCTGAACATAGTCATCATATGAACAACATACCCTCATATCTCGACGTCTGTACTTTGACCCGTTAACCTTTTGTCCCCAACTGGGGATATTGCAGATTATGTAGTCCTTACACCATCCAATCTTAAACTGAATTTTGCACCCCTTGATCATCTCTACGTTATTCCCTGATAATCAGAAACTTCTACACTTGAACTCTATACCTTTCACAATTTTAAACACCATCTTAATAAGATTTCATATTGATGTGTGAAGATAAAAACCAAATACAAGACACTTGCAGTTTTCATTGACTTAGTTTTCTAACAACTATAATAAAAGATGTTACTTAAAAAGAAATACAGACAAATGCAAAAATGACAGACCCTGTTATTATAGACATGTTTATTCATGACAGAAACATAACTTCAATATCATCTAGAACGTGGATTTCAAATGAGAGTTCAGCAATGAAAGGATGCATATATGTGTGTGTTTAAAAAGCAATAAATTTGTGTAATCTTTGCAGAAAGCTGAGAGGGGATCTGATTCTTCTCTTAAATACATCAAAGGGATAAACAGCAGGCTGGGAGAAGAGCCTGAGGCCATGTCTACCTACATAAGAACAGCCATACTGGGTCAGACCAAAGGTCCATCTAGCCAGTATCCTGTCTTCTGACAGTGGCCAATGCCAGGTCCCTGAGATGGAATGAACAGAACAGGGAATCATCAAATTATCCATTCCCTGTTACTCATTCCCAGCTTCTGGCAAACAGAGGCTAGAGACACCATCCCTGCCCATCCTGGCTAATAGCCATTGATGGATCTATCCTCCATCAATTTATTAAGTTCTTGTTTGGAACCTGTTATAGTCTCGGCCTTCACAACATCCTCTGGCAAAGAGTTCCACAGGTTGACTGTACATTGTGTGAAGAAATGCTTCCTGTTGTTTGTTTTAAACCTGCTGCCTACAAAATTATGTTGACCTAACTTCCTTCCACATACAACCACTGCACTAATGTCAATGCTTGTGTGTGTTGTCACTTTGCTCCTTTTGTCAGCTGTGTGCATCCTCACCAGAAGCTCACCTTTGCACTGTCAGTGTGGAGATTGTGGGAAGACTCCTAAAAGCCAGTAACAGTCAACATAAGTAATGCAGTGTCTATACTAACAGTATGTGTCGACCTCGCTACATCAACCTTGACTCTACACCATTCACAAAGGTGGAGTATTAAATTGGTGTAGCTTGACAGTTATGTCGGTGGGAGAAAAAATTAAGAGTAGAGAATTCCATAGCTTGTCATTGTAAGCTGCCTTGCCTTGACTTAACTTTGCAGTCTAAGGAGTGTAAGGGCCTGTCTACAAAGGAAAATCGGCCAGCAGAACTAAAACAGAGTAATGATTATGCTGGTGTAACTCCCCACATGGACACACTATTCCTGAATAAAAGGGACTTCATTCTGGAATAATTACTTCTGCTTCTCTTTTGTTCCAGAATAGAGGGGCAACATAGGCTGTTATGCCATCGTAGTTATATAGGGAGTCGTTCTGGACCAGGGTCCCATTGAGCCATAACAATATTATATGACCACTATAGCTCTGCCAGTCATTTTCCTTATGTAGCAAAAAGGCCAGTGTTTCTATATGCGGAAGTGCATGAGTCTCTGTGTGTGTTTGACTGTGTATTTGTGTATGAGCACATGGGTGTGTGTGGCTGTTTGGATATATTTCTTAGGGATCTCTGGTGTGAGGATGGCAGCCTGAATTCAGCTTCCTATCTGTACAGGTAGAAAATCTGTGAGCAAACCAGGCCTAATCAGTATCTCTTTTCTAATTCCCCCAGGGTATTTAATCACCAGAGGCAGTTGCCAAATGCTCTTCATTGCCTGGAGAAGAACAATAGCTCTCTCTCTCCAGCCTTACCAAAGGAGTGTGAAACTGAACTGCTGATTAGTTCACCTGAATGGGGTGTTAACTCCCACTCAGACAGCTTCTTCTATCACTGGGGGATGGATTCAAATCCATGTTAGAACTGGATGCAATTTAGAGAGTGAGATGGGGAAAAGGGGTTAACACTCCAAAATGAGATGCCATAAATACAAAACCATCTCAATAACACAATTTTGAAGCAAAGACTTTCCTGTCTAGGGGAGGTTTCAGGTAGAAACGTTCTTGCATATATGTTTTTCAAGGTGAAAGCCAAACACCAAATAAATCCACAGTTTTCACTGACTTATTTTATTTCAAAAATAATAAATGGTGCTATTTTTACTTAAAAACTATTACAGAGAACATCTTACATGACAGGTCCTGTATTTATAGACAGATTGCTTATTTGTGACATAAACATGACATGAAAATGCTTGTGATTTTAAATATAAGTTCAGCAATGAAACAATCCAAATATAGGTGTGTGTGTGTGTGTGTGTTTAAAAAGTAATAACAATATTTTAAAATCTTCCTGTTAACATCTCACCACTATCCCTACAGAAATATTAATGAGTTATCAAACCAGGCAGAAATAGCATGTGATTATTAATTCTCATATGTTGTGTACATATTAATATCTCTCTATTTTTCCGATTGAAAACTGTGGCACAGAGACATATAGTAACTTGCTCAAGACACACAAAGAATCAATGGCATGGCTTCAATTATAATCTTGGAGTCATGATCCCAAGTCCTATCTTTCACACCCCATCATAAAATACAGTATTTCTAATAACCAGCCCTTCCACTCCAACTCAGAAACACCAGTCCACCCAGAGCCAGGGATAGAACTCAGGAGTCCTGGCTCTCAGCACACTTCCATCTAACCAGTAATGCTTATTCCTCTCCCAGAACCACTGATAGAACCCATTAAGTGCTAGCTCCTAGACTCCTCTTCTCTAACCCACAAGACCACCTAGAGAGAACCCGGGAGTCCTGAGTTCTCTCCTACACCTCAATATAAGCACTGGATCCCACTTCACTCCCAGAGCTGGAATAGAAACCAGGAGTCATAATACCTGCTCCTATTTTCAGTCTCCTGGTACCATCCCAATTTCACAGCTCCAGGAACAGAATCCAAACCTAGTTGTCTTTTCTTGTTTAGCCACTCAGCAGGTGTATGTTTCTGAGTCAGTGTGTGGTTCATGGTGTTTAGCGTGTGACCATGTTTATTTGCCTTTCTGCTTTTATGCGTGTTTGTGTGTCTGTGTGTCTTTTAGATCTGGCCCATGTAGGCCTCACTTGGTCTGAGTGGAGCCAGTACTCAAAAGCAAGGCAAGAGATAAGCTGTGTAAAAAGAAGTTCAAGCAATAATTAGATGGGCAGCTATGGCAAAGTTCATGTGGAAGGAGACTTATCAGACAGGGAGCAAACTAACAAAATACAAGGAGGAACTAACCAAATATGCCGTGTGCATGTGGCACATCAAGAGAGCATGACACAAGCAGGAACTGGTTCTAAAATAATCTGACCACTCATAAAGTGCATGAAATGACATAGATTGGAAGACTCATGCACAGGGTCACATTTGTATATAAAGTAACCAATATTGTTTGAATTTCTGCTACACCCCTCACCCATCCCCTATACATGAGTCTGATCAGATCTGTGTAAGTGTTAGTATACACCAGTAAAGAAACCTGAGTGATGAGTCTGAATTAGAGATGAGTTCTTGAGATCCACGAGGCTAAGGGCTGGAGAGAAAATCCAGCAGACTATGCACAAAGATCCATCTATTTAATTAAAGGTGAGATTTTAAACTAGTTTAGATCCCAAAGGAAATAACTCTGGGCCCAATTCTGTTATATATCTTCATCAATGATTAAGATAATGGCATAGAGAGTACACTTATAAAGTTTTCAGATGACACCAAACTGGGAGGGGTCGCAAGATCTTTGGAGAATAGGATTCAAATTCAAAATGATCTGGACAAACTCGAGAAATCATAAAAACAATGAAGAGTCTAGTGGCACCTTAAAGACTAACACATTTATTTGGGCATAAGCTTTTCGTGGTGCATCTGACGAAGGGGGCTTTTTGCCCATGAAAGCTTATGCAAAGATAAATCTGTTAGTCTTTAATGTGCCACTAGACTCTTGTTGTTTAAGTGAATATAGACTAACATGGCTACCCCTTTGATACTTGTCACGGAGAACTCATCTGAAGTAAATAGGATGAAATTCAATAAGGACAAATGCAAAGTACTCCACTTTGAAAGGAACAGTCAGTTGCACACGTACAAAATAGGAAATGACTGCCTAAGAAGGAGTACTGCAGAAAAGGATTTGGGGGTCATAGTGGATCAAAAGCTAAATATGAGCAAATAGTGCAGCACTGTTGCAAAATAAGCAAACATCATTCTGAGATGTATTAGCAGGACTGCTTTAAGCAAGACACAAGACGTAATTATTCCACTCTACTCCTAACTGATTAGGCCTCATCTGAAGTATTGTGTCCAATTCTGTTTCAGGAAAGATGTGGAGAAATTGGAGAAAGTCCAGAGAAGAGCAACAAAAATGATTAAAACTCCAGAAAACATGACCTGTGAGGGAAGATTGAAAATTGGGTTGTTTTTTTAGGCTGGAGAAGAGAGGACTGAGAGGGGACATGATAACAGTTTTCAAGTACCTAAAAGGTTGTAACAAGGAGGAGGGAGACATTTTTTTTCCCTTAATCTCTGATGACAGGACAAGAAGCAATAGGTTAAAATTGCAGAAAGGACAGTTTAGGTTGGACATTAGGAAAAACTTCCAGTCAGGGTGGTTAAGCACTGGAATAAATTGCCCAGCGAGGCTGGGAATCTCCATCATTGGAGATTTTTAAGAGCAGGTTAAACAGACACTTTTCAGGGATAGTCTAGATCAGGGGTTCTCAAAGTGGGTCTTATAATCCCTCAGGGGGTCACAAGGTTATTACATGAGCGGTTGTGAACTGTCAGCTTCCACCCCAAACCCTGCTTCACCTCTGGCATTTAATAGTGTTAAATATTTAAAAAGATGGTTTTATTTTATAAGGGGGAGTCACACATATACGCTTGTTGTGTGAAAGGGGTCACCACTACAAATGTTTGAGGACAACTGGTCTAGATAATACTTAGTCCCATCTTGAGTGCAGGGAACTGGACTCAAGGTCCCCTCCAGTCCTACAATTCTATAATTCTGGTTTCACATGGTTAATTTTCCTCCAGGAACAATATGCAAACAGGGCAGCCCTTTCCTATTTAGACACTTGACAGTATATGTTTTGTGTGTTTCTTTCTGAGTTTTTAGGTGCTTTTGGTTGGATATTGAGTGTGAGAGTGCCTCTCTGTGTATTGTGTGTTTGGATATCGAGAGCCTGTGTATACTTTGGACATTAATTGTGTGAGCCTATGTTTGTAGGCTGTGTGTTTCTTTAATTGATCATATAAACATGTTTGTGTTACTCTGTGTTTCTACATGTTGGAGTCCATGATTCTGTGTGTGTATATGAATGCATATTTGTGTTTGAAGGCACAGTTGTGTGTGGCTGTTTAAATATAATTTCTGGGGATCGCTGGGATGAGGATGGCAGCCTGAATTCAGCTTCCTATCTGTACAGGTAGAAAATCTGTGAGTAATCTAGACTTCTCTGATCTAAATTCCCTCAGGTCTTTAATCACCAGAGGCAGTTGCCAAATGCTCTTCATTGCCTAGAGGGGAACAACAGCTCTGTCTGTGTCCAGCCTTATCACAGGAGTGTGAAACTGAGCTTCTGATTAATTCATCTCAATGGGGTGTTAACTCCCACTCAGTCAGCTTCTTCAATCACTGGGGGATGGATTCAAATCCATGTTAGAACTGGATGCAATTTAGAGAGTGGGATGGATAAAGGGGTTAACACTCCAAAATGAGATGCCACAAATACAAACCCATCACAATAATACAATTTTGAAGCAAAGACTTTCCTGTCTAGGGAAGATTTCAGGTAGAAAAGTTCTTGCTTATATGCTTTTCAAGGTGAAAGCCAAACACCAAATAAATCCACAGTTTTCACTGACTTATTTTATTTAAAAAATGATAAATGGTACTATTTTTATTTAAAAAGTATAACAGAGAACATCCTACATGACAGGTCCTATTTTTACAGACAGATTGCTTATGTGTGTCATAAACATACCTTGAAAATGGTTGTGATTTTAAATACAAGTTCAGCAATTGAACAATCCAAATATAGGTGTGTGGGTGTGTTTTAAAAGTAATAACAATGTTTTAAAATCTTCCTGTTAACATCTCGCCACTATCCCTACAGAAATATTAATTAGTTATCAAACCAGGCAGAAATAGCATGTGATTATTAATTCTCAGATGTTGTGTACATATTAACATCCCTCTATTTTTCCAGTGGAAATCTGTGGCACAGAGACAGATAGTAACTTGCTCAAGTCACACAAAGAATCAATGACATGGCTTCAGTTATAACCTTGGAGTCGTGATCCCAGGTCCTATGTTCTCCAACCCACACTCCCCCCAGGACCAAGAATAAAACCCAGGATTTCTAACTCCCAGCCCTTCCACTCCAATATATGGAACTCCAGTCCCCACCCAGAGCCAGGGATAGAACTCAAGAATCCTGCTTCCCAGCACCCCTCCATGTAACCAATAGAGCCTATTCCCCTCCCAGAACCAGTGATAGAACCCATTAAGTACTAGCTTCCAGATCCCTTTTCTCTAATCCACAAGACCACCTAGAGATAAGGAGAGAATCCAGGAGTTCTGGTTCTCAGACACCTCAGTATAAGCACTGGATCCCACTTCCCTCGTAGAACTGGGATAGAAGTCAGGAGTCATAAAGCCTGCTCCTATTTTCAGTCTCCTGGTAGCACCCCAATTACAGCTCCAGGAACAGATTCCAAACCAAGCTGTGTTTACTTCTTTAGCCACTCAGCGAATGCATGTTTCTGAGGCCTGGTCTACTGGGGGGTGGGTGGGGGGGTAAGGTGAATAGCATAGCGGAAGTCGAACTCGAACTACGAACACGAACTTCTTACCTGTCCGACGCCAGGAGGGATCTCCACGGCTCCCCCCCCACGTCCGCCCCCGCCCCCCGTTTGGGTGGTGGAGTTGTCGAGACGAGCGCGCGTGGAGGAGTTCTATTGCTGCTAGGTAGTAGACGCGATAGTTCGAACCAGAAAAAGAACGCAGCTATGCATCGACCCGGCAGGTAAGTATAGACCTACCCTGAGTCAGTGTGTGGTTTATGATATTTAGCATGTGACCATGTTTATTTACCTTTCTGCTTTTATGAGTGATTGTGTGTCTGTGTGTCTTTTAGATCTGGCCCATGTAGGCCTCACTTGGTCTGAGTGGGGCCAGTACTCAAGAGCAAGGTGAGAGATAAGCTGTGTAAAAACAAGTTCAAACAATAATTCGGTGGGCAGGGATGGCAAAGTTCATGTGGAAGGAGACTTAGCAGAGAGGGTGCAAACTAACAAAATACAAGGAGGGAACTAACCAAATATGCTCTGTAAATGTGGCACATCACCTGAGCATGATACAAACAGGAACTGGTTCTAAAGTAACCTGACCACTCATAAAGTGCATGAAAATATATAGATTGGAAGACACATAGGCAGGGTCACATTTGTATACACAGTAACCAATATTCTTTGAATTTGTGCTAACCCCCTCAACCATCCCCATACACATGAGTCCAAGCAGATCTCTATAAGTGTTCGTGTATGCCAATAGGGAACTGAGTGATGTGTCTGAATTAGAGATGAGTTCTTGGGATTCAGGAAGCTAAGAGCTGGAGAGAAATTCCAGCAGCCCATACACAAACATCCACGTATTAAATTAAAGGTGTGGTTTTAACCTAGTTTAGACCCCACAGGAAGCAGCTCTGGGTCCGGTTCTGTTCAATATCTTCATCAATGATTTAGATAATGGCCTAGAGAATACACTTATAAAGTTTGTGGACGATACCAAGCTTGGACGGGTTGCAAGTGATTTGGAGGCTAGGATTAAAATTCAAATGATCTGGACATACTGGAGAAACCATCTGAAGCAAATAGGATGAAATTCAATAAGGACAAATACAAATTACTCCACTTAGGGAATAACAATCAGTTGCACACATACAAATTGGGAAATGACTGCCTAGGAAGGAGTACTGCGGAAAGGGATCTGGGGGTCATAGTGAATCACAGGCTAAATATGAGCAAATAGTGTAGCACTGTTGCAAAAAATGTAAACATCATTCTGGGCTGTATTAACAGGACTGTTCTAAGCAAGACACAAGAAGTAATTCTTTCGCTCTACTCTTCACTGATTAGGCCTCATCTGGAGTATTCTGTCCAGTTCTGGGCACCACATTTCAGGAAAGATGTGGAGAAATTGGAGAAAGTCCAGAGAAGAACAACAAAAATGATTAAAGCTCCAGAAAACATGACCTGTGAGGGAAGATTGAAATAATTGGGTTTGTTTAGTCTGGAGAAGAGGAGATTGAGAGGGGACATGATCACATTTTTCAGGTACCTAAAAGGTTGTTACAAGGAGAAGGGAGAAAAATTGTTCTCCTTAATCTCTGAGGACAGGACAAGCAGTAATGGGTTTAAATTGAAGAAAGGGCAGTTTAGGTTGGACATTAGGAAAAACTTCCAGTCAGGGTGGTTAAGCACTGGAATAGATTTCAGAGCAAGGTTGTGGAATCTCCATCACTGGAGATTTTTAAGAGCAGGTTAAACAGACCCTTCTCAGGGATGGTCTAGATCAGGGGTTCTCAAAGTGGGGCTTATGACCCCTCAGGGGGTCACGAGGTTATTACATGAGTGGTCATGAGCTGTCAGCCTCAACCCCAAACCCTGCTTCACCTCCAGCATTTAATAGTGTTAAATATAAAAAAGTTGGTTTTAATTTATAAGGGGGAGTCTCACACATACCCTTGATGTGTGAAAGGGGTCACCACAACAAATGTTTAAGAACCACTGGTCTAGGTAATACTTACTCCCATCTTGAGTGCAGGGAACTGGACTAGATGATTGCTTGAGGTCCCCTTCCAGTCCTACAATTCTATAATTCTGGTTTCACAGGGTGAATTTTGCTCCAGGAACAGTATGCAAACAGGGCAGCCCTTTCTTATTTAGACACTCGACAGTATATGTTTTGTGTGTTGGATGCTTTTGGTTGGATATTGAGTGTGAGAGTGCCTCTCTGTGTATTGTGTGTTTGGATATGAGAGCCTGTGTATTCTTTTGACGTTAATTGTGTGAGCCTGTGTTTGTGGGCTCTGTGTTTCTTTAATTGATTATATAAGCATGTTTGTGTTACTCTGTGTTTCTACATGTTGGAGTGCATGATTCTGTGTGTGTTTGACTGCGTATTTGTGTTTGAGGGCACAATTCTGTGTGACTGTTTAGATATAGCTCCTGGGGATCGCTGGGGTGAGGATGGCAGCCTGAATTCAGCTTCCTATCTGTACAGGTAGAAAATCTGTGAGTAGTCTAACCTTCTCTGTTCTGTATCAGAGGGGTAGCCGTGTTAGTCTGGTTCTGTAGAAGCAGCAAAGAATCCTGTGGCACCTTATAGACTAACAGATGTTTTGCAGCATGAGCTTTCGTGGGTGAAACTCCCTGTTCTAACTCCCTTCAGGTCTTTAATCACCAGAGGCAGTTGCCAAATGTTCTTCATTGCCTGGAGGGAAACAATGGCTCTGTCTGTGTCCAGCCTTATCACAGGAGTATGAAACTGAACTTCTGATTAGTTCATCTCAATGGAGTGTTAACTCCCACTCAGTCAGCTTCTTCAGTCACTGGTGAATGGATTCAAATCCATGTTAGAACTGGATGCAATTTAGAAAGTGGGATGGGGGAAAAGGGTTAATACTCCAAAATGAGATGCCACAAATAGAAACCCATCACAACAACACAATTTTGAAGAAAATCCAAATATGGGGGGGTGTTTAAAAAGTAATAACAATGTTTTAAAATCTTCTTGTTAACATCTCCCTACTACCACTAAAGAAATATTAACCAGTTATCAAATCAGGCAGAAATATGACCTGATTATTAATTCTCATATGTTATGTACATATTAATATCCCTGTATTTTTCTGATGGGAAAAGGTGGCAGAGACAGATAGTAACTTGCTTAAGTCACACAAAGAATCAATGGCATGGCTTCAATTATAACTTTGGAATCATGATCTCAAGTCCTATGTTCTCCAACCCACACTCCACCCAGTACCAGGAATAAAACCCAGGATTTCTAACTCCCAGCCCTTCCACTCCAATGCATGGAACACCAGTCCCCACCCAGACCCAGGGATAGAAGTCAGGAGTCTTGCCTCCCAGGACCCCTCCATCTAACCAGTAGAGCCTATTCCTCTCCTAGAGCCAGTGATAGAACCCATTAAGTCCTCGCTCCCTGACTCCTCTGCTCTAACCCACAAGACCCCCCCATCCCACACAGAGACAGGCATAGAACCCAGGAGTCATAAAGCCTGCTCCTATTTTAAGTCTCCTGGGTAGCACCCCTGTTATACACCTCCAGGAACAGAATCCGAACTGAGTTGTGTTTTTTTGTTTAGCCACTCAGCGAGGGGCATGTTTCTGAGTCAGTGTTTGGTTTATGATCTTTACTGTGCGACCATGTTTTAGTGCCTTTCTGCTTTTATGCATAGTTACTCATAAGTGTGGCCGAGTGCTATCTGTCTTTTAGACATGGCCCATGCAGGCCTCACTTGGTCTGAGTAAGACCAGCAGTCAAGAACAATGCAAGAGATAAGCTGTGTAAAAACAAGTTCAAACAATAATTAAATGGGCAGCTATGGCAAAGTTCATGTGGAAGGAGACTTAGCAGAGAGGGAGGAAACTAACAAAATACAAGGAGGGAACTAACCAGATATGCCCTGTAAATGTGGCACATCACCTGAGCATGATACAAACAGGAGTTGGTTCTAAAGTAACCTGACCACTGGAGAAGAGGAGAATGAGCGGGGACATGTTAAATGTTTTTAAATACATAAAAGATTATTACGAGGAGGAGGCAGGTGAATTGTTTGTATTAACCTCTGAGGAGAGGACAAGAAGCAATGGGCTTAAATTGCAGCAAGGGTGATTTTGGTTGGATATTAGGAAAAACTTCCTAACTGTCAGGGTTGTTAAGCACTGGAACAAATTGTCTAGGGAGGTTGTGGAATCTCCATATTTGAAGATTTTTAAGAGCAGGTTAGACAAACACTTGTCAGGGATGGTCTAGATAATACTTAGTCCTGCCTTCACTGTGGGGGATTTGACTATATGACTTCCTGAGATCCCTTCCAGTCCTACAATTCTGTGATTGTACTTTCATGGGTTGAATTTTGCTCCAGGAACAGTATTCAAACAGGGCAGCCCCCCCTCTTAGACACTCGAGAGTACATGTTTGTGTGTTTGTATCTGAGTGTTTGGATGCTATTCGTTGGATATTGAGTGTGTGAGTGCCTCTCTGTGTATTGTATGCTTGGATATGTGAGCCTGTTTTCTCTTTGGACATAGATTGTGTGAGCCTGTATTGTGGGCTGTGTGTTTCTCTGATTGTGTATATAAATGAGAGTTGTATTACTCTGTGTTTCCACATGTGGGAGTGCATGGTTCTGTGTGTGTATGACTGTACATTTGTGTATGAGCGCAGGGCTGTGTGTGGTTGTTTGTACTTAGTTCCTGGGGATCTCTGGCATCCTGGCATCAGCTTCCTACCTATAGTGGAACAAAATCTGTGAGCAAACCAGGCTTAATGAGTTTCTCTTTTCTAACTCCCCCTGGTTCTTTAATCACCAGAGGCAGTTGCCAAATTATCTTCTTTGCCTGTAGGGGAACAAGAGCTCTGTCTCTATCCAGCCTTATCAAAGGAGTGTGAAACTGAAGTGCTGATTAATCCACCTCAATGGGGTGTTAACTCCCATTCAGTCAGCTCCTTCAGTCACTGAAAGATGAAATCAAATCCATGTTAGAATTGGATGCAGTTTAGAGACTGGGATGGAGATGAGGGGTTAAGACTTCAAAATGTGATTCCACAAATACAAACACATCTCAAGACAATTTTGAAGCCAAAGACTTTCCTGTCTAGGGAAGGTTTCAGGTAGAAACCCTCCTTTATTTTGTTTCTCAATATGAATGCCAAATAACATGTAAACTAGAAGTTTCCACTGAATTACTTTACTAAAAATAATAAAATATTACTTTTACTTAAATACAGACAACATCCTACATGAGAAATCCTGTCTTTGTAGACAGATTGCTTATTTAGGACATAAACATAACTTGAAAATCATTGTGATTTTATATACAAGATCAGCAATGAAACAATCCAAATATAGGTGTGTTGGTGTCACTAGGCATAACCCTAGGTAACTCGGGAGGATGGAAGACCACGAGTGTCAATGAAGCCCTCCTGCTCTAGGCCTAAGTGAACCAATGTTCCTCCATGTTAAACTTTGTGTAACCTAATGTGCTAATAGCTGCAAAACTGGGGTGTAAGCAGTTAGCTATTAGTTATAACAGGCTGAAAGCAGCTCAAGGCCGCTTCAGATAAAGTGTACATGTCTGCAACGGAAAGGGGGAGGAAGGGGGAAGAAAAGATATTGAGCAAGTAAAACATTGCAGCTGGAAGGAAGAGGGAGGGGGAACGGGGAAATGAGCTAATCAGCAAAAGAAAAAGTTTTGTAGTAAACAACTGGAGTATAAAAGAAGGGAGACTGCTTGTGTTGGGTGTGCTTGATTTGAGACGTGTCAGTCTCCTTGCACCGCTTTGAGATCTCAAATAAACTTGGTTTGCTTCTCCACCCTGGTGTGTTCATTGGCGCGACACACAACGAACCCCGCTGTTGCCCCCCCTCGGGCACTCTGTGCCGGCAACAGGTGTGTGTGCTTAAAAAGTAATAACAATCTCACCTCCATCCTTACAGAACTATTAACTGATTATTAAACCTTGCAGAAATATAACCTACTATTTCTCAGATGAGGTTGCATTGTACATATTATTATTATTACTCATTTTCTAGATGAAAATTTGTGGCACAGAGACAGACAATAACTTGCTCAAGGTCACACAAAGAGCCATTGGCATAGCCTGAATTATAGCCTTGGAGTCATGATCCAAAGTCCAACCCATTACACCCCATGCTCCTCCCAGAGCCAGGAATAGAACCCATGATTCCTAGCTCCCAGCCCTTTCACTCTAATCCATTAAACACCACTCCTCACCTAGAGCCAGGACTAGAACTTGCAAATGCTTACTCCCAGACCCTCTCCATCTAACCAGTAAAGCCTATTCCCCTCCACAAACCAGTGATGGACCCCAAGCCCTAGCTCCCAGCCCCCTCTGCTCTAACCCCACCCTCCACACAAAGATAAGCATAGAACCCAGAAGTCCTGGGTTCCCAGATGGCTTAGTATAATCATTAGACCCCACTTCTCTCCCAGAGCTGGGAGAGAAGCCAGGAGTCATGATATCTGCGGCTCTTTTCAGTCTCCTGGTACCACCCCCAAGTTCTAGGAACAGAATCCAAACTAAGCTGTGTGTTCTTGTTTAGCCACTGAGCAAGCGCATGTTTCAGTGTCAGTGTGTGGTTCATAGTGTTCAGTGTTTGAGCATATTTATTTGATTTTCTGCATAGCTGTGCGTTAATGTATCTGCATGCTGTATGCGTGTCTATTAGATCTGGCCCTTGTAGGCCTCACTTGGTCTGAGTGGGGCCAGTAGTCAAGGGACAAGGCAAGAGATAAGCTGTGTAAAAACAAGTTCAGGCAATAATTGGGTGGGCAGCTATGGCAAAGTTCATGTGGAAGGAGACTTATTAGAATCATAGAAGATTAGGGTTGGAAGGGACCTCAGAAGGTCATCTAGTCCAATCCCCAGACAGATTTTTACCCCAGTTCCTTAAATGGCCCCCTCAAGGATTGAACTCACAACCCTGGGTTTAGCGAGAGAGAGAGGAAACCAGCAAAATACAAGGAGGGAACTAACCAAATATGTTCTGTACATGTGGCATATCAAGAGATCATGATACAAATAGGAACTGGTTCTAAAGTAACCTGACCACTCATAAAGTGCATGAAATGATGCAGATTGGAAGACTTATGCATAGGGTCACATTTGTATATAAAGTAAGCAATATTATTTGAATTTGGGCTATATCCCTCAACCATCCCCTACATATAAGTCTGATCAGAGCTGTGTGAGTGTTAGTATACACCAGTAAAAAGTCCTGAGTGATGAGTCTTAATTAGAGCTGAGTTCTTGGGTTCCATGAGGCTAAGGACTGGAGAGAAATTCCAGCAGCCTATGCACAAAGGTCCACCTATTTAATTAAAAGTGTAGTTTTAAATTAGTTTAGATCCCACAGGAAGCAACTCTGAGTTCGGTTCTGTTCAATATCTTCATCAATGATTGAGATTATGGCATAGAGAGTACAGTTATAAAATTTGCAGACAATATCAACCGGGGAGGGGTCGCAAGAACTTTGGAGGATAGGATTACAATTCAAAACGGTCTGGACAAATTTGAGAAATAGTCTGAAGTAAATAGGATGAAATTCTATAAGGATAAATGCAAAGTGCTCCACTTAGGGAATAACAATCAGGTCCACATGTACAAAATGGGAAATGACTTCCTAGGTGGAGTACTGTGGAACAGGATCGGGCAGTTGTAGTGGAACACAAGCTAAATATGAGTCAACAGTGTAACCCTGTTGCAAAATAAACAAACATCTTTCTGGAATGTATCATCAGGAATGTTGTAAGCAAGACATGAGAAGTAATTCTTCCATTCTACTCCATGCTAATTAGGCCTCCACTGGAATATTGTGTCCAGTTCTGGGTGCCACATCTCAGGAAAGTGTGGAGAAATTGGAGAAAGTCCAGAGAAGAGCAACAAAAATGATTAAAGGTGTGGAAAACATGAACTGTGAGGGAAGATTGAAAGAATTGGGATTGTTTAGTCTGGACAAGAGCAGACTGAGCGGGGACACGATAACAGATTTTAAGTACATAAAAGGGTACTACAAGGAGGAGCCAGATAAAGTGGTTTTATTAACTTCTGAGGACAGGACAAGAAGCAATGGGCTTAAATAGCAGCAAAGGCAGGTTAGACTGGACATTAGGGAAAATGTCAGGGTGGTTAAGCACTGGAATAAATTGTCTATGGAGGTTGTGGAATCTCCATCATTGAAGATTTTTAAGAGCAGGTTGCACAAACACCTGTCAGGGATGGTCTAGATAATACTTAGTACCACCTTGAGTACAGGAGAATGGAACTGATGACCGCTGGAGGCCCCTTGCAGTCCTACAATACTATGACTCTACTTTCACAGGCTGAATTTTATTCCATGGACAGTATCTAAACAGGGCAGCCCTCTCTTATTTAGACACTCGAGAGTACCTGTTTGTGTGTTTGTATCTGAGTGTTTGGATGCTGTCAGTTGGATATTGAGTGTGTGAGCCTGTTTTTGTGGGCTGTGTTTTTTTCTGATTACATAAGAACATAAGAATGGCCATACTGGGTCAGACCAAAGGTCCATCTATCCTTGTCTCCCAACAGTGGTCAACGCCAGGTGCCACAGACGGAATGAACAGAACAGGGAATCATCAAGTGATCCATCCCCTGTCACTCATTCCCATCTTCTGGCAAACAGAGGATGATCTTCACCTTCACAACATCCTTTGGAAAGAAGTTTCACAGGTTGACTGTGCATTGTGTGACGAAATACTTCCTTTTGTTTGTTTTAAACCTGCTGCCTATTAATTTCATTTGGTGACCCTTTTCTACATGTGGTAGTGCATCCTTCTGTGTGTTTGACTGTGCATTTGTGTATAAGCATAGGGTTGTGTGTGGTTGCTTGGACTTAGTTCCTGGGGATCTCTGGGGTGAGGATGGCAACCTGACATCAGCTTCATGCCTGTACTGGTGCAAAATCTGTGAGTAAAACAGGCCTAATGATTGTCTGTTTTCTAACTCCCCCTGGCTCTTAAATCACTAGAGACAGTTGCCAAATGCTCTTCTTTGCCTGGAGGAGAACAAGAGCTCTGTCTCTATCCATCCTTATCAAAGGAGTGTGAAATTGAAGTGCTGATTAAGCCACCTCAATGGGGTGTTAACTCCCATTCAGTCAGCTCCTTCAGTCACTGAAGGATGAAATCAAATCCATGTTAGAATTGGATGCAATTTAGAGACTGGGATGGAGATGAGGGGTTAAGACTTCAAAATGTGATTCCACAAATACAAACACATCTCAGTAAGACAATTTTGAAGCCAAAGACTTTCCTTTCTAGGGAAGCTTTCAGGTAGAAAGGCTCTTGTATATTTGTTTCTCAGAGTGAAACCATATAGATCATATAAACTAGCAGTTTTCACTGACTTTACTAAAAAAATGATAAATGACACTATTTTTACATAGCAATACAGACAACATCCTACATGAGAGTTCTGCATTTATAGACAGATTTTTTATTTAGGACATCACATAACCATACATTGAAAATCATTGTGACTTTATATACAAGATCAGCAATGAAACAGTCCAAATACAGGTGTGTGTGCTTAAAAAGTAATAACAATCTCACATCTATCCTTACAGAACTATTAACTGATTATTAAACTTTGCAGAAATAGTACCTATTAATTTTCAGATGAGGTTTCTCTGTACATATTATTATCCCTCTATTGTCAAGATGGAAAACTGCTGTACACAGATGAAGAGTAATTTTCTCAAGATCACACAAAAAAGAACCAGTGGCATACCTTAAATTATAACCTTAGAGGTGTGATCCCAATACTGTTCTCTATACCCCACTCTCCTCCTAGAACGAGGATGCCTCACTGCCAGCCCTTTCATTCTAACCCATTAAACACCACACCTCAGCCAGACCCAGGACTAGAAGTCCTAGTCCATCTAACCAAGGAAGCCTATTCACCAAGCAGAGCCTGTGATAGTACCCAAAACCTTACCTCCCAGACCCTTCTGCTCTAAACCACAAGACCACACACTGGTGGGTATAGAACCCAGGAGTCCTGGCTCCCAGACCTGTCAACCTAACCACTTGACACCTCTTTCTCTTCCTGAGCTGGGATAGAACCCAAGAGTCATAATGCCTGCTCATCTTTTAAGTCCCCTTATGCCACCCCAATTACACAGCTCCAGGAACAGCATTCAACCCGGGATTTACGGTATATTCTTGCTTAGCCATTCAGCAAGTGCATGTTTCTATGTCAGTGTGTGGTTCATGGTGTTTCTATATGTCGAAGTTCATGATTCTGTGTGTGTTTGGGTACGTCTACACTACGGGACTATTCCGAATTTGCATAAACCGGTTTTGTAAAACAGATTTTATAAAATCGAGTGCGCGCGGCCACACTAAACACATTAAATCGGTGGTGTGCGTCCATGGTCCGAGGCTAGCGTCGATTTCTGGAGCGTTGCACTGTGGGTAGCTATCCCGTAGCTATCCCATAGTTCCCGCAGCCTCCCCCGCCCCTTGGCATTTCCGGGTTGAGATCCCAGTGCCTGATGGGGCAAAAATCATTGTCGCGGGTGGTTCTGGGTACAGCCTCACCCCTCCCTCCCTCCCTGACAGCGGCAGACAACCGTTTCGCGCCTTTTTTGCTTTGCTTGGTGAACCGTGCAGACGCCATAGCACAGCAAGCATGGACCCTGCTCAGCTCCATACCGCAATCGTGGATGTTTTAAACACCTCGCGCACTCTCGTGCAGTATATGCTGAACCAGGACCTTCGAACCGAGGCGAGTAAGAGGCGGATACGGCAGTGCGGCGATGACAGTGATGAGGACGTGGACACAGAATTCTCTCAAACCGCGGGCCCCTGCGCTTTGGAGATCCTGATGGTAATGGGGCAGATTCTATCCATTGAACGCCGATTTTGGGCCCGGGAAACAAGCACTGACTGGTGGGACCGCATTGTGTTGCAGGTGTGGGACGATTCCCAGTGGCTGCGAAACTTTCGCATGCGTAAGGGCACTTTCATCGAACTTTGTGACTTACTTGCCCCTGCCCTGAAATGCCATAATACCAAGATGAGAGCAACCCTCACAGTAGAGAAGCGAGTGGCGATAGCCCTGTGGAAGCTTGCAACGCCAGACAGCTACCGGTCAGTCGGGAATCAATTTGGAGTTGGAAAATCTACTGTGGGGGCTGCTGTGATGCAAGTAGCCAAAGCAATCACTAAGCTGCTGCTACAAAAGGTTGTGACTCTGGGAAACGTGCAGGCCATAGTGGATGGCTTTGCTGCACTGGGATTCCCTAACTGTGGGGGGGCGATAGATGGAACCCATATCCCTATCTTGGCACCGCAGCACCAGGGCACCCAGTACGTAAACCGGAAGGGGTACTTTTCAATGGTGCTGCAAGCACTGGTGGATCACAAGGGACGTTTCACAAACATCCACGCGGGATGGCCAGGGAGGGTTCATGACGCTCGCGTATTCAGAAGCACTACTCTGTTTAAACGGCTGCAGCAAGGGACTTACTTCCCAGACCAGAAAATAACAGTTGGGGATGTTGAAATGCCTGTCGTTATCCTGGGGGACCCAGCCTACCCCTTGATGCCATGGCTCATGAAGCCATACACAGGCAGCCTGGACAGTGGTCAGGATCTGTTCAATTACAGGCTGAGCAAGTGCAGAATGGTGGTGGAATGTGCATTTGGCCGTTTAAAGGCGCGCTGGCGCACATTACTGACTCGCTCAGACCTCAGCCAAACCAATGTCCCCTATGTTATTGCTGCTTGCTGTATTCTCCATAATCTCTGTGAGAGTAAGGGGGAGACCTTTATGGCGGGGTGGGAGACTGAGGCAAATCACCTGGCCACTGATTACGTGCAGCCAGACACCAGGGAGATTAGAAGAGCACACCAGGAAGCGGTGCGCATCAGAGAAGCTTTGAAAACGAGCTTCATCAATGGCCAGGGTACAGTGTGACTGCTGTGTTTGTTGATGAACACCCAACCCCCTTGATTGACTCAGTCCCTGTAAGCAACTCCCCCTCCCCCTTCGAGTACAGCTTACTTATGCAAATAAAGTCACTTATATTTAAAAAGCATGAATTCTTTATTGATTCATTATAAAAAGAGGGAGAGAAGTAAGGGTGTGCTTTGGGAGGAGGAAAGGAGGGATGGAGAAGGCCATTAAAAAAAAATCAGAGTAACGGCATCCTTCTGGTTGGGCTGTCCACGGGGGTGGAGTGGGCGGGTGCACGGAGCCTCCCCCCACGCGTTCTTACACGTCTGGGTGAGGAGGCTAAGGAACATGGTGAGGGGGGAGGGTGGTTATACAGGGGCTGCAGCGGCACTCTGTGATCCTGCTGCCGTTCCTGAAGCTCCACAAGACGCCAGAGCATGTCAGTTTGATCACGCAGCAGCCCCAGAGTTGCATCCTGCCACCACTGATCTTCCTGCCGCCACCGCTGATTTTCCTGCCGGTCTTCCTGCCGCCACCTCTCATCTCAGTTGTCCCTCCTGTCCTCACGTTCACTGGCCTCTTTCCTGTAATTTGAAACCACGTCCTTCCACTCATTCAGATGAGCTCTTTCATTGCGTGTAACTTCCATAATATCCGAGAACATCTCATCTCGCGTCTTCTTTTTCCTCCGCCTTATCTGTGCTAGCCTTTGGGATGGAGGAGGGACGCTTGAAAAATTTGCAGCTGCATGAGGGAGATAAATATTTAGAAAGATACATTTTACAGAACAATGGTTATACTGTTTCACAGTGAACATCACTATTCACCTAGCACATGTGATTTCCCTACAAGGTCGCATTTTTCATCTTAATAGTGACCGCTTGCAGCTCTGGGTTTACAGATCTCACAGACACATCAGATCCAGGCATCAGAATTCAGCTTGCATGCGGCCATGGTAAGCCACTGTCTCAGTGATTTACCCCTCCCCCCCCAACGCATGGCTAATACCACGCTAGCTCCCTGCTAATCAACAACCTTCCCCCTCCCCCCCACCCACCGGTGACCAAACAGAAAAGATCATCGGCATTTCACTCCTCCTCCCCGCTCGCTACGTTCAGGAAAGTGTTTTTTTTAAGCTGCTGCATTCCACGAAACCAGTAGAAAAATGGCCACCCCCCTTACTTAAATTCCTGATTTTTAACCAGGTTATCCTGAATGATATCACTTTGCTGAGGATAACAGAACAAGATAAAGAGCGGATGCTTCTTGAATGCCAGCAGTCCCCGGGACCATACGCTGCGATGCTTTGCCACGCAATGATACCTGATTACTTGCTACATGCATGGCATGGTAAAGTGTCCTACCATGGTGGGCGGAACAAGGATGCCTTGCCCAGAAACCTTCTGCAAAGGCTTCTGGAGTACCTACAGGAGTGCTTCATCGAGATGTCCCTGGAGGATTTCCTCTCAATCCCCGGACATGTTAACAAACTTTTCTAAGTAACTATACTGTTCTAATGCATCCCAAGTCCTCTGGGCAAATCAATCATTAAAAAGGCTTGCTTAAAAACACTGTTTGCTATTTGCAAAGGTACACTCACCAGAGCTCCTTCCAGGGCGTCATTCTCTGGAATAGTTGCTTGTGAGGGCTGGGAGCAGGGTAATTCCGTCAGGGTGATAAAAAGCTCCTGGCTGCTGGGGTTCACGGAGTGCTGTGTGCTCTCTGCGAGGTCTTCCTCTTCTTCTTCCTCTTCATCTTCCCCGTCTGCATAATCCTCAGACATGGCAGAGATTACAACCCCCACCTCGGAATCCACGGTCAGGGGTGGGGTACTTGTGGCGCAGCCCCCTAAAATTGCGTGCAGCTCAGCATAGAAGCGGCATGTTTTTCGACCTGCCCCGGACCTTCCGTTTGCTTCTTTGGTTTTCTGGTAGGCTTGTCTGAGCTCCTTAACTTTCACTCTGCACTGCACGGAGTCCCTGCTGTGGCCTTTATCCGTCATCGCCTTAGAAATTCTTTCAAATACTTTTTCATTTCATCTTTTGGAACACAGTTCTGTTAGCACTGAATCATCTCCCCATATAGCGATCAGATCCATTACCTCCTGAGCGGTCCATGCTGGGGCTCTTTTTCGATTCTCAGGAGACAGCATTGTTAACTGTGCTGATGAGCTGTGCGTGGTCACCTGTGATGATGAGCTCTCCACACTGTCGAAGCAGGAAATGAATTTCAAAAGTTCGCGGGGCTTTTCCTGTCTACCTGGCCAGTGCATCCGAGTTGAGAATGCTGTCCAGAGCGGTCAGTGGTGCACTGTGGGATAGCTCCCGGAGGCCAATACCGTCGATTGCGGCCACACTAACCCTATTCCGATATGTTAATACCGATATTAGCGCTACTCCTCTCGTCAGGCAGGAGTACAGAAACCGATTTAAAGAGCCATTAAAATCGATATAAGGTGCCTCCTAGTGTGGACGGTTGTGGCGTTAAATCGGTTTTACGCTCCTAAAACCGATTTAAACGCCTAGTGTAGACCAGGCTTTTGACTGTGTCTTTGTGTATGAGCACATGGTTGCGTGTGACTATTTAGATAAAGTTCCTGGGTATCTCTGGGGTAAGGATGGCAGGCTAACATCAGCTTCCTCTCTGTACAGGTATAAAATCTATGAGTAGACTAGCCTTCTCTGTTCTAACTTCCCTGGGGTCTTTAATCACCAGATGCAGTTGCCAAATGCTCTCCATTGACTGAAGGGGAACAATATCTCTGTCTCTATTCAGCCATATCAAAGGAGTGTGAACCTAAACTGCTGATTAATCCACTTCAATGGGGTGTTAACTCCCTCTCAGCTAGCTCTTTCAGTCCCTGAGAGAGGGACTCAAATCCATGTTAGAATTGGATGCAATTTAGAAAACTAGGGTGGGTAAAAGAGATCAAAATTCCAAAATGTAATGCTACAGGGACCAACCCCTCTGAGCAGAACAACTCTGAGCCAAAGTCTTTCCTGTGCATGGGAGGTTTCTTGAAGTATGTGAAGGTGAAATTCAAATGCCAAATAACCAGCAGTTTTCACTGACTTACTTTTCTAAATAATGATAAATGTCACTCTTTTTACTTAAAAAGAAATACAGACAATATCCCATGTGACAGATCCTGTATTTATAACTGGTTGTTATGTTTATGACATTAACTTAATTTGAAAATCCTTGTGTATTTTAAATACAAGTTCAGCAATGAAACTGTCCTAGTAAAATTCTGTGTGTGCATGTTAAAAATAATAACAATGTTATAAAATCTTGCACTGAGCATATCACCCCATTCAGCCTACAGAAATATTACCAATTATTAAACTTTGCAGAAATCTGTCCTGACTATTAATTCCATATGAGTTGTCTGCTCTCTATACATATTATATTTTCCCTCTATTGTCCAGGTGGAAAATTGTGGCCCAGAGAAGGAAAGTAACTTGCCCAGGGTCATATAAAGAACAAGTGGCATAACTGGAATTAGGACCCTGAAATCCTGATGCCTTGTCCTATGCTCTAACCCACTAGACCCCACTGCCTCCTAGAGCTAAGAATAGAACCCAGCCCCCAATTCTCTAACTCCCTAAGCCCCACTCCCTCACCAGTAGTGCTGACTCCTAGCCCTTCCATTTTAACCATTAGACCCCACTATCCTCTCAGAGCCAGAACCCAGGTGTCCTGATGTTTGCATCTGTGTTCAGTCTCCTAATACCAGCCTAATTAAACACTATATTTCTGGTTCCAGAAGCACCTAACCACTTTAAATAATAAACAGCTGACTCCCACACCGTTTAGACCAACAGGCACAAAATCATAGGCATTTCCAGATGGGACCAGGCCCAAGGTCCATATAGCCCAGGATCCTGTTTATGACAGGGCCCAGCCCCGGGTGGGCTAGCTGAGAGGGAGTTAACACCCCATTGAAGTGGATTAATCAGGAGAGTAGAGGAGAGTAGGAGCCATCAAGTAGCAGATGGGAAATAATCCCCCAATTAGATCTCACTTTGGTCTCTAATAGAAAGAGATCAGCTTCAGTCCTGAAGCAGGAGGTTTAATATCCCTACCAGACTGTTTGATACTTCTGGAGGCACCACTTAATGACTAAGGTCCTTCAAATTCTACCAACGGTGGCCAACCTGAGCCTGAGAAGAAGCCAGAATTTACCAATGTACATTGCCAAAGAGCCACAGTACTACATCAGCTCACCAGCTCTCCCCGCCATAAGCCCCAGTGCCTCCCACCCACTGACAGCCCTGCCAATCAGTACCTCTTGCGGGGTCTTGGGGGAAGGGGTGGAATGGGATCAGGGCAGGGCAGGGAGCTGAGCAGTGAGCAC
The DNA here is from genome assembly GCF_016161935.1 of Mauremys reevesii. Lineage (NCBI taxonomy): Eukaryota > Metazoa > Chordata > Testudines > Geoemydidae > Mauremys > Mauremys reevesii. The sequence continues at coordinate 18,218,642 of NC_052644.1, forward strand.
CCCCTACCACATTGGAAAGTTTGTGCCTGTAGCTCCATCACCAGAGTCAGCACCTGTGCAAGGAGCTGCATATTAACCTCTGATCTGGAACCACAGGTTGGCTACCCCTGAAATTCTTCCAAGTCTAGTCATTATCATGATACAACTACAAGTGTTAAGGGAAATGTAGGCAAGTCTCTTTGCCACATGGGCCATTAAGGAAGGGGATAAATAGGGGAAAGGGAGATGGTTTGCAATAGGAGGAAGGGATAGCTCAGTGGTTTGAATATTGACCTACAAAACCCAGCATTATAAGTCCAAGCCCTTAAAGGGGCCACTTAGGGATCTTGGACAAAATCAGTACTTGGTCCTGCTAGTAAAGGCAGGTGGCTAGATTCAAGGGCCTTCCAGCTCTATGAGATGGGTATATCTTCATGTATTTATTTCTATTACCGGTATTTAAGGTGTAGATGGACCCAGTGTTGACATTCCCCTGTCCCCTCAGGCTCTCATGCTTTCAGAGAGGAATTTTTTTTGCCCTATTGCATGTTTCAGAGCTGCCTTCACCTCCTTGTTCCTCAGGGAGTATATGAGGGGGTTCAGCATGGGCGTGACAACATTGTAGAGCATGGAAGCCAAGGTGTCTACATACAAGGGGTGCCCGGAGGTGGGCCGGTTATAATTGAACATGCACGTGGTGTAGAACAAGGTGACCACGGCCAGGTGGGAGGCGCAGGTGGAGAAGGCCTTCTGCTGGGCCTGGGCAAAGCGGATCTGCAGGACGGCCCTGGCGATGGCCACGTAGGACACCACGATGCAGAGGAAGGGAATAGCGCCCAGCAGCACTGTCACAGCCAGTAGCACAACCTTGTTGAGGGAGGTGTCCGAGCAGGAGAGCTTCAGGAGCTGGGGGACGTCGCAGAACAGATGGGCGATGTGGTGGGAGGCACAGAAGGGCAGGACAGAGGTGAGGCCCGTGTGCAGGGCCGAGTTGAGGAGGCCGCAGGTCCAGGAGGCCACTGCCAGCTGCAAGCAGGTCTTTCTGCTCATGAGGGCGGCATAGCGCAGCGGGTGGCAAATAGCCAGGTAGCGGTCGTAGGCCATGATGGCTAGGAGGATGCACTCGACTCCCACGAAGGTGATGAGGAAGTAGAGCTGGGTAAAGCAGGCCTGGAAGGAAATGGCCTTCTCCTCTTCCAGGAGGTTATTCAGCATATGGGGCAGCGTGACAGAGATGTAGCAGATGTCTAGGAAGGATAAGTTCTGGAGGAAATAGTACATGGGGGTTTGGAGGCCAGAGTCTAGCCGAACAATGATCAGTATCATCCCATTGCCTACCAGAGCCATGAGGTACACAGCCAGGAGTGCCACAAAGACCAACTTGTGCTGTTCTTGGAAAGTAGAGAAGCCCAGGAGCGTGAAACCCAGCTCAGCTGTCCGATTCCCCATCTCCTGCTCGGCTGCACCTGCAAAGGAAGAGGATGAATTATTAATTTAGTGCATCGCTTCAAGAAGCCAAATAGATCTTCCAAAAGCGATGAGTGACTTTAGTGCCCAACTTTTGAGACACCTTTTAAAGGGTTTGAGCTCACAAGCCCCCTGCCTGGAGTTGTAGCCTTTGCCTTTGGCTTGTCTCTGCCCCCCCACAGGTGGCAGTGGGGCTTTGTCTTTAACCCCCCCAGGATGGCAGGGATGGGGCAGCCTCAAACTTCAGTCCCCCCTCCTGGGGTTGTGTAGTAATTTTTTTTTGTCAGATGAGGTGCAATGAAGTTTGAGAACCCCCGACCTAAAGTTTGCTTTCCTGACCATCTTGGCTCTCCACCAGCAACTCACTGAATTTTGTTCTGAACCCATTTTTTCTTTTGGCCTTCACGACATCCTCTGGCAATGAGTCCCACCTACTGACTCTGTGTAGTATGAAGAAATACTTCAGGTCCCTTCCAACCCTGAGATTCTATGATTCTATGATTCTTTTGTTTGTTTTAAACCTGCTGCCTATTAATTTCATTGGGTGACCCTGGGTTCTTGTGTCATGTGAAGGGGTAAGTAACATTCCCTATTCACTTTCTCCACACCAGTCATGACTTTATAAACCTCCATTATATTCCCCCTTAGTCGTCTTTTTTCCAAGCTGAACAGTCCCAGTCTTTTTCATCTTTCCTCATATGGAAGCTGTTCCCAACCCCTAATCATTTTCATTGCCCTTTTCTGTATCTTTTCAAATTCTAATATATATTTTTAAAATGGGGAAACCAGAACTGCACTCAGTATTCAAGGTGTGGGTGTACCGTGGATTTATGTAGTGGCATTATGATATTTTCTGTCTTATTATCTACTCCTTTCCTAAGGGTTCCTAACATTCCGTTCGCTTTTTTGACGGCTGCTGCACATTGAGTGGATCTTTTCAGAGAACCCTCCACACAGACTCCACAACTGGCTAATAACGGCTAATTTAGATCCCATCATTTTGTATTTATAGTTGGAATTACATTTTCCCGTGTGCATTACTTTGCATTTATCAACATTTTACAGGAAAGTACCAGGAAACAATGAGACAATATTGACCAGTGAGTTAGTGACTTCTGGCCTTAAAGTCTATACATTAGTTTAAAATGTGAGTTATTTTGGTGGCTGTTTTTGGGGAGCACTTCCTGAGTGCGAAAGGCAGCCTTGTTTGAAATTTTCACTCTTATTCTTCTTCCTGGCATTCCACTTGATGAGTCCTCGCCCTCCAAAGTGCTCTGCTCAGTGCCAGATCCTCTATCTGCACCACATGCTAAGATGTATTTCTTCGTGACATCCCACCACTTCGTCATTCGGTCGGCCTCTCTGCCTTCCTCCTTCAGGCTTCATCTGTCAGATTCTTTTACCCACATAGTTGCCAGGATGGAACTTTGCATGATCAAACCCTCTGAGCCTACACTCCCTAATTTTTCCATTTATTGGTGTTACTTTAAGTATTCCTCACTCACCCATCACTACATTCACATTCCTGTGGATCAATCACTTGCTCACGGGTCTTCTTTGTTGCCCAGTACCAGGGCCGGCTCCAGACCCCAGCGCGCCAAGCGCGCGCTTGGGGTGGCATTTTGCCGGCAGGGCAGCAGGCGGCTCCAGCGGACCTTCCGCAGTCATGCCTGCAGGAGGTCCGCCGGAGCCACGGGACCGGCAGCGCGCCCCCTGCGGCATGCCGCCCTGCTTGGGGCGGCCAAATTCCTAGAGCCACCCCTGCCCAGTACTCAGCACCATACATTAAAAATAGATGGAGCACTTTTTTATAGACTTTCCCTTTTCATCTCATTAGTAGCTTCCTGTCACATAGTACACCACTTCTCTCTCTGCATTCGAGTCAGGGCTTTACTATTCTAGTTCTAATTTCAACCTCTATTCCCCCTGATACTTGAACCCAGATAATTAACTAGTGGGTAAAATAGGACTATAGGTATCTCTACACTGCAATCACACATTCCGTGATTGCAGTGTGGAAACACCCGTAGGCTCCTAAGTCACTCATTTGCTTATAAAGATTTTACCCTTGAGCTTAACAACATTGAAATCATCTTGAATAAAGACAGAGCAGTAAAGGAAACTTACCAAAGTGCAACACGCAGTCTTCAGGTGGCTTATGATGATTGTTTTCTTCCTCTCTTTGTCTTGATAAAATAATTAAGGACTGAAGTACCCACTAATTTGAGAGGGGTTCTATTTTTGAATGGCCAGTTTGGGATCCAAGGGGCCTGATTTTCAGATGTACAGTGCTAGGTATCCACAAACCCCAAGCCTATGGGAGTTTAGATAATATCATACTGGGTGCTACAGAAAATCCTAAAATAGGAAGAGAGGGAATGGGGTGGGGGTGTGGTGATAGATAGGTAGATAGATCCAAATTTACCAGTAACGCTCACAGTGCTGACAAAATGCCTCTTTTCAGACAGTTTGCATAAAATAGTCTGCAGTGTACAAAAGAAAACAAATCCACCTAGGTGATTCTAATTTTGTTACATGTCTAAGGTTCTTGTAAACCACCAGTTCCTTGCAGCGGTTTAGGGAGCAGGATATAACCACACTGGGCACCACTGGGATTGAATCACACAGGGCTCATTATGTTCACAAACAAGAAACAAATGTGAGAAAAGAATTATGTTCTTTGACTGAACCCAGAGTGCCACGAGTCCCTGGTTGTGGCCACAGATGGGAGCACCAGAAGCCAGACACATTTTGATCATTATTTCAGTGTGTCTGAAAGTAACACAAATCCCAATCAATGACGTTGTTTGGCATTAAATTAAGTTTCTTGCCCCTACAATTGGTCAAAGAGAACACATGCCCCCCCCCCCCCGATGAAACAGTTTTCCAAACAAAAATGAGGCTTTGTCAAAATTGAAATATTTGCCGGGATTTTGACACTATTTTGGACAGAAAACTTTTGAAACAAATCAAAAGCGAACTGGTAGATTTCACTTTGACTTTCTCATTCGGTTTCATTTTGACTTTTCCATTCTGTTCTGACTTTCATATTCATTTTGATATTAATATATTATATTATCAATATTACATTTTTAACACAAAGCATTTGAATAGGGTCGTTTCCAAAATCAATTTTTTTTTCAGAATTTCCATTTCATGAACATTTCCAAATTTTGACTCTTCATCCTAATTTGTGATGAAAATAAATTTTGTGATGCTGGAATTTCCCCTGGGATGGAAATTCCCTTTTCCAGGCCTCGGCGCTTGCCATACTTGGTATTTCCGGGTTCAACAGAGGAACTTAAAGGAGCTTGTTGAGCAATCCCCTAGCCCCCACTTAGCAGGTACTATTGTGCCCCTCTTTAGAGAGGGACAGCTGGAGTCAGATTGAAGGTTACCAGGGACGGCTCCAGGCACCAGCCGAGCTAGCTCATGCTTGGTGCGGCAGATTCTACAGGGAGGAATTCCGCCCAAACCTAGGGCGGCACGGAGGCTTTTTTTTTTTCCGCTGCTCTGGCCGCCCTGTAGGAGGAGGGGAGCGCCCTGCAGCAAACCCGCAGGGCAGCACGCGTCCTTCCCTCCCCACCGACCAGAGCAGTGCGGAGCCCTCCCAGCAGGCGGTGCAGCAGTCGGGCCGCGGGGCGAGTGCCCCACTGAAGCAGTGACCACCCCCCTTCTTTCTCTCCCCCCCCCGCACCCTCCCCCTCCCTTCACTAGACCGGGCATGCACTCTGCAGCACAGGGAGTCCCCCTGCTCCCTGGCTCTGGCCGCCCTGTAGGGTTTTTTTGTTTTGTTTTTTCCCTGCTTTGCCGGCCGCACCGTTGTTTCACTCCCCCCCCCCGCCCCGCTTTGCCGCTCCGTGTTCCCTCCTGCTTTGCCACTCCAGCCATGCCATTGTTTCTTCCCCCCCGCACCCCCACCCAACACCTTTGCCGCTCCGTATTTTTTGGTTTTGGTTTTTTTTCCCCTGCTTTTCCACTCCGGCACATTTTTTTTTTTTGCTTGGGATGGCAAAAAAAAGCCAGAGCCGGCCCTGAAGGTTACATATATTAACCTAGAGAAGAGCTGAGTGAATGCTTAACCTTTTTTTGTTTGTTTGCAGTTCAGCAAAATTGGTTAAAAATTTTGGTTTGGGTTGAATAAAATGTTTAGTTTAATGCTGTGCACACACACACACACACACATATACACGGTCATGCATGCACAGACACACATACATGCTGCACATACAGGCACATTTACCCTCCCCCCGCCCCCAAATTTTCATGCTTTTCAAAAAAAATTCCCATTCCACAGCAGGATACACCAACAACCTTCCAAAGTCTTTTGTGAAAACGTGTCCCACTCTAAAATAGCTGAAAGCTCAGTAGTTGGGAAACTCAGCTAGCAAGCAGGAGACCCTGTGTATCCTATGGGGTCACACTATAGGATTAAATATTTAGTGTTTAGTAAAAACTAGGGATAAGGCAGTAATACAAGAAGACCAAGCGTAAATTAAGCCTATTAAATTAACATAAGTAAATTTATCAGAGTCCACCCAAACTCATAAAATGAGATATAGTCTAATTTCTCAATAACATAATTCTGCTGCAATTGTGCATAAAATGCTGAGTGGTAATCACAGGAAGGCAGCTGATATCAATTTGAGTACATAAGAGCGGCCAGACTGGGTCAGACCAAAGGTCCATCTAGCCCAGTATCCTGTCTTCTGATAGTGGCCAATGCCAGGTGCCCCGGAAGGAATGAACAGAACAGGGAATCATCAAGTGATCCATCCCCTGTCGCCCATTCCCAGCTTCTGGCAAACAGAGGCTAGGGACACCATCCCTCCCCATCCTGGCTAATAGCTATTGATGGGCCTATCCTCCATGAATTTATTTAGCTCTTTTTTTAACCCGGTTATAGTCTTGGCCTTCACAACATCCTCTGGCAAGGAGTTCCATAGGTTCACTGCATTGTGTGAAGAAAAAAATACTTCCTTTTGTTTGTTTTAAACCTGCTGCCTATTAATTTCATTTGGTGACCCCCTAGTTCTTGTGTTATGAGTAAACAACACTTCCTTATTTACTTTCTCCAAACCAGTCATGATTTTATAGACCTCTATCATATCCCCTCCCCCATTCATTTCTTTTGCAAGCTGAAAAGTCCCAGTCTTTTTATTCTCTCCTCATACAGCAGCCATTCCATACCCCTCATCATTCTTGTTGCCCTTTTCTGAACCTTTTCCAAATCCAATGTATCTTTTTTGAGATGGGGCAACCACATCTGCACATAGTATTCAAGGTGTGGGCATAACCATGGATTTATACAGAGGCAACATTATATTTTCTGCCCTATTTTCTCTCTCTTTTTTGATCATTCCCAGCATTCTGTTTGCTTTTTTGACTGCCACTACACATTGAGTGGATGATTTCAGAGAACTCTCCACAATGACTCCAAGATCTCTTTCTTGAGTGGTAACAGCTAATTTAGACCCCATCATTTTATATGTATAGTTAGGATTATGTTTTCCAATGTGCAGTGCTTTGCATTTATCAACTTTGAATTTCATCTGCCACTTTGTTGCCCAGTCATCCAGTTTTGAGAGATCCCTTTGTAGGCTCTTCGCAGTCTGCCAGGGTCTTAACTATCTTGAGTAGTTTTGTATCATCTGTAAATTTCGCCACCTCGCTGTTTACCCATTTGTCCAGATCTTTTATGATTTTAGCACACACTTTAACCACATAATTGCTATGGTAACTAAGTGACATATATGCTAATAAGTTTGAGATGATTAATATACTAATCTATAGAAGGACACCCCAACTTTAGGAGGGTGAGGAAGGGGGTTGTGGTGCAATGAAGTCTGAGAACCCCTGATTCCAGACCATGCCTGATGGGTATTTGTCTCACCCAGTCTTTCTGAACCCATGAAGCTGTACCCAAAAGTGGGTTGCAGGAACATACAAAAGGGGTCATGAACAAAATTTTAAAAGAGATCCTGTTTTGCATACAGTCTTTGGATGCCTTATGCTACACTGAAGAGTCCTGTGGCACCTTATAGACTAACAGACGTATTGGAGCATGAGCTTTCGTGGGTGAATACCCACTTCATCAGATGCATCCGACAAAGTGGGTATTCACCCACGAAAGCTCAGGACTCTTTGCTGCTTTTACAGATCCAGACTAACACAGCTACCCCTCTGATACTTTATGTTACACTGTATGTTAACACTGTGAATACCGATAAAGTGTTTTGAACATGCAAGTGCCACCGATTAGCCAGTCCATTTCAATGCATGACGAGTATGGGAAAGACCTCGCTGGGGAGTGGGGGTCTCACATCCCAGCCTCCCCCCTCCCCAAGCTGAATGCCTCAGGAAGGGACACGGGGGAGACTATTGGCCTGGTGGCCTCTGCTGGTGCTCCGTTGCCTCGCAAGCGGCCTGCTGGGCTGCTTGGGTGACATGTGACAGATCCATGACGGGAGGCAGGTGAGAGAGCAGGAGGCGGATATCTGCAGGTGAGGAAAGCAAGTGCAGCTCGGCAGGAGGCAGATGCCTGGTCTTCCGCCGAGCCCCAGCAACATCCCCAGGTGCCTCTGGGGAACTTTCAGTGCCCTGGGTTCATCACCTGGCCTTGGGCTGCAGCAGTACTAAGCAGGGCTCCCTGGAGTGGCTCCTTCCCCACTTGGAGCAGCTGGTAAGCACTGGAGGGGTAGGAAGGAGACTATTCCTGCCTTGTAAAGCAGTGGTGGATACCAGAGTCCCGGGGAGCTGGAGTGCCACAGGAGCTATGGGAAAGAGAGAAAACACACTAGAGAAACATAACACTCGAATGAGAGTCCTCATTCTGTGCTGTGCGGAGAAAAAGCTGTGTTTTTTCACTTAACCTACTCCTCAACAGGGGAGCACTTACTCTTGTAAATATTCCAGCCAGCGCTCCCGTTGGGGTGCAAAGTCAGTGAATCGCCATTGTGATTCTGTGTGTTCTTCTTCTAACCATTGGGAAATGTTCTCAGATATCAGGGACTCTCTTGGAGGTTTGAAGCATCCGACGGATAGGACCCTATATGGATGCCACTGCTGAAACAATGCCCAGACAGAGCAGCACTTTCTTATTTAGCTCATACAGAGAGTGCCAGCTGTGTTTGGATACTGTTCCTGGGAATTTTGCGGGAAAATTTTGGCTGCCAGCCAGGCACTTCTAGGTCAATGTTCTTCTAGAAAAAGAAAGCAATGCAAACCAAAGGAGGGGTTCACCGTGGACACCCAGCAATGTGCTTCTTCTCTCAAGAAACCACATCCAACACAGGCAGCACCCTCGTACAGAACGACTGGAGCATGCAGTGGTTTAGATGTGATTGGTGGGAATTTCCCCAGCGGAGGTCGCTGATCATTCAACACTGGGGTACAGGTGCGGGTCTTTATCCCGTCTTAGGGTGTGACTACATGCCGTTTCCAATGATCATTCGATTTAAACATAGAGTCAATGAAAAATGGACAACTGAGAGAAAACACTCAAGAGAGATAGGAAACTAGAGGAAACCTACGTGAAGACAGCGCTGTATTTATTCACTTAACATATGCAGGGGCGGCTCCAGGCACCAGTGCTCCAAGCGCGTGCCTGGGGCGGCAAGCCGTGGGGAGGTGCTCTGCCGGGCGCTGCTAGGGCAGCAGGCAGGGTGCCTTCGGCAGCTTGCCTGTGGAGGGTCTGCTGGTCCCGCGGCTTCAGCGGACCTCCCGCAGGCATGCTTGCGGGAGATCCGCCGAAGCCACGGGACCAGCGGACCCTCCCTGCTTGGGGCGGCAAAATGTCTAGAGCCGCCCCTGAACATATGCCTCAACAGAGGAGAACTTTCCTTTCTCAATATTCCAGCCAGTGCTCCCGTTGGCGTGGATGGTTTGGATTTGACTACTCACCGGTAGGAAAAGAAACCAGAGATTCTCGTGTAGGTTGGAGCAACACAAGGGGTGGAATCCCAGAAGGAGTCAACACCAGAAAGACTGTCCGAACACATTGGTGCTTTCTTATAGAGTTACTCAGAAAGCCCCATCTGCGCTTGGCTATTCTTCCTGGGAAGAATGTCTGGGGGAACGGTGGGAGTCGGAGAGCCCCAGCCTGGGAAATCTTCCTCTAGAGAAAAAGAGCATGAGTCTGTGCAAAAAAAAACCCACAACCAAACAAAATATAAAACAACAACGCAACCACCCCCACCCACAAATCGGAGTTCTGCATGAAACCCAGCAATGTGCTTGTTCTCTCACAAAATCAGATCCAAGCCAGGCAGCACTATCTTTTAAGAATGACCTGAGAGTGCAGTGGTTTAGATATGATTGATGGGAATTTCCCTAATGGAAGCTGGTAATCATTCAAAGCTGGAGTACAGGCGCAGTTCTTTATCCTGTTTTGGGGTAAGACTACCTGCAATTCACAACGGTCACTGAATTTGAACAGTGGATGGAAAAGGGAAAACACAAGAGAGAGAGGAAACATATGAATGTGTCATCATTTTGTGCTGCGCAGAGAAAATGCTGTATTTTTTTCACTTAACTTATGCCTCAGCAGGAGAGCACTTACCTGTGTCAATATTCCAGCCAGTGCTCCTGTTGGGGTGCAAAGTCAGCAAAGCTCCATTGTGATTCTGTGGTTTCCTCTTCTGACCATTGGGAAATGTTCTCAGAAATCAGGGACTCTTGGAGGTTGGACACATCCGACAGAGTGGATCCTGTATGGACTCCACTGTAGGAACAATGCCCAGACAGAGCCGCACTTTCTGCTTTACCTCTTCAGAGAGTGCCAGCTGTGTTTGGATATTGTTTCTGGAATTTTGGGGTAATCTGTGTCTTCCAATGAGCCATGACCAGGTGAACATTCCTCTAGGAAAAGAAAGTATTAACCTCTGCAAAACAAATGGAGGAGTTATCCATGGAGACCCAGCAATGTGCTTGTGTTTCACAAAAGCAAGATCCAGACCAGGCAGCACTGTCCTACAGAGCGAGCAGAGAGTGCTGTGGTTATAACATGATTTGCTAGGATTTCCTATTTTGTGGTTGTGCCGAATTCAGCGCTGAAGGCCAGGTGCAGTTCTTTGTCATATCTTTGAGTGCAGGGGCGGCTCTAGCGTTTTGGCCGCCCCAAGCAGTCATGCGCGGGAGGCGCCCCGGAGCCGCGGGAGCAGCGGACCTCCCGCGGGCATGACTGCGGAGGGTCCACTGGTCCCGCGTGGCTCGGCTGTACCCCCCCGCGGCTGCGGACGGTTTGCGGACGCGGCGGCTCCGCTTGAGCTGCCGCAGTCATGCCAGCGGGAGGTCCAGCCGAGCCGGCGGACAGCGCCTCCGCAGTCATGCCTGCGGCAGGTCCGGTCCTCCCGGGGCTCCGGTGGACCTCCTGCAGGCATGACTGCGGCAGGTCCGCCGGCCCAGCCTGCCGCCCACCCCCGGCCGCAGGGGACGCCCCCTAGATTTGGCCGCCCTAGGCACCAGCTTGTTTTGCTGGTGCCTAGAGCCGCCCCTGTTTGAGTGACACAGCCTGCAGTTCACAAGGATCAATGCATTTAAATGGTCAGTGATTGGAGAGTCAGACAGAACCTGAAAACATGCCATTAAGCCTTGTGGATTGGTGCTGTGTAGAGACAATGCTACAGTTTTTCACGTGACCGATGTCTCAAAAGGGGAGCACTTACCTTTCCCAATATTCCAGAAAGTGCTCCCATTTGGATGGTAGGTCAGTGATGGTCCATTTGGATGGTTTGGATTTTTAACTTCTTACCAACAGGGAAAGTTCTCAGAGACCAAAGATTCTCCTGGAGGTTGGAGGAAGGTGAGGGTTGGAATCTCTTAAGAAGTCACCTCCAGAAACAATGTCCAAACACACTGGCAATTTCTTATTGAGTTATTCAGAAAATTCCAGCTGTTTGGCTATTGGTCCAGGGAATGTCTGGGGTAAATGGTAGCAGCCATCCAGCCCCTGCCTGGGAAATCATCCTCTAGAGAAAAAGAGCATTAGTCTGTGCAAAAAACAAAACAAACCACAAATTGGAGTTCTGCCTTGAAACCCAGCAATGTGCTTGTTCTCTCAAGAAACCAGATCTAAACCAGGCAGCACTATCCCACAGAACGACCGGAGAGTGCAGTGGTTTAGATGATTGGTGGGAATTTCCCCAGTAGAGGTTGCTGATCATTCTACGCTGGAGTTCAGGTGCAGTTCTTCAACTTGTCTTTGGATAAGACTACCTGCCATTCACAATGGTCACTGAATTTAAACATACAGTTGATGGCAAAGGGAACAGTGAGAGGAAAAAATGAGAGTCACTGTTTTGTACTGTGCAGAGAAAACACTGTATTTTTTTTCACTTTACCTATGCCTCAACAGGAGAGCACTTACCCATGTCAATATTCCAGCCAGTGCTCCTGTTGGGGTGATAGTTCATTCAGATGGTTTGGATTTGACTATTCACCAATAGCAAATATTTCTCAGAAACCAGAGATTTTTGTGTAGGTTGGAGCAATGCGAGGGGTGGAATCCCAGAAGAAGTCAACTCCAGAAAGAACGTCCAAACACATTGGCACTTTCTTCTAGAGTTACTCAGAAAGCCCCATCTGTGCTTGGCTATTTTTCCTGAGCATCTCTGGGGGAAATGGTGGGAGCCAGCCAGCCCCTGCCTGGAAAATCTTCCTCTAGCCAAAAAGTGCATAAGTCTGTGGATAAAAAAAAAACAACACACACACACACACAAAAGCACAAAAAACCCTGCCTCCCTACCCACAATTCAGAGTTCTGCATTGAAGCCCAGCAATGTGCTTGTTCTCAAGAAACCAGAGCCAAACCAGGCAGCATTATCCCACAGAATGACCAGAGAGTGCAGTGGTTTATATATGATTGGTGGGAATTTCCCTTATGGAGGATCCTAATCCTGCAACGCGGGAGTACAGGTGCAGTTCTTTATCGTGTTTTAGACTCGGACTACCTGCAGTTCACAATCAGATAACAGAGAAGGGAAAAGAGAGATTAAACATAAGCAAGAATGGAGAGAGATAGAGAGAGAGAAATATATGAATGAGTGTCATTGTTTTGTGCTGGGCAGAGAAAATACTGTATATTTTTTCACTGAACTAATCCCCGAACAGGAGAGCGCTTACCCTTGTCAGTATTCCAGCCAGTGCTCCTGTTGGGGTATAAAGTCAGTGAAGCTCCATTGTGATTCTGTGGATTCATCTTCTGACCATTGGGAAATGCTCACAGGAACCAGGGACTCTGGAGGTTGGAAGCACCTGACGGAGAGGATCCCATATGGACTCCACTGTAGAAACAAAGCCCAACCAGACCAGCACTTTTTTTATTATTTAGCTCTTCAGAGAGTGCCAGCTGTGTTTGGAGATTGTTCCTGGGAATTTTGGGGGGAAACTGTGGCTTCCAGCCAGCCACGAACAGGTGAACATTTCTCTGGGAAACAAAAGCATTAACCAATGCCAAACAAAAGGAGGAGCTCTCCATGGACACCAGCAATGTGCTTATGTTTCACAAGAAATGGGATCATAACCAGGCAGCACCGTCCTACAGAGGACCAGAGAGTGCTGCGGTGATGACATAATTAGTTAGAATTCCTATTTTGAGGTTGCTCCGCATTCAGCGCTGGAAGCTAGGTGCAGTTCTGTGTCATATCTTTGAGTGAGACAGCCTGCAGTTCACAAGGATCATTGCATTTAAACAATCAGTGATTGGAGAAGAAGATACTGAGAGTGAGACAGAGACTAAAAACATACAATTAAGCCTTGTGGATTGGTGCTGTGTGGATACAATGCTGCGGTTTTTCACATGACCAATGACTCAAAGGGGGAGCACTTACCTTTCTCAATAGTCTAGCAAGTGCTCCCATTTGGGTGGTAGGTCAGTGATGGTCCATTTGGATGGTTTGGATTTGACTTCTCACCAATAGGAAAAGTTCTTGTAGATCACAGATTCTCCTGGAGGTTGGTGGAAGGCGAGGGGTGGAAATCCATAAGGAGTCTTTAAGGGTAAGAAATACCTGCAGTTCACAATGATCACTGAACTTCAACTGGGGATGGAAAAGGAATACAGTGAGGAAAGAGTCGAGAGAGAGGAAACATATGAATGAGAGTCTCCTTTGTGCTGTGGGGAGAAAATGCAGCGTTTTTTCACTTGACCTATGCCTCAACAGGGGAGCACTTACTCTTGTAAATATTCCAGCCAGTGCTCCCGTTGGGGTGCAAGTCAGTGGATCTCCATTGTGATTCTGTGCATTCCTCTTTGGACCATCGGGAAATGTTCTCAGAAATCAGGGAATCTCTTGGAGGTTTGAAGCATCTGATGGATAGGACCCTGTATGGAGTCCACTGCAGAAACAATGCCCAGACAGAGCAGCACTTTCTTATTCAGCTCTTCAGAGAGTGCCAGCTGTGTTTGGATAGTGTTCCTGAGAATTTGGTGGGGAAAGGCGGCTGCCAGCCAGCCACATCCAGGAGACAATTCTTCTAGGAAAAGAAAGAATTAACCTGTGTGAAACAAAACATAAATTGGAGTTAACCATTGAAAACCATCAATGTGCTCATTCTCTCAAGTAACCAGACCCAAACCAGGCAGCATTATCCTACAGAACAACCAGAAAGTGATGCAGTTCAGAAAGGATGGGTTAGAATTTCCTATTTTGAGGTTGCGCCGCATTCAGTGCTGGAGGCCAGGTGCAGTTCTTTGTCATATCTTAGATTGAGACACCCTGCAGTTCACAATGATTATTGCATTTAAATTCTCAGTGATTAAAGAAGAGGAAACTGAGAGCGAAACAGAGCCTGAAAAAGTAGAAATAGGCATTGTGGATTGATGCTGTGTGGAGAAAATGCTGTAGTTCTTTCACTTGACCGATGCATCAACAGGGGAGCACTTGTCTTTCTCAATATTCAAACAAGTGCTCCCGTTGGGGCGGTAGGTCAGCAATGGTCCATTCATACCATAGGGAAAGTGCTCAGAGACCAGAGATTCTCCTGGAGGTTGGAGGATGCGAGTGGTGGAATCCCTGAAGGAGTCAACTCCAGAAAGAACATCCAAACACACTGGCACTTTCTTATTTAGTTATTCAAAAAGTTCCAGCTGTGTTTGGCTATTGTTCTGGGGAAATGGTGGCAGCCAGCCAGCCTCTGCCTGGGAAATTGTCCTCTAGAGAAAACGAGCATTAGTCTGTGCCAAAAAAAGAAAAACCAACACATCAGAGTTCTGCATTGAAACCCAGCAAAGTGCTTGTTCTCTCAAGAAACCAGATCTAAACCAGGCAGCACTATCCTACAGAACAACCAGAGAGTGCAGTGGTTTAGATATGATTAGTGGGAATTTTCCCAGTGGTGGTTGCTAATCATTCAAAGGTGGAGTACAGTTCAGTTCTTTATCCTGTTTTGGGGTAAGATTACCTGCATTTCACAACAGTCACTGAATTTAAACATACAGTCAATGGAAAAGGCAACAGAGACAGACAACACTAGAAAGAGAGTTAGAGGGGAAATATATGAATGAGCATCATCATTTTGTGCTACTCAGAGAAAATCTGTTTGTTTTTTTTCACTTAACCAATGCCTCAGCAGGAGAGCACTTACCCTGGTCAATATTGCAGCCAGTGCTCCTGCTGGGGTGCAAAGTCAGTGAAGCTCCTTTGTGATTCTGTGAATTCATCTTCTGACCATTGGGAAATTTCTCAGAAATAAAGAACTCACCTGGAGCTTTGAAGAATCTATTTGATAAGATCCCCTATGGACTCCACTGCAGAAACAATGCCCAGCCAGAGCAGCAGTTTCTTATTCAGCTCTCCATAGGAGTGCCAGCCGTGTTTGGAGAGTGTTCCTGGGAATTTTTTGGAGGGGATGGGGGGGGGGGAATAGCGGCTACCAGCCAGCCATATCCAGGTCACTCTTCTAGAAAAAGAAAGCATAAACCAATGCAAACCAAAGGAGGAGTTCACCATGGACACCCAGCAATGTGCTTGTTGTCTCAAGAAACAGATCCAAACCAAGCAGTACTATCCTTCACAATGACCGGACGGTGCAGTGCTTTACATATTATTGGTGAGAATTTGCTAATCATTTGAAGCTGGAGTACAGGTCCGGGTCTTTATGCAGTCTCAGGATATGACTACCTGCAGTTTATAATGATCATTGAATTAAAACAAAGGGTCATTGAAAAAGGGAAAACAGAGAGAGAAAACACCTGAGAAAGATAGGACGCATGTGAATCAGAGTCCTTGTTTTGTGCTATGTGGAGAAAAGACTGTATATACTCACTTGACCTACACTTCAGAGGGAAGCAATTTCTTTCTTAATATTCCAGCAAGTGCTTCCGTTGGGGACGTAGGGCAGTGATGATTCATTCAGATGGTTTGGATTTGACGATTCACCAATGGGAAAAGTTCTCAGAGACCAGAGATTCTCCTGGAGGTTGGAGGAAGGCGAGAGGTGGAAACCTTGAAATAGTCAACTCCAGAAACAACTCCAAACACACTGACACTTTCTTATTTAGTTATTCAGAAAGCTTCGGCTGTGTTTGGCTATTGTTCCAGGGAAAGTCTGGGGAAATGCTGGCAGCCAGCCAGCCTCTGCCTGGGAAATCTTCCTCTAGAGAAAAAGAGCATTAGTCTGTGCAAAAAAAGCAGAAAACATATTGGAGTTCTGCACTGAAACCCAGCAATGTGCTTGTTCTCTCAAGAAACCAGATCCAAACCAGGCAGCACTATCCTACAGAAAGACCAGACAGTGCAGTGGCTTAGATATGATTGGTGGGAATTTTCCCAGTGGAGGTTGCTAATCTTTCAACGCAGGAGTTCAGATACAGTTCAACTTGTCTTTGGATAAGACTACCTGCAATTCACAATCATCATTGAATTTAAACATACACTGGATGGAAACGGGAACAGTGAGAGAAAAAACATTAGAGAAAGAGGAAACATATGAATGAGAATCTCCATTGTATGTTGTGCAGAGAAAATGCTGTATTTTTTTTCACTTAACCTATGCCTCAACATGGGAGCACTTACTCTTGTCAATATTCCAGCAAGTGCTCCCGTTGGGAGGCAAAGTCAATTAAGCTCCATTGTGATTCTGTGGATTCCGCTTCTGATCATTGGGAAATGTTTTCAGAAATCAGAGACTCTCTTGGAAGTTTGAAGATCTGACAGAGAGAATCCTAAGTGGACTCCACTGAAGAAACAATGCCCAGACAGAGCAGCACTTTCTGCTTTACCTCTTCAGAGAGTGCCAGCTGTGTTTGGAGATTGTTCTTGGGAATTTGGGGGGGAAATGGTGGCTGTAGTTTTTCACCTGACCGATGCCTCAACAGGGGAGCACTTACCTTTCTCAATAGTCCAGCAAGTGCTCCCGTTGGGGAGGTAGGTCAGTGATGAACCATTTGGATACTTAATATATTGACTTCTCATGAATGGGAAAAGTTTTCTGACACCAGAGCACCTCCTGGGGCACGGGGGAGGAGGGAGAGTGAGTGAGTGAAAAGAAAGAGAGAGAGAGAATGAAAATGTCTCTGATTTTCAAAGGAAACCCAAGAAGAAAATATTCTACACACAGACACAAGTATAAGACTAGTGTACTTCCAGTCTGGCTTAAATATGCTTCTTTGGGAAAAGATGTCCTCCTGTACTGGCTTTTCTATCAAATGTAGAAAAGCTTTTTGCCAGGGCAATTTTCAGTAGAAGCCACTAAATCTTACCAGGAAAACCAAGCAATGTGCTTTGAAGTTTGTCTCTGTCAATGAGATCCAAACTAAGCAGCACCTTCCATTTAAAAACTATTGCTAGACACATGGAGCAAAACGGTCAGAGACACAGACAGGGAAAGAGTGAAAGGCAGAAGGCTGGATGGAGAGAAAGCAAAAGACAAAGAAAGATGAGTGAGATGTAAGGAGAGAGATGCTGAGAAAGAAGATGGGGAACAAATAGGAATTACCAGACACAAACAGATCTATGGTCCCTCTAGTCTAATTTCCTGCTTACAGTGGCCAACATCAGATAACTAGATGTGTCCTCTGGCTTCCTTTTCCCAGGAGAAGCACCAGTGTTTTTACCCAAACTATGCTGCTAAGGTTCAAAAAAAGCAAGTGTCAGGTCTGCAAAGCAGAGCAGGACTTACCCATCAGTGTGTGAATCTCATTCTCCCCAGGTCCAGGCTGGCTGGGAGGGATTCTCCAAGCAAAGCAACATCTCATGAGGGGCTCTGGCAAAGCTGGGCCTCAGAGGCAGCACAGTCTCTCCCAGGGCTTGTGGTGTCTCCTGGCCTTGAGCCTTTCCAGCCTCTCTTATAGTCTGGGGCCCCAGCTCAGTGTCTCCTTCCCAAGTCCCTCCCTGCCCTTTAATCATCAGAGGAAGTTGCCACGTGGTCTTCATGGATTTGCAGGGAACAATAGCCAGGCACATCAAAGGAGCATCAGGCTGAGCTGGTGATTAAATCAGATGATGTTGCAAACATTCAGGAAAAACCCCCAGCCTCACCCACAGGGAACCTTATGGGATGGGGCTGGCAAATGGTTTCCAAAGGCAGCAGAAAGAGAAGCCATGGGGATAGGAATTTGGGGTCCAGCTCTGGGCACACACTTCTGGACTTTTTGACATAAACCAGACTCCAACAGGGGCTATTCCAGCTTATTGGGTTTTTAGCCTTCCTCTCCCCCAGCCTGGCCTTGAGACTGTAGACTCATATCCATGCTAGAACTTAATATAGTGCTGGGAAATGGGGTTGAGAGTCAAAAAATGTAATAGCAGAAGGCCACACACATCTTTGTGTGGTATTTCAATGTCTATTCATGCAAATGTGTCCTTGATTCCACGGGCAGGAATAGCTCAGTGGTTTGAGCATTGGCCTGCTAAATCCAGGGTTGTGAGTTCAATCCTTGAAGGGGTCACTTAGGAATCTGAGGCAAAAAACAGCCCTTGATCCTGCTAGTGAAGGCAGGAGGGGGTTGGCCTTGATGACCCTTCCAGTCCTAAGAGATAGGTATATCTCCAATCATTACTTTTTTTATGATGTGTGAGTGTGTATGTTTCTGCACTAAAGCATCATGCGTACCTGAGCAAATTTTTTGGTGACTCTGTCTGCCTGCTGGACTGGGGTGGTTTTCTGGTTCCCTCGGTTTGTCTGTCTGGGCATGTGTTTATGTGTGATTGTGTTCATGTTTGTACATGGGCGTGTCACATTCTGTGCATCTATAGGCCATGTTGCACCAGTTTATGATGGTGCAAGAGCAACTGAGTTACCTTTGATTTAAGCCTATATGACATTAGCCTCATCTGCTGGGATATTGCTGATACAGGGCTAGCAGCTTGGTTGCAAAGTCAGCAGAGAGAGAAGCCATATGGTTAGGAATTTGGGGTCCTGTTCTGCGCTCTGTGTATAGATTGCTGTACGTTTACACATCTACCAGCCTTCAACACAGGACCGCTCTGCTCTGTGTCTGCAATAACATTCTCCTCCACAAAACAGCAGCAATAAAATAACTGACTCCTCTAACACCCCAAATACTTCACTGGGGTGTCAACTTCCCACCAGCTCCCCCATTCCATCACTGCTGGTTTTGACTGAACCCCACACTCGAAAAGGACACATTTTACAGATTGAGGACCTGTCTGCACTAATTTTGCTGGTACAGCTACACAGGCAAATACTCCTAGTGTAGACGCAGCTTGTAATGGCATCATAGTTATTCTGCTGGCTCCGTTTATACCAGTTACCTGAGAGATATAGGCTATAGGAACCTGTTCACACCCTTGAGAGACACAGTTAGGCTGACCTGAGGCCCAGTGAAGCCAGCCCTAGGTCTAAGGAAGAGTTCTTCCATCGCCTCTCCAGGAGGTGTAGTTATGACAGTGACAGAAGAACAGCTCCATTACTGCAATAATGTCCACACTACATGATCTCAGACACAGAGTAGAGCCTAACACCAGGCCTCAGAGTGGCCCCATGTTTAAGGCTGGTTTAGCTGTAAATGGGTAGGACTGGTCTAAGTGCATCTACACTACAGCTTATACCGACGGAGCTCTATAAAAGAAGAACAGCCCTCTCCGATGTAGCCACGCCAGTGTATGGTTTAAACCAGCTCTTTAATGGAGAAGGGGGATAAGAGTCCAAAATGGGACGGGCATAAAGACAAACTATCTCAGTAGCAGAATTTTGGGCTTAAAGCCCGTCATGGGAATAAGCTTGAGTGGCAGAAGGTCTTATTGTTAAAGCTGCAAACTTGTAAGTGTGGAGAAGCCCTTTGTGTGTGTGTTTGTGTTTCTGTCAGGGCCGGTGCAATCACTAGGCAAACTAGGCGGCCGCCTAGGGCGCCAAGATTTGAGGGCACCAAAAAATGGTGCCCAAAATGTCTGGGATGCTCACCCGGCGCCGGCTAAATGTGTAAACCTGGCATCACACCCCCACCTCCCATGGGGGGGCTGCGTAGGGATCCAGAATATCTAGGGATGGCCCCAGTACCCGCCACCCTGCCCGCAGCCAGGCCCTGCTGCATCCCCTGCCCTGCCCCCAGCCAGCCCCACATCCCCTGCCCTGCTTGCAGCCAGCCCCTGCTGCACCCCCTGCCCTGCCCGCAGCCAGCCCCTGCTGCACCCCATGCCCGCAGCCAGCCCCACACCACCTGTCTCCAGCCAGCCCTTGCTGCACCCCCCTGCTCGAAGCAAGCCCTGCACCCCCTGTCTCCATCGAGCCCCACACCCCCTGTCTCCAGCCAGCCCCTGCTGTACCCCCTGCCCTGCCCCTGCTGAACCCCTTGACCTGCCTGAAGCCAGCCCCGCACCCCCTGTCTCCAGCCAACCCCACACCCCATCTCCAACCAGCCCCACACCCCCTGCCCTGCCCGCAGCCAGCCCCACACCACCTGTCTCCAGCCAACTGCTGCTGCACCTCCCTGCCTGAAGCCAACTAGCCCCACACCCCCTGTCTCCAGCCAGCCCCTGCCACACCCCCCTGCCCAAAGCCAACTAGCCCCACGCCCTGTCAGGTTACTCATTTATTTTCATTCAATATGTAGATTAAATAATGAAATTAATAAATTTTCAAGCCAAATGTGTGTTAATTCTAATGAACAGTGCCGCATTATGCAGTATTTATTTTTGAAAGTTTATAATAAGCAATGCTCTGGGGGGAGAGGTGGGGGTGCAAGGTGGAAGTTTTGCCTAGGGTGCAAAATATCCTTGCACTGGTCCTGGTTTCTGTCCATGTGATTGTGTGTGTGAATCTGCCAATGGCAGTGTGTTTGTTTGAGTCACTGTTTGCGTGTGCGTGAGAGACTGGGTTTGTAGGCATGGTTTCACTATATGTTGTGTATAGGAGCATGCGCTGCTGTGTGTTTATGTGTATGTGAGTGTCTGTACCACACTGGTAGTTCTGATTTAGTTAGGTGAATATTTCTCAAGTAACAGAGTCCAAACAGAGCAGCACTGTTGTGACAAGGTCCCTGGGGTGCAGCCTAGGCTATGTGACCCCTGAGCCCTCCGAACACACAAGATGGGCTGCCTCCCAATCTGTGATGCTGATGTCCAGCTACAAACCTCTGGCAGGCTGTGTGTGGATGTTTGTATATAGTTCCTGGGGCGTTCTGGGATGAGGATGGCAGCCTGACCTCAGCTTCCTACCTGTACTGCTACAGATCTGTGAGCAAATCAGGCCTAATGAGTGTCTCTTTTCTAACTCCCCATGGCTCTTTAATCACCAGATGCAGTTGCCAAATGCTCTTCATTAACTGCAGGGAAACAATAGCTCTGTCTCTATCTAGCATCATCAAAGGAGTGTGTAACTGGACTGCTGATTAATCCACTTCAATGGGGTGTTAACTCCCACCCAGTCAGCTCCTTCAATCATTGGGGTTGGAATCAAACCCGTTACAATTTGATGCAGTTGAGAGACAGGGATGGTGAAAAGAGGTTAAGACTCCAAAATGTGATGCCACAAATACAAAACCATCTCAATAACACAATTTTGAAGCAAAGACTTTCCTGTCTAAAGAAGGTTTCAGGAAGAAACTTTCTTGCATGTTTTTCAAGGTGAAAGTCAAACACCAAATAAACCAGCTGTTTCCACTGACTTACTGAAAACGAAAAAGGACTCTATTTTTACTTAAAAAGAAATACAGACAACATCCTACATGACAGGTCCTTTATTTACAGTCAGTTTGATTATTTGTGACATAAATATAACTTGAAAATCGTTGTGATTTTAAATACAAGTTCAGGAATTAAATGATCCAAAATATATGTGTGTGTGTATGTGTGTGTGTGTTGAAAAAGTAAAAACAATATCACCACTATCCCTACAGAAATATTAACCAATTATCAAACCTGGCAGAAATATGACCTGACTATTAATTCTCATATGATGTTGCTCTGTACATATTGTTATCCTTATATTTTCCATATGGAAAACCGTGGCACAAAAAAGGGAAGAGACTTGCCTAAAGTCACACAAAGAACCAGTGGCATAGCTTGAATTATAACCTTGGAGACATGAGCCCAAGTCCTATCCTCTACACCCCATACCCCTCCTAGAACCAGGACTCCTAACTGCCAATATGGGTTTCATACTAACCCATTAAACACCATTCCTCACCCAGAGCCAGGGCTAGAACTCATAAGTCCTAGTTACCAGCCCCTTTCCATCTAACCAGTGAAGCCTATTCCCCTCCCAGAACCACTAATAGACCCCAAACCCTAGAGCCCCCTCATCTCTAACCCACAAGACCACACTCAGAGATAGGCAAAGAACCCAGGAGTCCTGGTTCCCAGACACCTCAATCTAACCACTAAACCCCACTCCCCTCACAGAGCTGGGATAGAACCCAAGAGTCATAATACCTGCTCCTGTTTAGTGTCCTCGTACCATCTCAATTACCTAACTCCAGGAACAGAATCCAAACCAAGTTTGCTTTCTTGTTTAACCACTCAGTGAGTGCATGTTTCTGTGTCAGTGTGTGGTTCATGGTGTTTAGTGTGTGAGCATGTTTATTTGCTTTTCTGCTTTTATGCGTGGTTCTGTGTTGGTGTATCTGAGTGTCACGGAGTCCCCGGGTGATGCTCTGGAACTGCTCCCCACCAAGCCAGTCAGGACTTTGGGGAGCCTCCTCTCCCTTGGAGCAGACTGTTTCCAGGGCAAGAAGCTCACACATCTTCACCTCCTGGGTCTCTCCTTGGAGTATTCAGCATCCTCTGCCCCTCCGTGCGCTTCCCACAGCAAGTCCACCCAGGTGGGGTCCTGGGGAAGCCACCGGGTCCTGCACTCCCACTTCACAGTCAGACGTGACTCTCAGCCAGCCAGTAAAACAGAGGTTTATTCAATGACAGGAACAGGGTCTAAAACAGAGCTTGTAGGTACAGCGAACGGGACCCCTCCACCGGGTCCATTTTGGGGGGCAGTGAGCCAGACCCCCGCGTCTGCACTTCACTCCTCATCCCCAGCCAGCTCCAGACTGAAACCTCCTCCAGCCCCTCCTCCTCTGCTCAGCCCCTTTCCCCGGCCAGGAGGTCACCTGATCTCTTTGCCTCCAACACCTTCAGTTGGCACCTTTGCAGAGGAGGGGCCCAGACCATCAATTGCTAGGAAACAGAGTGTCGTGCATTTCGGTGCACTGGCACTTTGCTCTGCTAGATACTTAAGAACTGCATAGGGGACATTGAGGCACCAACACAGTATTCAGAGAAAACATTAAGAACATTCCTATTTCGTCACACTGAGTTCTCTGTGTCTTTTGTAGGCCTCACTTGGTCGGAGTGGGACCAGCAGTAAAGGACAAGGCAAGAGACAAGCTGTGTAAAAACAAGTTCAAGCAATAATTGGTTCAGCAGCTATGGCTAAGATCATGTGGAAGGAGACTTAGCAGACAGGGAGGAAACTAACAAAATACAAGGAGGGAGCTAACCAAATACGCTCTGTACTTGTGGCACATCAACAGAGCATGGTACAAACAGGAACCGGGTCTAAAGTAACCTGAGCACTCCTAAAGTGCACGAAATGATGTGGATTGGAAGACACATGCACAGGGTCACATTTGTATATACAGTAACCAATATTCTTTGAATTTGTGCTATACCCCTTGCCATCCGCTACACACAAGTCTGATCAGTTCTAACGGTTAGTATTCACCAATAAAGAAACCTGAGTGACGAGTCCGAATTAGAGCTGAGTTCTTGCGATCCACGAGGCTAAGGGCTCGAGAGAAATTCCAACAGTCTATACACAAAATTCCACCGTCTTAATTAAAAGTATGATTTAAAGTAGTTTAGATCCCACAGGGATCAGCTCTGGGTCCACTTCATCAGTGGTTTATATAATGGCCTAGAGCAGCAGTTCTCAAACTTCAGCAACCCAAGGACACCCATTTTGATTTAAAATTTTGAGGGGACCCCCAAACCCTCCCGCTCAGCTGCAGGCCCCACCTCTGCCCCACCTCTTCCCACCCTCCACTCACTTTATCCCCACTCCCTCCCTCGCTCGCTCTCCGTTACTCTCATTCTCTTTCACCAGGCTGGGGCAGGAGGGTGGGGTGCAGGAGAGGGTGCGGGGTGCAGGCTCTGGGAGGGATTTTGGATGCAGGAGGGGGCTCAGGGCTAGAGCAGGGAGGTGGGTGCAGGAGAGGGTGTGGGGTGCAGGCTCCAGGAGGGAGTTGGTGGGGGGCTCTGGGAGGGAGGAAAGGGATCTGGGAGTCATATTGGATCACAAATTAAATATACGTCAAAAAGCGAACAGCATTCTGGGATGTATTAGCAGGAATGTTGTAAGCAAGACACGAGAAGTAATTCTTCAGCTCTACTCCGTGCTGATACTCTCAGCTGGAGTATTGTGTCCATTTCTGGGCCCCACATTTCAGAAAAGATGTGGATAAATTGGGAAAAGTCCAGAGAAGAGCAACAAAAATGGTTAAAGGTCTAGAAAACATGACCTTTGAGGGAAGATTGAAAAAATTGGTTTGGTTAGTCTGGAGAAGAGAAAACTGAAGGGGAGCATGATAACAGTTTTCAAGTACATCAAAAGATGTTAGAAGGAGGAGGGAGAAAAAAATTTCTCCAGAGCTTCTGAGGATAGGGGAAGAAGCAATGGGCCTAAATTGCAACAAGGGCAGTTTAGGTGGGACATTAGGGAAAACTTCCTAACTGTCAGGGTGGTTAAGCACTGGAATAAATTGCCTACAGCAGTTGTGGAATCTCCATCACTGAAGATTTTTAAAAGCAAATTAAAGAAACACCTGAAGTGTCAGGTATGGTCTAGATAATACTTAGTCCTGCCATGAGTGCAGGGGACTGGACTAGATGACCTCGTGAGGTCCCTTCCCATCCTATGATTCTATGACTCTAGTTTCACGGGGTGAATTTTGCTCCAGGAACAGTATACAAACAGGGAAGCCCTTTCTTATTAAGACACACAAGAGTGCATGTTTGTGTGTTTGTATCTCAGTGTTTAAATACTGTTGGCAGGACATGGAGCGTGTGAGTGTCTCTCTGTTCTGTGTTTGTATATGAGTTGAGCTCATGTACTCTCTGGACATTAATTGTGTGAGCCTGTGTTTGTGGGCTGTGTGTTTCTTTGATTGTGTATGTATGTGTTACCTTGTGTTTGTACATGTGGGAGGGCATGATTCTCTGTGTGTTTGACTGTGTTTTCGTATATGAGTGCATGGTTGTGTGTGGTTGTTTAGATAAAGTTACTGGGGATCTCTGGGGTGAGGATGGCAGCCTGACATCAGCTTCCTATCTGGACAGGTACAAAATTTGTGAGCAGACAAGCCTTCTCTGTTCTAACTCCCCTGGGGTCTTTAATCACTAGAGGCAGTTGCCAAAAGCTGCTTATTGCCTGGAGGGGAACAATAGCTCTTTCTCTATCCAGCCATATCAAAGGAGTGTGAAACTGAACTGCTGATTAATCCTCTTCAATGGGGTGTTAACTCCTGTTCAGTCATCAACTTCAATCACTGAGGGATGGACTCAAATCCATGTTAGAATTGGTTGCAATGTAGAGAGTGGGGTGGGTAAAAGAGGTTAAAATTCCAAAATGTGATGCCACCGGGATGAACCCATTTGAACAGCACAATTCTGACCCAAATTCTTCCCTGTGTATGGGAGGTTTCATGTAGAAATATTCTTGAATATGTGTGAATGAAGGTGCTAGCCAAATGCCAAATAACCAGCAGTTTTCACTGACTTACCTTTATAAATAATGACAAATGACACTATTTTTGCTTAAAAAGAAATACAAGCAACATCTCATGTGGCAGATCCTGTATTTATAACAGGTTATTTATTTATGACATAAACATAACTTGAAAATCTTGTGGATTTTAAATACAAGTTCAGCAATGAAACTATCCTAATAAAATGGTGGGTGGGTGTGTTAAAAATAATATCAGTGTTTTAAAATCTTCCTCGGAACATCTCACCCCACTAAACCTACATAAATCTTACTGATTATTAAACTTTGCATACATCTAATTTATTAATTTCATATGAGGTTGTTCTGTATATATTATTATCCTCTATTTTCCAGATGGAAAACTGTGGCCCAGGGTCATAGAAAGAACAAGTGGCATAACTGGAATTAGGACCCTGGAGTCCTGATACCTAGTCCTATGCTCTAACTGACTAGACCCCACCCCCTTCCCTGAGTTAGGGATAGAACCCAGGAGTCCTGGCTCCCAGCCCCCAATTCTCTAAGCCACTAAGCCCCACTCCCCCACCAGAGCTTGCAATAGAATTCACTTATGATGACTCCCAGGCCTCCCACTTTCACCATTAGACCCCACTGTCCTCCCAGCGCCAGGGATAGAACCCAGAAGTCCTGATACCCATTTTTGTGTTCGGTTTCCTAGTACCAGGCTAATTAAATAGCATATTTCTGTTCCAGAAGCACCTAACCACTTTCAATAACAAAGAGCTCACTCCCACACCCTTTAGACCAATGGGCACAAGATCATAGGCATTGCCAGACTGGACCAGACCCAAGGTCCATATAGCCCAGGATCTTGTCTATGACAGGCCCAGCCCCAAGTGCTCCAGAGGACGGTGTAGGAGACATCAAGAAATAGATGGGAAATAATCTGCCCCCCTCCCCTATTAGGTCTCAGTTTGGTCTCTAATAGAAAGAGATCAGCTTCAGCCCTGAAGCAGGGGGTTTAAGATCCCTACCACAATGTTTGATAACTCCAGAGGCACCACTTAATGACAGGCCCTGCAACAGAGCAGAAATGATGAGACTGTGTGCCCAGTTAATGCCACCAAGCATCCCACGCTCCAGTCTGCAGAGAAAGGAGGGAAACCTCCAAGTTCCTTGCCAATATGATCTGGGGGGAAATGCCTTCCTGACCCCAAATCTGAGTTTTGGGAACATGAGCAAGAGACAGCTGCCCAGCACCGAAGACAAAGGATTCTCCTTCCTACCCTGGAGCACGGGTCCACCCCAACTGCTATCCCATCTCTAGTTGTGACTGATCTCTGATGCTTTGCAAGAAGTTGACCCCCCCTTCCTCCCCCTCCCCACACACACACCTCCTCAGACTGGTAAAAGTTCCCTCCTGACCCCAGAGGAGACCCTGAAGCATGAGATTGGATTGGTCATTATTAGGCTTGGATTTTCATTGGTTAATATCAATAAATGTCAATTTCACGGTACCCACAGAAACCTAATTTAGATTCCATCATTTTGTATTTGTAGTTGGAATTATGTTTTCCAACGTGCATCATTTTGCATTTATCAGCATTGTACAGGGAAGTACCAGGAAACAAAGAGCAACAAACAGGAGTTCCATACAGGGCTGCCCAGAGGATTCAGGGGGCCTGGGGTCTTCGGCAGCAGGGGACCCTGCTGCCAAATTGCTGCCAAAGACCCGGCACTTTGGCGGTGGGTCCCGGGACGGAAGAACCCCCGGCCACCAAAGACCCAGAGCGGAAGAATCTCTGGGGGCCCAGGGCCCCGCGAGAGTTTTCTGGGGGCCCCAGAGCAAGTGAAGGACCCCGCTCCAGGGGCCCCGAAAAACTCTCATGGGGGCCCCTGCGGGGCCTGGGCAAATTGCCCCACTTCCCCCACACACACCCCGGGCGGCCCTGGTTCCACATTGAAACCCAGCAATGTGCTGGTTCTCAAGAAACCAGATCCGAACCAGGCAGCACTATCCTACTGACCGACCGGAGAGTGCAGTGGTTTAGGGTATGGCTACACTTGCGAGTTGCAGCGCTGGTGGAGGCTTTCCAGCGCTGCAATTAGTAAGTGGCCACACCTGCAGGGCACTTCCAGCACTGCAACTCCCTGGCTGCAGCGCTGGCCGTACACCTCAGTCAGCATGGGGAATAAGGATTCCAGCGCTGGTGCTGCAGCGCTGGTCATCAAGTGTGGCCACACACCAGCACTGTTATTGGCCTCCAGGGTATAAGGGTGTATCCCAGAATGCTTTTAACTAAATTACTCCCTTTGTTTTGTTATGCAGCCTCTCTTTGTTTTGTTGTGAACCTCCGGAGCTCCGTTGCTATGGAGCTGCTCTACCGGAGCTGCTTATCAGCTCCTGTTTGCTGTGATCAATCTGTGAACAATCAAATGAGATCCTCCTCCCTGCGTGATTCACAGGCGTTGAGTGTTTGCTTTGCTTGAGAGAAACAGGGGGAGGGGGCAGAGGGGGGAAAGAGAGTATGTTGGATGCAGGCTGTTTGCAGTTAACAGTAAGGGGGTGGGAAAATTTTCTGATTTTGCACAGTGTCAGTTCCAAAAATCCACTCTCTCTTTCCCCCCACCCCGGTCCCTGTCACACTGCCCCACACCCCCCTCTTTTGAAAAGCACGTTGCTGCCACTTGAATGCTGGGATAGCTGCCCATAATTCATCACTCCCAACAGTGCTGCAAATGTGGCCACACTGCAGCGCTGGTAGCTATGAGTGTGACCACACACCAGCGCTGGCCCTGCACAGCTGGACGACCAGCGCTGCAACTACCAGCGCTGCAGATTTGTAAGTGTAGCCATACCCTTAGATATGATTGGTGGGAATTTCCCCAGTGGAGGTTGCTAATCATTCAGCACTGGCGTACAGGTGCAGTTCTATGTCCTGTCCTAGGGTAACACGATCTGCAGTTCACCACGATCAGAGAATTTTAAAAGTCGATGGAAAAGGGAAAACAGCAAGAAAACACTTAAGAGAGAGGAGAGATCTGAATGAGAATCACTGTTTTGAACTGTGTGGAGAAAACGCTGGATTTTTTTCACTTAACCCAGGCCTCAACATGGGGCACTTACCCATCAATTTCCCAGCCATTGCTCCTCTTGGGGTGCAAAGTCAGTGAAGTTCCATTGTGATTCTGTGGATTCCCCTTCTGATCACTGGGAAATGTTCTGAGAAATCAGGGACTCACTTCGAGGTTGGAAGCACCCGACGGAGAGGATCCTGTATGGACTCCACTGTAGAAACAATGCCCTGACAGAGCCGCACTTTCCTATTTAGCTCTTCAAAGAGTGCCAGCTGTGTTTGGCTATTGTTCCTGGGAATTCTGGAGGGAAATGGTGGCTGCCAGCCAGCCACATCCAGGTGAAGGTTTCTCTAGGAAAAGATTTCAGAGTAGCAGCCGTGTTAGTCTGTATCCGCAAAAAGAACAGGAGGACTTGTAGCACCTTAGACACTAACAAATTTATTAGAGCATAAGCTTTTGTGGGCTACAGCCCACTTCATCGGATGCTGCAAAACAAAAGGAGCAGTTCTCCATGGAACCCCCAGCAATGTGCTCGTGTTTCACAAGAAACCAGCTCCAAATCAGGCAGCACTATCCTACCGAATGGCCAGAGAGTGCTGTGGTTAAGACAGGATTGGTTAGGATTTCCTTTTTGGAGGTTGTTCTGCATTCAGCGCTGGAGGCCTGGTGCAGTTCTTTGTCCTCTCTTAGAATGAGACAGCCTGCAGTTTACAATAATACTTGCATTTATTCGATCAGTAATTGGAGAAGAGGAAACTGAGTGTGAGGAAACAGCCTGAAATCATATGAATGAGCCTTGTGGATTTGTGCTGTGTGGAGACAATGCTGTAATTTTTCACTCAAACAATCTCTCACCAGGAGAGCACTTACCTTTCTCAATATTCCAGCAAGTGGTCTCGTTGGGGTGCTGGGTCAGTGATGGTCCGTTCGGATGGTTTGGCTATGACTTCACATGAAAAGGAAAAGTTCTCAGGAAGCACAGCCCCCTGAAGATCTGTGCCTGCCGATAGTGGGGGAGCTCAGTGAGGGCACCAAGCCTCAGCAGTGTTACTAAGCATGCAAAGTCCATGTGAGCATTCTTAGTGCAAGCCAAACAGCAAATTGGGGAGGGCATATGTCCCAGCAATCTCCCTCCCCCGCAAAAAAAAAAAACCACACATGATCTCTACTTTGAGAAATGCGAGGGGTGGAATCCCATAAGGAGTCAGCTCCAAAAAGAACATCCAAACACAATGGCACTTTCTTATACAGTTATTCAAAAAGCTCCAGCTGTGTTCAGGTATTCTTCCTGAGAATGTCTGGTGAAATGCTCGGAGACCACCAGCCCCTGCCTGGGAAATCTTCCTGTCGGGAAAAAGAGCATTAGTCTGTGCAGAACAAATAAAAAACCAACAAATCGGAGTTCTGCACGGAAACCCAGCAATGTGCTTGTTCTCTCGAGAAACCAGACCCAAACCTGGCTGCACCTTCCTACAGAACAGTGCAGTGGTTTAGATCTGATCAGGGCCGCCCAGAGGATTCAGGAGGCCTGAGGCAAAGTGAGGGAGCTGTGGCACTTGTACTCACCCGGTGGCGGTCCGGGTCTTCAGTGGCATTTTGGTGGCAGGGGGACCCTTCATTCGCTCTGCGTCTTCAGCAGCACTGAAGGGCCCCCCGCCGCTGAAATGACACCAAAGACCCGGAGCGACTGAAGGGCCCCCAGCACCGAAATGCCGCTGAAGACCCCAACCACTGCCAGGCCAGGGCTCCGCATCTTCGGCAGCACTGAAGGGCCCCCTGCCGCCGAAATGCCAGCCAAAGACCCGGACCGCCACCAGGCCAGGGCTCGCAGGGCCCCTGCAGGACCCAGGGCCTGGGGCAAATTGCCCCACTTGCCCTGCCCCCTTCCCCCCCCTCCCCCCCCCACCAGGCAGCCCTGGATATGATTGGTGTTAATTTATCCAGTGGAGGTTGCTAACCATTCAATGCTGGAGGACAGGGGCAGTTCTTTATCCTCTCTTAGGGTAAGATTACCTGCCGTTCTCAATGATCATTGTATTTAAACACAGAGTCGATGAAAAAGGGAAAACAGACAGAGAAAACACTCGAGAAAAGAGAGGAAACGTATGAATGAGTGTCATCGTTTTGTGCTATGTGGGAAAATTTGACCAACGCCTCAGCAGGAGAGCACTTACCTTTCCCAGTATTCCAGCAAGTGGTAGGTCAGTGAAGTTGCATTCAGAAGGTTTGGCTTTGACTTCTCATGCATAGGAAACATTTCTCAGAAACCTGAAAGTCTCTTGGAGAATGGGGGGAATGTGAGGGAGGGAATCCCAGAAGGAGTGAACTCCAGAAAGAATATCCAAATGCACTGGCACTTTCTTATTTATACAGGAATATCCTGGTGTCTTTGGCCATTGTTCCTGGGAATACCTGGGGGAAAGGTGACCGGCAACCAGCCCCTGCCTGGGAAATCTTCCTCCACAATAATAGCAATAATCTGTGCAAAAAAAACCCTCAAAAAACAAAAGTAGGAGTTCTGCATTGAAACCCTGCAATGCGCTTCGACTCTCAAGAAACCAGAGCCAAACCTGACTGCAACTCCTACAGAATGAGCCCAGAGTGAAGGCTTTTAAATATGACTAGTTGGAATTTCCCCAGTGGAGGTTGCTAATCATTCAGTGCTGGAGGACGGGTGCAGTTCTTTATCCTCTCTTAGGGTAAGACAACCTGTAGTTCAAAATGAGCTTTGAATTCATACATATAGTCGATGTAAAAGGGAAAACAGAGAGAGAAAACTTGAGAGAGAGGAAAGATATCGCTGAGCATCATCATTTGTGCTGTGCGGAGACAACGCTGGATTTTTTTTTCACCTGATCGATGCCTCGCCAGGAGAGCATGTATCTCTCTCAATGTTCCAGCAAGTGCTCCCATTGTGGTGGTAGGTCAATGAAGGTCCATTCGGATGGTTTGGGTTTGACTTCTCACCGATAGGAAACATTTCTCAGAAACCAGAGAGTCTCTTGGAGGTTGGAGGAAGGCGAGGGGTGGAATCCCTGAAGGAGTCAGCTCCAGAAAGAACATTCAAACACAGTGGCACGCTAGTCTACACTTACCAGCCGGGTCGACGCGGTGAGTTCGACTTCTCGGAGTTTGAACTATCGCGTCTAATCTGGACGCGATAGTTCGAACTCCGGAAGCGCCAAGGTCGACTCCGGAACTCCACCACTGCAAAAGGCGGTGGCGGAGTCGACCTTGGAGCCGCGGACTTCGATTCCGCGGCATCTGGACGGGTGAGTAGTTCGAACTAGGGTAGTTCGAATTCAGCTACGCTATTCACGTAGCTGAATTTGCGTACCCTAGTTCGACCCCGCTTCTTAGTGTGGACCAGCCCGTATATAGTTATTTGGAAAGCTCCAGCTGTGTTTGGCTCTTCTTCCTGGGAATGTCTGGGGGAATGGTGGCACACAGCCAATCACTGCCTGGGAAACAAGATTTTGAATGTGGGCAAAAAACCTAAAAAAACCAACAAATCGGAGTTCTGCCTTGAAACCCAGCAATGTGCTTGTTCTCTCGAGAAACCAGACCCAAACCAGACTGCACCTTCTTACAGAACGACCGGAGAGTGACGTGGTTCAGATATGAGTGGTTGGAATTGCCCCAGTGGAGGTTGCTAATCGTTCAACGCAGGAGGACAGGTGCAGTTCTTTATCGTGCAGTTCTTTATCCAGTTCACAATGGGCACTGAGGTTAAACAGAGAGTGATTGAAAGAGGAAAGGGAGGTGGTGGGGAGTACTGTCCTGCCCGCCTACGTCTGCCACGTGCACGGTGGCCTCTGCTGGCACTCCGCTGCCTCGGAAGCGGCCCGCTGAGCTGCTCAGGTGACATGTGGCAGATCCAGTAGGGAGGCAGGTGGTGGAGATCTGCAGGCAAGGAAGGCAAGCTCAGTTTGGCAGGAGGGAACTGCCTGGTCTCCTGCCGAGCCCCAGCACCATCCCTGAGTGCCCCTGGGGAACTTTCAGTGCCCTGGGTTCATCACCCAGCCTTGGGCTGCACCAGCCTCGAGAGGGAGGGTGGCCAAGCAGCACATTCCCAGCCCAGGAGAGCCGGTAAACACTGGGGGATGGGTAGGAGGGGGGATAGTGGAGTTCAGGGGAGCTGTGGGAAGGGGGCAATCCCCATGGGGTGCCTTTGCGGCCACTGCACCTGGTGCTCTGCAAGTGGCTTGCCCTGCAGGTGCCTGTGCAAACTTTTCCTGGTGCACTGGGTGCTCACGGCAGGGTCACAGGCAGGCTATGCACAGTGTGTCCCTGCTGGCACCACTGCTAGTGCCACAGAGCTCACTTGGGAGCCAGGGCCGGGAAGCTGGCAGAGTTGGTCAGTTCGGGGGCAGTTGGGCACAGCGCCCCACAGAGCGCAGGAGTCAGTAGGGGGCAGAGGTCCCAGGACTGCGCTCCACTGCGGGCTGGTAGCAATGCTGCTGGGGAGGCTGCATGGAGCGCCAAGCGATGGGTGAGGAAGTAAATGGAGGGGAGGCTACAGTGATTGCAGGGTCTGTGCCAGAGCTAAGGCTGCGTGTGCCAGGCAGCGGATGGGAGGGGGTGATTGTGCTGCATAATAAGTATTTTGGGGAGAAAATACTTGTGTGTTTTCTACTTGAGCTATTTACTGGGTCGGGACTGGCCATCGATGTTTACAGATAGGTCCTGGTCCAAAAAAGATTGAGACCCACTGGTCTAACCTGTTCTTAAAAACCTCCAGAGACAGAGATTGCATAACCTCCCTAGGTAATTTGTCCCAGTGCTTAACTACCCTGGCAGGAAGTTTTTCCTAAAGTCCAACCAAAACCTCTTCTGCTGCAATTCAAGCCCATTACTTTGTGTCCTGTCCTCAGAGGTTAAGGAGACTTACTCCTAGGGGGGATTCTGCGCTATTGCACATGTGCATAATTAATGAGCGTGCGTATTTTTCATTTTTTTCCCACAGAAAAATACTGCTGCCAAAATGTTGAGGCAGTTCTGCCTTTTGACCACGATGGGGCGCTGTGGCACAAGAGCAGCAGCTCCCAGCAGAAAATAATTTCTGCAGTTCCACCATTTGCCCACCAGAGGGCGCTGTGGCGACGGAACAAAGCAGCAACTCCCCACCAGCTAGGAAAGAGCCTGCAGCGCCTTCTTGGCTGCAGCTGTCAGGCAAGGTCAGGAGACGGGCTATGGGGAGACAGACCATGTGGGGTTGGGGTGGGGGTCAGACAAGGGCTCATAAGGGCTAGTGGGGGGGACAGATTGGAGCAGGGGCTGAATGGGAGTGGAGGTGCAGGGCCACAGGTGGGAGGGAGGTGCAGGACCACATGGTGATGAGGGAGGAGTGCAGAGCTACGCAGCGACAGGGGGGTGTCTGGGTGGGTGGGGGCACAGAGACACATGGAGATGGGGAGGGGGTACAGGGACACATAGGGATTGGGAGTGGCTGGGTGGGGACACAGAGACATATGGGGATGAGTACAGGGACACATAGGGATGGGGAAGGGGTGCAAGACCTCCTGGGGATGGGGGGAGTGGGTGTCTGAGTGGGGGGGTGGAGGGACACATGGGGACAGGGGCAGATGTGCCTAACTCATTGGGAGAGGCTAGGAGTCAGCCAAGGTTTACATGGGGACGCTCCCTAACAATCCCTCCCCACCCCCAAAAAACTGTTCCATAGTTTTCCCACCCACACCCAACAACCCTCCAAGTTCACACCCAAGCCCCTTCCCAGTAATTACTTCCCTGTCCCTCAGCTCCTCCATTACCCCTGACTCCCCCAAGCCTTTGCACTGCTTCTAAGGGGCGTGGGAAATATGGTTCTGCATTGTAGGTTAAATGAATTATAACTCAGAATTCTGTATTAATATGCCTAGGAAGGAATCTATTTGTTAATAAACATTTCCTGATTTATTTTTTTGTCTGTATTGTTACAGACATACTTGCCGACAGGTATTTTGAAATAAATGACCAAAAATAATTTAAATTGGTGTGATTACATTGTGTTATTTTTGACAAATAAAATATGCAGAATTTGAAAATATTGTGCACAGAATTTTTAATTTTCAGTTGCAGAATTTTTGCATGTTTGGCGCAGAATTCCCCCAGGAGTACAGAGAACAGTTTATCACCCTTTTCTTTAAAACCCATTTGATGTACTTGAAGACTGCTATTGTGTTCTCCCTCAGTCTTCTTTTCTACAGACTAAACAACCCCAGTTTGTTAAATTTTTCCTCTTAGGTCATGTTTGCTAGACCTTGAATCATTTTTGTTGCTCTTCTCTGGACTTTCTCCAATTTCTCCACACCTTTCCTGAAATGTGGCACCCAGAACTGGACACAGATCCCCAGCTGAGGCCTTATCAGTGCTGAATGGAGGGGAAGAATTACTTCTCATGTCTTGCTCACAATACTTCTGCTAATACATCCCAGAATGATGTTTGCTTTTTTGGCAACAGTGTTACATCATTGACTCATATTTAGTTTGTGATGCACACTAATCCCCAGATTTTTTCCCACAATACTCCTTTCTAGGCAGTAATTTATTCCTATTTTGTATGTGTGCAACTGATCGTTCCTTCCTAAGTGGAGCGCTTTGCATTGGTCCTTATTGAATTTCATCCTATTTACTTCAGACCGTTTCTCCGGTTTCTCCAGATCATTTTGAATTTTCATCCTATCCTCCGAAGCACTTGCAACCCCTCCCAGCTTGGTATCGCCCGCTAACTTTATAAGTGTTCTCTCTATGTCATGATCTAAATCACTGATGAAGATGTTGAACAGACCCGGACCCAGAACTGATCCCTGCAGGACCCCACTTGATCTGCCCTTCCAGGTTGACTGTGTAACCCTGATAACTGCTCCCTGGGAATGGTTTTCCAACCAGTTATGAACCCACCCTACAGTAGCTCCATCTTCTTTTCTGTATTTCACTAGTTTATGAATTGGCCAAAGCTCCTTGGAGGTCAATGAGCCAGAGCTCCAGCTGGAAGTTCTTTTTGATGCAATGAGTTTGTTGTTATTTTACGTCTGTTGAAATCATCATGGAGCTTAATGAGCTCTGAGTGTTCTGGGCCACCAGAGACCTTCCCATTAATTGGCTCGTTATAACTTGTTTCATTATCCGCCCAATGCCACAGGGAGAGGAAAGGCCCCCAAAAACTTTCTCAAGCCTCAACCGTGTGTTATCAGGGCCAGATCCTCAGCTGATGTAAACCAATATCCACTCCAATGGAGCAACAATGAGTTATGCCAACTATGGATCTGCCCCGTTAGCCTCCAGGGACACCTTTGTTCTGGCAGTGACGAGTGCTGGAAATGCCACAACCTTATAATAGCTACGTGTCGCAGGGCGTGTCACAAACGACATTCTCCTCTCAGGGCCAGGGACACTTGGATTCTGACTTGATGCTCCTTCCTTTTCATGCACCTCAGGTAAAATCCTTTAGCATCTTTCCTACACTCATAGACGCGAGCGGCAGAGACAGCCTGCAGGCCAGAAACAGACCCCTTTCGACCAGTGTAGGATTTTTGCCTACTCTATTATCCATCTGGTTTCTCATCCCATCATCTTCCATGGATTGTGGGCTACTGATGCAACAGTAGGTTTGTCTTAGTTACTTTCCGACTGATGGCTTCAGATCTGCCGGAGCTGGTGTGTGTAGCTACCGCCCAGGGGAGGCAGGCTTTTCGGTTTGTTGGCTGGTGCCAGTAAGTACAGACTTAGCCATGCTATTATTGTAGGGGGTAGGAATTGCCAGACTGGATCTGCCCAGGGACCCATCGAATCTGGGATCCCATCTCCAACAGTGGCCAGCACCCGCTGCTTCAGAACAAGGGGTGAGAAACCCATACGGAAAGGCTGGGAGATTGGTTAGGGCACTAGCCCGGTAATCGGCAGATGCAGGTTCAACTCCTTACTTTGCTACCGGTTTCCTGTGTGACCTTAGACAATCCCGTAGCCTCTCCGTGCCTCAGTTTCCCCATCTATACAATGGACATAATAGCACTGCCCCCATAGGGGGAAGGGAGGTTGTGAGTAAAGACTACCAGGGGTTCAGACACTGCGGTGATGGGGCCCATCTAAGTCCCTTAGGAGAGACACGCACACAAGCCCCTTGTCCCTGCCGCTTCATCTCTCTTTGCAGCTCATTGCTCCCTTACTGGCAGATTCTTTCCAAGCCCAGGGCGGAGAAGATAGCGACACCGTGTGCTGCCTGCACTGGACCCCCCAGGCACCTGCCCCTGCCAGGTACATGCTGGAGATGGAATCTCACCCCGGGGGGTTGGTTCTTCCGGTAACAATTCTGCTCTGCGGTGCTACAGCTCCTTCCGTGTGAGCATCTCAGAGAGGACGGGGACCGTTAGTTAGAGCATTTTCCTGATTCTCTGAGGTGCTTTAATTCTATCTGTCTAGCTAGCTATCCCCATCCACCCCCTCTATCTATTCTATCTATCTATCCCCATCCACCCCAACTATCTATCTGTCCCCAGCCACCCCCTCTATCTATCTATCTATCTATCCCCATCCACCCCCTCTATCTATTCTATCTATCCCCATCCACCCCCTCTATCTATCTATCCATCCATCCCCTCTATCTATTCTATCTATCTATCCCCATCCACCCCCTCTATCTATCTATCCCCATCCACCCCCTCTATCTATCTATCCCCATCCACCCCCCCATCTATCTATCTATCTATCTCCATCCACCCCCTCTATCTATGTAGCTATCCCTATCCACCCCCTCTATCTATCTATCCCCATCCACCCATGTATCTATCTATCCCCATCCACCCCATCTATCTATCTATCCCCATCCACCCCCTCTATCTATCTATCCCCATCCACCCCCCCATCTATCTATCTATCTATCTCCATCCACCCCCTCTATCTATGTAGCTAGCCCTATCCACCCCCTCTGGCTATCTATCCCCATCCACCCATGTATCTATCTATCCCCATCCACCCCATCTATCTATCTATCCCCATCCACCTCCTCTATCTATTTATCCATCCATCCCCAGCCACCCCCTTTATCTATCCATCTGTCCCCATCCACCCCCTCTATCCACTCATCCCCATCCACCCCATCTATCTATCTATCCCCACCCACCTCCTCTATCTATCTATCCATCCCCAGCCAGCCACCCCCTCTGTCTATCTATCTCCATCCACCCCCTCTATCTATCTATCCCCATCCACCCATCTATCTATCTACCTATGCATCCCCATCCACTCCCTCTATCTATCTATCCCTACACCCCATAACTATCTATCTATCTATCTATCTATCCCCATCCACCCCCTCTATCTATCTATCCATCCATCCCCATCCACCCCCTCTATCTATCTATCCATCCCCATCTATCTATCCCCAGCCACCTCATCTATCTATCTATCTATCTCCAGCCACCCCCTCTATCTATCTATCCATCCATCCCCATCACCCCCTTTATCTATCTATCTATCCCCATACACACCCCCTCTCTCTCTCGCTCTCTCTCCCCCCCCCGCCCCTCCCCTCACTCTCAGATCCAGAGAGTTTTCTGTTCCAACATTTCAAAATTCACTGCAAGATGGAATTCTGAAATAAATTTGTTTCGGGTTGATCAAATCTTTCCGATAAAATTGCAACATTTTATTCCAGTTTCAACCTTTCAAAACTTTTTAGTTTTTGTTTTCTGTCAAAAAACAATTAATTTTGTTTTCAAAAAAGTCATTTTGAAAGGAAAAACCCACAATGTTCCCTTCTGAAAACCTCAAAAGAGGACATAGCATCATTATCAAAATGCTTCATTTAAGGGGTTTTGTTTTTTCCTAAACAAAATTTCATCAAAATTGACACTATCTGGAAACATTTCAATTGTGACCAAAAAAGGCATTTTTTGCCGGAAAAAAAAGTTGAGATGAAAATTTTCTGACCAACTCTAATCTGAGCCCCTCCCATTACAAAACCAATGACCATATCTTCTCCCTTTGTCTCTCCGCTTCCAAGCAGCAGGCTGAGGGTGTTGTGTGACAAGACTGAATCTGTGGGGGAAAGGGTTGAGTGGTGGGGCAACCTGGGGTTACTCTTAGCCCCGAATGCAATGAAGCTAGCGGCTGTTCTGTTTTCCCTGCAACATATTCCATATTCTTGGCCCGGTTCAGTATAAACACATCAGGACACTTAAAAACCTGGCTCCACACTATGGTTCAGACCAGATTTCATATCAGCTTAGCCGACCCTCTCTAGAAGATGTCCCCTCATGTAGTCAGGTCCCAAAAATCCCTGCAGTGAGACCTCAACAGCGGCTGGGGAGCTAGTTTGGTTGGACAGATGGGAGGGTTTCCTTTGAGAGAGATTCACCCTCGTTCTACTCTCTGCAGCAGGGGATAATGGCAGGAAGTGTGTGTGGGGTGGGGGGGATCATTTATAGAGAAGCAGGAACATTTCGCTTTGAGCATAGTCATGTGATCTGGCTTAACCACCTAAATGGAAAATTACAGTTGTTGCTCTCCATCCACATCCGACATGTGAAGAAAATCACCGTGTGCTGTGTGATGTCGCTCCTCATTCCACCCTGGCTACCAGGGAAGAAATTATGAGAGTGGCAGAATCATCTATAAGATCATAGAAATGTAGGAGTGGAAGGGACCTTGTTAGGTCATCTAGTCCAGTCCCTTGCCCTGAGGCAGGACTAAGTATTAAGACCATCCCTGACAGGTCTTTGTCCAACCTGTTCTTAAAAGCCTCCATTGATGGAGACTCCACAACCTCCCTAGGCGATTTATTCCAGGGCTTAACCACCCTGATAGTTAGGAAGTTTTTCCTAATGTCCAACCTAAACCTCCCTTGCTGCAATGTAATTCCATTTCTTCTTGTCCTGTCCTCAGTGTTTAAGGAGAACAATTTAATCATCCATCTGTTTATAACAACTTTTGACAAACTTGCAGGCTGTGATGATGTGCCTCCCTCCCCCACCTCAGTTTTCTCTTCTCCAGACTATACAAACCCAATTCTTTCAATCTTCCCTCACAGGTCACGCTTTCTAGACCTCGAGTCATTTTTGTTGCTTTCCATTGGACTTTCTCCAATTTGTCCGCATCTTCGCTGATGTGCAGTGCCCAGAACTGGACACAATACTCCAACTGAGGTCTTATCAGTGTTGAGTAGAGCAGAAGAATTACTTCTCGTGTCTTGCTCACGACACTTCTGGTATTACATCCCAGAGTGATGTTTGCTTTTTTGGCAACAGTAATAGGTAATAATTGGAAATATACCAGTCGCCTAGAGCTGGAAGGGACCTTGAAAGGTCAGGTGAGTCTCCCTCCTCCTAGCAGACCAAGGACCAATTTTTGCCCCAGATCCCAGGCTCTCACGATTTGATTGACAACACAACCCTGGTAGCAGGGGCCAGCTCAGATCACTGAGCTATCCTCCCCATTGCTGACTTGTATTTAATTTGTTATCCATTCTAACCCCCAGATCCCTTTTCCCAGTACTCCTTCCTAGGCAGTCCTTTCCCCTTTTTGTATGTGTGCATCTGATTGTTCTTTCCTAAGTGGGGTTATTTTGCATTTGTCCTTCTTGAATTCCATACTATTTATTTCAGGCCATTTCTCCACTTTGTCAAGGTCATTTTGAATTTTCATGCTGTCTGCCAAAGCGCTTGCAACCCCTCCCGGCTTGGCATTGCCCACAAACTTTATAGTAGGAGTGTGTCACTTGGAGCATCTTCCTTTGCCGTGGCTGATGTTCACCCTCAGTCCACTCTCTGTAGCCAGGGAGCAGTGAGGGGGAAGGGGGCAATCTGAAAGTAGTGCTATGATGCTCTTCTGAGTTGCACTCTCAGAAGCAGGAGGACGATGAGAAGGCAGAAGGAGTGTGGAATTATTGATAGAAGCTGGAGTGTTTAGCTTGGAGAATCTCATGTGCTGCAGTGGTCACCACTTCCTTCCACTCTTGGCAGCAGGAGATTGGTGGCCAAGCCAAATCGTTTTAGAGAAGCAGAGGGAGGTGGGTTCATGTGCTGCGATGTTCAACCTCAGCCCACTTCCTGTAGCAAGGGAGTGAGGAGTAAAGATAAGGAGGTGTTCGTACCGTTATACAAGGCACTGGTGAGACCTCATCTGGAATACTGTGTGCAGTTCTGGTCTCCCATGTTTAAGAAGGATGAATTCAAACTGGAACAGGAACAGAGAAGGGCTACTAGGATGATCAGAGGAATGGAAAACCTGTCTTATGAAAGGAGACTCAAAGAGCTCGGATTGTTTAGCCTAACCAAAAGAAGGTTGAGGGGGATATGATTGCTCTTTATAAATATATCAGAAGGATAAATATCAGGGAGGGAGAGGAATTAGTTACCAATGTGGACACAAGAAAAAATGGGTATAAACTGGACACTAGGAAGTTTAGATTTGAAATTAGATGAAGGTTTCTAACCGTTAGAGGAGTGAAGTTCTGGAACAGCCTTCCAAGGGGAGCAGTGGGGGCAAAAGACATCTGGTTTCAAGACTAAGCTTGATAAGTTTATGGAGGGGATGGAATGATGGGATAGCCTAATTTTGGCAATTAATTGATCTTTGATTATTAGCAGTAAATATGCCCAGTGGCCTGTGATGGGATGTTAGATGTGGTGGGATCTGAGTTACTGTAG
The DNA here is from genome assembly GCF_016161935.1 of Mauremys reevesii. Lineage (NCBI taxonomy): Eukaryota > Metazoa > Chordata > Testudines > Geoemydidae > Mauremys > Mauremys reevesii. The sequence goes on from NC_052644.1 coordinate 18,259,924, forward strand.
AGAATTCTTTCCTGGGTGCTGGCAGGTGAGTCTTGCCCACATGCTCAGGGTTTAACTGATCTCCATATTTGGGGTCGGGAAGGAATTTTCCTCCAGGGCAGATTGGCAGAGGCCCTGGACGTTTTTCGCCTTCCTCTGCAGCATGGGGCACGGGTCACTTGCTGGAGGATTCGCTGCAGCTTGAGGTCTTCAAACCACGATTTGAGGACTTCAGTAACTCAGACATAGGTTAGGGGTTTGTTACAGGAGTGGGTGGGTGAGATTCTGTGGCCTGCGTTGTGCAGGAGGTCAGACTAGATGATCATAATGGTCCCTTCTGACCTTAAAGTCTAGGAGTCTCTGAGGGCGGAGAGGCAGGGAATGATGTAAAAGCTGGTGTGTGCAGCTCTGAGCATTGCCAGCCATTGTGATGTCCTCCCTTATAGAGTCAGAGAACCACGGGGTGAGAAGGGACCGCAAGGGTCATCTAGTCTAACCCCCTTCCAAGAGGTGGGATTTGTTGTGTCTAAACCATCCAAGACAGATGGCTCCAGCCTCCTTCTGAAGGAGCTTCCAGGACCTCCCTAGGCATCTGTCCCATTGTCCTACTGTTCTTACGGTTAGGAAGTTTCTCCTGAGATTTAATTTAAATCTCAATTCTGAACCCATTGCATCTTGTCCTGTCCTTTGTTGTTCCAAGAGAGAACAACTGTTCTCCATCTTTTTATGGCAGCCTTTCAAGTATTTGAAGACCATTATCATGTCCCCCCTTTCCAGACTGAACATACCCAGGTCCTTCAGCCTTTGCTCATAGGGCTGGCATTCCATCCCTTTCAGCATTTTTGTTGCTTGCCTCTGGCTCCTTTCCAGTTTTCTACATCCTTCCTATACAGCGGTGACCAAATTTAAACCCAGGATCTCAGCTGAGGCCTGACCAGCGCCGTGTAGAGGGGTACTATCACCTCCTGGGACTTGCATGCTATGCCTCTGTTAATGCCACCCGAAATTGAATTTGCTTTTCTTGCAACAGCATCACATTGCTGATTCATGTTGAGGTTGGGATCCACCACAACTCCCAGATCCTTCTCAGCAGTGCTGCTGCCAAGCCAGTTATCCACCATTCTGTATTTGTGCGTTTGGTTTTTCTTCCCTAAGTGCAGCACCTTATATTTGCAGCAAAGAGTCTTGTGGCACCTTATAGACTAACAGACGTTTTGGAGCATGAGCTGTCGTGGGTGAATACCCACTTTGTCAGATGCAACGAAAGCTCATGCTCCAAAACGTCTGTTAGTCTATAAGGTGCCACAAGACTCTTTGCTGCTTTTACAGATCCAGACTAACATAGCTACCCCTCTGATACTTGACACCTTACATTTGTCTTTGCTGAATTTCCTTGTGTTGTCTATCGGCCAGTCCTCCAATTTATCAAGATCTCTTTGAATTTTAGCTCTCTCCTCAAAAGTGTTTGCAACCCCACTTATTCCACTAGGAGCCAGGGAAAATTGGAATTGCAGTGCTGGCTCATCCTGGATTTCTCCTCAAACTGGATATCCTCCGGTCTATTCTCAGCAGCAGAAGGAGGTGGGGTCATTTACAGAAGCAGATAGCTTTGTGCATCTTCATCTGCTGCAGTTATCCTCATTCTACTGTCTGCAGCAGAGGAGCAACGACAATTGTGTGTGTGTCGGGGGATCATATATAGAAACAGAGGTGCATAGCGTCCTCACGGGTAAGGTTAAGATTCTGTCACAAGTATTTAATAAAAGTCAGGGACCACCACTGCTCCAGCCCTGGGGTGCCGATCCCACCCCAGACACCACTGTTCTGGGGGCCCTGGGGCTGACAGCTGCTCCCGCTCAGCCCCAGAAGTAGTCACAGAGTTCCCAGAAAGTCTCAGAATCCATGGCCTCTGTGACAGAACGGTATCCTTATTCATGGGCTCTGAGGAGAGCTGGTTGGGACATTTTCAAGGAAAGATTTTGTTGTTTGAAAATGCCAGTTGGTCTGGGATGGGACCTCTGGTCAAAACCAGAGTAGGAGGGGGGAGGGGGAGTCATTCAAGTTCAGCCAATCGCCCAGATGTAAGAGCACCCCCGGCATAAGGGAGCCAAAATTCCAGCCCCGCCGTGTGTGAATGACTTGACTCCAGTCATCCCACCTAGCAGGCGAGTGCCCAAATCCTGGGCTACGGACTCCTTCTTTCCCTAACACCCAATGAACATTGAGCTATTTATACACAGCGGAACAGCTCCAAAGGGAGACGTGAAGACCAAGCCAGAGGCTGGCTCTGTAGTTCAGTGGTTAGAGCACAAGAGAGACTTGAACCTGGGTCTCCCATGTGCCACGTGAGCCCCATAACCACCTCTATTGACTATTCTGGGGTGGATCTCTCGTAAGTTTTTTTCCATACATTTTTTGGATAGGCCTCGCTTTTGTTCCAATGTGGAATGAAAAGAAATGCCAAAAGCTGGGTATTTTTGGTGAACTGTAGTTCTTGTTTTCCCGCCATCTCTAGCATCTCTAGCCACCCCCTTTTTCCTTCCTGCAGCAAGGGACCGATGCCGGCAGCCGGTGAGAACCAGACGGTGGTGAAAGAATTCGTCCTGGTCGGCTTCGCCAGCATCTCCAGTAGCCAGGGGCTGCTCTTTGCCTTGTTCCTGGCCATCTACGTGGTCACCCTAGCCGGCAACGGGATCATCATCACGCTCACCAGCACAGACCCCAGCCTGGACACCCCTATGTACTACTTCCTGCGCAATCTCTCAGTCATCGACATCTGCTACATCTCCAGCACGGTGCCGCAGCTCCTGGTGCACTTCCTGAGCCGCACCCACACCATCTCCATGCTGGCATGCGCCACCCAAAACTACGCCTTCTTTGCCTTCGGGGTGACTGAGTGCTTCCTGCTGGCCGTCATGTCCTACGACCGCTACGTCGCCATCTGCAACCCTTTGCACTACACCGTAGTGATGAGCCACCAGGCCTGTGCCAAGTTGGCAGCAGGGTCATGGGTCAGCGGTTTCCTCCACTCGGTGGTGCTGACGGTCTGCACTTTCCACGTGCCTTTCTGCGGGCCCAATCGTATCGACCACTTCTTCTGCGAGGCGCCCCAGGTGCTGAAGCTGGCCTGCGCCGACACCTACGTCAACGAGCTGGTCATCTTCGCCGTGGCCGTGCTGGTCCTCATCATTCCCCTCTCGCTGGTCTTCGTCTCCTACTCCCGTATTCTGGCCACCATCCTGCAGATGAGCACGGCCGCCGGGCGCCGCAAGACATTTTCCACCTGTGCCTCCCACCTGACTGTGGTCTCGCTCTTCTATGGGGCGGCCATATTTATGTACATGAGGCCCCGGTCCACCCACTCGCCCCAGCAGGACAGGATGATCTCCCTGTTCTATGCCGTCATCACGCCCATGGTCAACCCCATGATATACAGCCTCAGGAACAAGGAGGTGAAGGAAGCTGTGATGAGAGCCTGGGGCATGAAAGTATCATCCTAGCTCTGTCTGCGCTACCCTACCCTCAGTTCCCTTCTGGGTCTCCCAATAACTCAGTCGCAGCCCAGTACTTAAAGTTACATTCCCCTTTCTTGGGGTCTTATTTAATGAGTCTTTGCAAAGTACAGTCTCTTTGGTTATGTCTACACTGCAGCTGGAGGGAGCCTTTCAGCCCAAGAAGACAGACTTGGGCTAGCAGGGTTTGAGTTCGCGAGCTAAAAATAGCCACGTGGCCCTCTCAAGCCCACCCAAATGTTTGAAACAGCTAGTTTGTCCATTTTCTAAATGAAACATTTTCGATTTGTTTTTGTTTTGAAATGAGTTTTCGTTTCAAAATTTCCTTTAATTGTATTTTATTTTTAATTACAAACTTTTTGCAATGCTCACAATTGAAATCAAACTTTTTCACTCAACTTGAAATGACTTTTTTTAAATTTTCTATTTGCCAAAACATTTTGATTTCCATCTGAGCTGGGAATGAAACTCAGCTCTCAAGAGTCTATGTCTAGTGTGCTACCCATTAGACTGCACTCCCTCCCTGTAAACTCCTCCAACATTCCCATCACCCATTCCCAGCTGGAAAACCCACCTTACTTCCTAGTCTATATTTACTTGCAATTAGAGTATTCAGCCACTAGATGTTGCAGTGTCGTGCATAGCATTCCAGGCAGCATGTGGTTCCTAGTAAACAAGGGAGACCAAGCTGGGACTGGAGCTGAGTGGAGGCATCTGTTCATTTTCTTTAATAAATGCCTCCTGTTTAAAAGAGATTGTGATGTCATAATCCTGTATATCCCGACACCAGCCCACAGCACAGGACTGAGAAGACTGGGGCCTCCAGGGAAAGGAGAGAAGATGATACCTGAGGGTAGGCAGGGGTCATTCATGATTAGCCAGTTGGGGCGTAAGATGGGAGGAATGGGGATGATCTTTTCTCCCTACTAATGAGAAAATTGGAAGAACCATGGCTCATATTTCATACTGCGGTTCTCTGACGAGTCCACACTTGTTCTCCTCTCCTTGGTTCCCTCCTATGTATTAATTTAGCATGCTGCCTGCCGTGCACTGTGGGATGTCCTGGACACACCTCAACCATATAATACTGTTTAGCTAAACGAAAACACAAGGCCCAACAAGACCCCATTTCCCATGTCTCCTGGACACACGCTTCTCCAGCAGCAGGATCTGCTGGGATCTGGGCACCTAACTCAGGTTGGGCTCAGATCAGTGAAATCTGGATATTTTAGAAAGTTTTTGTAGTAGTACTAATCTTCGACTAAATGTGAAAAAAACAAAGGGATTTCACATTTTAGCTAAATATAAAACCTATGTAGTGAATCCTAAGGGTAAGTGGACAATAGGGACTGAGGAGATAGACTATGTTCAGCCAGGGGATTTTGAGAAGTATTTAGGAGCAAGAATAGATCCCTGGATAGGTGTAGGAGGTCCTTTACTTAAGGAGAAATTGAAGGAATGGCATGTGAGTTTAAGTAAGGCCCCCTTGAAACCAGCTCAAAAATTGTTGATTTTGCAGACATACATTTTACCGAGGTTATTTTATAATTTGCTTTTAATAGAACCCCCATTTAATCTTTTAGAAGATTTGGATATTTTAGTTAAGAAGATAGTTAAAGAAATTTTACACCTACCTCAATGAACTACTGATGGGTTATTTTATTCTAGGGGGAGAGATGGAGGTTTAGCTCTTACTAAATTTAGTATACAAATTCCTAATATGTTAGTGCGAAAATGGAGGAGACATATCGTCTCTAGAGACACCTGGATTGATTTGTCTTATCTATATGCTGGTGAAAATCTTATTGATAAAATGTTGGTACTTAGTGCAGCAATCCCTCATCCCAGGAAATGGAGAGAAGAGGAGTTTTTAAAATGGTCTGGGATGAGGTGCCAGGGAGTTGGGATACAATATTTTAGAAACGATATAATCAGTAACTCGATTTTTAAAAATTCAGATAAAATTAAGTCTTCTGCATACATAGCTGCACTGCAACTTAGACACCATCAGCTCAGGATTAAACAAAGACTGTGAATGGCTTGCCAACTACAGAACCAGTTTCTCCTCCCTTGGTTTTCACTCAACTGCTAGAACAGGGCCTCATCCTCCCTGATTGAACTAACCTCGTTATCTCTAGCTTGCTTCTTGCTTGCTTATATAAACCTGCCCCTGGAAATTTCCACTCTTGCATCCGAAGAAGTGGGTATTCACCCACGAAAGCTCATGCTGCAAAACGTCTGTTAGTCTATAAGGTGCCACAGGATTCTTTGCTGCTTCTGCAACTTAGAGCAAATATATATCCTATGAGAGAGACATTTGCAAGAGGGAGAGGAGGAGTAAATGCTCTTTGTAGATGGTGCGGTAAGGTTCGGGAGACAATTCCCCATATTTCTGGCCAATGTTATAAAACCAAGGAGATAAGAATAAAAAGACATAATAGAGAGGGTAGTTAAATTAGGGTGGAAAGTGATTGTAGAACCCCATTTGAGAAATGGTAAGGGAGAACTGAGGAAACCGAATATTGTATTTATAAAAGGAGATACGACAGTGGTGGTTGATGTCACAGTGCGATGGGAGGACAATGCTGGAAGTCTGGAGCAAGCTCACAGAGAGAAGGTGACCTATTACCTCGAGTTAGAGGATAAGATCAAAGAGTTGACGGGAGGTAAAAATATCCACTTCTTTGGGTTTGTAGTGAGAGTGGGTGGCAAGTGGAGTGAGGGAAATAATGATTTGTTAGAAATTTTAGGAATTGATAGAGGGAAGAATTTTAAAGCGAGTATATGTAGACTCGTTTTATATATCTTTAGGATCTGTACTGAAATTTCCCTGTAGGCCTGGCCCTCTGTGATTTTGTGGCTTTCTCTGGCAATTTATCATGGCTGATATAGGGCTGTGTTACTATGAAAATTGCAGTGTCGTGAATTGCCTCTAGATCTGTGTATTCGTCATGGCTTACAAGCCTGAAAAACACAACCTTCCCAGCCTGGAGACAACTGGGAATACTCACAGTGTCTGGTCAATAGATATGCTAAGGGAGTTTATAAACAGACTCCCCCACCGGGGGACATAGAGAGAACCACACAGGAAGTTTGGGTGAGGAAAGGCATGGACTGGCCAAGGACAAAGGAAGTAAGTTGATCTAGGGGAAAAAGGCTCAGGACAAACCCGGACAACATAGGAGCAGACCCAAGGGGACTCTGAGCCCAGCCCAAAGACTGTCCCGGAGTGGTGAGGAAACGGAGACAGGAGGCTCCCTGTCAGATTCATTCTGTGTATTTCTCATGTGACTAAGTGAAGAGTATCAATGCAATATTGCCAGCCCTCACAAATCTTCTCACGAGTGACAAGATTGCAGAGAGGGCTGAAATGGGGAAGTTGGGTTTGGGAGGGGCGGTACTGTGAAGGACTGAATCGGCGGGTGGAGGAGTGGGGGCTGGGTTGAGGAGAGCCTGAGAGGTTGAACTGAGGGCGGGGGGCTGGATGGGTGGAGTCTGGGGGAGTGGACTGAGGGGGAGCTGAACTGGGGGGGGGTGGCTGCGGGGCTGGACTACTGAAATCGGGGGGGCTGAACTGGGCTGGGGAGGCCTCAACTGAGGGGCCTGAATTGGGGGTGGGGGCTGAACTGAAGGGGAGCTGAACTGGGGGTGGTGGCTGTGGGAGGGGCTGTGGGATTGGATTAAAGGGAGCTGAATTGGTGTGGGGAAGAACTGGGAGGTGTGAGGTAAAGGACTGGACTGAGGGGGCTGGAAGTGGGAAGGTGGGAGGGCGTTGTTGGGGGGACAGGATCAGTAGCCGGGCAGAGGGAGGGGCAGACAGGAAGCCCTACACATAGGGGCTGGGAAGAGGATTCAAATGTCATAAGACAGGCCACACAAAAAACACAATATCTTTTTTTTAAAAAAAACCTTGATTTTTGGGCGGGGGCAAACTCCTGGTTTTGGGGGTCGGCCTTTGATTTTTTTTTATCGCTGGTGGTTGGCAACACTGTGACCATGAGTTCTCACCTGTGCAAAGTGTCTACCTGTGTTACACACGCATTTCCCACATGCCTCCTGAGAGCGTTAAACTGTAACCAGAAGGTGCACATCTTCAGTAGTGTTACCACCTTTCTAGGTTTTCCTGGGATTGTCTCTTCTTTTGAGGTAGCTGTCCTGGGAACCCTGCAAGGATGGTCAGTACACAATGCTGGCTGGCCAGTTTTATGGGTTCAGGGTCAGGCCAGATGTCCTGGGGGGGTTTGTGTCTCACCTGGGAGAGGAGGTGTTTCAGCTACTGAAATATCTTGGGATTCAGTGCTGGGCTTGGGGGTGTAGGGCAGGTGGGATGTGGGGAGCTACGTTTCCATGGAGGTGTAAGACTGGGAGTCAGTGCCCAGGAAATGTGCCAGAAAGAACCAGGAAAAAAATAATGCTCCAGCCTCCCATTAAATTTCCTTGTCCCCCAAATCTTGCGGCTTCTCATGAAATTTCCCTATGGACCTGCCTGCCAAATATTGAGTTGTCTCATTAAATTTCCGCCATAGACCTGTCCCCCAAATCTGGGGGCTTCCCATGAAATGTCACTGAGGGCCAGCTTGCCTTTATTATATTCACTGCCTTGCCTGTATTATATTCTGCCTTTACTATAGACTCATAGATTCATAGACTTTAAGGTCAGAAGGGACCATTATGATCATCTAGTCCAGAGGCTCTCAAACTTTACTGGTGACCCCTTTCACACAACAAGCCTCTGAGTGCGACCCCCCCCCTTATAAATTAAAAACACTTTTTTATATATTTAACACCATTATAAATGCTGGAGGCAAAGCAGGACTTGAGGTGGAGGTTGACAGCTTGCGAACCCCCCCATGTAATAACCTCCTGACCCCCTGAGGGGTCCCAACCCCCAGTTTGAGAACTCCTGGTCTAGTCTGACCTCCTGCACAACGCAGACCACAGAGTCTCACCCACCCACTCCTGTAACAAACCCCTAACCTACGTCTGAGTTATTGAAGTCCTCAAATCGTGGTTTAAAGACTTCAAGCAGTAATGCAAGACACTTCAGGCCTGTATCCTGTAAGAGATTGGCTGTAGGAGTTCGCATAAGGCTTGAAGTCTATGAAGTTTGTCACAGATAGATGATCTAAGATCACCCCTAAGTTTTGGAGAACTGGAACTAGAGTGTTGTGGAAACTGAAGGGGAAGTGCTTCCAGGCACTCTAGGAAAAAAGAGGAAGTAGGCAAAGCAAATTGCTTGTGACCTGAATCTGGTAGAATGATATTAAAAGTAGGGACCCCTCAGACATCAAATTCAAAGATAAGGTTCAGCATCCTTTTACACCAGGCTATGTCTAATGTACAAGGTTACTCTACTTCTAACATGTAAGTGGCGGGAAAGGCAGTAGGAAAAGGAGTGAGGATAACACGTTTAGGTGAAATTCAAGCATTTATATTGTTTTGTTACGTGCATGTTTGCATTGGCCAAATTGTGGCCACAGAACTTACTGGGTTCACATTTTCAGTTGTTAATGAACTTATTCTTTATTTAACTAACTGGTTGCTGTGCATCGTTATTCTATAATTAGATACATCCAATATTTTACTTTGAAAAATTAGGAACTATATTAGGAACCCTGATTTCCATTGTAAGTAGCAAAGTTTGCTACATTTTCCTTGTTAGAGGCTTCAATATTTCCTTAAAAGAATAATTCCTATATAAAGCAGAAAGATTATACATTCCTAGCTTCCCTTCCCACATTGGGGAAGTCTGGAATTGCAACTAACTTGATACCTATTTTGGAATAAGGATGCACAACAACCCTAGTGATGGCCAAACAGTTGTCCAAGCCAGCTTGGTAGAATGCCCAGATCTGGCGGGAACACTTATCCACCTACAATGCATCCCTGGGGATGTGCAGCTGTATCCAACTGCCAGGGTGCAGCTGCAGGCCGTCCTGCATGAAGAACGATGTCAAGTCGGCCCAGCTTCAAAGCTGGCCTATCCCATGATTTTGGGGCGTGACAAGTGGTGGTTCCATGAGGTGTTGCAAGAATGGAGCACCTGCCCCACATATGTGAGGAGAACGGAACCTGTGAAGAGAGGTTTACTGAGCTGCTGAAGACTTGAGGACCGAGGGGAAGGTCCCTCAGGCCATCCCGAAACACCAGCTCAAGACCACCCTGCTACAGGAATCTTGGAGGATGGCGATCCAGAATATCTGGACGTCGACAGGGACTTCCTGAAGGAACAGAGGGAAGCTCCGACTTTAAGCTGGGCTTAGGAACAAGTGGTCTACCCAGTCCAAGGGGAGGGTAACCCCCCACAGTTACCCAAGGGGCCCCAGTTCGAGGTCCAGGACAACCACCTCTACCAGATAGCTAAGGACCCCTATCATATAGGAACACATCTGGCAATTGTTAGTCCCGCAGAGGACTGAAGCTGGGAATGGGCGACACCTGATGATTACCTGTCCTGTTCATTCCCTCTGGGGCACCTGGCATTGGCTACTGTTGGAAGACAGGATACTGGGCTAGATGGACCTTTGGTCTGACCTAGTGTAGCCTTTCTTATGTTCCTATGTTTTGACAGGCCCTGTTGCATCTAGCCTACTCGGTGCCCTGGGTGGGACACTTGGGAAGGAAGAAAACTCTACAACAGGTGGTGCAAAGATTCTTTTGGCCCAACATACACCAGGGAGTCCAGGGCTACTCTGCCTCCTGTCCAGAATGCCAGAGAGCTGGACCAAAGGGGATACCTAGGGCTCCCCTGATACCACTCCCCATGGTTGGGGTGTCTTTTGAACATATTAGCATGGACCTAGTGGGGCCCTTCAAGAAAAACGGGTCAGGTTACCATTACATCCTTGTAGTTGTAGACTATACAACCAGGTATCCCCAGGCCATCCCTCTATGAACAGCAACAGCCCCCACCATCACCACCAAGCTCCTGAAGACCGTTGCCAGGGTCAGAATACCTCGGTAGACACTGGCCAACCAGACAACTAATCTGTCACCAATTTTTATATACATAAAAATTATTGCCTCAACAATGGGGGTATTATTGCCTTAACAATGGGGGTATATATGTCTGTCCTGCACAAAATACCGGGATAAAGTCTTGTTAAATATTTGTCTTGGATTTTGCTCTTGTACAATTTGTGTCATTCAGGTATTTTATCTTCACTCCTTAAATTGTTTACCCCTCAGGTATGTAAAAGCACTTGGTTTTATACAAGGTAATAGATCATTGTCATTGTACAACGGACCCTGTAAGTTGTTTGCCACTTGAAATCAGGAAACACGATGGAAACAAACTTTCCATGACGCCACAGGTTTTCAGGGATAGTGAAAGGAATTATCAAATGAAAAGTCGGTAAATGCCCATAACGTCGAAGTTCCACAATGTTGTATTAAGAAAGAGACATGTCCTTACAGGTACTCAACAATGATGCAAGACCTTCAGAGAAGACCCAAGCCAAAACCGGCTCACAGCACCATGTAGCTGACAGCATTGTTCCTCCTCTGCAGCAGCCCAGATGTGCTGGCAGTTGGGTCGGTGAACCATCTGGGCAACTAAAGGCAGACTCGCAAACTCCAGTATTTGATTGCCATGTGAAGGAAGCTGAGAAAATGGACTTTTGTGTAGAACTCCAGATGTCTGTAAGAACACGCTTTAGTGCACTGGTGTCATCCTCAGAGCAGTAGGCTCTTGTCCTCTAGATGACAGTATTTGGGGAAGACTAATAATCAAACATGGGAGAGCGTTGCATTTATTGCCTAATAGAACTAACAATGTCAATTTGTATGTAGCCCAAGGTCCAGCTGTGCACTGCAAACTGTGGCATGTTGGGAGAACTTCCTGGTTCCTTCCAGGATGTACCCCCTGCCCTGCCAGCTGGAAGAGTCAGCACTGATGGAGCTGGGAGCACCAGGCAGGCAGGCAGAGAGGAGGCTACTGGATTATCATCTTGTGTTTCTTTACAGAATAAAACCTTGTTCCCGGTGTTTTGCCTGAGTGGGTCTGGTCTGAGGTTGATACAGGCCGACACACACCACAGAGCACATGGAGGCCCAGTTTCCCAAAGTTGTGTAAAAAGTCACAAGACAGATTTCCCATCTCTGGAACAGCCTCATACTGGGAACAAGAGTGCAGGGCCAGCTTTAGGAAGTGCGCGGCCCGATTCGAACAGTTTCGACGAGGCCCCGGCAGGAATGACTAAAAAAAACCAAAACACACACATGTAAAAAAACACGCGGGGCTTGTACTCACCAGGCGGTGCTCCGAGTCTTCGGCGGCACTTCAGCAGTGGGTCCTTCACTTGCTCCAGGTCTTTGGCAGCACTGAAGGACCCACCGCCGAAGACCCAGAGCAAGCGAAGGACCCGCCACCAAAGTGCTGCCGAAGATCCGAAGTGCCGCCAGGTGAGTAAAAATTTTAAAAGTGCCTATAGCCAGGGAAGGGATTCTCACTGGGCACGGGGCCCTCTTAGGCGCGGGGCCCAATTCGGGGGAATTGGTGGAATAGGCCTAACGCCGGCCCTGCAAGAGTGGGGCTAGATATATATGGATTAGAAGAAAAAATATGTCTTTAAAAGGGGCAGATTGTAAAGGGCACACAGTGAAAGTGTCACCCTCTGCTATAAGTTAGCGGATGTAACCACGTCACCTTTAGTAACCTGGGAAAAGGTCTGTCTTCCAAACAATAACTGCAGGGTGGGAGGTGGCCACATCAGGTGTAGTAACGTGTACAGGACGTCGTCAATCAGTTCTGCATTCAGTATATGTGTTAAGCATTATCACAATCGGCGTTAGGCCATAGCCTATAATGTTAGCACTGGGAAAGGGCTTACTTTTCAATCCAGGATTAGCAGTTGCTAAATTGTGTTGTTTTTAAAACCTGGATCAGGAAAAGCCACTCGTTCAGTTTTGTCAGTGGCACCAGGAGCAACTCAGCTACAGGGTCTGTGACACTGCAGATGCTCGTTGTTTAACTAAGGTGACATCACAGCAAATCCTTGCATGTCCCTGTCAAGAAGCAGAGCGGCCTCGCTCCAAGCTTGATGGGGAGGAACCATCCCAAGACCCCCCAGTTGGCGGAGGCAAGCCAGCCCCACTCCCTGTTCAGTGTGGGGCAGGGGCTGGGGCGTGTTCACACCTTGGGCCCTTTATTGCATCTCCATGAACACAACAGGGTGCAGAGCAATTTAGCCTCTGGTGCTTCTGGGCCCCCCCATGGTGGATGTTTGGGGGAAACCGGATGTGGGGAGCTAAGAGTTTGAGGGAAGTAGGTTGGGAAGTGTCGGGAGGGGGGCTGAGGAGAGAAGAGCCAGGATGGAGTTAGAGAGCAGCCAGGCTCCCCTCAGAAGGTCAGAGCCAAGGGGCAGGATTTTTGGGGGGGGGTGAGGAGTGAGGGGGGAGCCGGTGCCCCCAAGCTCCCCCTGGGCTCCCATTTCTACCCCCAGCAGCCTCCCCTTTCATTGCCCCCTGCTCAGCCCCCTCCCCAGCTCCAGCCCCCTCAACCTCAGGGTCCCCCATTTTTCTGTCCCCTCAGTCCCTCCCCCACATCCCTCCTGCCCCACATTCAGTGCCCCGTAATGCCCCCAAACCCACAGTCACTCCTCCCTGCCCCTATAGAGAGTCCAGGGGCAGGATTGTTCCCCACCCCCAGGCTGAGGTGTCGACCATCTTAGCCTAGGGGCAGCATAGCAGCCTTGCAAGGGCTGCAGGGGGCGACGGGGCAGCCATGTTAACTGAGGGCAGCTGGGGTCCTTTCCCTCAGGGAGCAAAGGGAGATGGTGGCCATGGCTAGTGGGGGGCTGGCTGTGACGGGGGACAGGTCGGAGATGCTGGGGGGTGGGGCGGGAAGGGGCCAGTGGTCTGTGAGGGGACACAGGCCAGGGGGCAGAATGGGGGGAGGAGAGGTGTGGGGTGACACAGGCTAAGCTGGGAGACTAGGGGGGAGGGATAGCTCAGTGGTTTGAGCATTGGCCTGTTAAACCCAGGGTTGTGAGTTCAGTACTTGAGGGGCCATTTAGGGATCTGGGGCAAAAATCAGTACTTGGTCCTGCTAGTGAAGGCAGGGGGCTGGACTCGATGACCTTTCAAGGTCCCTTACAGTTCTAGGAGATTGGTATATCTCCAATTATTAAATTAAAACAGAGTTGGGCCAGGTGGGGAGGTCAGGCCACCAGCGGGGAATGACCCTGCTTCACAATGAATCTGCTGTCAATCTCCAACCTGCTTAGGGGGCTGGGGGCAAAGGCTCCTGGGGGGCTGGTGAGCAGGGGGGTCAGGGCCCTGGCATGAGGGGGCTGATTGAAGGAGGCTCATAGGGACCCATCGACCAGGAAGCTGAAGCACGTTTCATGCAGCCCCGGCCTGGCCCTGTGCTGATGGGGGGCACCGGAAGTCCTAGCCCCAGCTCTAACCACTAGTCCCCACTCTCCTGCCAGAGCTCAGAACAGAGTCAAACCTTCCTGACCCCCAGCTTCCTCCAGCCAATGGAGTATAAACAAAGCCTGTGTCACCTCCCTCTCTAGGGGCCTGGCCACATAACCACTGACAGTGTCTCCTCCAGCTTGGGGGCAGGGTCTCTGCAGGGGCATTGGAAGGTCCCTGGGTCTCTCCCAGCTGGGGGCACGAGAGGAAATTTCTCTTACTCCAGTTTTCCTTTAAACCTGATTTAATTAATTCACACACTGAGAAAAGCCCCTTAGAACCAGGCGTTACAGTGTAAAGCCGCCATCACCACTCAATTATGGTGCAAGAGGCAGCAAACCCAGGTGCTCCCCATTGTGCCCCCTCTTCACACAGTGCCACGGCCGGTGTTGCATCCAGGCAGGTTTACAGGCTGAGCGGGAAGGCCACAGAGTCAAACCCTCCAGCACCAGGAAATGCCTCAGTTACAGTTTCCTGAACAACCTTAACTCTGCCCCCTCACACACATGCATTACGACACCATCCTTTAATTGCATGATCATGTATTAATTTTACCTACATGGGTCACCAGTGAGCTTTGATTCCAAAATGTAAGAAAGGACAGAATGGGAAGGGGAAATCTGCATGGAAATTGTGATCAGCTGAAGAGTGAAGACTAGACTCTGAGGTCTCCTGGCTCCCAGGGTGACCTGTCCCCGCTCCCCTCAGACATGAACAAGCTGCGAGCTGCATCATGCTTGGCCAGGCTGAAGGTCTCAGGGTTTCCTCAGTTTTGCAGGGCCTGCTGCTTACGTTGGCTGCATTAGATTTTGCCTGCAGATTAGAGACAAGGTGTGATGGACGCAGGAAGAGACGAGACATCGTCAACTTCCTCTAGCTGCAGCCACCAGCTGAGTTCCTTATTTGGAGCTCGGTGGAGCTGGGCACTGGGGTGTTGGTGGCAGCACTGAGAGGCCCCCTCACTGCCCCATCATGGTATCTGCTCTCACCGTCCTCTTCCTCGGTGAGTATTAGAGACAGCCAGGGCGTGTGCCCATGAAGGGGAGGGTCTGAGACCCGGGCGTGTGCCCATGGTGGGAATCTGAGACCAGGGCACGTGCTCATGTGGGGGGGGGGAGATCTAAGACCAGGACGTGTGCCCATGGGGGTGGGGATCTGAGACCAGGGCATGTGCCCATGGTAGGGATTTAAAGCCAGAGTGTAGGATCCAGTTGCTCTGGGATCTGGTCCCTAACAAGCCGTCTACTCCCCAGGCTGCTGGCTGGCCAGGCGGAGTGAGGTGTCGGGAGGTGAGTTTCTGTGTTGCTCAACGCTAAGTGTTAAGGATGCAGGGGAAGGTGGAGGAGAAAAGAGCAGCTGAGCTCTGAACTTTCCCCCAAAACTCAGTCAGGGGTGATTCTGGATTGAGCCCAGGGGACTGAGATCAGAACCCTGCCCTGCCCCCAAAGTACTCAGGGGTGACTCCAGATTGAGCCCAGGGGACTGAGATCAGAACCCAGCCCTGCCCCCAATGTACTCAGGGGTGACTCCAGATTGACCCTGGGTGGCTGAGATCAGAACCCGGCTCACAGGTTCCCTGTGGATGCAGTGAAGTGTCTGTTACCCTGGTGCTGGGCGCTAAGGGCAGGTTACAGACACACGAGGAGGGGTTTGTGTCTCCCCATCTCACTCCTGTTTGTGTGTACACAGAGCTCCCTGTGCCCGGACCCTCCATCTCCGTCAGCCCCAGCAGGGTGATCACTGTGGGGGGAGCTGTCACCATCCGCTGTCAGTGTCGGTGCAAGGCCAGGAGGTTATTTCTGTATAAAGATGGAATCCAAATCGGGGAGCTGGATGCTGGGGACCGGGGTGAATTCACCATCCCCAGCACCAGACACGGAGACGGAGGGGCCTACAGCTGCAGATCTCGCTCCAGATCAGAGCCACCCAACTGGTCGGATCCCAGTGATTACGTGTGGATCGTTATAGCAGGTGAGGGGCTCGGGGAGTGGGAACAGAGGGCTGGGGGTGGGCCGGGGGTTCCCAGCTGCTGTAGATTCAGGGCTGACATGGGGGGGAATCCCTGCCCCTGGGGGTCCTTAGGGTGTCACTTACTTGCCTGTGCCTCCATTTCCCCTTGTATGAATCATCCTCTCTGCACCGTGTGTCTGGTTAGAGTCAGGTTCGGCTTTAGGGTGGGGGCTCTTTCTCACTGTGCCTTTGAAGCCCGCAGCACCTCTGACTCCCAAGCCCCCCCCCAGTTCTAACCACTAGACACCACTCCCTTCCCAGAGCCAGGGATAGAACCCAGGCATCCTGGCTCCCAGGCTGGGGCGGGACCATTAAGTGGATAGACAGGTACAGAGGGTGCTCTGGATTTAGGTCCTCAGGCAGTGTTGGTCGTAGCACCCAAGACTCTCTGGGATCTCGGAGAGGTTCCTCTGGCTGGTTTTCTCCCAGGGGCCCCATCTCTGGGACGTGCGGTGAGGACGAGGTGCAGTGACTGTGCCGGGGTCTGTCTCACGGCCTGTCTCCTTCTCATGGCAGAGCTCAGCTCCCCCAAACCCTCCATCTCCCTGAGCCCCCGCGGGGGAGTTGCCCTGGGGGGAACCGTGACCATCCGGTGTGAGTGTCGATGCCAGAAAGCAAAGGGCCTCATGTATAAACTTGGAAACCCGGACGTACTGCGCTGGGCAGTGACTGCTGGGGACGTGGTTGTGTTTACTATCCGCAACGTGAGCCGGAGAGACACAGGGAGCTACAGCTGCCAATATGGCACCAAATCAGACCCGCCCGTCTGGTCGCATCCCAGCGACCCCGTGGAGCTGGTGGTGGCAGGTGAGGGGCCGGCTCAGTATCTCCGCTCTGTGACAGGGGTCCCGGGGTGGGTCTATGGAACCGCTGGACTCTCTGTCCCACCAACCTGGGGTTTCCCTCGCAACTGTGATGCTGATGTCAAGCTACAAACTCTGGCAGGTCCTGCACTTACCCAGCCATCCGCAGCCAGGGACACACCCATCGGAGAGACATGAACGATCTCCCAGCCTCTCGCAGACCATTAATAGGGACGCGCCAGCCAAGTCCCTCCCAGATCCACAGCCTGGTACCATCCTGTGCTGGTCAGAAGCCTGAGCAGTGTCTGTTCATTACCCAGTCCGGCCCTCCCTCGCTGGGGAGAGGACACACACCAGCCTTTGCATCCTGAGCTGAGATTTCCCAGGCACTTCAGCCAAAACACACTGTTTGAAGTCAAATAGAAACCAGATTTATTAACTCCAGAGAGATGGAGTTGAAGTGATTCTAACTAGCTAGCGTAGAGATCGGAGTCAGTTACTTAGTAAACAAAAATAAACTGGTTTCAGAGTAGCAGCCTTGTTAGTCTGTATCCGCAAAAAGAACAGGAGGACTTGTGGCACCTTAGAGACTAACAAATTTATTTCAGCATAAGCTTTCGTGGGTTACAGCCCACTTCATCGGATGCATAGAATGGAACATATAGTGAGGAGATATATACACATACAGAGAACATGAAAAGGTGGGAGTTGCCCAACCAACTCTAAGCAGCTAATTAATTAAGATGAACTGTTGTCAGCAGGAGAAAAAAAAACTTTTGTAGTGATAATCAAGATAGCCCATTTAAGACAGTTTGACAAGAAGCTGTGAGGATATTTAACATGGGGAAATAGATTCAATGTGTGTAATGGCTCAGCCATCCCCAGTCTCTATTTAAGCTTAAATTGATTGTATCTAGTTTGCATATCAATTCAAGTTCAGCAGTTTCTCCTTGGAGTCTGTTTCGGAAGCTTTTCTGTTGCAAAATTGCCACCTTTAAATCTGTTACTGAATGGCCAGGGAGATTGAAGTGTTCTCCTACTGGTTTTTGGATTTTATGATTCCTGATGTCAGATTTGTGTCCACTTATTCTTTTGCATAGAAACTGTCCGGTTTGGCCAGTGTACATGGCAGAGGGGCATTGCTGGCACATGATGGCATCTATCACATTGGTAGATGTGCAGGTGAATGAGCCCCGGATGGCATGGCTGATGTGATTAGGTCCTATGATGGTGTCACTTGAATAGATATGTGGACAGAGTTGGCATCGGGCTTTGTTGCAAGGATAGGTTCCCGGGTTAGTGTTTTTGTTCTAAGTTGAGAGATGCTGCGGGGGGTGGAGGGAGGAGAAGAAGGGGCCAATGGTCTAAGATACAACCGCATTTGCTCCAATCCCTCAGACAGACAAACGCCAGGTCATGGGGCGAGCAGCCCAATCGCTGAGTCACCGTTTCAGCCCCTTCCCGCCCCAGGCCTGGGTGCTGGTTCCGTCCCCTCCCCCATCCCAGCCGAAGCTCGTTTTAATCCCACAGAGGGAACCAACCCAGCTGGGCCCGAGCAGCCGGATCCCCCCACAACGGAGCCGGAGGGAGAAGGTGAGTGGGAGAAATGGAGCAATTCATCCCCCAGGGAACAGGGCTCTCAGCTCAGATGCCCATGGGGCTGTTCAGGGTGTTTGGAGGGGGATGGTCCCTGCAGACAGAACTGTTGGATTCAGGTCATCTACACAGAGGATGATGGATAGATCCATGGGGACCTAGGGCCACCGGTCTGTGGGACTGTGGGTCTGTGGGAACGTAGGGTGGTGGACAGACGGGAGTGTGTCTGGTGAGGGATAGGAAGATGGACTAAGACCTTGTCTACATGAAAACTGGACCCAAAATGATGAATCCCGTGTGGTTCCCAACCCCCACTGGTGATCTCAGAGCGAGTCTGGGCTGTGGGAATTCGCACCCCCGGTTTGATATAGACACATTGTGCAGACGAGCTCCCCTCTAGCTCTATAAACACAGGTGTCCTCCTCTGAAATAGGAACAGCCGCACCCAGAGCTGCTCCACAGTGACTCCAGGTGTGAATGGCACCTGGCTGGGGCAGGGACCGTCTCTGTGTCCTGTGTCCATACAGCTCCTAGCACATGGGGCCCAGGACAGGGGTTCCTGGTACTTAATACTAGTCATTAATGGTTGCAGTTCCAGTTTTTGTGGAGCCAGGCAGGGGCTGTATCTGTGCTGAGGGTCTCGCTGGGACGATCCTCCTCTCCTGCGATCCCTGGGGCTCTGAGCCAGCCCATCTCACTCCTGTTTGTGTGTGAATGCAGAGCTCCCTGCGCCCAGACTCTTAATCTCCGTCAGCCCCAGCAGAGTGATCGTCCCGGGGGCAGCTGTCACCATCCGCTGTCAGTGTGCATGCGAGGCCAGGAGGTTATTTCTGTATAAAGATGGAATCCAAATCTGGGAGCTGAATGCTGCTGCGGACGGGGGTGAATTCACCATCCCCAGCGCCAGACGCGGAGACGGAGGGTTCTACAGCTGCAGATTTCGCTCCAGATCGGAGCCGCCCAACTGGTTGTATCCCAGTGATTATGTGCGGATCATTGTAGCAGGTGAGGGGCCCGGGTAGTGCAGATGGAATAACGGGGGGGTTCCCAGCCACTCTAGATTCAGGGCTGACATGGAGGGAATCCCTGCCCCGGGGATCCTGGGGGTGTCACTTACTTGCCTGTGCCTCCATTTCCCCTTATATGAATCATCCTCCCTGCACCTTGTGTCTGGTTGGAGAGTCAGGGTTGGCTTTAGGGTGGGGGCTTTTTCTCACTGTGCCTGTGCAGCCCCCAGCACCTCTGACTCCCAGGCCCCCCCAGCTCTAACCACTAGATGCCACTCCCTTCCCAGAGCCAAGGATAGAACCCAGGCGTCCTGGCTCACAACTGGGGGGTGGTGTAGAAAAACAGCTAGCCAAAAACTCCAAAGGTAATAACAAAGTGTTTTTTAAGTACATCAGAAGCAGGAAGCCTGCGAACAACCAGTGCATCCCCTGGATGATTGAAATACAAAAGGAGCGCTTAAAGACGATAAAGTCATTGCGGAGAAACTAAATGAATTCTTTGCTTCAGTCTTCAAGGCTGAGGATGTTCGGGAGTGTAAATGGGTTGGGACTCACCACCTGGCGCTTCCTCCTGGTGACTTTGGGAATTAACTCTTTCCAGTGGAGCACCTTCTCCTGGTGGTGTCCTGTCTGTCGTTCTGTCCTCTGTTGTTGTCTCTGGACCCACGTTGCTGTGTGCTCGGCGGCATCCTCTTCAAGGCCACTGCCCTCCGGCAGTGCCCCTTAGTCCATCTGCACCCCCTTCCGGGGGTTGGTGATCAGCAGTCCCACACCCCAGTCACTATGTCCAACCGCCCTCTGAGTCCAATCCCTCTTGTCAGGGTTCTGACATAGCAATATGGCCGCTCCCTACGGCCAATGGCTGGATGCACTGCAAGGAGTGAAGGGGGGACCCAGGCCCGCCCTCTACTCTGGGTCCCGGCCCAGGGACCCTCTAGCGTCAGCCTCGCTGTCCTTCTCTCCCCTTCCGCTGTCTGTTTCCCTGGGCCGCTTCCTCTACGGCCCCTTGCACCCGCTAGGCCCTTCCCTTCAGGGCCTGGAGCCTGGCAGGCTACGGGTTCAAGCTCCCTAGCCTCTGCGAGCCTGGCCAGCACTGCGCTGTCTGTGGTGCTAGTCTCCTCCCTTGGAGACTGACCTTCCCCTGTTGAAGGTCTGGGACAGACTCCCTGCTCTTGCTCTGGGCAGGCTTTATATACCTCTGAGCCTGGCCCTGATTGGCTGTCTCTAAACTGGGCCCTGACTGGCTCACAATAAGCCCCTCTCTGATTGGCTCACAATAAGCCCTGTCTGCGCAGGCACCCTGGCCTGCTGCAGCCCATTCTCACAGGGAGTGGGGCAGTCCGCCCCACTACAGGGAGATTCCCAACCCTGAGCCATCCTTTGTAGGTGACAAATCTGAGGAACTGTCACAGATTGAAGTGTCACTAGAGGAGGTCTTGGAATTAATTGATAAACTTAACATTAACAAGTCACCGGGACCAGATGGCATTCACCCAAGAGTTCTGAAAGAACTCAAATGTGAAGTTGCAGAACTATTAACTATGGTTTGTAACCTATCCTTTAAATCGGCTTCTGTACCGAATGATTGGAAGTTAGCTAATGTAACGCCAATATTTAAAAGGGGCTCTAGAGGTGATCCCGGCAATTACAGACTGGTAATTAGTCGAATCAATAGTAAAGAATAAAATTATACACATAGAAGAACATAAATTGTTGGGCAAAAGTCAACATGGTTTCTGTAAAGAGAAATCGTGTCTTACTAATCTATTAGAGTTCTTTGAAGGGGTCAACAAACATGCGGACAAGGGGGATCCAGAGGACATAGTGTACTTAGATTTCCAAAAAGCCTTTGACAAGGTCCCTCACCAAAGGTTCTTATGTAAATTAAGTTGTCATGGGATAAAAGGGAAGATCCTTTCATGGATTGAGAACAGGTTAAAAGACAGGGAACAACGGGTAGGAATTAATGGTAAATTCTCAGAATGGAGAGGGGTAACTAGTGATGTTCCCCAAGGGTCAGTCCTAGGACCAATCCTATTCAACTTATTCATAAATGATCTGGAAAAAGGGGTAAACAGTGAGGTGGCAAAGTTTTCAGCTGATACTACACTGCTTGAGATAGTTAAGACCAAAGCAGACTGTGAAGAATTTCAAAAAGATCTCACAAAACTAAGTGATTGGGCAACAAAATGGCAAATGAAATTTAATGTGGATAAATGTAAAGTAATGCACATTGGAAAAAATAACCCCAACTATACATACAATATGATGGGAGCTAATTTAGCTACAACTAATCAGGAAAGAGATCTTGGAGTCACCGTGGATAGTTCTCTGAAGATGTCCACGCAGTGTGCAGAGGAGGTCAAAAAAGCAAACAGGATGTTAGGAATCCTTTAAAAAAGGGATAGAGAATAAGATGGAGAATATCTTATTGCATTTATATAAATCCATGGTGCGCCCACATCTCGAATACTGCGTACAGATGTGGTCTCCTCATCTCAAAAAAGATATACTGTTTGTCAGAGGGCGGAGGTGGATGGCAGGAGAGAGATCACTTGTCAATTGCCCTGTTCTGTTCATTCCCTCTGGGGCACCTGGCATTGGCCACTGTCGGTAGACAGGATACTGGGCTAGATGGACCTTTGGTCTGACCCAGTATGGCCGCTCTTATGTTCTTATATTCTTGACAGGTACAGAGGGGTGCTCTGGGTTTAGGTTCTCAGGCAGTGTTGGTCGTAGCTCCCAGCAATCTCTGGGATCTCGGAGAGGTTTCTCTGGCTGGATTTTCTTTCAGGGGCCCCATGTCTGGGGCCATATGGTGAGGACGGGGCACAGTGACTGTGCCGGGGTCTGTCTCACGGCCTGTCTCCTTCTCACTGCAGAGTTCAGCTACCCCAAACCCTCCATCTCCCTGCGCACCAGCGGGGGAGTCGCCCTGGGGGGAACCGTGACCATCCGGTGTGAGTGCCGATGCCAGAATGCGACGGTCATCATGTATAAACTTGGAAACCCAGACGTACAGCGCTGGGCAGTGACTGCTGGGGGCATGGCTGAGTTTACCATTGACAATGTGAGCTGGAGAGACACAGGGAGCTACAGCTGCCAATATGGCACCAAATCAGACCCACCCATCTGGTCGCATCCCAGCGACCCCGTGGAGCTGGTGGTAGCAGGTGAGGGGCCGGCTCAGTATCTCCGCTCTGTGACAGGGGTCCCGGGGTGGGTCTGTGGAACCGCAGGACTCTCTGTCCCACCAACCTGGGGTTTCCCTCACAACTGTGATGCTGATGTCAAGCTACAAACTCTGGCAGGTCCTGCACTTACCCAGCCATCCGCAGCCAGGGACACACCCATCGGAGAGACATGAACGATCTCCCAGCCTCTCACGGACCATTAATAGGGACGCGCCAGCCAAGTCCCTCCCAGATCCCCAGCCTGGTACCATCCTGTGCTGGTCAGAAGCCTGAGCAGTGTCTGTTCATTACCCAGTCCAGCCCTCCCTCGATGGGCAGAGGACACGCACCAGCCTTTGTAACCTGAGCTGAGATTTCCCAGGCACTTCAGCCAAAACACACTGTTTGAGGTCAAATAGAAACCAGATTTATTAACTCCAGAGAGATGGAGTTGAAGTGATTATAACTAGCTAGTGTAGAGATCGGAGTCAGTTATTTAAGAAACAAAAATAAACTGACAGTCTGAGTGCTACAAACTAACCAGGATTTGAATCAAGCAGCATCTCCCCCTGGTAGCTGGTACACAGAGATCACAGATCTTCAGTACACAGACTGGAACTGCCTTCTGGCCTGGACCACCCTCCCCAGCTCAAAGTCTTTGTCCTCCAGACGTGTTTCCAGGTGCTGAGTTTTGGGGGGGAGTGTGGCGAAAGGATGTTGTCACTTCCCCTCTTTATAGCTTCTTCCAGCTTACTGGGACGATCTTTTGCTAGCGGTGGGTCGAGCAGCCTCCATTGTCTGGACCAGGGGTTGGCAACCTTTCAGAAGTGCTGTGCCGAGTCTTTATTTATTCACTCCAATTTAAGGTTTCGCGTGCCAGTAATACATCAGGCGCCAGCCTGAATCCCTGGGTCCCGTCCTCTCCCTCAGCCCAGGGAAAAGCCCCCCATTGCCGGTTGGCGGGAGGAGAGTTTCCTCGTATAACTAACCCCAGACACCAGGGCTCCAGCTTTCTCAGCACCCCTGCCTCTGCTCCTGACAGTCGCTGTTTCTATTCCCACAGGGGGAACCGACCCAACTCAGCCGGGAACGGCGCCGACTCCCACCCGCCCAGTCAGCGTGGGGCCAGGTACCAGGACTGGGGGCAGGAAATCGCCATCAGCACCCCCAGAAACAGGTTTGTGCTTCCAAAGGAGCCACAAAGGGCTGGCTGCGTGGGACAGGGGCAGATCCCCATAGCAAATGTCCCATCTGCACTGAGACCCCTCTGGCTCATTTCATATGCTGGGGGGGGTCTCACTGGACAGCTGCCAGATTGGCTTGGTGGGGGCAGAGCCTGGCAGAGCTTCCTCTCAATGCACAGCCCCACCCCTTGGGCCCCACAGACTGGGATGCTGTGCTGCCCCCTGGCACCACAAAGCCACCCACGTGGGGCACAGCTCGGTGCGTATCCCCCTGGGAGAATGGGGACGAAGAGCCGGGGATCATGGTCCCGTGTATCCGGTCTGTCTGGCTGCGACTGCAGACAGGCTGGGGGAACGGCTCAGAAGCAGGGATCCCCCTTCGCAGGGGTGCTGCCCAGCAGGGCGTTAACCCTGGAACCTGTCAGTTCACACCTGAACCCACACATTCAGAGTGACACGTTGTTGACTCTGGAACCTAACAGTGGCTGTTGCGATGACAGCACCATTACGTCTACCCGGCTGATTGCTTCAGAGGGGCGTGGTTCTCCCAATGATCTCCCAGCACAAGGGTGTTTCCATTTTGGTGATTAGACAGTTGGTGACCCTATCTGGGGGCAGCTGGGACTTTCAGTGGTCATGGGGGGTACCCTGGAGCTCCCTGCAAAGCAGTCAGGGGCGGCCAGCATGGGAGGCGGGATACCGGGCTAGATGGGCCCATTGGCCAGAGCTGGTATGGCCAGGCCTGGCTAGTGCCATAGTACTGGGGATGGGGAGGAGAGTTTCCCCATATAACTAACCCCAGACACCAGGGCTCCAGCTTTCTCAGCACCCCTGCCTCTGTTCCTGACAGTCACTGATTCTATTCCCACAGGGGGAACTGACCCAACTCAGCTGGGAACGGCGCCGGCTCCCACCCGCCCAGTCAGCGTGGGGCCAGGTACCAGGACTGGGGGCAGGAAATCGCCATCAGCACCCCCAGAAACAGGTTTGTGCTTCCGAAGGAGCCACAAAGGGCTGGCTGCGTGGGACAGGGGCAGATCCCCATGGCAAATGTCCCATCTGCACTGAGACCCCTCTGGCTCATTTCATATGCTGGGGGGTGGTCACTGGACAGCTGCCAGATTGGCTTGGTGGGGGCAGAGCCTGGCAGAGCTTCCTCTCAATGCACAGCCCCACTCCTTGGGCCCCACAGACTGGGATGCTGTGCTGCCTCCTGGCACCACAAAGCCACCCACGTGGGGCACAGCTCGGTGCGTATCCCCCTGGGAGAATGGGGACGGACAGCCGGGGATCATGGTCCCGTGTATCCGGTCTGTCTGGCTGCGACTGCAGACAGGCTGGGGGAACGGCTCAGAAGCAGGGATCCCCTTTCGCAGGGGTGCTGCCCAGCAGGGCGTTAACCCTGGAACCTGTCAGTTCACACCTGAACCCACACATTCAGAGTGACACGTTGTTGACTCTGGAACCTAACAGTGGCTATTGCGATGACAGCACCATTACGTCTACCACGGCTGATTGCTTCAGAGGGGCGTGGTTCTCCCAATGATCTCCCAGCACAAGGGTGTTTCCATTTTGGTGATTAGACAGTTGGTGACCCTATCTGGGGGCAGCTGGGGCTTTCAGTGGTCATGGGGGGGTACCCTGGAGCTCCCTGCAAAGCAGTCAGGGGCGGCCAGCATGGGAGGCGGGATACCGGGTTAGATGGGCCCATTGGCCAGAGCTGGTATGGCCAGGCCTGGCTAGTGCCATAGTACTGGGGATGGGGGCGGGAAGGCTGGAAATGCCTTAGACAGACAGACAGACGCTGGGACCAGTCAGCCTGGGCAGGGCCGGCTCCAGAGCCCAGCGGGGCAAGCAGCCGCGTGGGGCGGCCCTTTCCCGGGGGGGTGGCAGGCTGGGCCGGTGGACCTGCCGCAGCCATGCCTGCGGGAGGTCCACTGGAGCCCCGGGAGCAGCGGACCTGCCGCAGTCATGCCCGCGGGAGGTCCGCTGCTCCCGCAGCTCGGGGGCGCCTCCCGGGCATGACTGCTTGGGGCGGCCAAATTTGTAGAGCCGCCCCTGAGCCTGGGTCAGAGCCAGTGTCCACCTAGAGCAGTCTCCAGTCGCTGTGGATGGGTGGATATAGAGGGGTGTCTGTGTGTGTGGGGGGGATAGATGGATAGACACAGGCAGGAGCAGCAGAAGTGACCTAAAAGTGTGTATGTCGAGGTGGGGGGCACAAGTCCCTGAACCATGGCCCCACCCTCCAGCATCGCACCGGTCCTGAGGCCCCGCCCTCATGCCGCCCCTTTCCCTAAAATCCTGCCCCCCATCATCTCTTCCCCAAGGACCCCTTTCTGTGCTGCCTCTTCCCACCAAGACCCTGCCCCCCCACTCGCTCCTCTCTGCCCCCTCCCACCCCCCACCCCGTTATGGTGCCCCAGGAGAGAGCGGGGTGGGTGCAGATAGATTAGATAGAAGGAGTGGATGGGCATATGGGGCTGTGGTGGTTTTCTGCTGTGGGGAGCAGAAAGAGGGTGGGAGGCCCTGTTCATCCAACTGGATAGTGACCCCTGACCCCACCCCCTGAGATCAGCTGCTGACGACCCCTCTGCCTTTGTCACCCCCAGATTACACCCATGGCAACATCATCCGTCTGGCCCTGGGCGCCGGGGTCCTGCTGGCTCTGGCGCTGATCCTGGCCAAGGCTGCCCCAGGATGGAGATGGGGCAGATGCTAGGTGAGGTGACCCCCACACACACGATTCCCCCCACTCCAGCCTGGCTGCCCCAGCATGCGGTAAGGGCAGTGGGGTCACCGTCACCCCGAGCGACATGACGCCACGTTGTCAGGACAGAGCCAGAAGGACCAGTGCTGAGCCGGCCCCGCTGAGCGGCACCCAGGGGTCTGGATGGGCCTAGCTCGGCATGGGGCTGGGGGAGGAGCTGTGTCAGGGCCTCCATCTGGGGGTGGTGGAAATGGCTAACGGCAGAGGGATGGGGAGC
The DNA here is from genome assembly GCF_016161935.1 of Mauremys reevesii. Classification (NCBI taxonomy): domain Eukaryota; kingdom Metazoa; phylum Chordata; order Testudines; family Geoemydidae; genus Mauremys; species Mauremys reevesii. The sequence continues at coordinate 18,286,591 of NC_052644.1, forward strand.
CTGTGCCACAGGGTGCCCTCGGGGAGAGCTCCGGGCCCTACAAGGCGGCTGGAGCCATGGGGACACGGGGCACCCTAGGGGCCACGGCTTGTGGGCAGCACCCCCCATATTCATGGCCTCCAGGACACAGCCACGTTGGAGAGGACGTTGGCTCGACCCCCCCCCAGCCTGAGCCGCCTGGGGGTCGTTCGCACTGTTGTGGCTGCTGAGTCTGCGAAGTGGCCCGGCTGCGAGCTCACACGTAAAACCCACGGGCAAGTTCCCCAGCTGTGCCAAGGCCCCGAGAACCAGGGGAAACTGGGGACGACGCTCAACGTTGTAACCCGCTGAGAGAACCAGCTGGGTTGGTCTGACCCAAAAACCCCGCTGGCTACAGCCCCACGACTGCGCTGAGGGAAAACAGAAGCTTGAACCAAGAGTTAATAGCCCCAAATTGGCGGGAGGGACTTTGGGCCTAACTGGGGGGCAAAATAATGAGGGGGCGGGACTAGGCTGCCCACTTTTCCCCTCGATGGGTTCGTTAAAAGGAGACATTGGTAAAAACCCCACCATGGACCCAACTCTCTCTCTCCTCCCCCATCCCACCTTGCGTCCCAGCTGAGCTTGTCTCATCTTCATCTTCCCCCAGCTCATCCCCGGACTCCCCAGCGCTGCAGCCCGTCTCGACGCGTCTAAAGGACTTTCACCCTGCGAGGTTGGAGCTGGCCGGCCTGGCTCTTGCTTAAGGACCTTCGTTTTCCCCTCTGCGAGCTGGAAGTCGTCCCGTTGCCGTGCCCTGCAGCCCCCAGCCCCCAGCGCGGATAGCTGATTAGCAGCGCCCCAAAGGCCCTGGAGATCCTTTCCCCTTCCCTGGTTGTGCTGTTTTCCTCCGGGCTGTGTCTTTCCTCCTCTCCGAGCTCACGCTCCTGGCTTTCCATCGGATGCTGCAGTCGGGTGTATGGCACCCTCCCACCTGCCCTGCCTAAGGGGACCAGACCCAATGCGGGGCCATCCCTGCCTGGATTGTCACCATCCACGGTCCGAGCAGCTGGGGTCGGGGTCGCCTTGCAGCCAATGCAGCCGCTTGTCACTAACCCGCGTCCAGCGCCCGACACCATCCCCAGAAGCCGGATTTCGCCTCCGTTTCCGTCCTGTCTCTCCCCCACCTCCCCTCTCTCTGTTCGCTAACGTAAGGGGAGTGTTGGCCCCTCACTGACACTTACTGGGTTTTTGGGCCCTCTCATAGTACCAGAGAAAGGTACTGAGCTAAGATTTCCCAAGCACGTCAACCAAAACACACTATTTTAGATCAAATATAAAACCGATTTATTAACTCCAGAAGGAGAGATTTTAAGGGATTATAAGTTGCAGGCACAGAGATCAGAGTTAGTTACTTAAGAAATAAAGATATATTCACAGTCTGAGTTCTACAAATGAAACAGGATTTGAATCAGGCAGCGTCTCCCCCTGACAGATGGTACAAGCCGGTTACAGATCCTCAGTACACAGACTGGACTAGCCTGGGACCATCCTTCCCCAGTTCCAAGTCTTTGTCCTCCAGATGTTCCTCCAAGTGGGGAGAAGAGAAGCTAAGGGATGATGTCACTTCCCCTATTTCATATTTTCTGCCAACTTGCTGGAAAGATCTTTGCTGTGACCCAGGGATCAGGCCGTCCCCATTCGTTCAGCAATCTCCACTGTACACAGTTGCTGGGACAGTGGATTCTCTCCTGGATGGGTGTGGATGAGCCATTGACACTGGCTGGCTGGTCCTTTGTTGCAGTTGAGAGGTTGGCTGTGGGCTTCTCCCAACCTCACAACACATTTCAGTAGCACACACAACAATGCTTCGTAACTTCCCATACCAGGATAGCACATACAATCCAACAGGATAGTCATGTTTAACAGATCAAGACTTTTAAAATGATGTCTCACAAGGCATAATTTGTACCCAACCCATCATAATTCCATCACAGTGGTGAATGCGGGGGCTCCAGGGTGCTATCTTGAGGTACAGATTGTCACCCTGTGGGATCGCTGCAGCACGGCCAGGGCCTGGGCAGGAGGCCTGGGAGGTGTGAGGAACAGACTGTGAACTTCCTTTCCCATGCAGAGGCGGCTGTTCGTGGTGTCCCCGTGACCGCAGGGCGGGGTCTCCTTTCACCTTCCCCATTTTTACTTATTTTTTATGAGTTGCTATGTAATAAATTGTATGTGCTCTGAACTCTATGTAGTGATCAGTGGGTGAGGGAAGTGACCTACCCTAAGTGACCACGACAAGACTGGGGGTTGAGTGCCCAGGGATCTGGGGCCCAGCCTTGCCGGGGTTACCAGGACTCTGCTGCACGGGAGGGAGGAAGGGCAGCCCTTGGGGTCAGGCAGGCCTCTGGGTAAAGGGAGTGGGAGCGAGGACTCAGATCCTTTCACCAGCCAATCCCACTGGGGTGGGTATAAACCAGGAAAGTTCCCCACAGTAGTGGGACCCTTCCCCCGCTTACACTAGGAGCAGGATTAGTGGCTGCCTTGCCCGTCCGACCAGAGAGTGAAATGAACCGGTTCCTCCCACCAAAGCCCGGCTGTTCTGGACACAAGCGGCTCTACTCCAGTGACTCCCGAAGGAGCGAGACTTGGAGCCGGGCTGACTCCGGCTGTTGGCTGCGGTTGCTCAGCCCCTGTTTCAATAGACAGGCCGGGTGTGATTCCTTGTCCAGGGGGTTAACCCGAAAGATTTGCTTGTGAGCGGCTGCTGCTGGGGGTTTGCCCAGGAGCCGAGTAGAACCAGGGGCTCAGTTTGAAATGATCCCCTGCCCCCAGCCTGTGTAACGCTAGCGAGGGAGAGAGTTTCCCACCCCCCTGAGCCCTCTGGGCCTGGGAGACCCTCTGCAAAGAGCAGCCGGGATGGGGGAGTTTGGGGAACAGGCCAAGGGCAGGGGGAGGATTAGAGGGGAGACGGGCTGAGGTCAGGGAGGGAGTGGGGGGCAGGAATTTGAGGGGAGACAGCAAGGGGGTGGGTGGGTGTTAGAGGGGAGACATGACAGGCATTGGAGGGGAGACACGCTATGGTCGTGGAGGTCACAGCGGGGCAGGACAGGGGGTTGAGGGGAAATGGGGATAGAGGTTGGAGTGGGGAAAGGGCGGGGGGGAGATGGGTCAAGGTCGGTGCTGGGGGGGTGGGAAAGAGGTTTGAGGGGAGACAGGATGGGGCAGAAAGGAAATGGGATGGGGTTGGGGGGGCAGAGGTTGGATGGGGATGGGCAAGGGTGGGGAATGGGCTCCTCTCACACAGTCGGGGTCGGCAGATACGGGGGATTGTTTTCCTGCCAAAACTCTGGCTGAGCTGGGGCACCTCTGGCCGGGTGGGGAGGGAGCGAGGGGCAGGCGACGCCCCCCATGGCCATGGGGCAGATACACTCTGAAACGCTCATGATGGGGGAACCATTGTCCCCCAGCCCCCTAATGTTCACCCCATGTTTGCTCTCTCACCCCCCCATATTCCCCTGCTCCCCACAGCCCCCGCCCCCCTGCAGCCCAGGTAGGTGCCATTTCCCCAAGGGCAGCCTGGCACCAACCCCACCAGGGGCTCTGGGAGATGGTGGCCATCTTAACTGAGGGCGGGGAAGCATTAGAGGGGAAACGGGGCAGGGGATAGGGTATGAGGGGGGATGGACCGTGGGGAGGGAGGCTGTGAGGGTGATGCCACACATGGGCAGGTTGGCAGGCTGAGCAGGAAGGTTTCAGAGTCAAACCCTCCAGCACCAGGAAATGCCGCTGTTACAGTTTCCTGACAAACCTTAACTCTGCCCTCTCATGCACCTGCATTATGACACCATCCTTTAATTGCATGAGCATGTATTCATTTTACCTACATGGGTCACCCGCCACGTGAACCGAGATTGAAAAGGAGGCAGAATTTTCATGGAAATAATGGTCAGTCAAAGATTGAAGATGAGGAGCGTGGTCTCCTGGCTCCCAGCCCAGTGGACCCTCCAGAAGGCTGCAGGGTACATTGAGGGTGACCTCTCCCCACTCCCAAAAAGACACAGACCAGGTGAAACCTGCATGATGATTGGCCAAACTGATGGTCTCAGGGTTTCCTGGGTTTTGCAAAGACCTCTTCTTACTTTAACTGCACTGGATTTCGCTGGCAGATTAGAAACAAGGTGTGATGGACACAGGAAGAGAGGAGACATTGTCGACTTTCTGTAGCTGGAGCCACCAGCCGAGTTCCTTATGTGCGGCTCGGTCGAGCTGGTTGAGGAGCCCCTCACTGCCCCATTACGGCATCTGCTCTCATCCTCTTCCTCAGTGAGTATCAGAGGTAGCCAAGGTGTGTGTCCATGGGGGGGATCTGAGACCAGGGTGTAGGATCCAAGTGCTCTGGGATCTGGTCCCTAACGACTCATCTCCTTTCCAGGCTGCTGGCTGGCTGGGCAGAGCAGGGCGTTGGGACGTGAGTATCTCTGGGGCTGGGGAAACTTTAGTGTTAAGGACCAGGGAGGGGAAAAGAGGAGCTGAACCCTGAACCTTCCCCCCAAAACTCTAATCCATTCCCCTGAATTTACCTAGTGGGGCTGAGATCGGAACCTGTCCCTGCCCCCAGTGCAGTCAGGGATGACTCCGGATTGACCCTGGGGGGCTGAGATCAGATCCCTGCCCTGCCCCCAGTGCAATCAGGGGTGACTCCAGATTAACCCCGGGGGGCTGAGATCAGATTCTGATGGGTGTGGTTCACAGAGGCGGCAGATCGGAAATGCCCTGCTCACCCTGCTGTGTGATTCGCAGGGGCTGTGAGGATGGGGTGGTCTCTGGACACCCAGGGGCTGGGTGGGGGCAGGACTCACAGACAGACACCAACAGGGCAGGGCTGACACGTGCCCCACTGACCTCCTGGTTCTTTCTTAATCCAGAGAAAGAGTTTTCCAAACCCTCCCTGTCTGTGAGCCCCCGCTGGGTGACTGAGTCGGGGGCGGGAAATGTCATCTTCCAGTGTGTGGGTGGGCAGCCAGGCCTGAGGTCTGTTCTGAGTAAAACTGGAGCCCATATAAAGACGTGGGACCCTTCTGGGAATGAGGCTGAATTTCCCATCACCAGTGTGGGACGGGGCGATGGAGGGAGTTACACCTGCCGGTATCACACCACATCACAAACCCCTGACTGGTCGGAGCCCAGCAACCCCGTGCAGCTGGTGGTAGCAGGTGAGGGGCCCGGCTCAGCGTCCCTGCTCCCAGCCCCACAGCCAGCTGGACACTCAGGGGGGCTCGGACCCCAGTGGGACCCTCAGAGAACCCAGGAGTCCTGGCTCCCAGCCCTGCTGTTGTAAACCCCATCTCTAGTGGATCTCCATCCTCTGCTGTAGCCACTAGCCCATCAACTCTCCAAGGCACTGAGCCAGGCTGACATCCCCTGGGTGGCCAGGTGGCCTAGTGGGGAGAGCGCTGGGGTCGGACTCAGGAGACCTGGCTGCCATTCCTGGTATGGCCGTGATTTTCTGGGGGACCTTGGCTGACTCTCTGTGACCCCCTCTTTGCCTCAGTTTCCCCCTCTGTAAAATGGGGCTGATGCCCTGCCCCCCTCTATGAAGCACTGTGAGATCTGGGGGTGAAAAGTGCTGGGGAGGAGCCGGGTGTTGCTGTACCAGACACAATCTGGCCCTGCCCAGTGCTGCCAGCCTGAGAGCAGCAGGTTTCAGGCCCCTGCCAGAGACATAGCAGCTACTGGCGACTGCTGGGTACAATAAAGCAGCTGTGAGGGCCTGTGGGTCTGATGTGGGGGGAGGATACTGGCTAGATGGGCCCAGGGGTGTGATCCCATGGGGCAGGGCTGGGCAGCGGGGACAGTGGGCTGGGGGGGGGCATTAGACAGATAGATGGGTACAGATTTTTTGTTCCATTACAAACTCAGTTCCTCTCTAGGCAGGAATCAGGACAGGTCAAAAGTTTCCCACCGAAACTTTATTTCAATGGAAAATTGGGTTTTTAAACCGAACAAAAACAGTAGCAGAAAGCGTCAGTTCTCCTGGAGATTTTTTTTTTTTTAATATTTCTTCAGAAAACCAAAACTTTTTGCCAAAAACGCTCAGCCCCATAGTTACCAAACCTGAAAATTTTGGCTGAAAACCCAAAATGTTCCATTTTCTCAAGAAATTTTTTTTTTTTTAAATGTAGAAAGCAAAAATGTTGTGTGACCCAGCGTGCCTGGGGCAGCCCTCACTGGAAATGCCAAGGTCAGGGCAGGCTGCAAAGGGAGAGCAGATCCTCCCAAGACTGGTGGGTAATGCTGACGTTAAATCTCCCAACCAGTCACAAACTGTGCATCTGATCCCCCACCCTGGTTATCAAGAAGCAAAAAGAGGAACCACACAGCCCCCTTTACTGCATTCCCGTCTCTGGCTCCCAATCAGCTCCTAGGTCCTGTACAGGGAGAAGTTATTTAAAAACTCTGCTCACTCTACAAACTGTTCTTCTGAACCTAAAGGCTCGGCCATGTCACCCGAGGTTTGGATCTTACCCAACATACCACCCTGCCAGCCAGTCCTTCAGTGTCTAAAACTAAAGGTTTATTATCAAGAAAAAAGAAAGAAGAAGAGAGCTGTTAAATGGTAAAGCAATCACATATACACAGACTTCAAAGTCCATGAGGTTCCCAGCGATACCGGTGAGTTTGCTGGCTTGAAAGTCCCTCTGAATTAGATTGGCTTGAAAAAAAAAATCACAAGATTTTACAAATACGGTAATAAACCTTGAAGGGTTTTTTTCACATTTGCCTTCTGGGTTTTGACCTTTCTAGGGTCAGGTTGTCACAGGTTTTCTCCGCAACCCAAAGGGCTAGAAAACTAGTTCCTTTTTTTTTTTAATGAAAGCACAGATTCCCACCAAAAAAACTTGGCTCCTAGAGCTGGAGACGTCAAGAAACACAAAATATCATCTGACAAAGTCACGCGAGACAGTCGAGGAGGCTACACACCCGGTCCGGACAGGACTGGAAAGTGAAAGTGGAAGTACGTAGGCAGGTGGCAGCGGGTCATTCCCAGGGCTGGAATTTTGGCCAGGCACCAGAGTTTAACATCCCTCCTCTTGCAAAACGTGAGCTGGGGAGGCGCTCTCAGTCACATGGGCAGAGCTGGAGTGGGACGTCCGTGTCCCAGGTCAAGAAGAAGGGGAACATCTTCTCGGAGAAGGGGTAGTTGAAGGTGAAGATGTGCTCCATGGTGTCGTAGAAGGAGAGTTGTCCACGGATATAGTCTAGATGCACCTTGATCCTGCGCAGAGGCGCCCGTAGGAAAAGCGTCGTATTAGGGGTGCTGAGTGCCTGGTATTCCCCATTGTTAAACTCCAGCCCCCAGAACCCCTGCTCGGCCGTTATGTAGAGATGCCCCTTCCTCTCCACCGACTCCCGGGCGGCGCCAACGATCCAGCCTTTCCCGGCACCCACATCCACTACCCAGTCCAGCTGCCCCCTAGTGATGCCCGGGGCGCCCAGCACGCAGGGCCGGAAATCAAAACGCTCGGAGTTGTTGGGAAGGTACTGGGGGCGGTCCCCGAGCCTCACGCTTTTCTGGTCTTGGGAGATCAGCAGAGTGGGGAACGCGGTGTTGGGATCCAGCTTCACCTCCACTGGGGAGAGAGAAGCAGAGAATTAGGGTGAGATCTCGGCATGCAGCACAACGGCCAATGTGAAATCTCACCGTGCCCTGGGCTGGTATCGGACAGTAACTGACCTTTCTTCTTGGTTCCGCACATATCCGAGATCAGCTCCTCCTCCTGGTCATTTTCGTCATCCTCGCTCACGCCAGCCGGCTCTGGCATCTGACAGAAAACTACGAGACACATGAGAGAAATAATTACCCATGGGAGAAACTGCCTCCGAAAGGGACAAATGGAGGCAGGCTGGTGGGAGCTCAGGCTACAAACTCCCGGGGTCAGCCCCATTGTAGATACATTGCTTCCCAATAGGGGGTGCTCTAGTGAGGACAGACAATCTCTACAGAGGGAGGAATCAAACCCTGAATGTTGCATTGTCTTCTCCCTCTCTCATTTTATACATGAACAACGAATTACACCTACAGCCAGCATGGGCAGCAGTCAGTTTTTACGGGTTTATAATTTTGAGGGATAAATATCGATGTTTATTTTTAACCTTTTTTTCTATTTTTGTCGACTGAAATTTTCACAGGTGCTGGAAATTTCGGGTTTTAAGCATTTTGTTCTATTTTGATCGACCAACATTTTCAAAGTTCTGCCACATGATGGGTTTTAAGCCTCTCTTTTTTCTGTTTTCATGGATTTAAATTTTTCAGAGTTGCAGGAAATCCTTTTTTGGGGGTAAAGGGAGGTCAGACAATACAGTAACTCCTCACTTAAAGTTGTCCCGGTTAACGTTGTTACCTTGCTGATCAATTAGGGAACACGCTCCATTTAAAGTTGTGCAATGCTCCCTCATAACGTTCTTTGCCAGTCGACTGCTTTGTCTGCTGCTTGCAGGAAGAGCAGCCTGTTGGAGCGAGCTGGTGGGGGCTTGGAACCAGGGTGGGCCGGCAGCCCCCCCATCAGCTCCCTGCTCCCCTAAGTTCTCTGTGAAGCAGCCACCCAGCAGGCAATTCAGCTGTGCCTCCCCACACTGCCATGTGCTGCTCCTGCCTTCTGCCTTGGAGCTGCTCCCGGGAGCCTCCTGCTTGCTGTGCAGGGGGTGGGGGGAAAGAGGGGTGCTGATGTCAGGGTGTCCCCCTCCCCCCGCTCCTGTACCCCATCTCCACAGAGCAGGGGGGGACACGACAGGGCTCAGGACGGAGGGAGTTTGCTGGCAGCAGCTGCTGTCTCAACTTGCTGATCTACTTAAAAAGGCAAAGTACTTAGAGTGGCGTCGGTGTATTTAAAGGGGCAACACGCATCTCTCTCACACACACACACAGGGTGTGTGTCTCTGTCTCTCTCTGCCATGCTGTCTCCCCTCCCTCCAGTCGTGCTGCCTTGTAGGGTAGAGGCTGCATTAACAATGTGTTAACCCTGGAGGGCTCAGCCGAGTGCTAGTTCATCATTTAGCAGCAAGCCTCCCTGGGAAATATCCCACCCTCTGACTTCACCACCTCAACCAAGCTTCACAATCAGCATTGCTGGGAACAGTATGAAATTGTTTGTTTAAAACTTATGCTCTGTGTGTGTGTGTATTATATATATATAGTGACAAAGCTCTGTCCTTGTCTCCGTGGGTCCCGTGTTTCCTGGCGGAAGGAGGGAGGTGAGGAGAAGCTCCCCTCCCTTGCACAGTCTCTGTTGTCTCCCAGTCTCAGTGATTAAGCAGGGGGGCAAAGAGGGTGGAGCCCAGGCCCACCCTCTACTCTGGGCTCCAGCCCAGGGACTCTAATAGCATCAGCTATGGTATCGGGTGGTGAAAAATGTCATGCCCCGAGCACCGGAGATGGGTCACCCTCATCCCCAGTGTCACTGCGGCTAGGTCGACAGATTCCTCCGTCAACCTCACTACCGCCTCTTGGAGAGAGGACAGGAAAACCCCTTCCACCGAGCTAGGTGGCGTTTCTACCCCAGCGGGAGAGGGGCAGCCCTTGCAGTGGGACAGAGCGGCCGTGGCGTCTACATGAGGTTCAGTAGCAGAGATGTAGCTGCAGCCTCTCCGTGCCTTAGTGCTTTCCATCCATAGAGGCAAAGCACTTTAGAGGGGAGGCCAACGTCTCTTCCGGCCATTTTTTCAGATGGGGAAACTGAGGCAGGGAGAGGGGGCGGGGTTGTGATTTATCTGGGATCACCCAGCAGCAGAGCTTGGCGTGGAACCCTGGTCGGCTGAGTGCCAGCTCTGTGCGCTAGCCCCTAGGCCACCCTTGTTGGACTGGGGGAAACTGAGGCACGCCGGGGGTGACACCCCCCCCCCCATTTATCAAAAAGCTCCAGCAAGGAATGAATCAGACCATGGGGGGAAATGAGGGAGATCTCCTCCATCTACTCACCCTCCGGCATGTCGTTTTGGATCCTTTGTGACAGATCCTTCCGGCTAATGCCGTCCAATATCTTCACGGCCATTTGCAGAGCCCTGGGCTCCTGGTAAGCCTGGACCATGGCTCGAGCTATGTCCATCGTGTCGGCCGCCTCTGTCTTGGAGCGGGGGATGCGCTTGTAGCCGTCTTCCAGGGGATAGTTCTCCAGGCAAAACTTGAACATCTTGAACTCCCGCGCCTCTAGATCGTTCAAATACTCTACGAGCTTGCAGCACGCGCTCTCTGCCATCTCTGCCCCGGGCTGGCGTCCCAGACCTCAGCAGGAAAGTGTCCTGTGCCATGATAATACGAATCACTATTGCTGCCCATCTGTCGGTCTCAAAGCCCTTTACGAAGGAGGGCAGTATTATTAGCGCCATTTTATCAATTGGAAAACTGAGGCACAGAAAGGGGGAAGTGACTTGCACAAGGTCAGGATAGAACCCAGGAGTCCTGACTCCCAGCCCACTCTAGGCACTAGACTCCACTCCCCTCCCAGAGCCAGGGACAGAACCCAGGAGTCCTGACGGCCCTTAGCCACGGCCTAGCTCCGCCCACTAGGCCATGCAGCCTGCTGGTTGGGTACCAAGTGGCTGCTGGTTGTGCACCAAGCTAGGGCTGGCTGGAAATTTGGCCGGGGAAATGACGATTTTGTCAACATCAAAATATTTCGACAAACGGGTCTCGTTTTGGCCAAATGGCCTGCGGTGCCAAACCCCCCGTGGAAACCAATGGGAGTTGGGCATCCGGTGTCTACAGCCATCCCACTAGGTGCCCATCTGCGGCTTTAGGCACCTTCATCTCTTTACAAATCAGTCCCTTGGCTGTAATAAAACACGCGCGGCTGAGCGGTGCCAGCGGCCTTGGGCTCACGGGGCTCGGGCTGCGGGGTTAGAACATGGCTGCGTAGCCGTTCCAGCTCGCGGGGGAGCCGGAGCTCCGGGACCATCCCTCCTTCACAGGTGTTGTGAGGATCAATAAATCCCCAGAGGTGCTCAGACAGTGGCTAGAGACCTGAACTGGGATGCAGGACACCTGGGTCCTCTGTCCGGCTCTGTTGGTAGGGGACTTTGGACAAGTCACTTCCCCCCCACCGTGCCTCAGTTTCCCTAACTGTGCCACGGGGTTAATGATCCCGATTTCCTTTGCAGAGCACTTCAAGAGCTGCTGAAGGGAAGACCATGGGGCTATGGGGCGTTATTAAGCACCCGACACAGACACAATCCCACATCGCCCCGCCCCGCATCACGCACACCCCATGGCAGAACGGAGCCCGGACCCCAAATCTGGGCTCCTCACCGTGCGTCCCTGCAGCTGCCCCCGAGCTGGTCCCTTGCCTCAGTTTCATCCCCACCCTCTGCTTTGGGCACAGGGAGCTTGAACTGCTTGAACCCGGCTTGAACCGCCAGGCCCCTGGTGCCCCCTTGGGTCAGCACCCGGGCTCCAGCCGCTCGGCTGCTGGGAATTGGCGTCACCCCCGTGGGGAAGTCAGAAGGCAGCTGAGAGGTCCCAGGCCCAGCTGCTGCGGCCTCTCAGTCCCCTGCCCACCTGCTCCCCCCAGAGCCCAGGGGCGGCTGTGGGGGAGCAGCAGAAGGAGGGGGGCAAGAGTCAGAGAAGAAGGGGGGGTTATCCGATGGGGGTCAGGAGGGGAGGAGTGGAGAGGAAGAGGGTCTCGGGGAAGGTGAGGAAGAGGGGTCAGATGGGGGTCAGGAGGGGTGGAGAGGAAGAGGAGATCGGGGGAGGGAGAGGAAGATGGAGGGAGAAGGTGAGAGGGGAAGGAGATGAGAGAGGATCAGGGGACAGATGAGAAGAGAAGGGGTCGGAGGAGAGGGGAGGAGAGGAGGGGAGGGAGGAGGGGACAGGAGAAGAAGAAGAGATGGGGAGGAGGAGGGAGAGGGGGCAGAAGAGGAAGAGGAGATGGGGAGGGGGGAGGGGGAGGAAGAGGGGGCAGGAGAGGTAGACAGAGGGAGAAGGTCAGAGGGGGAAGGAGACAGGAGAGGATCAGGGGGACAGATGGGAAGAGAAGGGGGTCAGGGAGGAGAGGAGAGGAGGGGAGGGGAGGGGACAGCATGGGGGAAGGGAGGAGGGGAAGGGACAGCAGAAGAAGAGGAGATGGGGGAGGGGAAAGGAAAGGGGGCAGGAGGGGAAGACGGAGGGAGGGAGAAGGTCAGAGGGGGAAGGAGACGGGAGAGGATCAGGGGGCAGATGGGAAGAGAAGGGGGGTGAGGATGGGACGGGATGCGAGGGGACGGGGGCAGCACTTCATGAGTGGTGAAGAGCTGCCGGAGCTCAAGCAAGATTTTAGCTTTCATGACAGACGGGCCAGGCCCAGAGGGGTTAGGAAGTGAGAAGCCCAGAGGCCCAGAGGGGTTAGGAGGCCCAGAGGCACCGGGGCTCAGCCCTGGCCCAAATTAAGCCCTGGAGGGGGGACAGGAGAGAGCGGGGAGGAGGGGAAGGTGCCTGAGGATGCAGGTTGAGGGGAGCCTCCCCCCCCCCCATCGCCGACCATTGCCCCAGCCCGGCCCCACTCACCAGCCCCAACAGTGAAAGCGAAAGTGCTGGAGGCGGAGGAAGGAAGGACAAAGTCCCCCCCTCCCCCCGGGCTCCAGCCCTCCCTTAGCCCAGGGCTGCTGCGGAGCATCCCCACGGCGCAGGGGAGGCCAGAGCCAGCCCGTCTGTGTGTGGAGACTCACGGGGGGAGCTGGGCAGGGAGCAGCACAGGGAACATGGGGGAAAATGGGGGATACAGGGCGATCGCAACCTGGCTTTTCCCTGTAGATCCTCTGCTTTGATTCTGTCACTTTGGAGGGGTCCCAGCCCCCCCATCCCAGCCCCCTTCCTCCACCCCCATCTCCCCATTGCCCCCCCATATCCCCTATTCCCCTGGCATCCCTGCTGCCCCCATGTGCCCCCACCTCATTCCCCATCTCCTCCTGCCCCATCCCTTGCCACACCGACCCCCTGTCCGTCCCCCATCCCCCATTCTGCTGGCACCCCCTGCACCCCAATCCAAGGCAGTAGGGGAGGAGACAGGGCTCATCCCCACCTGACGCCCCCAATGAGCAGGGCCTTCCCCAGCTCCTGCCCAGCCCCCTACCCTGAACCGGCCCTGCTAGGGGGGCTGGGACAACCCATCCCCTCCCCAGGGTGTCAGCCACATCTGGAACAGCAACCCCCGCCCCCCCCCCCCCGCTCTCCCCAAGTGTAGTGCCCCCAGAGCAAGGGGAACTCAGGGCCATTCACCCCATTGTGCAGAGAGGGAAACTGAGGCAGAGATAGCAGCAGGGCCTGGCACAGCAGGGAATAGAACCCAGGAGTCCTGAGCACCAGGCTTTAGCCACTAGGCCATGCTGCCCCCTGGATGGCAGCTAAAGATGGCTCAGAGATAGGAAGCCCTGGTGCCCGCCAGAGCGCTCGGTCCCTCTCCGTGTCTCAGCCAGCATGAGGGGCCCATTGTCCACCCTCCGTGGGGCTCAAGGAGATGCCAGAGCCACCTCGACACCCACCCTAACCCCATTTCTGCTGGGCGCCCCTTGCATCCCCTGAGGCAGAATCCCGCTCCCTGCCTCAGTTTCCCCCATCCATCAAATGGCTATCAGCAGCCCAGCCTCCTTTGTGAAGCACTCGGGAAATCTCAGGACAAACAGGGCAGCACCGTGGGAGCTGCAGGGACAGAACCCAGGAGTCCTGGGCCGGGCTCTAGCCACTGGGGGACACCACCCTGTGTCTTGGGGTGGGGGCGGGAGGAAAAGAAATCGGATGTTCAAGGGCTAAAGTCGGGCTCCCCCCAGAGCCTGGAGCGGGCTGGTGACATCACAGGGCCAAGTGGGGGATTGACTGGGGAATGGATTGATTGATTGATTGGCAGCTCCCACAGAACTCAAAGATTTCAGGTCCAAGATGATAATTGAGACAGGGGCTGGATAGATGGCTAGATGGACAGATGGCTGGATTCACTGCTCACATCTGGAAAACAGCAGCTCTCTAACATTAGCTCTATAAATTAAATTGAGGACAATTTTTTCCATGGGAAAAAACCCTGACAGGCGCCCTTGTGTGGGGGCCAGTGGATTTGTGAGTCTCTCCCCCCCCCTCCCCCGCCGAGATTTGAGCAAATAACCCCACGGAGAAGGAGCCCCGGTTGAACCAAACCCAAGAGGGCCCTTTGCAGGTGGATGGGGAGGGTTTGGCAGTGAGATTTGGCCACCCGCAGAGGGAAAGTTCCTGCATGTTAACACCCAAGAAAAAACCTACCAGGAAAAATGCAAAACATCCTGGCTCGAATGCCAACAGTCCTGGGTCACAGAGCCACATGTCCAGAGCTTGGGGAGGCCCCTTCCTCGCTGCGTCCCTAGGGGAAGCCGCGTGGCTTCACCACCTGCTTGGACCAAACCTCAGAGCCTCCAGCCCCCTGCCCTGTCACCACCACCACCGGGTTACTGGCCCCCATCCCTTGCCATACCCACTCCCCTGCCCTTCCCCCCACATTCTGCTGTCACCGTCTGCCCCTCAGATCCAAGACCCGGCCATGCCTCACACCTCCCAGGGAATGGGGCATTCCCCTGCTCCAGCCCAACCCCCCTGCCCCAAACCAGCCCCCCTGTGGGTCTGGGACATCCCATTCCCCCCCTTCACCAGGATATATGGAACAGCACCCCCAAGTTCTCCCAGTCCGCAGCACCCCAAGCATAGGGGAGGGGTGTAACGATGCTGCCCTTGGTGGGACACTTCTGAGCATTGATCTCCTAAACCCAGGGTTATGAGTTCAATCCTTGAGGGGGCCATTTAGGGATCTGGGGCAAAAATCTGCCTGGGGATTGGTCCTGCTTGGAGCAGGGGGTTGGACTAGATGACCTTCTGAGGTCCTTTCCAACCCTGATATCCTATGATTTCTAAAGAGCGTACCAATTCAGGACAACTTGTGTAGAGCAGGGCAGTTATAGCCCAAGGCTGGGCTTCCTTTGCACACCAAGACAAACCAAACCAGCCAAACAGAGAGGAATTTGGTTTACCCCACTGGTTATCCAGAAGTTACACAAGCAATTCCCTTAGGCACTCCAGTTTCCCAGTATCCCCACCAGTGCCACTCGTCCTGGGGATGAATGGTTATGAAAACCAACACCCCAATAAAAGAAAAAGGTTCTCTCAATCCCAAAGGACCAAGCCCCAGATCCAGGTCAATATACAAATCAGATCTTCCCCACAAATCACGCTGTGGCCAATCCTTTAGAATCTAAAGGTTTATTCATAAAAGGAAAAAGATCTAGATGAGAGCTAGAATTGGTTAAATGGACTCAATCACATACAGTAATGGCAAAGTTCTTGGTTCAGGCTTGTAGCAGTGATGGAATAAACTGCAGGTTCAAATCAAGTCTCTGGAACATCCCCCGCTGGGATGGGTCATTCAGTCCTTTGTTCAGAACTTCAGTTTGTAGCAAAGTCCCTCCAGAGGTAAGAAGCAGGATTGAAAACAAAATGGAGATGAGGCAGCTGCCTTTTATAGTCTCTTCCAGGTGGAAAGACCCCTCTTTGTTCTTACTGTGGAAAATTACAACAGCAAGATGGAGTCTGGTGTCACATGGGCAAGTCACATGTCCATGCATGACTCAGTCTGCAGGCCGAGGCCATTGTCTACATGTTAGTTTGAATGTTCCCAGGAAAGCTCAGATGTGGATTGGCCTCTCCCAAAGTCCATTGTCAGCTAAGGGAGAATAGTCCCTTCTCAAGAAACTGACCAAATGCTTCACTGAGGCTATTTAGAATCAAAACACATTGAGATACAAGTCCATAGCCAATATTCATAACTTCAACTACAAAAATGATACACACATACAGACAGCATCATCATAATCAGCAAATCATAACCTTTCCATGGACACCTCACACAACAACCTTTCTACAATATTTGCTGCAACTATATAACAGGGGTTGCAATAACGTCACAGGCGGCTCACCCCATTGTGCAGAGAGGGAAACTGAGGCAGAGAAAGCAGAAGGGCCTGGGCACAGCGGGGAATAGAACCCAGGCTCTAACCTCTAGGCCATGCTGACCCCTGGATGGAAGCTGAAAATGGCTTAGAGATGGGCAACCCCACTGCCCGCCCCTTGCCAGGGCACTCGCTCCCTCTCCTCATTTCTGCCCACATGAGGGCTACAGGATCCTCCAGGGTCACATGAAGACCCACCCTGGCATCTGCTGGGTGCCCGCTGAGTGCCCCCCGGCAGAGCCCCACTCCCTGCCTCAGTTTCCCCATCTGTCAAATGGGCATCGCCAGCCCAGCCTCCTTTGTGATGAGCTGGGAGAACCTTGGGATGAACAGCCAGGGCTGTAGCCACTGGGTGACACCACCCTGCGGGGGGGGAGAGTTTGGGAGGAACAGAAATCAGATGTTCAAGGGCTGAAGTCAGGCTCCCCCAGAGCCTGGAGTGGGCTGGTGAGATCACAGGGCCGGAGCGGGGGGGAATGACTGGGGGATGAATTGATTCATCGATCGATTGATTGGCAGCTCATACAGAAGCCATAGATTATAGACCCAAGGGGGTTATTGATGGAGGGGATTGACTGATTGATAGTTCACCCACAAGCCATCAATTACAGAGGGGAGGAGGTTAGTGAGGCAGGGAAAGATTGATTGATTGATTGATTGATTCATAGCTCCCAGAGATTTCAGCCCCAAGGTGGTGAGTGATGCAGGGGTTGGCTGGATGGCTGGATTCACTGCTCACATCTGGAAAACAGCCACTCTGCAGCATTAGCTCTAGAAATCAAGTTTAGCAACTCCTTTCCGTGGGAAAAACCCTGACAGGCGCCCTTGTGTGGGGGCCAGTGGATTTGTCACACGCACACACACACATGCACACACATGCACACACACACACACGCACACGCACACACACACGCACACGCACACACACCAGATATGAGCAGTCCTGGGTTTACAATGGCGCCATGGAGCCGGGCCCATGCTCAGAAGCCGGCCTGCTCCACTTGTACTGAGCCCCGAGACCCCACCAGCCTGCTGGCTCCCCCCACCCCGCCCACCACTTGCTCCTCTCGGCCTGCCCGCCAGCCAGCCCAGGGCTCCTCTCCACCCCCTGGCCTCACCCGTCGGCTCCTCTCTGCCCCCTGGCCAGACCCCAGTGCACCTCCAGCTCCGGGCAGTCTCTGCTTCCCACCAGCTGTGGGGCCACACCTGTCTCCCCGGAGCTGAGAAGCCTGGCCAGTCTTAGCCAGGTGGGGAGGGATGGGGTGGGAGGTTGGCTGGGCCCCTCCAGGCAAGTGGGTCCTGAGGGAGCCCAGCCGGGGCAGGTCCTGGCCTGGCTGATTGCGCCACTCCCAAGGGGCCGGAGCGATTCCCAAACCTGGGACCAGCCCTGGTCGCCTCCCAGTAGGGCCAGTGAATGCGTCCAGGAGGCAGGGCGTGGGGGAGGGCGTCTCTGGGGAGTCTGGGGGGGCTGTGAGGGGGCAGGGAAGATCTGTGTGCGTTGGGGCACTAGGGAGTGCGGGTTCTGTGGGGGGGTGCTGGGAAGTTGTGGTGGGGCTCTGGGCAGCGGTGGTGTGCAGGGCGCTGTGCATTTGTGGCAGGGTCTGGCGGGGGGCGCTGGGCATAGCGGGTCCAGGGGCCTCTGGCCATAGGGAGTCGGGGGTGTTTGTGTTGGGCGAGGGGGGCTGTGTGGCAGGGCATGGGCCCACCCCCAAGGGAAGGGGCGGGGATGGATGAGTGTGCATCTGGCAGCTGCTGTAAATAGTGCCCTCGCACTGGGCTGGGCGGAGCGGGGCTGCCCCTGCCATGCCGTGCCCCATTGCCCTAGCCGGCCCCTCGCTGTGGGGACCCCCCTCCCCCGTGCCATGCGCCATTGCCTCCATGGGGCCCCACAAATATGTTTGGAGTCGGGCCCACAGAAGGTAAATCCGGCCCTGGATATGAGCAAACAACCCCGCGGAGAAGGAAACGTAGCTGAACCAGACCCAACAGGGCCGTTTGCAGGGTAAGAGAGGGCGTTTTGGCAGTGAGATTTGGCCGCCCTTGGTGGGAAAGTTCCTGCACGTTAACGCCCAAGAAAAAACCTACCAGGAAAAGAGCAAAACGCCCTGGCTCGAATGCCAACAGCCCCTGGTCACGGAGCCACAGATCCAGAGCTCGGGGAAGCCCCTTCCTCGCTGCATCCCTAGGGGAAGCTCTGTGGCTTCTCCGCCTCCTTGGACTGAACCTTGGAGCCACCAGCCCCCCTGCTTCACCCTGAGATGGGCACCTGAGGGAGAGGTGTACCCCCACAGGGAGCCGTGTGCACCCCCAAATCCAGCCGCTGCAGTGACCCTCCGCCAGCAGGGCAAAGACAGTCGGGTTTCTCAGCCTGCTGGAGCACAGCATAGAGCGTCCTTGGCTAATGCGGGGCCAGAAAGTTACAGCCTGGTCCGTCTTCACCCCCTTTTGTCCCAGTTCATCTTCCAGCCGCCCCACACGCAACAGCCCCCACCTGGCCCCTCCTCAGTCCTTTGGTCTTCCCGGGCAAACCCGGCCGGCTTCCTGCAGCGGGATGGGCCAGCCATGGTCCTTAGTTGCTAGGTACCAAATGTCCGGGCAGTCGGCCTGACCATTGTCTTCGCGGACTCTCCATGGCCGTGGGGCCCAGGCCCCAGCCATCCAGGCATCCAGCACACCTGGGTCTCAGGGTCTCTGCAGAGAGTAACCAACCTTTTCCCACCACCTACATACACGGGAAAATGAGGCAGACAGGATATTCATACAAAGTATTACAGAGAATCCCCACTTTGTCACCCGCATCCCTCTCAGATGGATCCAGCTGGGTTCTCTGTCAGGTTCTTCATGTGGGGGGGTACGTATATCCCATCAGCCCCCGCAGTGCTCCCCCTATGTGGGTGGGCTTTGAGAGAGCTGGTTCTACTCTTCTAGCAAGTCATTGGGTGACCATGAGCAGCTGACCTGGCTGCAGATCCCCAAAGGGAATTAGGCACCTGCATTGCATGGAAACCAATGGGATTTAGGTACATAAGCGCCCTTGAAGATCGAGGCTGTAGTGTGCCTCAGTTTCCCCCACAGGAACAATTGGCTCCTTGGTTTGTGATGTACCCAGCACCACCAGACCTGGACAGGTCCCTCCACGTCTCCATAGCCCCTGTTCTTCAACTGTAGCAGGGGGAGGAGAGTTTTCCTTTCACCCTAGGTGCTGCCCATTAAAACTGTGAACTTTTTGTGTCTGGGCAGTGCCCGGCCCGACAGGGCCCCGATCTCGGTGACTCTGTGTCTGGGCAGCGCCCGGCCCGACGGGGCCCCGATCTCGGCGACTCTGTGTCTGGGCAGCGCCCGGCCCGACGGGGCCCCGATCTCGGCGACTCTGTGTCTGGGCAGCGCCCGGCCCGACGGGGCCCCGATCTCGGTGACTCTGGGTCTGGGCAGCTCCCTCCCCCCCAGCTTTACCAGTGCCCTTCAATCCTAACCCACAGCCCCTGCTATCCCAGCCCCACTCCCCACACCCCCAGCTGTTGCAATGCCTCTCAGTCCATCTTGTAGCCTCTCCCCCAACTCCATCGGTGCTCCTCAATCCCTACCCGCAGCCCCCTCCCACTGATTTTCCCAGCCCTTGGTGGCAGGACCTGACACTGTGATGAGTTCACTGTCACAGACACTTTCCTCCTAAGCACCAGCCGCTGGAGCCTGTTTGCTCGGTGGAAAGTAAATATACTCAGGGATTATCCGGTCAGGGTCACCTGGGCATGTAAACAGACCTAGGCAGTGCTCATGTTCCTCAGAAACATCCTGTTTGCCTTGGAATGGTGCCAACCACACCAGGGACCCAAATTCTGGCTGGGAGCCTGTGAAAGGGACATGATCCAGGAAGGAGTGGCACCTGGGGTTAAACTGATTGCCAGAGATGCTGAGAGCAGCACTGGTTAATTTTCAGGAGCTGCCCCTTTCATGCAGGGGCATGGACAGCAGGTGGCATTTTCCCATCAAGAGCTGGAGAGAGGATAACAACCTACTACAGCTGAAAGCTAACCATGCTTGCTTCTATAGTTCGCTGGGGGAAAGGGCATTGCTCGATTTTAAATTGTTGAGGACAAGGCGGAGGGCGGGGATCAGTGGTTGTTATATAAACACAGTGCAGGAGTAGAGGTGGGAAGGCAGTGGATTTCCTGTGCTGGGAAAATTGTCAATATTTTGACAAAATTTCCCATCCTGAAAAGTTAAAATCCCCAAAATACTTCATCCTGCAAAATCACCATGTCAGAAAACTGAAATCTTGAAAAATCTTCAGTCCCAAAAAGTCGAAACCTCAAAAATGTTCTCACCTTGAAAGGTGAAATCTCAAATATTTTCTGTCACAAAAAGTCAATATCTCGAAGATTTTCCCAACCCAAAAAGTCAATTTCTTGATTTTCCCATCATAAAGTCATTTTTTCTGACACAGAAAGGCGAAATCTCAATTATTTCTCATCACGGCCCAACAATGTAGCATTTAATTTCAGAAAGGGGAACTTCACAAAAATGAGGAGGTTAGTTAAACAGAAATTAAAGGCTACAGTGCCAAAAGTGAAATCCCTGCAAGCTGCGTGGAAACTTTTTAAAGACACTGTAGTAGAGGCTCAACTGAAATGTATCCCCCAAATTAAAAAACACAGTGAAAGAACCAAAAAAGAGCCACCGTGGCTAAACAACAAAGGAAAAGAAGCGGTGAGAGACAAAAAGGCATCCTTTAAAAAGTGGAAGCTAAATCCTAGTGAGGAAAATAGAAAGGAGCATAAACTCTGACAAATGAAGTTTAAAAATACACTTAGGAAGGCCAAAAAAGAATCTAAGGAACAGCTAGTCAAAGACTCAAAAAGTAATAGCAAAAAATTTTTAAGTACATCAGAAGCAGGAAGCTGCCAAACAACCAATGGAGCCACTGGACGATCGAGGTGCTACAGTATCACTCAAGGACAATAAGGCCATTGCAGAGAAACTAAATGAATTCTTTGCATCGGTCTTCACGGCTGAGGATGTGAGGGAGATTCCCAAACCTGAGACATTCTTTTTAGGTGACAGATCTGAGGAACTGTTCCAGATTGCGGTATCATTAGAGGAGGTTTTGAAACAAACTGGTAAATTAAACAGCAATAAGTCACTGGGCCCAGATGGTGTTCACCCAAGAGTTCTGAAGGAACTCAAATGTGAAACTGCAGAACTACTAACTGTAGTCTATAACCTATCATTTAAATCAGCTTCTGTACCAGATGACAGGAGGATAGCTAATGTGACGCCAATTTTTGAAACAGGCTCCAGAGGTGATCCCGGCAATTACAGGCCGGTAAGCCTAACTTCAGTACCAGGCAAACTGGTTGAAACTATAATAAAGAACAATATTGTCAGACATAGAGATTAATATAATTTGTTGAGGAAGAGTCAACATGGTTTTAGTAATGGGAAATCATGCCTCACTAATCTACTAGAATTCTTTGAGGGGGTCAACAAGCATGTGAACCAAGGGGATCCAGTGGATATAGTGTACTTAGATTTTCAGAAAGCCTTTGACAAGGTCCCTCACCAAAGGCTCTTACACAAAGTAAGCTGCCACGCGATAAGAAGGAGGGTGCTATCGTGGATTGGTAACTGGTTAAAAGATAGAAAACAAAGGGTAGGTATAAATGGTCAGTTTTCAGAATGGAGAGAGGTAAATAGTGGTGTCCCCCAGAGGTCTGTTCTGGGACCAGTCCTATTCAACATATTCATAAATGATCTGGAAAAGGGGGTAAACAGTGCAGTGGCAAAATTTGCAGATGATACAAAATTACTAAAGATAGTTAAATCCCTGGCAGACTGAGAAGAGCTACAAAAGGCTCTCTCAAAACTGGGTGACTGGGCAACCAAAAGGCAGATGAAATGTAATGTTGATAAATGCAAAGTAATGCACATTGGAAAGCATAATCCCAACTATACATATAAAATGATGGGGTCTAAATTAGCTGTTACCATTCAAGAAAGAGATCTTGGAATCATTGTGGAGAGTTCTCTGAAAACATCCACTCAGTGTGCGGCAGCAGTCAAAAAAGCGAACAGAATGCTGGGAATAATTAAGAAAGGGATAGAAAATAGGACAGAAAATATCATGTTGCCCCTATATAAATCCATGGCACACCCACACCTTGAATATTGCATGCAAGTATGGTTGTCCCATCTCAGAAAAGATACACTGGAATTGGAAAAGGTTCAGAAAAGGGCAACAAAAACGATGAGAGGTATGGAACAGCTTCTGTATGAGGAGAGATTAATAAGACTGGGACGTTTCAGCTTGGAAAAGAGACGGCTAAGAGGAGATATGATTGAGGTCTATAAATCATGACTGGTGTAGAGAAAGTAGATAAGGACGTGTTGTTTACTACTGTTGGCAGGGCATCAGGCAGGCCCTGAAGGCCTGAAAGTTATTCTCGCTGCCTAGAGGGCCCCTCCTAAACCTTTTTATCGACCCTCAGCTAGTTATCAAGTTATCACACATACACCAGGAGAGCAATTATAAGGCCTGCTTGCACTGGGCTGAAGAGGAGGAAGGAAGGCAAGAATACAGTGAGACAAAATAACTGTTCAGAGAAGTTACTAACGAGCTAAAGAGGTTTTTTTTTAAGTATGACTAACTGACTAATATGTAATATTTATTGCAAGTGTATTTGCTTATGGGAATAGGGGGGGGGGTGGGGGGGGGGGGGGGGGGTGGGGGGGTCGGGGGGAATGCTTAGCTGAATTTATAAAGAGAAGAGAAAAAAAAAACAGCTGTGTGTGTTTGCAGGATTGAGATTGCTCTGTCCCCTGGCTTATCTGGGCTCAAAAAAACTTTTTTGCTTCTCCACCCTGGTGTGTTAATTAGTGCGGTGCACACCGGGCAACGAACCCCCACTGTTGCTGTCCTCGGCCCTCTGTGCCGGCAACACTACTTATAACACAAGAACTAGAGGTCACCAAATGAAATTAATAGGCAGCAGATTTAAAACAAACAAAAGGAAGTATTTCTTCACACAATGCACAGTCAACCTGTGGAACTCTTTGCCAGAGGACGTTGTGAAGGCCAAGACCATAACAGGGTTCAAAAAAGAACTAGATAAATTCATGGAGGACAGGTCCATCAATGGCTATTAGCCAAGATGGGCAGGGATGGTGTCCCTAGCCTCTGTTTGCCAGAAGCTGGGAATGAGCGACAGGGGATGGATCACTTGATGATTCCCTGTTCTGTTCATTCCCTCTGGGGCACCTGGCTCTGGCCACTGTCAGAAGACAGGACACTGGGCTAGATGGACCTTTGGTCTGACCCAGTAGGGCCGCTCTTATGTTCTTGTGACAAAAAGTGAAAATCTCAAAATATTCCCATCCTGAAGTACTGAAATCTTAAATTTGATCATCACAAGTGGAAATCTTGGCATTTTTCTGACACGGAAAAGTGAAATCTCAAAAATTTGCCACCACAAAAAGTCAAAACCTCAAAAATTGTCATGCACCAAAAATAAAAGACAAACGCCATATGAATCAATCATTGCAATAAGTTTGAATTAATTTTTTTTTCAGTTTTGACCTGTTTTTTTTATCTACTTTTTTTGCCCCTTACCAATTAACAAATTTCGAAACAAAAAGCCATTCCAAGCCAGAACTTTTCTGTGTCCAAAATCTCCAGACCGAGACAGTTGGGGCTACCCATAAATTACAGAATCCAGTAGGGGCTGGGTGCACCTTTAATTTTGCATGATTGTTTCTGTGTTGCAAAAGTGAAAATTCCCCAAAACTGTCCTGGAATTTCCTGATGGCTCCTTTCAAGAATTTCAAACGTTCCTTTTTCAAGACAAGCAATGGGGCAAAAGCCACTTTCCCCCACGCACCGTTTCACCTGCACCAGAGCTGCCTTTCCAGCTGGAAAGTCATGGCAAAAATTCCCGGCCCACCATATCCAGGAGGGATTGAATCTCCCACTTCTCCAAAGCCACGCAGGTATTTAAGCACCTAATTTCCACTGGTTTTGAATCCCTCTGTCAGGATCTGGGCCCCTGGGCTTTGTGGGTGGCTTTGTGGGGGACAATGAGACAGTCTGGCCAAGGAGTGAGGTGTGGGCAGGGGGACTCGGGTTTCAGGAAGCAGAGGGCTGATGATTTGCCATTGGTGTGGCAGGGTGGTGAGGTGGCAAGACATCTGGCAATCCCCTGGGGGGGCCAAGGGGAGGAGCCCCAAGGGAGGCTGTATATATGGGGCTGGGGCTCCGGAGCTGGGGCAGTGGGGACGGGACAATGGCTTCACCCACAGCCACGTGCATCCTGGTCTGGGCCCTGGCACTGCTCTGTGAGGGGACCCAGGGTAAGGGAGGCAGGGGCTGTCTCGGGTCGGTGTGTGTTGGTGTGTAGTGTGGTAGAGTGTGTGGCTGTGCAGCAGGCTGCTGGTGTTTAGTAGAGTGCGTGTTGTGGAGCAGTGTGCTGTTGTGTTGTGTAGTAATGTACATGTTGTGGAGCAGGGCGTTGTAGTGCAGTGGAGTGCATGTTTGGGGAGTGGTGTACGTTGTGTAGTGGAGTAAGTTCGTGCTGTGGAACAGTGTGTTGTGTTGTGCAACAGGCTGTTGTTTTGTGTAGTACAATGTATGTTGTGGAGCAGTGTGTTGTGTAGTAAAGTATGTGTTGTGGAGCAGTGTATTGTAGTGGAATGCATGTTGGGGAGTGGTGTGGTGTGGAGCGCCTGTTGTATTGTGTAATAGAGTGTGTGTTGTGGAACAGTGTGCTGTTGTGTTGTCTTGTGTAGTAGAATGCATGTTGTGTAGCAGTGTGTTGTGTTGCGGAGCGCCTGTTGTGTTGTGTAGTAGAGTGTGTGTTGTGGAACAGTGTGCTGTTGTGTTGTGTAGTAGAATGCATGTTGTGTAGCTGTGTGTTGTGTTGTGGAGCACATGTGTTGTGGAGCTGGAGCAGGCTGTTGTGTTGTGGAGTAGAGTCTGTGTTGTGGAGCAGTGTGGGAGAGTGTGTGCTGAGGAGCAGTCTGTCATTATGGAGCTGTGTGGTGTGAAGTGTAACAGACTGTTTTGTGCGATGGAGCCGTACGGTACTGTTCAGGGGACTGTTTTGTTGTGTTGTGGAGTGTAATACACACTGTGTGTTATGGAGCAGCGTGTTGTTGATTAGTGTCGTGGCCTGGGGTCTGTGGTGTAGTGTGCGTGTGTAGTGCAGTGGGACACGCTGTCATTGTGTAGACTAGCACAGTGTGTTTTGTGAAGTGGTGCGTGACATACCAGCCTGGCAGGGGGTCGGAGATGGACAGCAGGAGTTTCTCAGTCCGCTCTGCTCTGATCACTAGACCCCCTGCCCCTCTCCTCCCCGAGCCAGGGAGAGAACCCAGGAGTCCTGGCTCCCAGCCCTCCTGCTCAAACCACAACGCCCCCTTCCCTCCCTGAGCTGTGGCTAGAACCCAGGCGTCCTGATCCCCAGCCCAGGGATCTCCGTTCTCCCCGTTTCTGATCTCTGCCACTTGTTCATGGTCAGGCGCAGACCCTGCCCCCTGCGTCTTCCCCTTCACCTACAAGGGCAAGGTCTACACGGCCTGCACAACCGAGGACAGCATCTGGTCCAGCATCTGGTCCAGCGTCTGGTGCGCCACCACCACCAACTACGACCGGGACAGGGCCTACAAGTTCTGCTCCAAGGAGGGTGAGCGCCCAGGGTGGGACAGGGATGGGGGCAACCAGAGGACGGGGGGCAGCTGTGGGGTGGGAAGGGGGCAGCCAGGGGATGGGATGGGGACAGGGGGCAGCACCGGGCAGCACAGATGACTGTTGTATTCCCTACTTGTGATCCCACACGCCCGGAGCTGGCAGGTCTGGCCCATGTCCTGGCACTCAGCCACCGTCTTCCTGGCACCCGCCCCAGCGATGCCTCCAGGGCTGAGCAGGGCAAAGCCACACAGTCCGTCTGTCTGTCTAACCCCGTACACTCCTCATCTGACTGTCTAGCCCCATATACTCCCCTCTGTCTTCTGTTTAACCCCATACATTCCCCGTCTGTCTGTCTAGCCCCATATGCCCCCATTTGTCTAACCCCATGCACCCCCGTCTCTCTCTCTAACCCCATATGCCCCTTCTCTGTTTGTCTGTCTAGCCCAGTACACCCCTGCCACCTGTCTGTCTGTCTATGGGTCAGACCCTTTGTCACGGACTCACAGATTGTGCCCACTCTTGGCCCCGTACGGTCCCTGGGGTGTGCCCCGTTCAGTGCGACAGCCCTTCTCGGGGGTCCACTCTCTCGGGGGTTAAGCCCCTCCGCCTCCTGGAGCCGCACCTCTCTGAGCCTTAGCACGTCTGTCTCTCGCCCTGGGCCCCCTCAGGGAGTCCACTCGCTCTGGACCCTCCCCGGGCCTCTGCTCCCCGAGGGAATAATGCCACCCTGGTCTCTAGCCCGGAGAGACCCTCAGCCAGCGTAAAACAGGAGGGTTTATTGAGCGTCTGAACCAGCACAGGGTGGGGTGAGGGGTCCGCACCCGTCTGCGCTGCCCCCAGGGCACCCCACCCCCTGACAGTCCCTGTCTGTGTCTCCCCGCAGCCTACGGCGGGAACGCAGGCGGCGAGCCCTGCTTCTTCCCCTTCGCGTACGGGGGCCGCACTTTCCACACCTGCACCACGGAGCAGAGCCACGGGGTCCAGCCCTGGTGCTCCACCACAGCGAACTACGACATGGACGGGCGCTGGAGCTCCTGCCCTGACACATGTACGGTGCCTCCGGGGGCTCCCCGGCCAGGGGACATGGGAACAGGGACACAGACGGGCCCAGGGTTCCCCCATGAACCGAGCTCAGTCACTGACCCTCATCCTAACCTGCAGCCCTCTGCCAGCCCAGCCCTGGGCTCCCCCACTGGGTCCACCAATATCCCTCACTCCCTACCTGCAACCCCTGCTAGCCCAGCCCTGGGCTCCCCCCAGCTCTGCTGGTGCCTCTCACTCCCGACCCACAGCCCCTGCCAGCCCAGCCCTGGGCTCCCCCTAGGGTTTCCAGGTGTCCAGTTTGTCACCAGAACACCCTTGTGGCTCCATCAGCACCGCTGACCGAGCCGTTAAAAGTCCGGTTGGCAGCACAGCAGGGCTAAGACAGGCTCCTTGCCTGGCTCTGTGCGGCTCCCAGCAAACGGCCAGCATGTCCCACCGGCTCTTAGGCAAAGGGGAAGCCAGGGGGTTACACACGCTGCCTCCACCCGCAGGCACAGCCCCAAGCACCAACTCCGCAGCTCCCATTGGTCAGGAGCTGCAGCCAACCAGAGTTGCGGGGACAGTACCTGCGGGCAGGAGCAGTGCACAGAGCTCCCTGGCCGCCCCTCTGCCTAGGAGCCAGAGGGACAGGTCGCTGCTTCCCGGGAGCTGCCTGAAGTCAGCGCTGCCCAGAGCCCACACCCCCAAACCCTCATCCCCAGCCCCACCCCAGAGCCCACATCCCTCCTGCACCCCGACCACCTGCCCCAGCCCAGTGAAAATGAGTGAATGAGTGAGGGTTGGGGAGAGCGAGTGACAGAGGGAGGGGGATGGAGTGAGTGGGGGCAGGGCCTCAGAGAAGGGGCAGGGCAGGGGTATTCGGTTTTCTGCAATTAGAAATTTGGCAACCCTAGCTCCCCCCACAGCTCTGCGGGTGCCCCATAACCCTGACCCCCATTCCCTGCACTACCCCAGAGTGGTTGGGGGGCAGTGGCCAGGCTGCTGGGGGGCTCAGGGTTTTATTTACCTGGACACAGCTTCAACTTGGGGCGACTCTGGTTTGAGTGTGTGCCACATTTCCCAGCATGCTCTCTGTTTCCTGTGTCTCCCACGTCCCATCTCCCTCCCCTGCCTGATCTCTCCCAGTGCTTGGCGGGAACTCGGAGGAGCCCTGTACATTCCCGTTCTGGTACAAAGGCAGGAGGCACACGGCTTGCACCATGGATGACAGCAAGCGGCCCTGGTGTGCCACCACGAGGAACTACGACGCGGACCATAAATGGAGGTACTGCGGCACGGCAGGTACGTGGGGCCAAGAGAGACACAAGGGGTGGGTGCACTTTGCAGCTGGTATGGGCAGCACCCAGCGCAACGGGGCCCCGACCTCGGCGACTCTGTGTCTGGGCAGCGCCCGGCCTGACGGGGCCCCAATCTCGGCGACTCTGTGTCTGGGCAGCACCTGGCACGACGAGGCCCTGATCTCGGTGATTGTGTCTCGGCAGCAGATTGAGACATTGGATCTGGGAATGAGCCATAGAATCATAGACTTTAAGGTCAGAAGGGACCATTATGATCATCTAGTCTGACCTCCTGCCCAACACAGGCCCCAGAACTGTAACACCCCCTAACCCCACAAACATATTAACTATATCAAATGGTGGTGTCCTCTCAAATGGTGGTTTAAAGAGAAGCTGCAGAGCAAGTGCCCAGTGCCCCATGCCCCCCCCAAACCTCCAGGGAGGGGCCAATCTGCTCTGCCCTGGAGGAAAATTCCCTCCCATTCCAAATATGACCCAAATATGGCGATCAGCTATGTGGGCAAGACTCACCAGCCAGCACCCACCAGCCAATTCTCTGTAGTAACTCAGATCCAAACCCCAATCAACAGCCCATCACAGACCATTGGCATATTTACGCCAGTAGTCAAAAAAGTGTATCAGATATCAAAATATGGGTATCCCCATATCCATCCACATGTCCCTCCATGTAGCGGTCACGACGGTGGGGAGGAGCGGGCCCTGCACCTGCCCTCTGCGATTCACCGTGACTCTCAGCCAGCCAGTAAAGCAAAGCAGTTTTTTTAGGACGACGAACACAGTCCAAGACAGGTCTTGCAGGCACAGCACAACAACTCCTCTCCTCCCATCCAGGTCTTGGGGTCCCAGGAACCCCCTGTCTGTCCTTCTCTCTCCCCTCCCAGCTCCACTCTCCTCTCTCTCTCTCTCTCAGCCTTTGTTCAGCTTCCCGGCAGAGGTGTCACCCTCCCTCTACCCCCTTCCTGTTCTGTTCTCATGCTCAGGCATCTCTCCAGCCTCCAGCCTCCCCCCCCCAATGCAGATCGTCCTCCCAGGCCAACACCCCACACTCAGCATTCACAGACCATAGTAAGAACAGTCCCAGTTCATCACACAAGCTTAGCCTTGAAGCCAGATATGTCTTTTGCCCCCACTACTCCCCTTGGAAGGCTGTTCCAGAACTTCACTCCTCTAATGGTTAGAAACCTTCGTCTAATTTTGAGTCTTTTTCCTACCCTAGGAATATCAACATTTTTTCCACCTTTGATTGGAGAGGCAAAAATGAAACCTCGAAAATATTCATCAACTGAAAACCCAAACTCTCTTTCAATTCGGCTCAGATGAAACGTTTCATTTTGATCATTTTGAAACGTCGTTTCCATTTCCACCTTTTTTCCTTTTTCTTAACTTTTTTTCCTCTCTAATTAGCTTAAATTTCAAAACAAAAAGACGCTCCCAACCGGGAACCCAGAATTTATTTATTTTTAATTTCAAACGTGTCTAAACATTTCCATGCTTCTTTCCCTCGACATCTTTTCAAGTCGGGAAATGCATCAAAACTAGCACAATGTTGAAACGCTTTCAGTTCCCGTGAATCGGCATTTTTTCCACTTAAAAATAGTTTTGTTGAGCAAATTCACCCCCAGTCCCCCCAGCAAATCGCCTACCCTGCATCCTGCCTTCTGCCCCATTTTAACGCTTTCCTCACTTGCCTTTCTCCACCAGCGGTGGGGGGGAGTTCGGAGAGCGCCCCTTGCGTCTTCCCTTTCATCTATAAGGGCACGACCTACCACAGCTGTACGGCCGTTGATGACAAGATGGGACGGCCCTGGTGTGCTACCACTCCCAACTACGACAAAGACCGTCTCTGGCGCTTCTGCTTGAGCGAGGGTGAGTCCCGGCTGTGACCAGAGCGCTCCATGTCAGCACAGAGGTTTATGGAGGACGAGCCGGCACATGGAGCTCTAGCACAGGGAGCGCTGTCACCCGGTCTTGCAGGCCAAATGAGCTCACTGGAGGGGCTGCATGCTACAAATGGTTTCCCCTGTGCAGCCAAATTCCCTGGCACCTCCTTCTGATGCAGTCGTCAGATGGGCCCCCAGGGTGATCCCGTGCTACTAGGCACAACGCCATTCACCCACTGTTAAAAATTATCTTCGGCTTTCGCTGCAGCAGTGAGATGAGACACCCCCACCCCAGCTTTTCTTTTTTGCTAAGAAAACTCTTTCGCTTTCATAGAATCCTAGGACTGGAAGGGACCTCGAGAGGTCATCTAGTCCAGTCCCCTGCACTCATGGCAGGACCAAGCACCATCTAGACCATCCCTGACAGGGGTTTGTCCAACCTGCTCTTAAAAATCTCCAATGATGGAGATTCCACAACCTCCCTGGGCGATTTATTCCAGTGCCTAACCACCCTGACAGTTAGGAATTTTTTCCTAATGTCCAACCTAAACCTCCCTTGCTGCAATTTCAGCCCATTGCTTCTTGTCCTGTCCTTAGAGGTTAAGAAGAACAATTTTTCTCCCTCCTGCTTGTAACATCCTTTTATGTACTTGAAAACTGTCATCCTGTCCCCTCTCAGTCTTCTCTTCTCCAGACTAAACAAATCCAATTCTTTCAATGTTCTCTCACAGCTCATGTTTTCTAGACCTTTAATCACTTCTGTTGCTTTTCTCTGGACTTTCTCCAATTTGTCCACATCTTTCCTAAAATGTGGCACCCAGAACTGGACACAATACTCCAGTTGAGGCCTAATTTGCGTGGAGTAGAGCGGAAGAATTACTTCTTGTGTCTTGCTCACAACACTCCTACTAATACATCCCAGAATGATATTTGCTTTTTTTGCAGCAGCGTTACACTGTTGACTCATATTTAGCTTGTGATCCACTCTGACGCCCAGATCCCTTTTTGCAGTACTGCTGCCTAGGCAGTCATTTTCCAGTTTGTATGTGTGCAACTGATTGTTCCTTCCTAAGTGGAGCACTTTGCATTTGTCCTTATTGAATTTCATCCTCTTTTCCTCAGACCATTTCTCCACTTTGTCCAGATCATTTTGAATTTTAATCCTGTCCTCCAAAGCACTTGCAACCCCTCCCAGCCTGGTATCATCCACAAACTTTATCAGTGTTCTCTCTATGCCATTATGTCAAGTATCAGAGGGGTGTTAGTCTGTATCCACAAAAACAACGAGGAGTCAAAACAACGAGGAGTCCAATCTCCTCATTGTTTCTATGCCATTATCTAAATCACTGAACATTAAATCAGTAATAATTCATCATTAAACATTTCCTGCTGTTCACTCTGCTTTGCTCGTTGCCTTGGCAGCCTACGGGGGGAACTCCAATGGCCAACGCTGCACGTTTCCTTTCGTCTACAAAAAACAGCTATTTTACACCTGCACCAATGCTGGAGACAAGATGGGACATTTCTGGTGTGCTACAGGCCATAACTACGACCGGAATAAGCTGTGGAGCTACTGCCCTGATACCAGTAATGTATCCAGTTTGCTTCGTATGTTCTTTCTGGGGTAGATCTGACTCCGGTTTTACCTATACAGCTGGGCAAATAACTAATTTGTGGTTTGCTGGTGATTCTGAAAAATCAGGGGGAAACTTGCCGGGGGTTGCCATGAAAATGAATTTTTTTGAAATTGTCAGTGAATCAAAAACCCGGGGGGTGGGGGAATCATTTCAGGTGGATCATGAAAGTTCTTCTTTTTTTTTAAATTGTCATTGCATTGCAAAGTCATTGAAAATGGTTTTGAGTGGATGCCAAAAATGAAATGTCTGAAATTTTCAGTGAGTCAAAAAATTACAAAAATATTTGTCCTGGGTTATCCAGAAAATATTCCACAGTTTTCAATTAATCAAATAATATTGGGGGACAATGTGTTTTGGAAGGATCCCAAAAACAAACGTGTTGGAAATTTTCTGTGATTTGAAAGATTGGGGGGAAAAAACATTTTAGGATGATCCTGGAATTGAAATTTTCTTTAAAACTTTTGGTGTATTAAAAAAATCAGGAAACAAAATTATTTTCAGGGGAATCCTGAAAATGATTTTTTTTTAAATTTTCATTGATTGAAAATATGGGGGGGAAATCCCTTTGGGTTGAACAGAACATTTCATTTAAATTTTGAACATTTTTTAAACTATCTAAACTTCGGTTTTAATAAAATAGAAGGAAATTCTGAAAGCAGAAGTTGTTTCAGATTGAAGAATCAACTTTTTCTGAATGTTTTTGGTCATTTTTTTTGACATGAACAATCTCACACAACTGACATGCATTCACAATATATTTTGGTTTCACTGAATCTGTACTTTTCGCCAAAAACATTTCATCTGAAAAGTTTCACCCACCTCTATTTACCGAGCTGTCCAGGAGCCTCCGGATCATCTGTAAGCTCACATCACCTCTCTGCTGTGCCCCTGAGCCAATAAGAAGTTGTGACACTTGGATACCAATGGGAGTTGGGCAGTGGGAGTCTACCTGATTGATGGGTGGGATCCTGGCTTTCAACACGCCCCTCCCACCAGCTGAATGAGCTTCTAAGGATTCCTTCAGAAAAGGTTCAAGGCCAGGGTATAGGAGCAGCCATAGGATCAGATCCAGAAGTGATAGAGTCATTGGGTTTTGGGAAGCCAGGTTCCTGCTGGCCTTCCTGGAAGATGCTTTAGCCATGATGATGTCTTCAAATCCAGATTGGACGCCATTCTAGAAGATACAATAGTGAAACCCAAGTTATTGGGTTCAACACAGAGAGAACCGGAGGACATTCACTGGCCTGTGTTCCACAGGAGGTCAGACTAGATGATCCCAGTGGACCCATCTGGTCATGGAATCTATGAATCCATGAAAGCCTACCTGAGATTTCTTGGCTGTTGGTGATGGGTGGCCGGGTCATAGTGGGATGCGGGAGCCGTTAGTCTGTAGGTAGGTGGGTGTGTTGGCGATGTCTATAACCACCTCCCTTTGCCTCCCTAGTCCTGGGTGGGAACGCGCCAGGAAAGAGCTGTGTGTTCCCCTTCGTCTATAACAAACAAATGCACTACACCTGCGTCAGCGACGGGGAGAGCTCAGAAAAACTGTGGTGCAGCACCACCAGGAATTATGACGTGGACAAGAAGTGGACTTACTGCTCCACGCCAGGTAAGGCAGGAGGAAGCTGAGCCTTGCGGTTAAGGTGTTTGGCTCATCGAGGCCTGATTCAATTCCTGGCTCTGTCATAGACTCCTTGGGTGAGTCAGTTAGGAAGTGGTTGGTTGTTTTTTTGGCTCCCTTGCCCGACCCCTTAGGAAAAGCTGAGCAAGCTGAAGTTCATGGGTAGCAGCTGTTCAGCAGTCCTTAAAACCATCCCCCAAATCGCCCTAGAGCTGTGGGGCTCCTTCTATTGGCTGTTTAGATTGGCAGCACTTTGAGACAGGGATTGTCTGTCTCTGTCTGTCTGGGTAGCGCCTGGCACAACCCCGATCTCAGTGAATCTGTGTCTGAGCAGCGCCTGGCACAACCCCAATCTCGGTGACTCTGTGTCTGGGCAACGCCCAGCCTGATGGGGCCCTGATCTTGGTGACTCTGTGTCTGAGCAGCGCCTGGCACAACCCCAATCTCGGTGACTCTGTCTGGGTTCGCCCAGCCCAACGGGGCCCTGATCTCGGTGACTCTGTGTCTGGGCAGCACCCAGCCCGATGGGGCCCCGATCTCAGGGACTCTGTGTCTGGGCAACGCCCAGCCTGATGGGGCCCCAATCGTGGTGACTTTGTCTGGGCAGCACCCGGTGCGACGGTGCCCCAATCTCAGTGACTGTGTCTGGGTGGCACTCAGTGCCCTGATCTCAGCAAAAGAAGCCCCAGATCTCACGTGAGTATCTAGAGGTCTTGACTAATGCACATAATAACCACCGAGGACGTACCCCAAAAACGCATCTGGGGTGTGGCTGTGTCTAACCACCTGTGTGTGTATAAACTGGCTAAATGCACTTCCCTACGGACCCACAAACCACCTAACACATTCTGTATACACAACCTCCAACATCATCTTGGCTCGTTAGCCCCATGTTGCAGAAGTGGGGAAACTGAGGCATGGAGCTGGGCTGTGCCTTGCTAAAGGTCACCCAGCAGAGCCAGGCACAGCACCCAGGTCTCTCATTGCTCAGCCTGGCGCCCCCGTCACGGGACCGCGCTCTCTCCCCTAGCCCTAAGCTGTGTGGGGAACCATCTAACAAAGTGTTTGCTCGTGGTCCGATGCTGCCTGCATTTGCTATGCGTTACCCGTGATACTGGCCACAGTGCTCACCCGCTGTCAGTGTGTTTGGTCTTCAGACTACGACCGCCCCTCCCACGACAAGCCCTGTGTCTTCCCCTTCATCTACAAGAAGTTTAAATTCCACACCTGCACCAACCTGGCAGAGGCCAAGGGGAAGTTCTGGTGTTCCAGCACAGACAACTACGACCGGGACCGTCAGTGGAGCTACTGCCCTGCCTGAGACAGGTAGGACAGGGCACTGGGATGGTCTCTGTTTATAGCATCCCCATCTGGACCAGGGGTGTGTGATCCTGCTTCTTTTGTCTATTTACACTGGGAGCTCTTCCAGACAGGGATCATCTGCAGCACCCAGTGCAAGGGGACCCCGATCTCTGTGACTTTATGTCTGGGCGGCGCCCGGCGTGATGGGGCCCCGATCTCAGTGACTCTGTGGCAATCCACCCATCCCCATACACACCCATCCATCCATTCCCATACGTATCCATCCACCCACTCATACATCCCTATCCACAGTCACCCATCCAACCATCCCCACACACATCCACCAACCACCCAACTATGGAATCATAGTGATATAGAGCTGGAAGGGACCCGAACAGCCCACCCTCTCCCCCCGCCCCATGCTGAGGCAGGACCAAATATACCTAAACCATCCCTGACAGGTTTTTTTCCAACTTGCTCTTAAAAGCCTCCAATGACTGGGATGCCACAACCTCCCCTAGGTATCCTGCTCCAGAGCCGAACTATCCGTAGAGCTAGCAAGTTTTTCCTAGTATCTAACCTAACTCTCCCTACCTGCAAACTCAGCCAGTTCCTCCTTGTCTGTCCCTTGGTGGCCGTGGAGAACAATTGTTCTCCATCCTCTTTCTAGCAACCTTTTGCATATCTGAAGATTGTTATCAGGTTCCCCCCTCAGCCTTCTCTTCTCAAGACTCAACCTGCCCAAGTTTTTCAACCTCCCCTCCTAGGTCAGGTTTTCTAAACCTCTGATCATTTTGGTTGCTCTTCTCTGGACTCGCTGCAATTTGTCGACATCTTTTTTCAAGTGCAGTACCCGAAACTGGACACTGTCCTCCAGCTGAGACCTCACCAATGCCAACTACAGCAGGACAATGACCTCCCATGTCTGACATACGATGCTCCCGTTAATACACCTCAGAATTATATTTGCCTTTTTCACAACCTCACCATGCTGTCGACTCATATTCAGTTTGAGATCCACCCTGACCCTTAGATCCTTTTCTGCCGTCCCGCTGCCTAGCTAATGAAGTGGTGCTGAAGGTCTGTCCTTCTGTCCTTTTCAGGTGACAGCCCCAGAGCCGGGAGGAGACAGAACGACAACATTCAAAATTAAATGAAAGGAATGAGCCCCGCTCTGGACACCTCTGCTCTCCCAACAAAGATCGCTTCTGATCAACAGATGCCAGTGGCATAATCACCCTTGAATCCAAATCCAAATGTGCTCATTTCTCTAGTTGATTTTAGTAAATTCAAATAAAGCATCTTCTGAAACACGGCATCTGCGAGTTCTGTGTCCAGGCAGAGGGCAATAAATGACCAATTTCCCTGGGGCTCTGATGCATATTGGGCACTTCCCAATGAACATGGCTTATTGGAAGGGTTATAAATCCTCATGCTTCAGGGTTGAAGATGATCACTCTTAGTGGCCAAGAAGGGAACATCCTGGGAGACAGATTACCCCACATTTCTACAGTGCTATCTCTGAATCTTGTCATGCTTCCATTGCCAGAGATACTGAATGGGCCTGGCCTGGCCTGGCCTGGCCTGGACAGTTTCATGTTCATGGCT
Organism: Mauremys reevesii; assembly: GCF_016161935.1. NCBI lineage: Eukaryota > Metazoa > Chordata > Testudines > Geoemydidae > Mauremys > Mauremys reevesii. The sequence goes on from NC_052644.1 coordinate 18,322,611, forward strand.
GACCTGTTGGAGGGAAATGACCCAAAATGCCCAGTGGAAATGGCTCCATGTTCTTCATGAGGTTGGGTGAAGTCCTGGCTCCATTGACATCAATGGCAAAGCTCTGGTCAGGTTTTCACCTCTTATTTCTAACGTGACAATAACACACAATCTGAGTTTTCAGCAGCGCTCAGGTCCTGTCATGAATCTTTAGGTGCCTTAACTGATCATTTCCGCGCCTGCGAATGGCAAGGGGTCAGATCCCCTGCTGGTCTCAGTGGGTGTGGGTCAGTATTTAAATGATAGAGTGATGCTGATTTGATTGCAGTAATGGAACAGCAGCCACTGACACCAGCTGGGGGCCTGCCCCATGACTCCAATGGAGCGATGGCTGATTCACACCCGCTGGGGGCCTGCCCCATTGACTCCAATGGAGCGATGGCTGATTCACACCCGCTGGGGGCCTGCCCCATTGACTCCAATGGAGCGATGGCTAATTCACACCAGCTGGGGGCCTGCCCCATTGACTCCAATGGAGCGATGGCTGATTCACACCCGCTGGGGGCTGTCCCCATTTATTATGATGGAGAAATGGCTGATTGACACCAGCTGGGGATCCGGCCCTATTGACTCCAATGCAGCTGCAGCTGGTTTAAGTTCAAATGTTCACAGATCTCATAGATTCGAAGGCCAGAAGGGGCCATTGTGATCATCTAGTCCGACCTCCTGTATAACACAGGCCAGAGAACTTCCCCGAGACAATTCCTGTCTGAGCTAGAGCAGATCTTTTAGAAAAACATTCAGGTTTGATATAAAAATCCCCAGTGGTGGGGAATCCACCGTGACCCCTGGTAAATCATTCCAATGGTTAATTACCCTCCCTGGTAAATAATGTGTGCCTTATTTCCAGTCTGAATTCATTTAATTCAACTCCCGGCTATTGGATCTTGTTAGAGCTTTGTCGGCTAGACTGGTGAGTCCATTATTTAATATTTGTTCCTTGTGTAGGTTCTGATCCTTCCCCCTCCACCTCCTCTGAGTTAAAATAAACAAACTCAGCTCCTGGAGTCCAAGTTTTCCAACCCTTTTACCATGTTCGCAGCTCTTCTCTGAACCCTTTCCAATTTCTCAGCGTCCTTCTTTGAATGGTGGCCACCAGGACTGGACACAGGATCCCAGCAGCGGTCGCCCCAGGGCCAAATGCAGAGGGTACATAACTGCTCTGTTCCTCCTTGAGATTCCCATGTTTACACGTCCCAGGATCACATTAGCCCGGTAGTTATTGTCAGCAGTCAGCATGGTGGTCTTGGCCCAAGGTGGAGTGGGGAATACGCCAGGAAGGGCCTTGAAAGTGAAGACCACGTAAGTCTGATGTGCTAGAGAAGGGGCAGCCAGTGGAGGGTTTCAAAATTGAGGGAGAGGGTTGGTCTCTTTGCTTTAATTGGCATCCTGGGTGCTGAAAACCAGGGCTGAGATGTCTGAGGGTGGGCACCAAAACACCAGCCAAACCCAGAGGCCACATCTGGCCACACTGATGCCAGGCCCAATATAGAGTCTAGAAGCAGACCCACAACTCCCTCCCCTTGGGGGAAGACGTGCGCCTTGGCTGCCTCGTTAACGGCGGGTAACCGAAGTGAATTCCACCAGGGCTTGTTAACAAGGAAGCGTGAAGTGGCTCCGCTGGGCATCGATAATGGTCATGCCCGGGGGATTGTGAGGAGACGCAGGCAGCAGATAGACAACAATGAAATTAATTGGAAAAAAAGTGTGGGGTGGCTGAGAGTGAGGTGAAGGTGGTTTGATTTGTTTTCGGGTGATGATGCAATATCCCGGTCAGTGTGGGAGTTGGGTGGCACCGTGTCACAGACGGGTCATGGCTGGGGTGAGACCACGTTCCACCAGGGCTTTTTGGGGGCCTTTTTTGCAGCAAAACTTTCCTTCGCTGCCTATGTTTCTGCCTTCGGGCCTGCGCTCTGCAGCCCCCCACACGAGGAGGCCTGTCTCCAAGAGCTGTTCTCAGCCTTGCGGGGCCCGATGCGGTGGGCATGTGCAAAGGCTGCCCACTGGCTCAGGAATCTCGGGCAAGTTCATGCAAGGAGAAGCTCCCGTAAAGCTCTCCCAGAGTGCAACTCGCCGCAGGGCATTTGGGGAAGGGCTTGCAATGCCTCATGGGACCAAGACATTGTTGCAGGGGGAAATGGGAACATGGCTTCCAGGGGAGTTCTCCAACCTCTGGGCTCATAATTAGGAGAGGGCCGCTGCTGGCCGAAACACCAGAGGTACCGAGCTCCAGAGAAAGCTCCTGGTTGTGGATCCAAGCAGAAAAGGGCACCTCCCTGCTCACTGGACTTAGGCCCCTCCCTCTGAGAGAAGGGTGGGGGCTTAGCACACGCCCCCTCTGATCAGCAGCTCCCATTGGCTAGCTTAGGCAGCTCCCCACCTAGTGTGCTGGCTCTGGCCGCTCTTATTCTCCGGCGCCTTTCTCCCTGCATTCGTTGTGCAGCCTCCTAGGCACGGTGCTCGGGCTTTGTGAATCGCAGTGCGTTCCTGTGATCTTCCAGGGCCCACAGCGTAGGTCCTGCAACGCTCAGCGCTCCAACAGTTAAATCCCTCTGTACATCCAGGCCCATAGTGCCCAGCCCTTAATCCAGCCCTGGACATAGGTCTCGAGTGCCTGCAGAATTGGAGACTATAAAGTAAGAGGGGACCATTGCAGGGCCGCCCAGAGGATTCAGGGCCTGCGGCCTGGTCTACACTACGCGTTTAAACCGGTTTTAGGAGCGTCAAACTGATTTAACGCCACACCCGTCCACACTAAGAGGCCCTTTATATCGATATAAAGGGCTCTTTAAACCGGTTTCTGTACTCCTCCCTAATGAGAGGAGTAGCGCTAATATCGGTATTACCATATCGGATTAGGGTTAGTGTGGCCGCAAATCGACAGTATTGGCCTCCGGGCGGTATCCCACAGTGCACCACTGACCGCTCTGGACAGGAATCTGAACTCGGATGCAGTGGCCAGATAGACAGGAAAAGCCCCGCAAACTTTGGAATATCATTTCCTGCTTGCCCAGCGTGGAGCTCCGATCAGCACGGGTGGCGATGCAGTCCGAAATCAAAATCCAAAAAGAGCTCCAGCATGGACCGTACGGATGTGATCGCTGTATGGGCAGGCAAATCTGTTCTATCAGAGCTCCGTTACAGAAGACAGACGCCATAGCAGGGACTCAGCACGCTGCTGCATGACAAGCGTAATGGAAAACCAAAGAATCAAATGGACGCTCATGGAGGGAGGGGGGACTGAGGACTCAAGGTATCCCACAGTTCCTGCAGTCTCCGAAAAGCATTTGCATTCTTGGCTGAGCTCCCAGTGCCTGTAGGGTCAAACACATTGTCCGCGGTGGTTCAGGGCATAGCTCGTCAATGTACTCCCACCCCCCACCCCCGGAAGGAAAAGGGGAAAAAAATCATCTCTTGACTCTTTTAAATGTCACCCTATGTGTACTGAATGCTGCTGGTAGACGCGATGCTGCAGCACTGAACTGTAGCATCCTCGCCCCCCCCTCCTTGGTGGGTGATGGTACACTATGGCAGATATCTGTCATCATCATCAGCCTTGTGGCAGATGGTGTAGTGCAATACAACTGGTATCCATCTTCATCATCATCCCATAAGTACTCCTGACTGGCCTCCTGGTCATTCCTAGTAGATGGTACAGAACGGCTGGTAACCGTCTTCATCATAGCAACAGGGGGCTGAGCGCCATCAGCCCCCACCCTTCATGTGTAAAGAAAAGATTCTGTACTGCCTGGACTATCATAGCAGCTGGAGGCTGCCTTCCCCTCATTTTATCTCACTAACAAGTCACTGTTTCTTATTCCTGCATTCTTTATTACTTCAGCACACAAACGGGGCGACACTGCAACGGTAGCCCAGGAAGGCTGTGGGAGGAGGGAAGCAACAGGTGGGGTTGTTGCAGGAGCACCCCCTGTGAATGGCATGCAGCTCATCATTCCTGCGGGATCTGACACGGAGCGGCTGTGCTCTCTGGTTCTCTGATACACTGGATCTCTAGTACACTTGCCCCGTATTCTAGGCAGGACTGATTCTATTTTTAGATACCATAAAGGAGGGATTGACTCGGGGAGTCATTCCCATTTTTGTCTTTTGCACCCCCAGCTGATCTCACCCAGGGGCATCTATGACAACAGCAGAAGGTATAGTGCAATACGACTGGTAACCATCACCTCATTGCCAATTTACAATAGCATGGTAGACAGTACAGAACGGCTGCTAACCATCTCTGCTGTCATGCAAAAGCAAATGAATGCTGCTGGGTAGCGCTGCTGAATCGCCTCTGTCTGCGGCATCTAGTACACATACGGTGACAGTGACAAAAGGCAAAAAAGGCTCCATGGTTGCCACGCTATGGCGTCTGCCAGGGAAATCCAGGGAAAAAGGGCGCGAAATGCTTGTCTGCCATTGCTTTCCCGGAGGAAGGAATGACTGACGACATTTACCCAGAACCACCCGCGACAATGATTTTTGCCCCATCAGGCACTGGGATCTCAACTCAGAATTCCAAGGGGCGGGGGAGACTGCGGGAACTATGGGATAGCTACGGAATAGCTACCCACAGTGCAACGCTCCAGAAATCGACGCTAGCCTCGGACCGTGGACGCACACCACCGAATTAATGTGCTTAGTGTGGCCGCGTGCACTCGATTTTATACAATCTGTTTTACTAAACAGGTTTATGTAAATTCGGAATAATCCCATAGTGTAGACGTACCCTGGGGCAAAGCAATTTCGGGGGCCGCTTCCATTAAAAAAGTTGCAATACTATAGAATACTATATTCTTATGGGGGCCCCTGCGGGGCGTGGGGCAAATTGCCCCACTTGCCCCCCCATCTGGGCGGCCCTGGCCCATTGTGATCATCTACTCTGCACTCATAGACTCATAGACTTTAAGGTCAGAAGGGACCATTATGATCATCTAGTCTGACCTCCTGCACAATGCAGGCCACAGAATCTCACCCACTCACTCCTGTAACAAACCCCTAACCTGTGTCTGAGTTACTGAAGTCCTCAAATCGTGGTTTCAAGACCTCAAGCTGCAGAGAATCCTCCAGCAAGTGACCCGTGCCCCATGCTGCAGAGGAAGGCGAAAAACCTCCAGGGCCTCTGCCAATCTGCCCTGGAGGAAAATTCCTTCCCGACCCCAAATATGGCGATCAGCTAAACCCTGAGCATGTGGACAAGACTCACCTGCCAGCACCCAGGAAAGAATTCTCTGTAGTAACTCAGATCCCACCCCATCTAACATCCCATCACAGACCACTGGGCCTATTTACCTGCTAATAATCAAAGATCAATTGCCAAATTAATTGCCAAAATCAGGCTATCCCATCATACCATCCCCTCCATAAACTTATCAAGCTTAGTCTTGAAGCCAGATAGGTCTTTTACCCCCACTACTTCCCTTGGAAGGCTGTTCCAGAACTTCACTCCTCTAATGGTTAGAAACCTTCGTCTAATTTCAAGTCTAAACTTCCTAGTGTCCAGTTTATATCCATTTGTTCTTGTGTCCACATTGGTACTAAGCTTAAGTGTGACACAGGCTTTAGAATGTCCCTGAATTAATTCCCATTTGACCGAGAGCAGATCGTTTGGAGAAACGGCCCGTCAAGCTTTCCAAACGACCAGTGGCAGAGAATTCGCCCGCCCAGCACTTGGTAAATTGTTCTGATGGTTAATTACCCTCGCTGTCAATAATTTATACCTTATTGCCAGTCTGAATTTGCCTAGCTTCAACTTCCAGCCACTGAATCGTGTTAGGTCTTTCTCTGCTGGAATGAAGACAAATTTCTGTTTCCCTGTTGGCTCCACAAGCCTGTGATCAAATCATCCTTTAACCTTCTCCTTGTTAAACTAAACAGATCGAGCTCCTTGGTTGCATCGTTCTGCGGCAGGTTTTATAACCCTTCTCTCGTTCCCGTGGCTCTTCTCTGACCCCTCTCCAATGTATCGAAATCCTTCTTCAATGTGGGCACCAGAACTGGACACAGGATCCCAGGAGTGGAGGCCTCTCAGAGTTAACGAAGAACATGCTTGAGACAGGGGACCTGCCAGAGGATTTTAGAACTTCAAGGTGTATCCAGATCTCAGAAAAGAACAACGCTATGGACTGCCAAATACAGAGGTAAAATAACCTCTCTGCTCCTACTCGAGATTCCCTAATTTGCTCATCCCAGGATCACAGTAGCCCTTTTTGCCCATAGCATCACACTGGGAGCTCATGTTCAATTGATTATCCACCGTGACCCCCAAATCTTTCTCAGAGTCGCTGCTTCCCAGGAGAGAGTCCCCCAGCCTGTAGGTACGGCCAACGTTCTTTGTTCCTAGATGGCCGACTTTACATTTGGCCATATTCGAATGTGTATCGTTCACTTGCACCCAGTTTGCCAACCAATCCAGGTCGCTCTGTATCAGTTACATCAGTCATCATTTACCAATCCCCCAATTGCTGTGTCATCTGCAAACTTCGTCAGTGATGATGATTTTATGTTTTCCCACAGCTTGCTGATAAAAATGTTAAGTAGCACAGGGCCAACAACTGATTCCTGCAGGACCTCACTGGAAACAACCCTGCTTGAGGATGTTTCCCCATTTACAATCACATTTTGAGACCTGTCAGTTAGCCAGTTTTTAACCCATGTAATGTGTGCATTCATGAAAACAAGGACCAATTAACTTGGGGACATCTCAGAGATGCTATCAAAGAACCTGCAGCTAAACATGTAGGCAAGAAGTTACTAGCTACTAAACCCCCCCTGGAAATAGACAAAATCATTGCTCTGCTAGATGAAAGAAGGAAAGTAAAAGCACACGGACCACAGAAAACGAATGCCAAAGACTAGCTAAAATGATAAATAATAAATGCAGATCGGCAAAGTCTTAATGGCTGAATGAGAAATGCAAATGATTTGAAGAACTGGATAAAGAAAATAAACAAAGTGAGATGTATCAAAAGGTTTGATTAGAGAAGGAAAGTGCTGGGCCGGTGCTACCATTAAGGCGAACCAGGCAGTTGCCCAGGGCGCCAAGATTTGGGGGTGCCAAAAAGCGGTGCCCCCAGTTTTTTTTTTACAGTGGTTCCTCCCGGAGCGCGGTCGCTGCTCCACTTCTCCAGCCTCCCAGGCTTGCAGCGCCAATCAGCTGTTTGGTGCCACAAGCCTGGGAGGCGGGAGAATTAGAGCGGGGGTGGCGTGCTCAGGGAGGATGCGGAGCAGAGGGCTGGGGGGTGAACTGCCGGGGGGCGCCTCAGAGCAGGGGGGGAGCTGCTGTGGGGGGGCCCTCAGGACGGGGGGGGCAGGGAGCTGCTACAGGGCTGGGGGGGGCGCAAGGTGGAAGTTTCACCTAGGGCGCGAAACTTCCTTGCTCCGGCCCTGAGAAAGTGACCAATACGACCCTTATGGAGAAATGGGAACCAGGCCCCAGAGACAAGAAGGCGAGATGGAGAGAATATAGCAATGAATTATATGGTGATGATAGGCCTGAAAAACTTCAACTACAGATCAATCAAATAAGTGCCTGTCAATAATGGATGAAGACAGCATGGTAGCAATAAAAAAACACCTGAATGGAAAAGCAGTAGGTTGTGATGGAAAACCAGCTGACTTAAAGCAAAGGGGCTGAAGGCTCCAGAGGCCTCTCAGTGTTAATGAAGAACATGTTTGAGACAGCACAGTTCCCAGAGGATTTTATAACGTCAACGTGTATCCAAATCTCAGAAAAGACCAACGCTGTGGACTGTAACAACTACAGAACAAGCAGCCTAGTGCCTCAGATACTTTTGCAAGTTGTTCAGAACCGAGTACAGGGAAAGCCTGATCAGGAACTAAGCAAACAACAAGATGATTTCGAATGTGGAAAAGGCACCATAAATGCCACTGTGCAACTGTGATGCGCACATTAGAAAGATCAGTTGAAAAGGTGAAAACAATATACTTGTGTTTCATTGACTTCCAAAAAACTTTTGACAGAAGCTACCACTACAAACTGCTCAATATATTCAGATCTGTAGGGATTGATGGATACGAATTCCGAGTAATAAAACAATTATGCTGGAATCAGAAGGCTATTAGAACGGGAGACGAAAATGAAAATCTGATAGAGATCTAGAGAGGAGTGAGATAAGGCGGTATGATGTCACTGACTTTATTTGACATTTATAGTGAGTATTTGATTAAATTTATTGAGGAAACAGAGGAAGGGATTAAGATGAATGGAAAATGAGGAGATACAAGCCTCCATCTCCAGCACCAGAGATTATTTCTAAAGAATATGGACTGGATTCTGTTCACACTTAAACCAATCCAGAACAACTTCATCTTGGTCAGGTGTGACTCCAGATTGACTCTGATGATGCAGTCAGGGGCTGGCTCAGGATTGGTCCTGGGTGATGCTCCCCCGAGCTTTGCCCAAGGCACCACTAAGCGTTTCAGACTGGCAGACGCGCAGAGTGAACTGGGAGCAGGGAAGGGGTGGTAATTGTTTCCTGGGGTGGGGACAGTGCCTTCCAATAGATGCCAGAGGTGCTAGGATATTTCAAAGCTTTGGAAACGCGGCTGCCCCTACAAAGCAATTAAATCCTTCTCCAGCTGAGAGCTGTGTCTTCTCGCAAGGGGCTGGTGTTGTAAGAGGCAGAGATTTCCAGAGCCCCTGCTCCATCCAGCCTCGGTGAGGCACTCCAGTGACGTCTGCGCCAGGAATGGGATGGTCTTTTCAGACACCGACACAGATCTGTGCATGCCTGGACTCAGTGTGACTTCCCCTCTGCACGGATCCGGAGCTGAAGGTAAAGACTGTACCTCTTCCCCAATGGCCGAGAGCCCTGCTGGGGTGAAGCAGTATCAGGCCAGGGCGGTGGCATGCTGGTCCCCTAATCCAAAGCCCAGGAAGTCTGCAATGGGTTTAGGATCGGGCCTGCCACATTCAGACAAGAGCCTGGTCCTACCCCAGACAGCCTCCTCAGCACACAGAGCGTAGGTGGACGTGACGGTCCGCACCCCTGTATTCCCCCATTTTAGGATTTCTAAATCTCAACCCATATACTTCAGGAGTAATTTGAAACCTTTATAAAACAGCTTTCTTAAATTCAGAATATTTCAAAGAGCTTCCTGAACTGGCATTTCAGTAAATACATTCAAAACTTTACCAGACAGTTTTGCAGTCGGGGTGGGGACTTCCTTGTCAGAGCCCCGGCACCTCTGGGCTTTGCCGCATCAGTTATGAAAGTAAAAAAAAATTGCTTGAGCCCCGGCACCTCTTTCATCACAAATGAAGCACCGGGTACGTCCACACTGCGCATTCAGCCCAGCTCTGTGACAGTTGCTGTACCCGGGTCTCGCAGCCATGCGAGCACGCCCCCTCTGCGCCACACGGCCCTTCTGCCTCGGGGCTGCCACTTGGGCTGCGTCCACATTGCAAAATTCTGTCCTGAGTCAGACTGCTTTGTGTGTGGACAGAAGTGGGCCTTGGTCTCAAACCTGAGTCAGAGTCTAGGTTGGGTGTGTGGTGTAGACACACCCTGCTCGGCTGGCAGGCTAGATGGCCCAGTGGTTAGATTTCTAGCATGTGGGTGTCTAGGTTTTAATCCCCTGCTTTTTCCATGTGCCTTTGTGCCAATCACCCAGGGTATGTCTATTCTGCTGGGGCGAGGAATGATTGCAGGATGGGCGGATCTACCCAATCTAGTTAGTTAGCTCAGGTATATCTCCGTGCGCTGTAATCACACCTCCATATTGCAGCCTCAACCTACCCTCTCTGTGCCTCTGGGTACATCTACATTGCAAAAAAAAAGTAACCCCACAACAGCAAATCTCGGAGCATTGGGCTATGGAATCAGGCTTGCCCTGCAGGGTTGAAAACACGTGGGGGCAGTGAAGACATTCCCACCAGAGCTCCCAGACCAACCCACCTCGCTGGGTCTCAGAGCCAGAGCAAGCGGAAATATCTACACTGCTGTTTTGAGACCCATGAGCCTGAATCGGTAGATCTGGGCTCTGAGACTTTCTGCAATTTTTTTTTTGCGTGTAGATGCACCCCTGTTCCCTGTCTGTAATATGTGGGTAATGACCCTGCATGACAAGGAGGTGTTATAAGGATCAGGGGGTGCTTAGGTGGGACTGTAGATAGATTCTGGTCTCAGGTCTCCCAGATAAGCTATGCACGGACTTGGATTTTCAAGTCATGGGAAATTCCACAATTTTGAAATTTGTTTCTGGAACAAAACATCAAATTTTGAAATTTCCCACAAAATGAAATTTTCAGCAACAAAACAATTGGGGCTCAAGCCAAAAGTTTTGTTTCTAGAAAATTAAAAAGCTTCATTTCTATAAAAGCGAAATGTTTTGTTTCCCTGTTCTGTTAATCCCTCTGAAGCAGCTGGCACTGGCCACTGTTGGAAGACACGATACTGGGCTAGATGGACCATGGTCTGACCCAGTGTGGTCATTCTTCTGTTATGTTCTTGTCACAGTCTGGTGAGTCTTTGCATTCCTGTTTGTGGAGGGGATCTCCACACCTTCCCTGTGTTGTCTGAGCGTGGTTAAGCGCAGTCCACTGCCCACGGGGAAGGTGGCTCATTTTGGATCAGACTGGCTGGGCAATAATCTCATGGTGAAATGTCATCACGACATTGTAAGGTTGTGAATTCCCCTGTAGGATGTGATGCAGGAGCAGCGGAAGCTTCCTAAAAGCGGGGGAGGGCCCACTGGCACCTGAACTGTGGCCACGCCCCCCTGCACTACCCCTTCCCCTGTGCCACCCTTTCATCCCCAAGCCTCCACCCTGCCCCTTCCCCCGAGGATCTGCCCCCATGCCACCTTTTCCTCCCAAGGCTCTGCCCTCACACCGCCCCCCGATTGCTCTTCTCTGCCCCCTCGCTCGCCCTTAGGGCCAGTAAAAAGGGGGGGTCATGGCCCCCTGATTGCCCTCATTCCAGCACCCCTGATGTGATGCCTCCAAAGCCAGCCAGCCCTGGCTGGGCTGAAGCCCTTCAACAGACCTGGCCCAAGCAGGGGAAGATGGGCTCAGCTCAGCTGCATGCAGGCGGCGAGCAGGGCCCTCGAGAGGCCAGGGCAGGAAGTTGCAGGGAACGAACGATTTGCATTTTAGCAAACACAAGCAGGGGGACGAGCTGGGAGCCTCCGTCTCCACCAGGCGCCGGATCACCGTCCTCGCGGCCTGGATGTGCCATGTCGCAAACCTTGCGGCCTGGGCAGCCTGAAACCGGATCCACGGCCATGGGGCTGGGAGGGCACCAGGCAGAGCCCGTGGGACCTCATCCCCCATCACTGGAGAAGGAGCCACCTCAGAGCTGCCCAGGCCACTGGGGGTCAGCACCACCCTGCTGGAGGTGTGGGGTGGGGGTGAGAAAAGGGGCGGGGCTCTGAGGGGAGGGGCCTGTGGCAGGTGATATGGGGAAGGGGCGGGGCTCTGAGGGGAAGGGCGGGGCCTGTGACAGGTACTATGGGGAAGGGGCGGGGCTCTGGGGGAAGGGGCGGGGCCTGTGGTATGTGATATGGGGAGGGGCGGGGCTCTGAGGGGAAGGGCGGGGCCTGTGGTAGGTGATGTGGGGAGGGCGGGGCTCTGAGGGGAAGGGGCGGGGCTCTGTGGCGCGGGGCCTGTGGAAGACTTTGAGGGTGGGGCGGAGCTTGTGGCGGGCTACGGGGGGAGGGGCGGAGCTTTGGTGGGCGGGGCTTGTCTCGAGCAGGGGTGGGGGCGGGGCATGGGTCAGAATCCGATTGGCCGCCGGGGCTCCCGCCCCCTCCCCGCCCGCGCTCTCGCGAGGTTGACGCGGGGCTCGGGCTCTTTCCAGCTCTCGCGAGAACACGGCGAGAGGCCCCGCTGCGCCTGCGCCTGCGCCAGACCCAGGACCGCAGTGTCTGTGGAGTGATGGGAGCGGGGAGGTGAGACCGGAAACGGCCCCGGGGCCCCCCCCCCCCCGCGCGCCGCGTCACCGGCTCCCGCTTTGCCCCCCCCTTGGTACCCTCCGCGTCACAGCTACGTCACGGGAGCCCCGGGGACTCCCTCGCCGCGTCACCGACCCCCCCCCGGGACCCTCCCGGAGTTACCCCACGTCACCGCCCCCCCACTCCCCCTCCCCGCACGGGGGTTCCTGCCCCCTTCCCCCGGCTGCCCCCCCCGCCACGGCTCGTTCCCCCCCGGATCCCCGCCCTGGGATCGGCCCCCCCCCGGCACCTGGTTCCTGCCCCCCCCGGCCTCCCCCCGCCGCAGCTGGTGCGCAGAGTCCAGGGGTTCAAAGCTGGGGAGGCACAAACAGGGGGTGGGGTGGAAACCCCCCCCCCATTGCTGGGCCCTGGTTATGGGGGCGGGGGTCACCCATGGGGAAGCCGAGAGATCCAACGTGTGGTGGAAATGTTCACAGGGGAGGGGCAGGTGTCCTGGCTATGGGGGCGGAGGGCGTGGATTGGGGAGGGGAGGGTGTCCTGGCTATGGTGGGGGTGAGGGGAGGGTGTCCAGGTTATAGGAGGGTGATGGGGTAGCTATTGATGCGGGCAGGAGAGTGTCCTGGCTTTAGTGGTCAGGTGGGTAAGACTGAGAGCCACTGGCTGGGGTGTAGCTCTGGTGTGTGTGTGTGGGTGGGGGGATTCTCAGGGCCTCCCCATCTCTGTCTCTCTCCCCACAGATGCCCCGTCACTGCTCTGCTACCGGCTGCTGCACCCGGGACACCCGCGAGACCCGCAATCGAGGCATCTCCTTCCATCGGTAAGAACTACCCTGGCCCTGCTCCCTCCCCATAACCTCCCCCTATAACCAGCCCTTCCGCCCTCCCCTCCCTGAGGGGAAGGTGCAAGGGGACATCCAGGTACCCTGAATGGCAGTAAGTTTAACGCCAGCAGAAAGGAAATACTTTCCCAGCACAGCCAGCCTGCATAACTTCCTGCCACAAGGACTCAGTCATTATAATCAAAGCTTGTTGCTCCAAAACCACATCTGAGACCTGACGTGAAAAAGGAATCGCTGAGGAGTTAGGACCAATTTTCCCTTGTAGGCAGGTTATTCCAGAGCTGTCCACTAGGGAGTGTCTTGCCTCTTCCTCTAAAGCAGCTGGGTTCTGTCAGAGACAGGATGCTGGCTAGAGAGACCTTTGGTCTGATCCAATCTGGCTGGTCCTACGTCCCATCTCCAGTGGATCGTTTGGAGGTGGTGTTGCTTTTTCTTCTCCATACCTAGGGGACGTTAGCATCTCTGGGTTGAAAACTCCTGGGGGAAGGTTGTTCTCGGATTTGCCTTTGCCCCTCCTTGTGGCGGTTGAACCCCTGCCCCGGCCCATGCCTCTCCCGGGAGCTGAACGGTGCCATCTCTGTCCCCGCAGGCTGCCCAAGAAGGACAACCCACGGCGCAGCGTGTGGCTGGAGAACTGTCAGCGCAAGGACCCGAGCGGCCAGGGCCCCTGGAATCCAGCCTCTGACTACATCTACTTCTGCTCCAAGCACTTCGAGAAGAGCTGCTTCGAGATGGTGGGGATCAGGTGGGTGCAGGAGGCTGAGCCGACACCCAGGGATGCCCTGCTCTGTTCCCCGAAGCTGGGTGGCACTAGCTTGGGAGACGAGCTTTTTCACCAGGTCTCCATAACTGTGCCAGTAGCTGCCCCTGGCATCCCAGCTTGGGTGGGGGGTGGAGAAGAACAAGCGCCACCAGTCACATAAATACCTGGTTCAGGTCCTCTCTCCTCCGGGAGGATGGATTGGACCATGTGGAGCCCTGCCCTGAACCCTCTTCATCTGCCCTCTGGAAGGATGGACTGGTCCATACGGTTCCCCTAATTCTGACATACCTCCTCCTACCCCTGGGAAGATGGACTGGTCCATGCAGTGCCCCCTAGTCCTGGCATGTACCCCCAAAGATGGACTGGTCCATGTGGTTCCCTCTAGTCCAGATGCCTCCCTAGTGAAGATAGACTGGTCTGTACAGGTCCCCCTAGGTCAGATGCACTCACCCTCCCCTCCCTGTGAGGATGGACTGGGCCATACGGTTCCCCCACCTTCCAGTCCAGACACAGCCCCTCTATCCAGGAAGGTGAACTGGTCTGTATGGTCCCACTAGTCCAGATGCCCTTACACTCCCCGTAAGGATGGACTGATCTGAATAGTTTCCCCTAGTCTAGACACCCCCCTTGTCCCGTGAAAGTGAGCTGCTCCATTCTCTCCCCTCTTTCCCCCCCCCCCCCCCATGCATCCACATCCCATCTTCCTCTCCCTGTGAGGACTGACAGACAGTGTGTCTCCTGAGAGCTAGAGTTTAATTAAGGCCTGTTCGTCACAGTTCCTTGGCCCCATTTTGCAATGAATTCTGTTGAAACACAGTTCCGGTTTGTTACAGCAGCTCTCTCGATGCAAGGTCTTGCTAGCGAGCGAAAGAATGCACGGGGCAGGGGTTTTACGTTAATGTTTTTGAGAACATTAAGTGGGGGTTTATTGTAAGGTAGTTTAAACATACCCGCAACCACTTACCCATGTAAGTAAAGTCATCCCACAGGTGCGTGATAGGACAAAGAGCTCATCTGCACCGGGAAGTTAACCGGTGAGGTGTGAATATAACGCCCTGTAACTAGTGTACAATAACCATACACAAGTCACGGGGCTCAGGGCAGGGGAGAATGGATGAAATGCTCTGGCCGGTGCTAGATGGGAGGTCAGAGTAGATGATCTTCTGGCCTTAAAAATCTATGAATGTGGAACCCCCAGGGCTGGCTGTGTGGATCCAATCGGGGCCTTAAGCGCCTGAATAAAACATGGTGTGGTTCAGAAACTAAGGGATTTGCGAGAGAGAGGGTAAAAATGTCAGACTGCTGCTTATTTCGAAGCCCACATGCAGGTGACCACAAATTAAGCCCTGGTCTACACTTACTAGCTACATGGCTCAGGGGTGTGAAAAATTCACACCTTTGGGTGCTGTAGTTAAGCCGCCCTACGCCCCGGTGCAGACATGGCTAGGTCGACAGAAGAATTATCTCAGGGAGGTGGATTACCCGCATCTCCATCAACACAGGAAGCGTCTATGCTCCGGTGCTACGGCATTACAGCTGCTGCTGCACCGCCCATAGTGTAGCCCCAGCCTAAGACAGACCGACTGATAAACTGAAAACCGTATGTGCCAAAGTCAGAGCCTCATCTTGGCCTAGTGGTTCCTACAGGGCAAAGAGCCATTTAAAAATATTCCCAGGCCAGCAAAGAGACGCCCAGCTAAGCTAGTGGAACAGTGTTCCCATCCAAGAGTCCCCGTGCCAGGAGAGCTTCCTCCCAGGGCGATGGGGTTCTCCCCAAGCCAGCTGGGCCGGGGGCAGCTCGTGCCTGCCGATGTCTCTCCACAGTGGCTACCACCGGCTCAAGGAGGGGGCCGTCCCCACCGTCTTCGAGTCCTTCTCCAAAGCGCGCCGGGCAGCGAAGGTGAGGGCTTCCCGGCAGAAGGGTGATGACCCGAAGGCTGCCAGGGCCTGGAGGAGGTGGAGGTGAGTGCCTGCCCTGTAGATGGTCTGCTGGGCTGGGTCGTGGGGTGAGGGGCTGGGATGTGCCAAGGCAGAGCACATGGAGCAAGGGGCTGTGCAGGCTGAGTTGTGGATCAGAAGGGCCCGGTCTGCCCCCATGAGACTGATGGGGGCCCAGCCGTGCCAGGGCCAGTGGGTCAGGGTGAGGAGCTGGAACTGGCTCTGCTGGGCTGTGTGCATTGGAGACCAGATCTGGGGGGCTGGGAGCGGGGTCAAGGTCTGGAGTGGGTGGGGCGGCCCTGGATGTTATCTCTGGGGCTAGATTGAGGGGGCGGGGTCAGGATCTGGCAGGAGGAAGGAGCTGGGGCTGTCCCTGTATGTTGACCCCAGGCTAGGTTGGGGTGGGGCTATCTTGGGGGCAGGGGCAGGATATAGATGGGAGGGGCTGGGGCTGCCCAAGGTTTGGATTGGGGGGGTCAGAGGCCGAGGGGGGTTGGGATGGTCTATTGCTCTGGGGCCCTGCTGTGCCTGCCCCCTGCAGTGCATTGTGGGATGGGCTCTTTCCCCTCAGACGCGATCCAGGCCAAGGGGAGCAGGACGCCCCGGCCAATGCGGAGATCTCGTGCTTCCCAGAGGAGGAGGAGTCTGAGCTGGCCACGCCCGCGGCCGCCCCCACCACTGAGCACCGCAGCCTGCCCGGGCCCCTCCCCCAGGGGGCGGAGCTAGAGGATCAGCATGACGTCATCCTGGCCAGCCTGTCGGACATCCTCCTGGAGTACCCGGCTGTGGCCACGGGGCAGGAGGCGGCCACGGCCACGCCGGCGCTCCCAGAGACAGAGGCCCCCACGCTCCCAGAGACAGAGGCCCCCACGCTCCCAGAGACAGAGACAGACGCCCCCTCAGAGGTCCCCACATCGCCCGCCCCAGAGCCACCCCGCCCTGTCTCCCCGTCTCTCTACATGCTGCGTCTGCCGCCCCCAGCCGGCGCCTACATCCAGAGCGAGCACAGCTACCAGGTGGGCAGCGCCCTGCTGTGGAAGCGGCGTGCGGAGGCCGCCCTGGAGGCCCTGGACCGGGTCCAGCGGCAGCTGCAGGCCTGCAAGCGGCGAGAACAGCGGCTGCGGCTGCGCATCTGCGAGCTGCAGCGGGAGCGGCGGGCGGCCCCCGACATGCGGCGCCAGCTCAAGGAGCACCTCCAGGTCTTCGAGCTGCAGCTGCTGCGCGACCTGGAGTGAGCCTGGGACTGCGCTCAGGGGCTGTCTGTGTGTAGGGCGGGGGGGACTGCATGGGACTCGGGCCTCTGCCCAGGCACGAAGCCCTGGGCTCTGTGGCTCGGCCACGGGCTGAGCTCACTCCCTGCCCACGAAAGGTGGCAGGCCAGGGCTGCAGAGGCAAACCGTGCAACAGCACTTCTCTGCCCCCCCGCTCCCGCCCTGACCTCCACCTCTGTGCCAGGGAGGCGGATTGATGGGGGTTGTAAATAAAGATCTTGTTTTATGTGGGGGTGACGATCCCGGAGTGTGCACAGCCTGGTGGGAGTGTGGCTGCGGGGCAGCTGTGGGGTCGGTCCCAGGACAGGCAGTGCCCCTGGTGTGCGTGTGCCCATTGCCCCTGGGGGAGCTGCGGGGTCAGTCCCAGGGCAGGCGGTGAGCGTGTGCCCGTTGCCCCCAGGGCAGCTGCAGGGTCAGTCATGGGGCAGGCACTGCCCCTGGTGTGCATGTGCCCATTGCCCCCGGGGCACTGTGGGGTCAGTCCCTGGGCGGGCAGTGCCCCCCGTGTGCGTGTGCCCATTGCCCCCCGCGGGAGCTGCCCCTGGTGTGTGTGTGCCCATTGCCCCCCGGGGAACTGTGGGGTCGGTCCCAGGGCAGGCAGTGCCCCTGGTGTGCGTGTGCCCATTGCCTCCGGGGGAGCTGCGGGGTCGGTCCCAGGGCAGGCAGTGCCCCTGGTGTGTGTGCCCATTGCCCCCGGGGGAGCTGCCCCTGGTGTGTGTGTGCCCATTGCCTCCGGGGAAGCTGCGGGGTCGGTCCCAGGGCAGGCAGTGCCCCTGTATGTGTGCCCTATGGCCATGAGCACCTCAGCTCCATGCCTACGATTTCCCCCCTGCATCCATCCCCCCTTGACTTTGGGGTTCCCTTAGTGTCACCGGACCAGAATCCCAGCTTGCCCAGGCTCTGCTACTTGACCCCCCCACACTCCCCGTGCTGGCTGCCAGGGGCCTGCTGTTGGCATGGTGGGAGCTGGCCGAGGGGGTGATGCCACCTCTGTGATCGTCCCCTGCCCTCTGACAGGCCAAGCACCAGAACTGCTGCGAATGCGCTGAGCTCCCAGCTGGGAGATCAAACAGGCCACATGGCAGCGAAGATGGAGTACGGGGGACTTGATAACCAGCTGGTGTCAATCCCCCTAGCAAACGGAGCGGTGTTGGGTTACACCAGCTGCGGATCTGGCCCCACTGAATCGGGGCCGGTTGACACCAGCCGTGGGTTTTTTTTATATGTAATTATGAAATGACGAGTTCAGGCCTAAATCAACTGTCACAAGCACCAACGTGTTCTCTGTGTGTCTATAAAACATGCCCCCCATTGCTCACCACCCCTGAGGCCCAGCGAGCGCAGCGAATAGTGCCACGGCCGCGGCGGCCTTCTCTGTGGCACAGGGGTGGCCTGTGGAGGGAGGCTTGGGGGGGGTGGGTGAGCCACGGCAGTTTTGAATGGGTTGGGGGGCCCCTGCTGGATTCCCCACCTGAACCACTGGCTCCCTGGTGCATTGTAACTGCCCCAGATGGACAGCATCACCCGCCGTGCCCCAGCATGAGAGATGGAGGAGGTAGATGACCAGGAGGAACGTACCTGGACAGCGGTCCAGGCCTGGGACTGGCCTAGGTCATTAAGCTCCCTAGTAGGTACCATAGGGGGGCATCTTTCCTGGGGCTGAACCTCCCTTTCCTGTTTGGGGTGTGGGTCAGGCACAACCAGGGAGAACCCAGACACCCCCTCTCCCCAGGGATGGGTGGGAGAGGTCCTGGTTTCTCTGGGGGTGGGGGAGAGATCCAAGCAGCCTCCTAGTTCTTCCCAAAACATCCCTCAATGTCTCAGAGCAAAGTTGGCGTCTTCACCTGGGGATCCAGCCCCATTGGCCCCAGCAGGAGTCAACTGAGCAGACCCCCAGCAGAGGGTCAGTCGGCCGTAGCTCCTTTTAGGTCGCCATCACTTGGCAGCCCAGGCTGATGAGCTGGACAGGGCGGGGGCAGTCGGACCCAGAGTGATGTCAGTAGAGCAACCGAGAACCCAGAGCCACCCCAGGACCTTGCCCTGGCTTAGCCCTCGCTGGATGAGCAGGAGCGTTACACGGAGCTGCACAGACGCCATGTGAGGGATGGTCTCTGCCCCAGTTGACATGCACCAGGCAGAGGCGTGAGAGCATCCCCGTTCTAGAGGAGAAAGCGAGGCACAGAGAGATTGAGGGGCTGGGCTGGCACTCGAACCCAGCTCTCAGCACCATCTGCCAGCTGAGAGACCCAACTCACGTTTCCCAGCATCCAAGAATTCCCACAGAGCCGAGCTGGGAATCGGGGACAGCGAGCTCGGGGCCCCAGGCTCCTCCCGTGAAGGCTCGGTCAGACAACTGTCCCTCAGTTCAAGGTCCTAAAGTTGCATCCATATGACACCATGTCACTGATGGTTGGGAACTCTTTTGATCCAGAACGGAGGGGTCCTGGCCCTGGGGGTTATCTACACCGAAGGGGGCACATCTGTGATAGATCTCGGGGTGCCCAGCACTGTGACCCAACTCTAGCAAAAGGGGATAGTTCATGGTAGCCGGGTTTCATCTCGACTCCACCAGCCCTTCCACCACCCAAGGACTCTCCTCTGGGCAGTGCCCGCCCCGACTTCACTTTGCATGATAACAGGAGCACCCTGAGTCCCTTTGCCCTCTGATATCCAGCCCCTGGCACAGGCTACTCATAGAAATTCCAGATCCTCTGCCCCCAGGCCTGCCCCAGTTTTGCCTTCAGCCGCCGCTCCTGTAAACCGCACAGCACTGACAATGCAACAGAGGCGGGTTTATTTAGGAAGAAGTAAAGATTTAGCTAGGAATGCGAGGAAGTGGTGGAAACAGTTACACCACACAGCAAAATCACAGGGTGTGAAGGGTCTGATAGCTAGTTTCCTTTCCTTGCTAATAAAGTAAGTTTCCCCCCAACACCCTCCGTGCAAATAAATGTTCAGTCTGTTGCAGAGCTGCCTGGGGATTTCCTCTGTGAATGCATCCAGAGTGCATTTCCCTCTGTGGTATGCTGAAAACAGCCTTTTGATCCTATTCACCAGCAGGGCAAACCTCTGCCTCGTGGCAATGTTCCTTTTTTTAACCTTCCGGTGGTTTCATTCGATAGTTTGCACTGACCTCCAGTGATTTCCTGTTTAAAATCTTAGTATTGTGCAAGGCTAAACGACTAAGTCTTGCATTGCATCACTGGCTAAGGAGGGGGAGCAGGAGGGGGACAACTCCCCGGGCCATCACTCAGACATTATCCTCCTGAGGTCTAATTTCTTCTCCAAGTCTGTAAAGCATATGGTCAAGATCAAAACATTATCCCTTAAATGTCACCTGTACATGCATCTCGCAACGATTTTGAATCTTGACAAATTACGAGTGTTCTGAAGGTACTTTTCTCATAACACTTTCTGGATTAATATCCTTACCGATGCGTTTGGTCTCAGGTGACAGCTGTTTGCAAAGAAGGGGACCTTTCGCCTATGGCTCGCGGTGTTTCAGTGTCGCACTAGGGCTGGGAGAATGTTTTTCATCGAGTGATTTTTTTAGACAGAAACTTGTTGGGTTTTTTTCCTCTCTGAAACTTTTTTTTTCCACCAAAAGAGCCTGTTGGTGAAATGTAATTTTTTTCAGCAAAAACATGACTGCTTGGAAAATGGAATATTTTGATTCAGTGAGTCCCATAAGCTGCAGTGATGGCTTATGGGAATTGTAGTTTGGTTGTCTCATGTCCCCATTCTCCTCTATAGACTGGGCTCTTCATTTGGACTACATCTCCCACAATGAACTACAGCATAGCATTCCCATGATGCACCACCTCTGTCTCCAAGAGGAGAGACCACAGTGCCTCATGGGAGATGTAGTCCAAGGAGAGAGCCAAACCTATAGAGGAGAATGGACACACAAGGCAACATGATAGCATTTCAGAATTGAATATTTAGGGGTTTTAGCCAAAATTTTTCATCAGTTGGTGAAAATGTTTTCACCATTTGGCTGAAAGTTTCCAGTATTAAAATTTTCACCAAGCAAAATTGAAATTTTCTGTGGAAAAGTCAGAGAAAACAAAAAAAATCCACTTTCAAGGTAACTTTCTGAGGACAAATTTAGCTGAAAGCAGAACACTTCGGTTTCATCAATATTTTCTGTGGGAAATGTAACCAAAATTGAAAATTTTTCACATCCAATGCTATTGTCTCTGGAAAATTAAGGGGAAAATGAAAAATTTCTGTTCAATTGATGTTTTCTGTGGAAAGTTTAGATAGGAACAAAAATTTTCTCTTTCACTGAAATTTTCTGTGGAAAGTGTAGATGAAAAGGAATATTTATGGTTCCATCTATGTGTTCTGCGGAAAATTTAGGGAAAAAAGACAAATTTTCTCTCTTGCCAACATGTTCTGTGGAAACTTCAGACAAAAAATTTAAAAATTCAGTTCTGTTGACATTTTCTGTGGAAAATTTAGGCAAAAAAAATTAATCCTTTTTTTCCCCCACTGCAGAAAATTAAGACAGAAATGTTCTGAGGAAACCCCCTTGTTCCCCAACCAGCTCTCACCCCATGACATGTCCCAAGTGCCGCCTCATTTTAGGTCCACATTCGGGTAGCATGGCCTATTGGCCACACTTAGGACTTCTTGGTCAATCCGGCCCTGTGCATCAGCTTGGCCACGGCCCCCTTGACCTCCTTGTTCCTCAGGGTGTAGATGAGTGGGTTGAGGGCCGGCGTAACCACAATATAGAAAACAGCGATGTGCTTGTCCCGGTCGGGGGCGGCGCCGGAGCG
Organism: Mauremys reevesii; assembly: GCF_016161935.1. Taxonomy (NCBI): domain Eukaryota; kingdom Metazoa; phylum Chordata; order Testudines; family Geoemydidae; genus Mauremys; species Mauremys reevesii. The sequence continues at coordinate 18,344,163 of NC_052644.1, forward strand.
GGGCCTCATGTACATGGAGATGACGGTGCCGTAGAAGATGGCCACCACAGCCAGGTGGGAGGCACAGGTGGAAAACGCTTTGCGTCACCCAGCGGCCGCCTGTCCCTGCAGCACAGAGGCCAGGATGAGGCCATAGGAGGCCAGGATGACGGCCAGCGGGAGCAGCAGGATGAACACAGCCGCCCCAAAGACCACGGCCTCGGTGAGGCGCGTGTCGGCACAGGCCAGCTCCAGCACCACTGGCAGCTCGCAGAAGAAGTGGTTGATCCGGTTGGGCCCGCAGAAGGGCAGCCACAGAGTGCAGGCCGTGTTGACCACTGAGAGGAGGAACCCAGCAGCCCAGGAGGACAAGGCCAGCGCCCAGCAACGGCCCCGCCCCATGACGGCGGCGTAGCGCAGCGGCCAGCACACGGCGACGAAGCGGTCGTAGGCCATGGCGGCCAGCAGGATGGCCTCGGTGCTCCCGAGCGAGAGGGCAAGGTACATCTGGGCGGCGCAGCGAGCGAAGGGGATGGATTTGCTGCGGGTCAGGAGGTGGGCCAGAGCCTGGGGGATGGTGCAGCTGGTGTAGCAGATCTCCAGGAAGGAGAGGTGGCTGAGGAAAAAGTACATGGGGGTGTGGAGGCACGAGTCAGCCCGCACCAGGCCTACGATCAGCAGGTTGCCTGCCAGGGTGGCCAGGTAAGTGGCCAGGATGGCCGCGAATAGGAGGCGCTGCGTCCGCGGCCGGCCAGACAGACCCACCAGGATGAACTCGGAGACCGAGGTGCGGTTCTCATCCCCCATCGCCTCCATCCGCCTGCAGGGAGAGAGAGTGGGGGGATAACATAGGCCGGGTTGTGAGGCAGACTCAACAGGGGCTGGGCTACACCGGGGTCAATCCAGAGTCACACCTGACTGCACGGAGGGCAGGGCTGGATTCTGATCTCAGCCCCCTGGGGTCAATCTGAATTTCAGGGGTGACTCCGGATTGACCGCAGGGGGACTGAGATCCGAATCCAGCCCTGCACCCATTGCTGTCAGGGGTGACTCCAAGCAGGGATCTGTACATGGGGTGCCCCCCACACAGGAAAATGCCCTACTCACTGGGCTATTAGCGAGTCTCTCACTCTCCCCACCCTCCTTCCTTATCCTGCACTTGCGAAATATGTTTGTCAAATCTTTTTAAACTTCCGGGTCATTAAAGATCCCCTGGAACATCCCGTCCCCCACCCCCACTCCCACACACAGCCCAGATTCCTAGCCAAGCCCTCTGCACTCTCGGCTGGTTTCTCCATCACTTCCTGTCCCAAACTCTTGCCGTAGCGTTGCTTTATGGTATTAAAGAGCCCCTGCGCTCCACCCCAGAGGTGGCTGCAGCTCAGCACCAGCTGAGTGGTCCCTGTATAACCAGCCCCTGTGCCCCATCCCAGATCCCACCTCCCCTGCCTGCCCACAGCTATTTGCTGGGCATGGAGCCCTGTGCGGAAGCTGAGGACGGGATGTTCAGAAGCCCCCAACGATTGGACAAGACACCGGTAAGGCCTCATGTGTAGTACTGTGTCCAACTCCCCCGTGTTCGAGAAGGAGGATTCCGACCGGACAGGAGCTGGGATGAGCAGGGGACGGTGCCCTGATCTTCCAAGAAGGAAGTGGCAGAACGGGGCCCATTTAGGCTGGAATGCAGGCTGAGAGGGGCGCTGATTGGTCTATCAATCCATCCGCAAGGTGAACGCCCAGACGGGGACAAGCTACTGATACGGAATTTTTCATACAGCTAAACGTCAACGCAGATGTCCAGGAACAAAGAAATGAGGCTGTATTGTACGCACAGGGTGGGGGGCTCTCTCCTGGGGAGCAGGGACGCTGACAAAGATTTTGGGGGGGTCATGGCGCCTAATCAGCTGAACACGAGCTCCCAGTATGGCCAGAGGAGCCAGTGCAATCCTGGGGTGCGCAAAGCGCAATCTCAAGTAGGCACAGAGAGGTTATTTTACCCCTGGATCTGGCCCTGGGGCGACCACTGCTGGGATCCAGTGTCCAGTTCTGGTGCCCACCATTCGAGAAGGAGGCTGATAAATCAGAGAGGGGGTCAGAGACGAGCCAGGAGAATGATTCAAGGATTAGAAAACCTGCCTGAGAGTGATAAACTCCAGGAACTCAAAGAGAAGGTCCAGGGGGGGACTTGATCCCAGTCTATAAGTGTCTACACAGGGAACAAATATTTCATAACGGGCTCTTCAATCTAGCAGACAACGGCCTAACCCCGTCCAATGGCTGCAAGTTGAAGCTAGACAAATTCAGACTTGAAACAAGACGTCCATTTGGCATAGGGAGAGTAATTAACCATCAGAACAACTCGCCAAGGGCGTGGTGATTTCCTCATCACTAGCAATTTTCAAACTGGATGTTTCCCTGAAATTCTTTCGGGGCCGTTCTCTGGCGTGAGTTATACAGGGAGTCAGACTAGATGATCACATTGTTCCCTTCTGGCCTTGGGATCTATGAATCTGTGAAGGACGATGTGGCCCAAGGGCAAATGGGGATACGCTGACCGGGAGCCATGTGAGGCTGGAAACCAGAAGCAGGTTTCTCCCCGTCAGCAGGCAGGTTCTGGAGCAGCCTCACAAGAGGAAGAGGAAGAGCTTGATGAGTTTCTGCCCCACAAACTTTACTCAGGTTAAAATAATAATGAAGACACAGCAGCTTAGATCAAACTCCAGTCACCCTAGGATACATCTACACTGGGGGGGGGGGGGAGAGAAAGAGAGCAGGGAGAAATGGTGTGTTCCTAGATTGGGTTAGCCTGCATGAGCTACAATGCTAGTGAAGACAGGGCAGGCATGACCAGAGTTCAAGCCTATGGTCCCTGGGGGTAACGTACTAGGAGCATGAGGTTTTTTTGCAGTGACAATGATCATAGAATATCAGGGTTGGAAGGGACCTCAGAAGGTCATCTAGTCCAACCTGCTGCTCAAAGCAGGACCAATCCCCAGACAGATTTTTGCCCCAGATCCCTAAATGGCCCCCTCAAGGGTGGAGCTCACAACCCTGGGTCGAGCAGGCCAATGCTCAAACCACTGAGCTATCCATCGCTCATGTGCACATATAGAATCGTAGGACTGGAAGGGACCTCGAGAGGTCATCAAGTCCAGTCCTCTGCACTTGTGGCAGGACCAAGCACCCTGTTTAGCCGAGTGTCCTGGCTGCATTTCTATGTAACCCAGGTTATGAACACACCTTTTATTGCGTCTCCTCGGTCTCACCCATGCCAGGCAGGCAAAATTCAAGAGCCAGACCTCAGAACGATCCCCCGGTGGGCTTTCAACCCAGGAGATTGGTTTTATCAAAGAAACGACCGGCGAGTCGTTTTTTTCCCTCCAAGGTTTGTGCTTGGGCCACAATTCCCAGCTTCGCTCCTCAACTAGGAGGGTCCGAAGCCCACTCTTTTATTTAAATGAAAGCCAAGCGTCTCCTGTGACTGCCTGACCCCAGTGCCTGGGCCTTTGAGAGAAACCCCAGACAGCAGGAGGCTCGGCAGCACGGCTCATGTAGGACAGGAGCTCCTGGGGCGAGTCCAGCCCCTGCGATAGCCGACGGTCCTAGTGTCCTGTTTGGTGAATTTATCACGCTCCACCTTCAAACCAGTTTGGTTGTTTTCCCCCTCACTTCTCCTATCCCAGAACCTCCCTCTGGTGGAGGTTCTCCGTCCTTCTCATTTCCAGCCTCTGTTTATTCCTGGCCAGCTCGTCCCCATTTGTCTGTGGGTCAATAGCTCTTCTCCCTCCCTGCCGTTCACCCCCCTGGCATATTTATAGGGAGCAGTCGCGTCCTCTCCCAGCCTGCATTTTACCAAGCTCTTTCGGTCTCCGTCCATAGACTCCAAGGCCAGACCAGACCCGTTGGAACCATCTAATCCGATCTCCCCTCTAGCATGGACCAGAAAACGGCCCGCAAGATAATTCCCAGGCCTGATCATTTAGAAGAAGAGCCCGTCTCGATTAAAAAATTGTCAGTGATGGAAAATCCGCCACCAACCCTTGGGAACTGGTTGCGATGGTGAGTTCCCCTCGCTGTTAAAAATTTGCACCTTCTGTCTAGCTTCCACTTCCAGCCATTGGATAGTGTTAGCCCTTCCTCTGCTAGGTTGACGAGCCCGTTACTGAATATTTGTTCCCCATGGAGATACTTACAGACTCGGATCAAGTCACCCCAAAGCGTCTCTTTGTCAGCTAACTAGACTGAGCTCCTGGAGTCTCTCGCTCTCAAATCCTTTCACCATTCACATGGCTCTTCTCTGACCCCTCTCCAGTGTATTGTAAGCAGGTGTAGTGGATGGGCTGTTTTTCTAAAAGCTCACCTCTGGTTCAGACAGGAATGAATTCAGGGCTGTTCTCCAGCCTGTGCCATCCAGGGGATCAGACTAGAGGATCACAATGGTCCCTTCTGTATCCTCTCAGAATGCCATGGGATAACACAATATTATCTCCGTCCTACCCCAAGGTCACCAAAGCCCCAGACCAGACCCGTCGTGACCATCTAATCTGATCTCCCCTCTAGCACGGACCAGGGAACGGAGACTAGAACATCTATGTCTTGGGAGATTCCAACCCTTTGAAATTGGTTTTCATTGCGAAAAGGCGAATCTCTACATTTCCCGCGCAACAAAATTTTCGCCAAGTTTTGTTGTGGTAAAACCGCAAAGGTTTCCCCCTTTCGGTGTCTAAAACAAAAATCCCCTTCCGTTCTGTTTTGTCATCTAGGAAACCAAACACAAGTCGAAAGGAAAAGCCGTCTCAAAATGACAAACCGAAAAAGTGGCCGAACTGATTTGCTCCCTTTCCCCCCCACCATGAAATATCATTGAAAGCGATGGGTTCCCGCGGAAAGTTTTGACCGAGACAGAACGGCATTTTCCAAGGAGAGAAGGGAAACCGTTCCACCCGCTGTAATAACCATCGCGCCCTCTGCAAGAGGGATATGAATACAAATTGAGAAATGTCTCACCCTCATTCTTCTCTGCCGAGTTTGCAAACGCCTGGAAAGGCTGAGGAGCTCCCAGCCCCGTGGTGCAGCTGGGGCTTCACATAGAAAGCAGCTCTGTGGCAAAGAGGAGAGGCTCAGACACGGACGGAGCGCTGGGGTCAGGCTCCGTCACCCAGAATAGGCTGCGTCAACTGCTCATGCAGAAGTTGAGTTTCAGGTCAACCAGCCGCGGAGACACAGAGCAGAGAGGGCTGCTAGATAGGGACTTGCCAAATTGTTTTGCTCACCCTCTTATTGAAGATTGGTACATAACTGACGTCCTGGGTGTGGGAAGATCCCCACCTCACCCTCCAGAGAGTGCGTTTTTCACCCGTCTCCTGAATCCAATCCACAAAGAGACATCCTCGCTTCCACACCCAAAGCCGTCACCTGGCTGTGGTTGTTAGCGAAGCCGTCAGCACCAGAAGAGACACTAAATCAGACCCAGAAAACCTCTGCAGCACAAGGGACATGGGCTACAACCCAGAGGGGCACTGGAAGGCCCGTGGCGTGTTCCCCCCCAGCACAGATCTCTCTGATTGCCTGGGGCGGAGGACCAGCTCCATTGGGACCACTCCATTCCTGGTGGCAATTAACGAGCCTCGGCTGGCTCATAGACAGTCTCCTGTGGGTGCTCGCCCCATGGAACCTGCAGGATTTTCAGCCTCTCTGAGCCTACAGTGGGAACCAAAATTAGAGGTAGGAAAATCACAGATTAAGAATGACCCTACTGGGTGAGACCATGGTCCATCTTGTCCAATATCCTGTCTATGACAGTGGCCCATACGAGAGCTTCAGGGGAATGTACAGAACAGGGTGATTATGCAGTGATGGACCCCGCTACTGGTAGCCAGAGGTTTAGCGTCATCCCGAGCACGGAGTTGTCCCCCTGACCCTCTTGGCTAATAGCCGTCGATGGACCTAGCCTCCAGTATCTTCTCCGGTGCTTTTTTGGTCCCAGTTATGCTTTTGGCCTCCACAACATCCACTTGCAGTGAGTTCCACAGGTTAACATTGCACTGTGTGAGAAAGGACTTCCTCTCGTTTGTGTTATGGAGTTCATTGGCTGGCCCCTGGCTTTTGTGTTATGTGAAGTGGTAAGTAATTTCTTATGCGCTTTCTCCACACCAGCATGATGTTATCAACCTCTATCCTATCCCCCCTTAGTCATCTGTTTTCCAAGATGAACACCGCTAATAGTTTTGGTCTCTTCTCATAGGGAAGCTGTTCCATAACCTCGGTCATCATCTTTGTTGCCCTTCTCTGAACCTTTTCCAGCTAACAATCTCCTTTCTGAGTTGGGGCAGCCAGAACTGGACGTGGTATTCAAGGTGTGGGTGCACCATAGGTTCCGATAGCAGCATTGCGATATTTTCTGTCTTATTTATCCTATTCCTGTCCCGTCGGTCCCTAGCATACAGCTGGCCTGTTTGATCGCTGCTGCAGATTGAGTTTGCCGAGAACTAGCCGCAGGGACGCCAAGATTTTTGGTTCTTTGGCAATTCCAAAAAATCAGCGGGGAGGAGAGGGCGGATTCATGGTGGGTCCATCCAGAAAGGGGATATTTTGAACTTGTCAATGAATGGAAAAATAAAAATAAAATAGGGCGGTGGTGCCCAAACTTTTCTCCCCCTTAACAGGAATGGAACGTGTCCGCGCCTCCACCCCACATCCCAGACTGGAAGCGGAGCTGCAGCCAAGGCCAGGGGCTGGGAGCAGAGCTGTGGCCAGAACCAGAGGCTGGGTTTGCAGCCAGGGCAGAGCTGGAGGGGGGCTGGGGTGAGGGGCAGGGCCAGAGCAGAGCTGGGGTCTGGGTGGTGCTCCCTCCCCACCCCCATGGGGAGCTCTCCAGGGCCCCCAGGTGATCCTCCACACACCCGTAGGGGGCATGCCCCACAGTTTGGGGACCACTGAAATAGGGTGATGAGATGTCCTGGGACTGTCCCATTATTAGGGGCTCTGGCTTCTCAAGGACCCTGTTGTCCCAATTTTTCACCCTGGCTATCGGGTCACCCTAAAACAAAACAAAATAAAAACATCTGTGTCCGTTCACTGCTGAGCTCTCTGTGATGTGGGAATAAAGCGAAAGGAACTTTCCAATTGTTTTCCATCATAAAACCAAACCGTTGCTGTTCAAAAATGTGGAAACCAACGTTCGGATGTTGCCTGAATTTTTTTTTCCCCACAGCTGAAATAATTCGGCCACATTGACCCAGATTTACTAACCGTCTCCAAGTTGTCACATCTGAACATTTCACCCAAAACAAGTTAGGCTGCATAATTTCACCCAGATCTAACTGAAACTTGCCAGGATCTGAGAATCCCAGGGTCCATGTGGCATCTGCCCTGGGGCAGAGGGGTAGGAGCCAGCCCCGGGCATCACCACCACCCCCAAGTTGGGTGTCACTAGGGCTGAGGTAGGTGCTGGCGCCAGCCTGTCTGTGTGGGGAGAATTGGCCTTGTGAATGGAAAGCTCACCAGTGAAACGTGCAGCTTCATCTCCCTCTAGTGGCCACTCCGCAGCAGGGAGCTGGCCCAAGTTCCCAGCTGTTCATTTCAGATTCTCGGATTTTAATATATGGAGATATACCTATCTCATAGGGGGCTGGAAGGGACCTTAAAAGGTCATTGAGTCCAGTCCCCTGCCTTCACAGCAGGACCAAGTACCATCCCTGACAGATTTTTTGCCCCAGATCCCTAAATGGCCCCCTCAAGGATTGAGCTCACAACCTTGGGTTTTTTCATTTAAAAACTAGAAATGGCTAAAAAGGGCTTTTTTTTTTTTTTTTCCTTCTCCAAACTAACAATAGATAAAACATTGTTTGCAAATGAGTGACGAGGCCCTGCCCCCAGGGGGGAAGGGCAGGATAGGTAGATCAACTCGAGGAGGGGGGAGCAGGCTCCTCGCAGCAGGAGCGATTCAGATCGGTGGGAAGGACGGGGACTCACTGCAGAGCGCAGGGTGAGCCGCTCGCTCTGCCTGGTTTGCTGCCCCTCCCCCTCACAAAAAAGCAAATAAACAAAGACAGTGAACCCCCCCAACCCCCCCCCCCCTAGCAGGCTAATGCTCGAACCACTGAGCTATCCCTCCCCTTCATAGCCCTTAGGCAAATATGACAGAAAATTCCCACTTCGTCACACCAGGCACCTGGGAAAAGCAGCGGGCCGGGAAACACAGGAACTGGAGTGTGGGTGGAAGAACCAAAACAAGGGACTACCCCAGCCAGCGCCTGGCGCGCCACGAAGGAGTCAGCAGGCGCCTCCCCCAGGCGCTCTGCCCAGAGGAGTGGGGCAAGGGAATGAGCACACACCCACATTTGCCGAGACTCCTCCCCTGGGCTGGCGGCTGTCCAGCTTGGCCTGCGCCAGGGGGCAACTGATGGGACGGTCTCTTGCCCCTATTGGGTTACAGGCGGGGGGAGCGCAGAAATGAGGAAATATAGGGAAAAGGGCTGCCAGATCTTCTGGAGGACATGGAAGAGGAGCTGGGCCTGGATCCTTGACACAGGGGGGCAGATGTTGGGCGACCGTGACCCGTGCCAGCCATGCACAGAGGCGCCAACTTTATGATTCCCTGAGGGGTTCTTGATCCCCCACAATCCTTCTCAAGTCCTGCCCCCACTCTACCCCTTCCCTTCATAAATGGGAAACTGAGGCATGGAGCAGGGTAGTGACTTGCCCATGGTCACCCAATGGCAGAGCCAGGGTGTCACGGAGTCCCCGGGTGATGCTCTGGACCTGCTCCCCACCAAGCCAGGCAGGACTTTTGGGAGCCTCCTCTCCCTTGGAGCAGACTGTCTGCAGGGCAAGAAGCTCACACGGCTTCACCTCCTGGGTCTGACCTTGGAGCATTCAGCATCCTCTGCCCCTCTGTGCGCTTCCCCCAGCGAGTCCTCCCCAGCGGGGTCCTGAGGAAGCCACAGGGTCCTGCACCCCCACTTTGCAGTCAGACGTGACTCAGTAACACAGAGGTTTATTCGATGACAGGAACAGGGTCTAAAACAGAGCTTGTGGGTACCGCGAATGGGACCCCTTGGCCGGGTCCATTCTGGGGGGCAGTGAGGCAGACCCCCACATCTGCACTTCACTCCTCGTCCCCAGCCAGCCCCAAACTGAAACCCCCTCCAGCCCCTCCTCTCTGCTTAGCTCCTTTCCCAGGCCAGGAGGTCACCTGATCTCTCTGTCTCCAACACCTTTAGCATCCCCTTGCAGGGGTGGAAGGGCCTGGCCATTAGTTGCTAGGCGACAGAGGGTCGGCCAGGAACTGAGCCCCGCCCCAGTATTCAGAGGGAACATTAAGAACAGCCCCACTTCATCACACAGGGATAGAACCCAGGTGTCCTGCGTCCCAGTCCAGTGCTTGAGCCATTAGGAGCCCTGTCACCCTGGCTGGAGAGTGAGACTGTCCCCTCGAGCCCCACCCCTCCTAGAGAAACCAGGGGGGGGGGGGGTCCCAGCCCTAGAGACAAGGACCCATCCCCCGCCCCATCCCTTTGCTAGAGACCCCACTGAGGCACTCAAGCCCCTCTGCCCCTTCCCCCCATTCTCTAGCTCTTTCGCAGCAGAATGCAGCCCCACGGATGGGGCACTGCGAGGGCACAGGCCAAGCATGGGGCTGGTGAGGGCACAGCTCTGAGTTTCCCTGCCCCCTCTGTGACCTGAGCAAGTGACCCAGCGAGAGCAGGAGCTGGGGACGAAGGGGGCCAGTCCCAGGCACCAGGCCCCCGAGAAACATTGCTCCTGCGAGGCATCGACGTCCACACAAGCTCCATCAGAAAAACGTTTGGGAAGATCCAAAATGAGAGCGGAGAATTTCCTCCCAGCCTTCTCCTTTCACTTCCTTCCAACTTCCAATGGCTTTCGCCTCTTTATGATCAGGGCACCATCATGCCAGGCATGGCCCAGACACAGAATCACCAAGATTGTGGTCCATAAACCAATGACCAATTATCATCTAGGGCAGGGGTAGGCAACCTATGGCACGGCACGCAAGCTGATTTTCAGTGGCACTCACACTGCCTGGGTTCTGGCCACCGGTCCGGGGGGCTCTGCATTTTAATTTAATTTTAAATGAAGCTTCTTAAACATTTTAAAAACCGTATTTCCTTTACAGACAACAATAGTTTAGTTGTATATTATAGACTTATAGAAAGAGACCTTCTAAAAACGTTAAAATGTATGACTGGCACACGAAACCTTAAATCAGAGTGAATAAATGAAGACTCGGCACCCCACTTCTGAAAGGTTGCCGATACTGACCTAGGGGCTGGGGCTCTCTGCTCCCTCTAGATGAAAGAAGAAGCAAAGCCTGCTCTGTCCAGCCTCATTTACATGCTGTTTACCCATAGTCCCACCTGCTGAGTTTGGCTGTGCTACTTGGCAAGTTCTCAGGCTTCAGTGTGTAAATGTGACAATAGATTATTATCCTCGCTGGACTCAAGATGGGGCAGGGGGATGGGGCATGAAGCCACCTGGCTGAGAGGTCACCCCGAGTGTACAAGCAATGTCATTTGGTTGGGTAATGAAATGGGTAAAGCAGGGGATAGGAGGGTTGGAAATGAGGGAGGGTATAGAGATTTGTCTAGGAGAGAAGAGGAGCAGGCTGGGCTGGGCTGGGCTAGACTAGGCTATTTTGTGGGTTCCCCATCTAGAGGTTTGCTTTCCTGTCCTTGTGAGCACAAATCTGTGGGGTACTTAGAGCAGAGGCTCATTGGCTGTGAAATCAAGTTGAATGAGGTGAATGGATTGTGGTAACACAGCACTTAATGCAATGTGGTCCCCCATGTTAGTGAGTGTGTCTGGGCAGCGCCCGGCCCGACGGGGCCCCGATCTCAGTGACTCTGTGTCAGGGCAGCACCCGGCCCGACGGGGCCCCGATCTCAGCGACTCCGTGTCTGGGCAGCGCCCGGCCCGACAGGGCCCCGATCTCAGTGACTCTGTGTCTGGGCAGCGCCCGGCCCGACGGGGCCCCGATCTCGGTGACTCTGTGTCTGGGCAGTGCCCAGCACGACAGGGCCCCAATCTCAGTGACTCTGTCATGGCAGCGCCCAGCACAAGGGGACACATGGGCCGTGCTGAGTGAGTCTCTGGTTTCCTGTTCTACTGACATTTCCTGCCCAGTGCTGGCTGCAGCGTCACTGCCCAGTTGCTGCCATGGGCCCCGACACCATGGGCCAGGCGTTCGTCCTCTTCCTCATCTGCTGTGAGTAGATTCCCCTGCCCACCTCCTACCCCCACCCTATGGCCAGAGTGTCCCCCCCACCCAGCCCCCACCCCGTGGCCAGAGTTCTCTCCGCCCAGTCCCCATCCCGTGGCCGGAGTGCCCCCCCATCCCCCATCCCCTGGCCAGAGTGGTCCCCAACCCAGCCCCTACCCCATGGATGTAATGTCCCCCCACCTAACCCCACATCCCATGGCTAGAGTGCCCCCATGGCCAGAGTGTCCTCCATACACCCAGCCCCCATCCCGTGGCTGGAGTGACCCACACACACCCAGCCCCCACCCAGTGGCCGGAGTGACTCACACACACCCAGCCCCCCCCCAATCCCGTGGCCAGAGTGCCCTATCCAGCCCCCCACCCCACTCAGAGGCTGGGATGTGCTGGCTCAGGGACTCTGGAGTCCAGCTGTTTGGTGATTGCTTAGAGGAGGGACAGTGCCAGGAGTAGCCCCATCTCCACCTTCCACTGCCCCTCTCTGCCCCCCGACCCCCTCCACTGCCCCCTCCACTTGTTACCAGATTTGCCCGTTACTTTGGGGTTCGCTCATTTATTAGGGTTACTCTTCCGGGGGGTGGGGGGTTCTGTACTTCTGTACTCTACTTCTCCCTGCTGCAAGTTCCCGCCCAAGGGCGCTACCCTGCAGGACCTCGGTTCCCTCCCAATGGAGCCATCCTGCAGGACCTCGGTTCCCTCCCAATGGCACTACCCTGCAGGACCTCGGTTCCTGCCCAAGGGCGCTACCCTGCAGGACCTCAGTTCCCTCCCAATGGCACTACCCTGCAGGATCTCGGTTCCCTCCCAATGGAGCCATCCTGCAGGATCTCGGTTCCCTCCCAATGGAGCCATCCTGCAGGACCTCGGTTCCCTCCCAATGGCACTACCCTGCAGGACCTCGGTTCCCTCCCGATGGAGCCATCCTGCAGGACCTCGGTTCCCTCCCAATGGAGCCATCCTGCAGGACCTCGGTTCCCCAGGGCTGGGTTCCTCCAGCCCCAGAATCAGATGGACACACACATTAACAGAGTGCATCTGAGAGGACCGGGTTAATCAGCACTCCCACGCTGACCCCTTATATGTCCCTGGACTCAGCAGGCTGGGTCGAGCAGCACTTCCAAGCCATCCCCCTCATACGCCATGGGCCCCGCGCCGGAGTAGAGCTCGCCTGAGCAGGCTGGGTCGAGCAGCACTTCCACGCTGCCACCCTCGTATGTCCCAGGGTCACCACGTCTCTAGCCCCACTTTCACGTAGGAACCCACTTGATGAGCAAACCCCACAGGATTTTTGGGCGCTGCAGGGAACTTTTAGCCTAGGTACGAGGTGCGTTGCTGCAGAGCGAATGAGGAAACCAAAAACCACCCACAAGTGGGGGAGGGAGAGAGAGAGAAGCAACCAGCTTAACTGTGAAAGTTATTTATTTCCAGGTGTCACAGAGTGTGGGAGAGTCAGGGCCCTGCACCCCCCACTTCCTGCGATTCACCGTGACTCTCAGCCAGCCAGTAAAACAGAAGGTTTATTAGACGACAGGAGCACAGTCCAAAACAGAGCTTGTAGGTACAGAGAACAGGACCCCTCAGTCAGGTGGTGGGGAGCCCAGATCCAGGTTCCCACCACCATCCAGTACCAGTGCAGACAGTAAATCATGCAACATTCCCAGGTCAATACTCCCCACTCCCTACGCCATCACATCTCTCCCCACTTTGAGACTGCACTGAGCGGGGTCACTCTGCCCAGTGACCCGGGGAAGTTCTCCGGGACAGCGCATCCGCTATCAGGTTGGCACTTCCCTTCACATGGACCACGTCCATGTCATAGTCCTGCAGGAGCAGGCACCACCTCAGGAGCTTGGCGTTGGCTCCTTTCATCTGGTGCAGCCAGGTCAGGGGAGAGTGGTCAGTGTACACGGTGAAGTGGCGTCCAAAGAGATATGGCTCCAGTTTCTTAAGGACTCACACCATGGCCAGGCATTCCTTCTCGATGGCCGCGTAGTTCTGCTCCCGGAGTAGCAACTTCTTGCTCAGGTACACGATGGGGTGTTCTCTCCCCCTTGTCATCCTCCTGCATCAACACCGCCCCCAGCCCCGTATCTGAGGCGTCAGTGAACACCATAAAGGGCTTGTCAAAATCTGGGTTTGCCAGAACTGGCCACTGAGCAGAGCCTCCTTCAGCGCCCGGAGAGCCTCCTGGCACTGCTCGGTCCAGACCACCTTCTCTGGCTTCCTCTTGCACAGCTCAGTTAAGGGGGCAGCTATGGAGCTAAAGTGGGGCACAAATCTTCAATAATACCCCGCCATCCCGATAAAAGCCTGGACCTGCTTTTTGGTTTGGGGAACGGGCCAGTCTCTGGCTTTAGGCAGCCGCACCCTACCCGGTGGCCCAGTAAGATACTTTAGCCATCCCCACCTTGCACTTCTCAGCTTTTATGGTCAACCCAGCCTCCTGGAGTCTGTCCAGCACTTGTCTAACCTGGGACACATGGTCCTCCCAGGTCTGGCTAAAGACACAGATGCCATCAATATATGTCATAGCAAAACTCTCCATCCCCCTCAGTAGCTGATCCACCAGGTGCTAGAAGGTGGCCAGCGCTCCCTTGAGGCCGAAAGGCAGGGCCAGGAACTCCTAGAGCCCCAGAGGGGTGATAAAGGCCGATTTCAGCCTGGCAGCTGCATCCAGTGGCACTTGCCAGTAGCCCTTTGTAAGATCCATGGTGGTGAGGTACCGAGCTCCCCCCAGCTTGTCTAGGAGCTCGTCAGGTCTGGGCATGGGGTAGGCATCAGACATGATGATGGCATTGAGCTTCTGATACTCCACACAGAACCGGATCCACTCGTCCTTTTTGGGGACGAGGCCCCAGGGCTGGAAGACGGCTAGATCACCCCCAAAGCCAGCATGTCACTGACCTCTCTTTCCAGGTCCTGAGCAGTTTTCCCTGTGACTCAGAAAGGGGAGCATCTTATAAGCGGGTGCAATCCTGTCTCCACCCGGTGGACAGTGAGATTAGTGAGTCCAGGCTGGTTGGCAAACAGCTGTCGGTACAGATGCAGCACCCCTCTGATCTCAGCGTGCTGGGCAGGGGTCAGCCGATCAGAGAGGAGAGGATTCCAGGGAGGAGTCAGCTCCTGTCTCAGGGAATAGATCTACCAAAGGGTCATCTCCCTGCTCCTCCCAGTGTCCACCCACGGCCAACACCGCATTCCCCGTTTCATAATATGACTTCATCATATTAACATGGTACACCTGGCGATGGTGTGCCCGGTTAGTTCCACCACATAGTTTACCTCATTTAGTTGCTTGACAACCTTGAAGGGACCTTCCCAGGCGGCCTGTAGTTTGTTTCTTCTCACGGGGATGAGGACCATCACCTGATCCCCAGTGGTGTAGGCGTGGGCGCGTGCCGTGAGGTCATACCAGACCTTCTGCTTCCTCTGGGCTCTGCCCAGATTCTCCCTGGCCAGGCCCATGAGCTCGGCAAGTCTTTCTCGGAAGGTCAGGAGTTCAGGACATACTCCACCACTGATTCTCCATCGGGAGTGGCCTTCCCCTCCCATTCATCTCTCATCAGGTCCAGGGCCCCCCTTACCCTCCTTCCATATAACTGTTCAAAAGGTGAAAACCCAGTAGATGCCTGGGGGACTTCCCTGTATGCAGGTGAGGTAAGTACTTGTCCCAGTCCTGCCGGTGCTGGTTCATAAAGGTTTTCAGCATCATCTTTAGCGTCCCATTGAACCTCTTCTCCAGCCCGTTGGACTGGGGGTGATACGCTGAGGCCTAGGTGTGCCAGACCCCACATTTCTCTCACAAGCACCAGAGCAGGGCTGACATGAAGTTGGATCCTTGGTCTGTCAAGATTTCCTTGGGGAACCCCACTCGGCTGAAAATGGTCAGCAGCGCATCCGCCATGGTGTCTGCTTCAATGGAAGCTAAGGCCACTGCCTCGGGGTAGCAAAATCTACCACCACCAAAATGTCCACAGCCACCTTCTGGAAAGGCTCCTCTATAATGGGCAAGGGTCTCAAAGCCGCTTTCCCCTTGTCCCAGGCCTTCCCCACCCTCTGACAGGGGTCACAGGATTGGCGGTACTGTCGGACAGTAGTAAAGACCCCAGGCCAGTAAAAGTTCTGTAGCAACCTCTGCCTGGTGCGCCGGATTCCCTGGTGCCCTGCGAGGGGGATGTCATGGGCCAGGTACAGTAGCTTGTGGCAAAACTTCTGGGGAACCACCAGCTTCCTCTGGATCCCCCACGACTGCACTTCCCCTGAGGGAGCCCATTCTCAGTACAGGAACCCCTTCTCCCACAGGAACCTCTCCTGGCAACCTCTCCCCATGGTCTGTACCCCACTGAGGTCAGCCAGGTCCCTTGGCTTCTGCAAGGAGCCTGTCTGCAACTCTGCCTGGAACTGAGCGGCTGGGGAAGGGATGGAGACCTGCTCTCTCTCGCCGGCTGGGTCTGAAGCCGCCGCCCCTCTGAGCCTTGTCCCTGGGCACTTCCTCCCCACCAGGGTAGGGTCCTGCGACTCCGGTGAGGTACCCTCCCCGAGGTCAGGGCATAGTGCCCCTCACCGGCTCTGGCTACAGGTCATGACCAAGGCATTCTGGGGGTTGCTTGGCCAGTCCTCTAGGTGCCCCCACATCAACACCTCAGTGGGCAAATGGTGGTGCACCCCCATGTCCTTGGGGCCCTCCTTGTCCCCCCATTTCAGGTGTACCCTCACCACAGGCACCTTAAATGGGGTCCTGCCCACCCCCGTCAGGGTCAAATAGGCGTTGAGCATCACCCGATCTGGGGCCACCACCTCAGGCAGGACCAGCATCACCTCCGCGCCTGTATCCCAGTATCCATTGACCTTCCACCCATCCATCTCCAGGGGAACAAGGCACTCGCTCCGCAGGGACAGCCCCGCGCCCACCCTGTAAACGGAGAACCTTGAGTCTGTAGCATCCCACCCCTCAGAGGAGCTGGTCTGGGAAACTCCTCCCTCCTGAGCAGTTTGTAAGCTGCCAGCCCCCCCCGCCTGGGAAGCCTGCCCCTCGTCCAGCTGGGTCCCTACCCAGTTAACCCTGTGTGGGTTCTGTCTGTTCAGTCTGTCCTTGAGCTTGGGACACTGCATCTGTATGTGGCCTCTCTGGCTACAGTAATAGCAGCTCACGTCCCTTTGGTCCCCTTGAGCGGGTCGGTTGGTCCCAATACTGGTTGTTCCCCTTGAGAGGGGGTTCTCCACATTCCCCCTTTGGGGGGTCCCAGGGGGACTCTCTCTCTGCATCATGGTGGGCTTATTCTTTTGGGACTCATCCTTTCCACCCCAACCGGCTGTCCACAAACTCGTTGGCCAGCTGCCCTGCGCTCTTCAGGTCCTATCAAAGCTCCATGAAGTCCTGGGTCCCCCTCTCACTCACCGCAGCCTCGCCAACTCCAGTTCACGCTGCCGCTGTTTCTCCCGATCCTCCAGCTCTTTCAGTTTTATCTCCGTCTCCCATTCCAGCCGCCTCCGCTCCAGCGATGGGGAGCTCCGCCGTGAGGATCCCCTGCTGGCCGCGGGAGTCATGGTGCCCCCAATGTTTGCCGGGCTCCTTCCAGACCCTCTCCTAGCCATAGGTAGGGGGGACCTTGGGATGCCCTCAGCAGCAGTCTGACCCCTCCCAGCCAGGGCAGACACCGGTGCCCGCACTGCATCTGCCAGGCTGCTTCCCTCAGGGACAGGGATTGGCTCCTCTGAGCGATCCTTCTCCTCCAGCTGGGCAATCAGCTGTGCTTTGGTGAGCTCTCCAATGCACAGCCCCCTCTGCTGGCACAGCTCTACCAGCTCCTTCTTAAGGAGATGGTTCTACATCTTCCCGCTGTTCCCAAGTTGCTGTGGACTCGCAGGCCTGTGTGCTCTCAGCTCCCCACGGTTTCCATGGAGAACCCCTACTGTGCCAGCCCTTTTCCAGGTCACCGCCTCTCTCCCGGGGTCAAGCCACAGACTCCTCCGCCCCTGGAACCACTCACCAAGGAGACCCAATTCCTGCAACAATCCTTCTCTCTCCCAGGGTCAAGCATCAGACTCCTCCGCCCCTGGAATCGCTCACTGCAGTCCCCAGGGGGATCCTGTTACTGCAACAGTCCTTCTTGCTGGTCACACTCTCCCAGGGATTAAACGTAGCTTCTCTGACCCCAAAAACTGCTCCTCTCTGAGCCTTCAGCACGCCTCGTCAATCCCCCTTCATTTTACTGCTCCCCAGTTACTGCAGGAAGCGCTATCCACGAGGTGCAGTACATCCCACCGCTACCACCAGTTGTCACGGAGTGTGGGGGAGTCAGGGTCCTGCACCCCCCACTTCCTGCGATTCACCGTGACTCTCAGCCAGCCAGTAAAACGGAAGGTTTATTAGACGACAGGAACACAGTCCAAAAAGAGTTTGTAGGTACAGAAAATAGGACCCCCTCAGTCAGGTCCATCTTGGGGGTTAGGGAGCCCAGACCCTGGCTCTGGACCTCTCTCCGTTTCCCCAGCCCACTCCAAACTGAAACCCCCTCCAGCCATCTCACCCCGTCTCCCCCCGGCTCCTCCACCAGCCTTTGTCCAGTTTCCCGGGCAGAAGGTGTCACCTGGCCCCAACCTCCTCCTGGGCTCAGGTTACGTGCTCAGGTATCATCCCTCAAGTGAAGTCACCGCCTGATATCCCATCCCCAATGCAGACAGTCCCAGTAAAACTCCCACACGACATTCCCAGGTCAATCCACCCCACTCCCTGCTCCGTCACACCAGGGAATAGCCATAGGGGAGCCAAATGAACAAAACAGTGATAATATTAAATCGAACTTACATTGATTATAAAAGTCAGGTTTACAAAACTATAATTGATCACACAAGGCAGGGTCAGAAGGCTACACTGAGAGAGCGAGAGCTGGGTTCCCACCGCTCCGTGAAGCTTGAATCGATCATGGTCCCAGGTGGTGGGAGCTGAGGGTCCGGAGGGCTGGAGACAGGCAGAGCCCCCAGCACGACCAGTCAGGAGACGATGACGTCCCAATGGAACTGATGCAGATTTTGGATCCAGGCATCAGAGCACTGACTTGAGCGTGGGAAGGGGTTTTTGTAGACAAACAACAGTGGTTCAAGGGAGACACTAGCTGTGTTTATGTGTAAATGAGGGAGGATACCAAAGTTGTTTTGTTCAGGCTAGACGATGTTCCTTCCAGGGAGCTCACAGTGCAATTAGGGAGCTTCACTATTTCGGATCCCAATCAAGGATTCGTTACTAGAATTGGGCTGATCACCGCTGAGCTGGGGGCGTGCAGCCTGGACTCATTAACATCTGGAGCAGAGATCCCCCAGCATGCACTGCTTCCCGGCTTTGCCCTTCCCAGAGTTCCCTGCGGTTCTTGCCTTGGAAGCTCTGGTCTCCAGGCTGTGCTGATGGAGATGCCTCCTTGTCCCATCTCCCATGCAGATGAGGCCAGGGGAGTTTCCTGAATCCGGTCACTTTGTCCCAGGGGTTTCGGTGGGTCTCCCACGGCCTTTCCATTGCTTCTGGTAAGTCTGTCGTCTGATCGGCTTTGGGGCAAGCAGAGGCGCAGGGGGGCCAAGGTCTTCCGTGAGTCAGACAGGCTGGGTACTGCACCCTGGTTCCCCAAGAACATAGAGCTGCTACGTAACACACTCCTCCACTGCCCCCCCTCTGCCACCCCCCACAGACACGCTCCACTGCCCCCCTCTACAGACCCCTTCCACTCCCCCTTCACCACCCCACTCTGCCACCCGCCACAGACCTCCTGCACTGCCCCCTCCACTCCTCCACTGCCCCCCTCTGCCACCCCCCACAGACCCGCTCCACTGCCCCCCTCTGCAGCCCCTCTGCCACCCACCACAGACCTCCTGCCCTCCACTGCCCCCTCTGCCACCCCCCCACAGACACGCTCCACTGCCCCCCTCTACAGACCCCTTCCACTCCCCCTTCACCACCCCACTCTGCCACCCGCCACAGACCTCCTGCACTGCCCCCTCCACAGCTCCCGCTCTGCTACCCCCACAGTCCCTATTCACAGACCCCCATGCCCCCCACTGCCCCCTTCTGCAGCCCCACAGACCCTTCCACTGCCACCCCCACAGACCCTCCACAACTCCCACACCCCTCCATTGCCCCCTCTGCCACCCCCACAGACCTCCTGCACTGCCCCCTTCACTCCCCACACAGGGCCCCCTCCACTGCCCCCTCTGCAGGCCCCACAGACCCCTTCCATTGCCCCTCCACTGCCCCACTCTGCCACCCGCCACAGCCCTCCTGCACTGCCCTCCACTCCTCCAGTGCCCCCTCTGCTACCCCCACAGTCCCCCTTCACAGACCCCCTGCCCCCCACTGCCCCCCTCTGCCACCCTCACAGACCCCCTCAACTGCCACCCCCACAGACCCCTCCACAACTTCCCACACCCCTCCATTGCCCCTCTGCCACCACCCACAGACCCCTCCACTGCCCCCACCCACCACAGACCACTTCCACTCCCCACACAGAGCCCCTCCACTGCCCCCACAGCCCCTACCCTCTACCTCCTCCCACCTCCCGAGCCCTCTACTGCCCCCTCTCCCACCCCCCGCCCCCGCTCTGCCCAGGGCCGGGTCTCTGGCCAGTGGCTGGTTGGACGGGAGCCATTGGTGTGACCCCGGCCCATCCCTGGGGAGGTCTCGGTGCCAAGGGAGCCCCAGTGGGTGCCTGACCCTTCCACCCGGGCCCCCCAGGGCCCCTCCCGCCCGGGACCCACCCTCCCCCCAGATTGACACCTCCCCTGCTCATTACAGGTGCCCTGAGGATTGGCCGCCCCCCGGCTGCTGCAGCACGTGAGTGACCCTGGGATGAGGGATGGGGAGTCGGGATGGGGGCTGACCCCTCCTATGCAACCCTCTGGGAGTCCCAGTGAGCCAGGCCTTCCCGCTCCAGGGAGGGGCCGAGCCATGGGGGGGAGATCTCTGAATCCCCCCCAGTAGAGTTGTCAACTTTCTACTCACACAAAACCAAACGCCCTTGCCCCGTCCACTGCCCCGCCCCTCCTCCGAGGCCCTGCCCCCGCTCTGAGACTCCCCCTGCCCCCACTCAGGCCATTCCCCCCTCTCCCGTCACTCACTATCCCCACCCTCACTCACTTGCTCACTTTCACCAGGCTGGCTCAGGGGACCGGGATGTGGGAGGGGGTGAGGGCTCCAGCTGGGGGTGTGGGCTCCGGGGTGGAGTCGGGGATGAGGGGTTTGGGGTGCAGAAGGGGGCTCCGGGTTGGGGCAGGGGGTTGGGGTGCAGGAGGGGGTCAGAGCTCCGGCTGGGGGGGCAGACTCCGGGGTGGGGCTGGGGATGAGGGGCTTGGGGTGCAGGACAGTGTTCTGGGCTGGGACCAAGGGGGTTGAAGGGCAGGAGGGTGATCAGGGCTGGGGTATGGGGTTGGGGCACACAGAGGGGGTGAGGGCTCCGGGGTGGGGCCAGAAATGAGGGTTTCAGGGTGTGGGAGGGGGCTCTGGGCTGGGGCGGAGGGGTGCAGGAAGGGGTGAGGGCTCTGGCTGGGGGTGCAAGCTCTGGAGTGGGGCCAGGGCTGAGGAATTTGGGGTGCAGAAGGGGGGTCTGGGATGGGGCAGGGGATGGGGTGCATGAGGGGATGAGGGCTCTAGCTGGGAGTGTGGTCTCTGGGGGTGGGGATGGGGATGACAGTTTTGGGGTGCAGGACAGTGCTCTGGGCTGGGACCGAGGGGTTTGAAGGGCAGGAGGGGGCTCTGGGCTGTGGCAGTGGGTTGGGGTGCAGGCTCTGGGGTGGGGCCGGGGATGAGGGGGTTTGGGTGTAGGAGGGTGCTCTGGGGTGGGGCCAAGGGGTTCGAAGGGCGGGACGGGGATCAGGGGTGCAGACTCTGGGTGGTGCTTACCTCAGGCAGCTCCCAGAAGCAGCAGCACGTCCCCTCTCCGGCTCCTACACAGAGGCGCAGCCAGGCAGCTCTACACGCTGCCCCGTACGCAGGTACCACTCCCACAGCTCCCATTGGCCACGGTTCCCGGCCAATGGGAGCTGCAGGGGTGGCACTTGGGACAGGGGCAGCATGTGGAGCCCCCTGGCTGCCCCTACATGTCGGAGCCAGAGGGGGGACGTGCCGCTGCTTCCGGGGGGTGGGGGAGGGGAGAGGTCTCTGCCCCCTGGGGTGCAGGGTGTGGGAGTCTGTGTCTCATTGCCCCTCCCTCTGTCACCCCAGACAAGGCCTCACTCCGGGTGACCCCAGCGGGGGGCATGGTCCCTGCCGGGGGGCAGGTTTCCTTCCGCTGCCTCTGCCAGGTGCCCTGCGCCCGGCTCTTCCTCTACAGGGGCACGGGCCCCGTCCCGGTGCAGCACGCCGAGGCGTGGGGCCAGGCGGCCGAGTTCCCCATCGATCGCGCCGGCCCAGGCGACACCGGCACCTACCGCTGCAGGTACCTCAGCCAATATGGGCAGCCCCGGTGGTCAGAGAGCAGCGACCCCGTCCGGCTGGTCGTGGGAGGTGAGTCCCCAACGTGCGGCTGACTCTGGGATGCGGTGGGGGTGGCTCCGATGGAGCCACCTCTGGGGTGAGGTGCAGAGGCTAATTATACAGGGATCCGTCACCTGCCACTGGGACACAGCCCCTCTGGGGTGGGGTACAGGGGCTGGTTATACGGGACACCCCACCCGGAGTGGAGATGCAGCCACCTCTGGGGTGGGGCGTGAGGGCTGGTTATATAGAGACCTTCACCCAGAATGGAGATGCAGCCTCCTCTGGGGTGGGGCGCGGGGGCTGTTTAACAGCACAAAGCAACACCCCAAGCCTTTGGGACAGGAAGTGAGGTAGAATCCATTGGAAAGCGCAGAGGGTATTTAGGGCAGTCGTGTGGAACACCCCCCCACACACACACACACACCCAGCCATTATGCAAGAAAAATTCTCAGGGATCCAGAGATGCTCTCCTAGAAGGAGCTGAATGAAGGGCCCCCCCCCTTCACGGCCCCTCTTCTGTACCCCCTTCCCAGCTCCCGCCAGCGAACGCTGCTTCTCTTCACTTTGCTTTCATCCTGTTTCTCCGGCGCGTGCGAGGCGTGGGGCTTTGTACGTCACAAGTCACTGGGGCCGGTTATGCCCCGTCGAACTGGGGAGAATTATTATCAGGCGTCTCGCTGCGGCGGGGCGGCCAATGGGCTGAGAAGCCGACGTCTGGTTTGGGTGGGTTTTTCCTATACAACTATTTTTAAAATCAGAAGCAAAAGTTAATCGGGAAAAACAACCGAGAACTTCCCCCCCACACACTGGGGTTTGGCCAGGACGCCGGAGTTCCCCTGCCCCCCATGTGGGGGCACATGCCAAGGGATCGGTACTGTCCAGGTGCTGGCAGGGCCAGGGGATACGGGTAGTGGCCAGACAGACCAGGCTGGGAGGTTTCTGGTGCTGGGTTTAAACAGCCTTCCCCCCTCCCCCCCCCGCTCTTTGTACAGGCACCGGCCCGGATTCCAGCCCCGCTGTCCCCGCCAGAGACCCCAGCCCCACCACCCCTGTGCCTCCGGCGCACAGCCATAGCCCTCCGCCAGGTAAGTGACGTGGGAAACAGAGGCCCAAGGCTGGGTTCGGATCTCAGCCCCCACCCCCACCCCCCAGGGTCAATCCGGAGTCACTCCTGATTGCTGTGGGGTCATACGGGGACCCCTCGCCCGGCGCTGGGATGTGGCCCCTCAGGGGTGGGGTGGGGGGCTGTGTATACGGTGACCCCTCACCTGGCACTAAGATGCGGCCCCTCTGGGGTGGGGAATGGGGGCTGCTTAACAGCATAAAGAAACACCCCAAGAATTTGGGAGAGGCCGTGACAGAGAATCCAGTTGAAAGCACAGAGGGTATTTAGGGAGGTTGAACAGAATCCTCTTCCCTGCACCGCCCCCCCTGCTGGGGTTTGGCCAGGACACCGGGGTTCCCACCCCCCTTCTGGGGGGACATGCCAGGGGAGCTGCACTGCCCAGGCGCTGGCAGGGCCGGGGGATGGCGCCTGAGACAGCAGCAGGGGTAGTGGCCAGACAGACTGGGCTGGGAGGTTTCTGGTGCTGGGTTTAAACACCCCTTCCCCCCCACCCCCGCCCCACTCTTTGTACAGGCACCAGCCCGGATTCCAGCCCCGCTGCCCCTGCCAGAGACCCCAGCCCCACCACCCCAGCACCCCCAGCGCACAGCCATAGCCCTCCGCCGGGTAAGTGACGTGGGAAACAGAGGCCCAGGGCTGGGTTCGGATCTCAACCCCGTCAGGGTCAATCCGGAGTCACTCCTGATTGCTGTGCGGTCATATGGGGACCCCTCACCCGGCGCTGGGACGTGGCCCCTCAGGGGTGGGGTGGGGGGGCTGTGTATACGGGGACCCCTCGCCCGGTGCTGGGATGTGGCCCCTCTGGGGTGGGGCGGGGGCTGTGTATACGGGGACCCATCACCTGTCACTAAGATGAGGCCCTTCTGGGGTGGGGAATGGGGGCTGCTTAACAGCACAAAGAAACACCCCACCTGTACCTCGCAGGGCTGGGGGATGGCTCCTGAGACAGTGGCAGGGGTAGTGGCCAGGTAAAGTGGGCTGGGAGGTTTCTGGTGCCGCGTTTAACACTCCCCCACACACACCCCCACACTCTTTGTACAGGCACCAGCCCAGATTCTAGCCCCGCCACACACAGCCCAGGGCACAGCCACAGCCCTCTGCCAGGTAAGTGATGTGGGAAACGAGGCCCAGCGCTGGGTTCGGATCTCAGCCCCCCCAGGATAAACCCAGAGTCACCCCCGGTTGCATTAGGAGCTTGGTGAGGTCTGATCCTAACATCCCTCCCCCCACACTCTCCCGGGAAGTGGCTGCAGACTGACCCCTCCCCTCTTTAGCAGCTCCAGCCCCACCCTGGCACCTGGATTTCACCCAGGGCAACATCGTCCGCCTGGGCCTGGGCGCCGGGGTCCTGCTGGCTCTGGGGCTGATCCTGGCTGAGTCCTGCCGCAGCTGGGAGAGACAAAGACCCTGGACCAAGAGAGCTGCCAGACGCAGGGGACGGGTCCCCCCACCAGGGCGTCTTGTGCCCCGCGACCACGACCTCCCCCGCCCGGGAGGCCGCTCCTCACTCCCGACCCGCAGCCCCATGAAGCCCAAAGCCGTCTGCGAAGAGTTACGAAGGGATCTCGCAAAACGGGCGACTGGGAGACAAAACCGCCAATGAAATGCAGCGTTGATCAGTGCCAAGCGCTGCACATGGGAAACCGTAACCCCAACTCCGCAGGCAAACGGACAGGGTCTAAATGAGCTGTTATGGCTCAGGGAAGCGATCTCGGCGTCAGTGTGGACAGGTCTCTGAAACCATCCGCTCAGTGTGCAGCGGCCGCCAAAAAAGCCACCAGAGAGTTGGGACTCATTAGGAAAGGGACAGATCATAAAACAGAAAATATCACATTGCCAATATATAAAGCCATGGTTTGTCCACATCTTGAATACTGGGTGCAGGTTCGGTCGACCCAGCTCAAAAAAGATACATTGGAATTGGGAAAAGTTCAGAAAAGGGCAACGGAAATGAGCCGGGGGCTGGAACAGCTGCCGAATGAGGCGAGATTAATCAGACTGGGACTGTTCATCTTGGAACAGCTTAGGCCAACCCCCCCCCCCCAAATTTCACCATCCATGCTCTGCAGTGCGGGGGTGCCAGTGACCCCTTTCACACAGCAAGCCTCTGAGTGTGACTCCCCCTTAATAAATTAAAAAGGGGGGTAATTTAATGGGGGGGGCTCAGGGCTGGCAGCCCCATGGACCCCCATGTGACTCCCTGAGGGGTCACGACCCCCAGTTTGAGACCCCCCTCTGCTAGAGCAGTGGTTCCCAAACTTTAACAACCTGTGAACCCCTTTCACTAAAATGACAAGTCTCACAAAGCCCCTCCTAAAAATGAATATTGCCAGGGATTTTCTCCTTTACCCGAGTATAAACTATAAAAGCAGTGAGCGCAGAAATATAAAATTTGTTTTTATGACATGCGTATTAAACACTATTTATTATCAATTATTATTTATCATGACAGTGTTTTTATTACATCATGAAAACAGCAACGCTCGGCCAAGCTCTCACTTTCGTAGCTTGTATCACTTTGAATAAGCCCGTTATAAGACCAGGCTCCTATGTTTCAAGGAGTATCAGACGTGAAACAGCAGGAAGGGATTTAAGAAGCCAACTCTCAGAGTTCCTCCTACACAAGCATTCAGGGCTTGAGCAGTCCAGGCAAACAACGTGCGTGACAACAAAGCTTAAACTTGTTCTTCATAATCATTTTAAAAGCAGCACTAGCTGCCTATGTCATTCTAAAAACAACCAAAAATAGCCACCTCCCTTTCCATTTCTTATAAGGTGTCTTGAAGTTTAAGTATCCTCAGTGTGATAGATATGCTTGCTTTGATCTGCTTAGCTCTTGGAAGTCCAGGGGCTCCGGGCTGCTGACCCCGTGTTGCCCGGGGTCCCTAGGGACAGCTCTGTCCGTCATTAGGGAATTTTTTCCTGAGAACTCCCTGTAATATTTCATGAACCCCAATTTGGGAACCCCTGTGCTAGAGGGTCTCAGCGTTGAACACGGGCAGGCAAACCGGTCGGGGGGGGCGGTATGATGGAGGCCCTGACTGGTGCGGCGAAAGGGATTAAGGAAGTGTTATTTACTCCTTCTCGTAACACAAGAACTAGGGGCACCCAATGAAATTGACAGGCAGCAGGTTTAAAACAAACACAAGGAAATCCTTCTTCACATACCACACGGTCAACCTGTGGAACTCCCTGCCACAGGACGTTGTAGACGCCAAACCTTTAATGGCATCTGGTGGAAAGGCTATTAGCCAAGCTGGTCAGGGACGCTACTCCATGCTCTGGGTGTCCCTAAACCGCTGACTGCCAGAAGCTGGGACGGGACGACGGGATGGATCAGTGGCTAATTGCCTGTGACGTTGCACTCCAT